>NC_135235.1:580357032-580997032 GCF_051348905.1 Ranitomeya variabilis | reverse complement strand
TGCTCCCAGCAGCACTATCCCAGCAGACACCTCTCTGCCCTCTTCTCTGCTGGGACTGCCGACAAGAGCAGGAGGAGCTGACAGCAGGACAGGAGCCATCATCACCAGGAGCAGCACACACAGTGGGACAGTGCTCTTCTACTTATCTGCCAGCTCAGGTTGGCAGCTGCCATCTCTAGCTCTCGCTCCCCCTCAGAGGCCCCGTGCAGGAGGACAGGAGCACTGGCCAATGAGCACTTCTATCTCTCTGATGGGGGAGGTTCACTGGCCGATGCTCCTGTGCTTCACTGCACGCTCCTTTTTCACTGCAGATTTGCAGAAACATCCAGACAGTCCCCCTGAGTACATGGCCTGTGGTGACATCACGGTCACATGGCAGGTCACCTGATCGTGATGTCACTACAGGTCCTTAACCAGTCTCTACATCGGAAGCTTCACTGATAATCACTGATAATACTATTATCAGTGAAGCGTCTGCTGTAGATGCTGGGGGCCCCCAAGGGAGTGGGGGCCCCAGGCAACTGCCTAGTCTGCCTGGCCCTAACGCCGGCCCTGTTTCTATCATATAGACCCCTCAAAATGACTTAAAATGTGATGTGGTCCCTAAAAAAAAATGGTGTAAAAATGAGAAATTGCTGGTCAAATTTAACCCGTATAACTCCCTAACAAAAAAAATGTTGTTTCCAAAATTGTGCTGATGTAAAGTAGACATGTGGGAAATGTTATTTATTAACTACTTTTTGTAACATATCTCTCTAATTTAAGGGCATAAAAATACTAAGTTTGAAAATTGCAAAATTTTAATTTTTTTTGCCATATTTCCGTTTTTTTCATAAATAATCGCAAGTAATATCGAAGAAATGTTACCACTAGCATGAAGTACAATATGTCATGAAAAAACAGTCTCAGAATCAGCAGGATCTGTTAAAGCGTTCCAGAGTTATAACCTCATAAAGTGACAGTGGTCAGAATTGTAAAAATTGGCTCGGTCATTAAGTACCAAATTGGCTCTGTCACTAAGGGGTTAAAGATTTTTCTGTATTTTCATGACTATGAAAATTGTACATTCACACTGAAGGCATCAAAACTATGAATTAACACATGTGGAGTTATATACTTAACAAAAAAGTGTGAAACAACTGAAATTATGTCTTATATTCTAGGTTCTTCAAAGTAGCCACCTTTTGCTTTGATGACTGCTTTCCACATGCTCTTGGCATTCTCTTGATGAGCTTCAAGAGGTAGTCACCGGGAATGATTTTCAATTCACAGGTGTGCCCTGTTAGGTTTAATAAGTGGGATTTCTTGCCTTATAAATGGGGTTGGGACCATCAGTTGTGTTGTGCAGAAGTCTGGTGGATACACAGCTGATAGTCCTAATGAATAGACTGTTAGCTGCTTTTTTCTTGCCATAATAGAAATTCTAAGTAAAGAAAAACAAGTGGCCATCATTACTTTAAAAATTGAAGGTCAGTCAGTCCGAAAAATTGGGCAAACTTTGAAAGTGTCCCCAAGTGCAGTTGCAGAAACCATCAAGCGCTACAAAGAAACTGACTCACATGAGGATCGCCCCAGGAAAGGAAGACCAAGAGTCACCTGTTATGACCTGGTGGTTAGGAGCACCCGAAGTGACCTGATGGTTAAAACAGAAAACCTGGGACAAGCTCTTAGTGAGTGGTAACTCTACTGACCGCAATCCCTAATCCTATCACACACACTAGAAATAGCCGTGGAGCGTACCTAACTCTCCCTAGACGCCTCTTCACAGCCTAAGAGCTAACTACCCCTAAAGATAGAAATAATAGCCTACCTTGCCTCAGAGAAATTCCCCAAAGTAAAGGTAGCCCCCCACAAATATTAACTGTGAGTTAAGAGGGAAGTGACAAACACAGGAATGAAACAGATTTTAGCAAAGGAGGCCGAATCTTCTCTAGAAAGACAGAGGATAGGAAAGGGAACTATGCGGTCAGTATAAAAAACTACAAAAACCACGCAGAGTGTGCAAAAAGACCTCCACACCGACTCACGGTGTGGAGGTGCAGCTCTGCACCCCCAGAGCTTCCAGCTAGCAAGGAAATATTATAATAGCAGGCTGGACTGGAAACATAGCATGTACTGAAATATATTCAAAAACCAATGAACAGCAAATGATTAGCAAGGACTTAGCTTCTGCTGGAGTAGTCAGGTCATCTGAGAATTCCAAGAGAGATCTGAACCAGTACTGAGACATTGACAGCTGGCATGGACTAACGACCTGGGCAGAGTTAAATAGGGAAGCGAGCAGAAGCAATAAACGAGGGCAGCTGAGAAAGCCAACCTCAAAGATCAGCAGTTCCACTCAAAGCCACCAGAGGGTGTCCAAGGACAGAACTCACCAAAGTACCATTCACGACCACAGGAGGGAGCCCGAGAACGGAATTCACAACAGTACCCCCCCCTTGAGGAGGGGTCACCGAACCCTCACCAGAGCCCCCAGGCCGATCAGGATGAGCCAAATGAAAGGCACGAACCAAATCGGCAGCATGGACATCGGAGGCAACAACCCAGGAATTATCCTCCTGACCATAGCCCTTCCATTTAACCAGGTACTGTAGCTTCCGTCTCGAAATACGAGAATCTAAAATCTTCTCCACCACATACTCCAACTCCCCCTCAACCAACACCGGAGCAGGAGGATCAACGGAAGGAACCATAGGCGCCACATATCTCCGCAACAATGACCTATGGAACACATTATGGATGGCAAAAGAAGTTGGAAGGGCCAAACGAAACGACACAGGATTGATAATTTCAGAAATCTTATAAGGACCAATGAAACGAGGCTTGAACTTAGGAGAAGAAACCTTCATAGGAACATAACGAGAAGACAACCAAACCAAATCCCCAACACGAAGTCGGGGACCAACACAGCGACGGCGGTTAGCAAAACGTTGCGCCTTCTCCTGAGACAACGTCAAATTGTCCACCACGTGAGTCCAAATTTGTTGCAACCTGTCAACCACAGAATCCACACCAGGACAGTCAGAAGACTCAACCTGCCCAGAAGAAAAACGAGGATGAAAACCAGAATTACAAAAAAAAGGCAAAACCAAAGTAGCAGAACTAGCCCGATTATTAAGGGCGAACTCGGCCAATGGCAAGAAGGTCACCCAATCATACTGATCAGCAGAAACAAAGCATCTCAGATAGGTTTCCAAGGTCTGATTGGTTCGTTCGGTTTGGCCATTTGTCTGAGGATGGAACGCTGAAGAAAAAGACAAATCAATGCCCATCTTAGCACAAAAGGACGGTCAAAACCTAGAAACAAATTGGAAACCTCTGTCCGACACAATGTTCTCCGGAATGCCATGCAAACGAACCACATGCTGAAAAAATAATGGAACCAAATCAGAGGAGGAAGGCAATTTAGGCAAGGTTACCAAATGGACCATCTTAGAAAACCGATCACAAACCACCCAGATGACAGACATCCTTTGAGAGACAGGAAGATCAGAAATAAAATCCATGGAAATATGTGTCCAGGGCCTCTTCGGGACAGGCAAAGGCCAAAGCAATCCACTGGCACGAGAACAGCAAGGTTTGGCCCGAGCACAAGTCCCACAGGACTGCACAAAAGAACGCACATCCCATGACAAGGAAGGCCACCAAAAGGACCTGGCAACCAAATCTCTGGTACCAAAAATCCCAGGATGACCAGCCAACACTGAACAATGAACCTCAGAAATAACCCTACTAGTCCATCTATCAGGGACAAACAGTTTCTCCACTGGGCAGCGGTCAGGTCTATCAGCCTGAAACTCCTGCAGCACCCGCCGCAAATCAGGGGAGATGGCAGACAGAGTCACCCCCTCTTTAAGAATACCAGCCGGCTCAGGGACTCCCGGAGAATCAGGTAAAAAACTCCTAGAAAGGGCATCAGCCTTCACATTCTTAGATCCCGGAAGGTATGAGACCACAAAATCGAAATGGGAAAAAAACAGTGACCATCGAGCCTGTCTAGGGTTCAACCGCTTGGCGGACTCGAGGTAAGTCAAATTTTTGTGATCAGTCAGGACCACCATGCGATGTTTGGCACCCTCAAGCCAATGTCACCACTCCTCAAATGCCCACTTCATAGCCAATAACTCCCGATTGCCGACATCATAATTACGCTCGGCAGGCGAAAACTTTCTAGAAAAGAAAGCACACGGCTTCATCAAGGAGCCATCAGAACTTCTCTGAGACAAAACAGCCACTGCCCCAATCTCAGAAGCATCAACCTCGATCTGAAAAGGGAGCAAAACATCTGGCTGCCGCAACACAGGGGCCGAAGTGAAACGACGTTTAAGCTCCTGAAAGGCCTCAACGGCCACAGGGGACCAATTCACCACATCAGCGCCTTTCTTCGTCAAATCAGTCAAAGGCTTAACCACACTAGAAAAATTAGCGATGAAGCGACGGTAAAAATTAGCAAAGCCCAGGAACTTCTGAAGACTCTTCACAGATGTAGGTTGAGTCCAATCATAAATGGCCTGAACTTTGACAGGATCCATCTCGATAGTAGAAGGGGAAAAAATGAAGCCCAAAAAGGAAACCTTCTGAACTCCAAAGAGGCATTTAGAGCCCTTCACAAACAATGCATTAGCACGAAGGACCTGGAACACCATCCTGATCTGCCTTACATGAGACTCCCAATCATCCGAAAAGACCAAAATATCATCCAAATATACGATCATGAGCCTATCCAGATACTTCCGGAAGATGTTGTGCATAAAGGACTGAAACACAGATGGAGCATTAGAAAGCCCGAATGGCATCACCAGGTACTCAAAATGGCCTTCGGGCGTATTAAATGCTGTTTTCCATTCATCGCCCTGTTTAATACGCACAAGATTATACGCCCCTCGAAGGTCAATCTTGGTAAACCAACTAGCCCCCTTAATCCGACCAAACCAATCAGACAACAGAGGCAAAGGGTACTGAAATTTGACAGTGATTTTATTGAGAAGGCGGTAATCTATACAGGGTCTCAGAGAACCATCCTTCTTGGCCACAAAAAAGAACCCTGCTCCCAACGGCGACAAAGACGGGCGAATATGCCCTTTCTCCAAGGACTCCTTTACATAACTCCGCATAGCGGCATGTTCTGGCACAGATAAATTGAACAGTCGGCCCTTAGGGAACTTACTACCAGGAATCAAATTAATAGCGCAATCACAGTCCCTATGAGGAGGTAGGGCACTGGACTTGGGCTCATCAAATACATCCTGGTAATCCGACAAAAACTCAGGGACTTCAGAAGGAGTGGAAGAAGAAATTGACATCAAGGGAACATCACCATGTATCCCTTGACAACCCCAACTAGACACAGACACTGATTTCCAATCCAGTACTGGATTATGAACCTGTAACCATGGCAAACCCAACACGACAACATCATGAAAATTATACAACACCAAAAAGCGGATATTTTCCTGATGTGCGGGAGCCATGTACATGGTCAGCTGAGTCCAGTACTGAGGTATATTCTTGGCCAATGGCGTAGCATCAATCCCCCTTAAGGGAATAGGACTCTGCAAAGGCTCCAAGGAAAAACCACAGCGCCTGGCAAACTCCAAGTCCATCAAGTTCAGGGCAGCGCCCGAATCCACAAATGCCATAACAGAGTAGGACGACAGTGAGCAAATCAGGGTAACAGATAAGAGAAATTTAGGCTGCAAAGTACTAATGGTGACAGACCTAGCGAACCTCTTAGTGCGCTTAGGACAATCAGAGATAGCATGAGAGGAGTCACCACAGTAAAACACAGCCCATTCTGACGTCTGTGTTCTTGCCGTTCAGCTCTGGTCAAAGTCCTATCACATTGCATAGGCTCAGGCCTCCGCTCAGAGGACACCGCCAAATGGTGCACAACTTTGCGCTCGCGCAAATGCCGATCAACCTGAATGGCCAAAGACATTGACTCATTCAGACCAGCAGGCGTGGGGAACCCCACCATAACATCCTTAAGGGCTTCAGAAAGACCCTTTCTGAAAATTGCTGCCAGGGCACACTCATTCCATTGAGTAAGCACAGACCACTTTCTAAACTTCTGGCAATATACTTCTGCCTCATCCTGACCCTGACATAGAGTCAGTAAGATCTTTTCTGCCTGATCCACAGAATTAGGTTCGTCATAAAGCAATCCAAGCACTAGAAAAAATGCATCCACATTAAGCAATGCAGGATTTCCTGGCTCAAGGGAGAATGCCTAGTCTTGCGGGTCACCACGCAACAAAGAAATAATAATCTTTACTTGCTGAATGGGATCACCAGAGGAGCGGGGTTTCAAAGCAAGAAACAGTCTGCAATTATTTTTGAAATTCAAACATTTAGATCTATCCCCAGAAAACAAATCAGGAATTGGAATTCTAGGCTCTAACATCGGATTCTGAACTACATAATCTTGAATACTCTGTACCCTAGCAGTGAGTTGATCCACACAAGAGGACAAACCTTGAATATCCATATCTACACCTGAGTCCTGAACCACCCAGAGGTTAAGGGGAAAAGAAAGACAAAACAGGCTGCAAAGAAAAAAAATTGACTCAGAACTTCTCTTATCCCTCTTTTGAGATGCATTAACACTTTGTTGGCCAGCTGTACTGTTATGACCTGGTGGTTAGGAGCACCCGAAGTGACCTGATGGTTAAAACAGAAAACCTGGGACAAGCTCTTAGTGAGTAGTAACTCTACTGACCGCAATCCCTAATCCTATCACACACACTAGAAATAGCCGTGGAGCGTACCTAACTCTCCCTAGACGCCTCTTCACAGCCTAAGAGCTAACTACCCCTAAAGATAGAAATAATAGCCTACCTTGCCTCAGAGAAATCCCCCAAAGTAAAGGTAGCCCCCCACAAATATTAACTGTGAGTTAAGAGGGAAGTGACAAACACAGGAATGAAACAGATTTTAGCAAAGGAGGCCGAATCTTCTCTAGAAAGACAGAGGATAGGAAAGGGAACTATGCGGTCAGTATAAAAAACTACAAAAACCACGCAGAGTGTGCAAAAAGACCTCCACACCGACTCACGGTGTGGAGGTGCAGCTCTGCACCCCCAGAGCTTCCAGCTAGCAAGGAAATATTATAATAGCAGGCTGGACTGGAAACATAGCATGTACTGAAATATATTCAAAAACCAATGAACAGCAAATGATTAGCAAGGACTTAGCTTCTGCTGGAGTAGTCAGGTCATCTGAGAATTCCAAGAGAGATCTGAACCAGTACTGAGACATTGACAGCTGGCATGGACTAACGACCTGGGCAGAGTTAAATAGGGAAGCGAGCAGAAGCAATAAACGAGGGCAGCTGAGAAAGCCAACCTCAAAGATCAGCAGTTCCACTCAAAGCCACCAGAGGGTGTCCAAGGACAGAACTCACCAAAGTACCATTCACGACCACAGGAGGGAGCCCAAGAACGGAATTCACAACAGTCACCTCTGCTTCTGAGGATAAGTTTATCCGAGTCACCAGCCTCAGAAATCTCAGGTTAACAGCAGCTCAGATTAGAGACCAGGCAATGCCACACAGAGTTCTAGCAGCAGACACATCTGTACAACAACTGTTAAGAGGAGACTTTGTGCAGCAGGCCTTCATGGTAAAATAGCTGCCAGGAAACCACTGCTAAACACAGGCAACAAGCATAAGAGACTTGTTTGGGCTAAAGAACACAAGGAATGGACATTAGACCAGTGGAAATCTGTGCTTTGGTCTGATGAGTCCAAATTTGAGATCTTTTGTTCCAACCACCGTGTCTTTGTGCGACGCAGAAAAGGTGAACGGATGGACTCTTCATGCCTGGTTCCCACCGTGAAGCATGGAGGTGGAGGTGTGATGGTGTGGGGGTGCTTTGCTGGTGACACTATTGGGGATTTATTCAAAATTGAAGACATACTAAACTAGCATGGCTACCACAGCATCTTGCAGCGGCATGCTATTCCGTCCGGTTTGCGTTTAGTTGGACCATGATTTATTTTTCAACAGGACAATGACCCCAAACACACCTCCAGGCTGTGTAAAGGCTATTTGACCAAGAAGGAGAGTGATGGGGTGTTACGCCAGAAGACCCGGCCTCCACATTCACGAGACCTGAACCCAATCGAGATGGTTTGGGGTGAGCTGGACCACAGAGTGAAGGCAAAAGAGCCAACAAGTGCTAAGCATCTCTGGGAACTCTTTCAAGATTGTTGGAAGACCATTCCCGGTGACTACCTCTTGAAGCTCATCAAGAGACTGCTAAGAGTGTGCAAAGCAGTCATCACAGCAAAAGGTGGCTACTTTGAAGAACCTAGAATATAAGACATAATTTCAGTTGTTTCACACTTTTTTGTTAAGTATATAATTCCATATGTGTTAATTCATAGTTTTGATGCCTTCGGTGTGAATGTACAATTTTCATAGTCATGAAAATACAGAAAAATCTTTAAATGAAAAGGTGTGTCCAAACTTTTGGTCTGTACTGTACTTAGTATTTGACATTATACCAAACAGCATTCTTGTATTAAAGTTTCAGATCAAGGACTAGGGGACACTATATACACATCGATCAAAAACTGCTTAATGCACAGCAAACAGAGTCATTATAAATGGTCCATTCTCTAAATGGGCCAAAGTCAGCAGTTTGGACCACAACAATCCGTGTTGAGATCAATTATTTTTATTATCTTTTATTAATGACCTTGTGAATGGGATTGAGAGTAAATGATAAATATACAATGGATTACAGAACAGAAGAAGAACTTGAGTATTGCAAGTAAACTGAGAAGCAGTATTCAATGTCAGGCAGCAGCTGCAAAAGCAAACAAGATTTTACAGTGTACAGCATAAAAACAAGTGAAACCCTGTGATACCAATGTATTATTACCCCTCTATAAATCACTTGTAAGACCACATATAGAATGCGGGGTCCAATTTCAATGCCTCGTCTATGATGAGAAGTTAGAATAAATGGACTTGTTTAGCTTAGAAAAATACACTTCCAGAAGATATCTCATTTATACAGTGGGTATGGAAAGTATTCAGACCCCTTTAAATTTTTCACTCTTTGTTTCATTGCAGCCATTTGGTAAATTCAAAAAAGTTCATTTTTTTCTAATTAATGTACACTCTGCACCCTAGCTTGACTGAAAAAACTGAATTGTAGAAATTCTTGTAAATTTATCAAAAAAGAAAAACTGAAATATCACATGGTCATAATCATTCAGACCCTTTGCTCCAACACAATTTTAGTCACATTCTGTCCATTTCCTTGTGATCCTCCTTGAGATAGTTCTACTCCTTCATTGGAGTCCAACTGTGTCTAATTAAACTGATAGGACTTGATTTGGAAAGGCACACACCTGTCTATATAAGCCTCACAGCTCACACTGCATGTCAGACCAAATGAGAATCATGAGGTCAAAGCAACTGGCCAAGGAGCTCAGAGACAGAATTGTGGCAAGGCACAGATTTGGCCAAGGTTACACAAGAATTTCTGCAGTACTCAAGGTTCCTAAGAGCACAGTGGCCTCCATAATCCTTAAATGGAAGAAGTTTGGGACTACCAGAAGTCTTCCTAGACCTGTCTGTCCAGCCAAACTGAGCAATCGTGGGAGAACAGCCTTGGTGAGAGAGGTAAATAAGAACCCCAAGATCACTGTGGCAGAGCTCCAGAGATGCAGTAGGCAGATAGTTCCACAAAGTCAACTTTCTCCTTTCACTGCAGCCCTCCACCAGTCAGGCTTTTATGGCATAGTGGCCCAACGGAAGCCTGTCCTCAGTGCAAGACATATGAAAGCCCGCTTCGAGTTTGCTAAAAAAACACATGAAGGCCTCCCAGATTAAGAGAAATAAGATTCTCTGGTCTGAAGAGATGAAGATAGACCTTTTTGGTGATAATTCTAAGCGGTATGTGTGGAGAAAACCAGGCACTGCTCATCACCTGCCCAATACAATCCTAACAGTGAAACGTGGTGGCAGCATAATGCTATGGGGGTATTTTTCAGCTGCAGGGACAGGACAACTGCTTCCCAATGAAGGAAACATGAATGCGGCCAAGTACAGAGATATCCTGGATGAAAACCTCTTTCAGAGTGCTCTGGACCTCGAATTTGGCTGAAGGTTCACCTTCCAACAAGACAATGACCCTAAGCACACAGCTAAAATAACAAAGGCGTGGCTTCAGAACAACTCTGTGACCATTCTTGACTGTCCCAGCCAGAGCCCTAACCTAAACCCAATTGAGCAACTCTGGAGAGACCTGAAAATGGCTGTCCACCAACGTTCACCATCCAACCTGACGGAACTGGAGAGGATCTGCAAGGAAAAATGGCAGAGGATCCCCAAATCTAGGTGTGAAAAACTTGTTGCATCATTCCCAAGAAGACTCGTGTTGCTGTACTAGCTCAAAAGGGTGCTTCTACTCAATACTGAGCAAAGGATCTGAATACTTATGACCATGTGATATTTCAGTTTTTCTTTCTTAATAAATTTGCAAAAATTACTACATTTCTGTTTTTTTTCAGTCAGGATGGGGTGCAGAGTGTACATTAATGAGAAAAAAATGAACTTTTTTGAATTTACCAATGAAACACAGTGAAAAATGTAAAGGGGTATGAATACTTTCCTGTCATGGATCCCAATGGCTAGGGATCGCACTGGACAAGCAAAATAACATAAATAACGGACGAGCTCTAGGGTGATGGAACCTGGGCTGACCGCTGCCCTACTCCTGACAAACACAACTAGAAATAGCCAGGGAGCGTGCCTACGTTGATTCTAGACGCCACGCGCCAGCCTAAGAGCTAACTAGCACTGCAGAGGAAATAAAGACCTAGCTTGCCTCCAGAGGAATGAACCCCAAAAGGTATAGTTGCCCCCCACATGTATTGACGGTGAAATGAGAGGAAGGCACGCACATAGAGATGAAAATAGATTTAGCAAATTGAGGCCCGCTATAACTAGAAAGCAGAATGATACAAAAGGGGTCTGAGCGGTCAGCAAAAAACCCTAATCAAAAACCATCCTGAGATTACAAGAACCCATGTGCCAACTCATGGCACATGGGGAGAACCTCAGCCCACTAGAGCTACCAGCTAGCATAGAGTCATAATTAGCAAGCTGCACAAAAAACCAAACAACTGAAAAACAAAACTTAGCTTATCCTGAGAGATCTGGGAGCAGGTAGTCAGGAACCAAACTGAGCACATCTGAGTACATTGATAGCCGGCAAGGGAATGACAGGAAAGCCAGGTTAAATAGGAAACACCCAGCCTCAGATGGACAGGTGGAAACCAGAGACCGCAACCCACCAAAGTCACCCAGTACCAGCCGTAACCACCAGAGGGAGCCCAAAAACAGAATCCACAACAGTACCCCCCCCTTGAGGAGGGGTCACCGAACCCTCACGAGAACCCCCAGGGCGATCAGGATGAGCTCTATGGAAGGCACGGACCAAATCAGTCGCATGAACATCAGAGGCGACCACCCAGGAATTATCCTCCTGACCATAACCCTTCCACTTAACCAAATACTGGAGTTTACGTCTGGAAACACGAGAATCCAAGATCTTCTCAACAACATACTCCAATTCTCCCTCCACCAGCACCGGAGCAGGAGGCTCAACCGAAGGAACAACGGGCACCTCATACCTCCGCAATAACGACCGATGGAACACATTATGAATAGCAAACGATGCTGGGAGATCCAAACGAAAAGACACAGGGTTAAGAATCTCCAAGATCTTATAAGGACCGATGAACCGAGGCTTGAACTTAGGAGAAGAGACCTTCATAGGGACAAAACGAGAAGACAACCACACCAAGTCCCCAACAAGAAGTCGGGGACCCACGCGGCGACGGCGATTAGCAAACTGCTGAGTCTTCTCCTGAGACAACTTCAAATTGTCCACCACCTGATTCCAAATCTGATGTAGCCTGTCCACCACCACGTCCACTCCAGGACAATCCGAAGGCTCCACCTGACCAGAGGAAAAACGAGGATGAAACCCCGAATTACAAAAGAAAGGAGAGACCAAAGTAGCAGAACTAGCCCGATTATTAAGGGCAAATTCGGCCAGTGGCAAAAAGGCAACCCAGTCATCTTGATCAGCAGAAACAAAACACCTTAAATAAGTTTCCAAGGTCTGATTAGTTCGCTCCGTCTGGCCATTCGTCTGAGGATGGAATGCAGACGAGAAAGACAAATCAATGCCCATCTTAGCACAAAACGTCCGCCAAAATCTAGACACAAACTGGGATCCCCTGTCAGAAACGATATTCTCCGGAATCCCATGCAAACGAACCACGTTCTGAAAAAATAAAGGAACCAACTCAGAGGAGGAAGGCAACTTAGGCAAGGGTACCAAATGAACCATCTTAGAAAAGCGGTCACACACAACCCAGATAACGGACATTTTCTGTGAGACAGGGAGATCTGAAATAAAATCCATGGAAATGTGCGTCCAAGGCCTCTTCGGGATAGGCAAGGATAACAACAACCCACTGGCCCGAGAACAGCAAGGCTTAGCCCGAGCACACACTTCACAAGACTGCACAAAGGTGCGCACATCCCTTGACAAAGAAGGCCACCAAAAAGACCTGGCCACCAAGTCTCTAGTACCAAATATTCCAGGATGACCAGCCAACACAGAAGAATGGACGTCGGAGATGACTCTACTGGTCCAATCATCCGGAACAAACAGTCTTTCTGGTGGACAACGATCAGGTTTATCCGCCTGAAACTCCTGCAATGCACGTCGCAAGTCTGGGGAGACGGCGGACAATATTACCCCATCCCTAAGGATACCAGTAGGCCCAGAGTCTCCAGGAGAGTCAGGCACAAAACTCCTGGAAAGAGCATCTGCCTTCACATTCTTTGAACCTGGCAGGTATGAAACCACAAAATTGAAACGAGAAAAAAAAACAACGACCAACGAGCCTGTCTAGGATTCAGACGCCTGGCAGACTCAAGGTAAATCAGATTTTTGTGATCAGTCAAGACCACCACACGATGTCTAGCACCCTCAAGCCAATGACGCCACTCCTCAAATGCCCACTTCATGGCCAAAAGCTCCCGATTACCCACATCATAATTGCGCTCGGCGGGCGAGAATTTTCTAGAAAAGAACACACATGGCTTCATCACCGAGCCATTGGAACTTCTCTGTGACAAAACCGCCCCCGCTCCAATCTCGGAAGCATCAACCTCAACCTGAAAAGGAAGTGAAACATCTGGTTGACATAACACAGGAGCAGAAGAAAACCGGCGCTTAAGTTCCTGAAAGGCCTCCACAGCCGTAGGAGACCAATTATCAACATCAGCACCCTTTTTAGTCAAATCAGTCAAAGGTTTAACAACACTGGAAAAATTAGCAAAACCCAAGAACTTCTGAAGACTCTTAACAGATGTAGGTTGTGTCCAGTCACAAATCGCCTGAACCTTGACGGGATCCATCTCAATAGTAGAAGGAGAAAAAATGTACCCAAAAAAGAAATTTTCTGGACTCCGAAGAGACATTTTGAGCCCTTCACAAACAGAGAATTGGCCCGCAGGACTTGAAACACCTTCCTGACCTGTAGGACATGAGACTCCCAGTCATCAGAAAACACCAAAATATCATCCAAATACACAATCATAAACTTATCCAGATATTCACGGAAAATATTGTGCATAAAGGACTGAAAGACTGAAGGAGCATTAGAAAGTCCAAAAGGCATTACCAAATACTCAAAATGGCCCTCAGGCGTATTAAATGCGGTTTTCCACTCATCACCCTGTTTTATCCGCACAAGATTATACGCACCGCGAAGATCTATCTTAGTGAACCACCTAGCCCCCTTAATGCGAGCAAACAAATCAGTCAATAATGGCAATGGATACTGATATTTGACTGTAATCTTATTCAGAAGGCGATAATCTATACAAGGCCTCAGGGAACCATCTTTTTTTGCCACGAAAAAAAAACCTGCTCCCAGAGGGGACGAAGATGGACGAATATGTCCCTTTTCCAAGGACTCCTTAACCCCTTCACCACCAAGGGTGGTTTGCACATTAATGACCGGGCCACTTTTTACAATTCTGACCACTGTCCCTTTATGAGGTTATAACTCTGGAACGCTTCAACGGATCTTGGCGATTCTGACATTGTTTTCTCGTGACATATTGTACTTCATGTTAGTGGTAAAATTTCTTCGATATAACTTGCGTTTATTTGTGAAAAAAACGAATATTTGGCGAAAGTTTTGAAAATTTCGCAATTTTCCAACTTTGAATTTTTATGCCCTTAAATCACAGACATATGTCACACAAAATACTTAATAAATAACATTTCCCACATGTCTACTTTACATCAGCACAATTTTGGAACCAAAATTTTTTTTTGTGACGGAGTTATAAGGGTTAAAAGTTGACCAGCAATTTCTCATTTTTACAACACCATTTTTTTTTAGGGACCACATCTCATTTGAAGTCATTTTGACGGGTCTATATGATAGAAAATACCCAAGTGTGACACCATTCTAAAAACTGCACCCCTCAAGGTACTCAAAACCACTTTCAAGAAGTTTATTAACCCTTCAGGTGTTTCACAGGAATTTTTGGAATGTTTAAATAAAAATGAACATTTAACTTTTTTTCACACAAAATTTATTTCAGCTCCAATTTGTTTTATTTTACCAAGGGTAACAGGAGAAAATAGACCCCAAAAGTTGTTGTGCAATTTGTCCTGAGTACGCTGATACCCCATATGTGGGGGTAAACCACAGTTTGGGCGCATGGCAGAGCTCGGAAGCGAAGGAGCGCCATTTGACTTTTCAATGCAAAATTGACTGGAATTGAGATGGGACGCCATGTTGCATTTAGAGAGCCCTTGATGTGCCTAAACATTGAAACCCCTAACAAGTGACACCATTTTGGAAAGTAGACCCCCTAAGGAACTTATCTAGATGTGTGGTGAGCACTTTGACCCAACAAGTGCTTTACAGAAGTTTATAATGCAGAGCCGTAAAAATAAAAAATCATATTTTTTCACAAAAATGATCTTTTCACCCCCAATTTTTTATTTTCCCAAGGGTAAGAGAAGAAATTGGACCCCAAAAATTGTTGTGCAATTTGTCCTGAGTACACTGATACCCCATATGTGGGTGTAAACCATTGTTTGGGCGCAGGCAGGGCCGTATTTAGAGTTTCTGCTGCCCTAGGCACTTTTCGTGCTGCCTCCCCCATTGGCGAGTATGACTAATGCAGACTCTATCGGCAGTGACTTGGGCTACTTTCACATCAGCGATTTTTGACATTTGCGGCAGATCCGGCAGTTTTTCCGCATACGTAACGGATCACTTATGGCAACACTGTGTTCGGCCTCATTCATTCCCTATGGGACTTGCGGTTTTGCTGCGATCCGGCAAATGCGGTACTTGCAGCAACAGGAAAAAAAAATGATGCTAGCAGTGTTTTTTTTTTGTCTCGCCACAAGTGCCGCACATGTCCACAAGTTCCATAGGGAATGAATGATGCCGAACGCAGAGTTGCCGGCCCGTGATATGTTACGCGACAGATGCGGAAAAACTGCAGTGTCTGCCGCGAAAGGAGAAAATCGCTGATGTGAAAGTAGCCTTAGCAAACCTTTCCATTAGTTGTCATGTGAGAATCTGGTGGATCTCATACACAGTACATAGTCAGTTGATTCTGCCACGGTTGCACGGTTTGGCTGACAGATTTTTAAGGGCAACCTGTCAGTCGATTCATACTACCAAAACCACGGGCAGCATCAGTCAGACTGCAAACAGGGACGTTTATCTCTGCAATGCTCGGACGTTTCAGAGAGAATAGTGTGAAGAGCTGGATGGGTAATTTAGTGAGAGAACGGACTAATCTGTTGCTATCGTCTGTGGGCTTCTCACTCCATGTCTCTAGATCAGGGGTGGGCAATTTATTTCCCCGAGGGGCCAGATGAAAGACCATGACTGTTGTGGAGCATGAAATAGCATGAAAATAATTCTACTCAATCTTAATTAGTATTAATTGTATCACTTAATATTGAGAATGAAGTATGCTGACACCCGCTATATATATTTAAACCCCCCACAGCCCCTTATATACAGCATGAGCCCCACACAGCCTCCCCATACACAGCATGAGACCCACATAACCTCCCCATATACAGCATGAGACCAGCCTCTCATCTCCTCAGCAGCCTCCCCTCTCCAGCCTCTCATCCCCTCTCCTCAGCAGCCTCCCCTCTCCAGCCTCTCATCTCCTCCCCTCAGCAGCCTCCCCACACCAGCCTCTCATCTCCTCTCCTTTCCAGCCTCTCATCTCCTCTCCTTACCAGCCTCTCCTCACCAGCCTCTCCTCTCCTTTCCAGCCTCTCATCTCCTCTCCTTTCCAGCCTCTCATCTCCTCTCCTTTCCAGCCTCTCATCTCCTCTCCAGCCTCTCATCTCCTCTCCTTTCCAGCCTCTCATCTCCTCTCCTTTCCAGCCTCTCATCTCCTCTCCTTTCCAGCCTCTCATCTCCTCTCCTTTCCAGCCTCTCATCTCCTCTCCTTTCCAGCCTCTCATCTCCTCTCCTTTCCAGCCTCTCATCTCCTCTCCTTTCCAGCCTCTCATCTCCTCTCCTTTCCAGCCTCTCATCTCCTCTCCTTTCCAGCCTCTCATCTCCTCAGCAGCCTCCCCCACCAGCCTCTCATCTCTCCTTACCAGCCTCTCATCTCCTCCCCTTACCAGTCTCCCCTCTCCTCACTCACATCAGCAGACTCCCATCTCCTCTCTCACCTCACTCCTCTCTGCAGCTTCCTGAGTCCTCACACACTGCCCGCCTCCTCTCCCTGCTCACCGCCGACTTCAGTATCGTCTCCCACAAACATGTCCGTCCTGCTTCTCTACAAAAAAGCAAAATGTCTTCCAGCTTGAAACGTGTAAATCACCACAATCTGTGTCTCCCCTGTATGTGCATGCTGAGACTTATAGTGCCACAGCAGCTGAGACAGGACGGAAGGGCTCTTACCTGCAGACAGCAGCCATGGACCTTAGCAGGGTCCCCCCTCTGACAGGCAACATCTGAGGGGGCAGACAAGCACAGAGGTGAGACCCCCAATATCCTCAGACCCCCCCTGATGCTCCCTGTACAAACCCCCCAGTCACCTTCTCACCACATGGGGGACAGTACTGGCAGAGCACAAGAAGTGCAGCACTGAAACACTTCCCCCGCAGATGACACAGAAAGGTTCCTTGTTACCGAGGAGACAGGAAATCCTCGGGCTGACAGCAGTTAACTCCTGTCTGTGCCGTCACCTGCGGAGTATTCCTGAGGGCTCTCACACCTCCAGTCTGCTCCAGTGCTCCTACATAAGAGCGCGCAGCGTGTCACATGACCCGCGTCAGGACCGTGATACACTTGGGCCTGCTGCTTAAAGGTACAGCACCCATTTCTGCCCCATACAGTAGTCAGGGCTGTAATGCCCTGATGGCGGCCCTGCGCCCGAGACCCCCCGCAGCAGCCAAGACTGAGGTGGGTGGGTGGGGCCAGGGGTGAACCTAGCCTCTATGCTGCCTGAGGCGAACTGCAAAATGGCGCCCCCCCCCATAGTAAAATCAGTATAAATAAATCTGGTTTACTCTTTACTTACATTCAATTTACATTACATTTACTCTTTACATGCATTCAGTAGTTTGAAGTCACATAGAGTGCAGAAATAGGTCTACAGCCCTGAACACCCCTTTAATTGCTACGTACTGTAGATCTGTATCCAGATGTACGATAAATAATAATGATTGCAGGGGCCTTCACCATTTGACCCCCACTAATCACAGGCTGCAGTGGTCGTACTATTATGTACAGCAAATGACTGAGGTCAGTGATTGGCTGCAGCGGTCATGTAAATAATGCACAGGTCGACATCACTTTTGGTACCAGAGGGGAACACCGACACGAATGAGAATCACTAAATAATGTAATAGGGGGTTTTCAATTTTATTTTTTAAGACCATCCCTTACTCTTTTGAAAATTTGGCAAAATAAGAGAAAATTAAAGCCCACAACTGTCAGGTGACTGGCACAGGCCCCCCTTCAGAGAAGCGTCTAAGGCTATGTGCACACATTGCGGATCCGCCGCTGTGGGTCCGCAGCGGTTTCCCATGCGTTTACAGTACAATGTAAACCTATGGAAAACGGAATCCGCAGTGCACATGCTGCGGAAAAATCGTGCGGAAACGCTGCGGTTTACATTCCGCAGCGTGTCAATTCTTTGTGCGGTTTCTGCAGCGGTTTACACCTGCTCCATAATGGGAATCTTCAGGTGTAAAACCGCAGGTGAAATTCGCACAAAATCCGCCAAAAAAAAAAAACACAGTAAACCCGTGGTAAAACGCAGTGCCTTTTACCTGCGGATTTCTGAAATCCTCTGCGGAAAAATCCGCAGCTCTCAAAAATACGTGTGCACATAGCCTCACAGTCACCTGACCGCTGCAGTTAATCACAGGTTTTATCTGTTCTGTGACATCCAGATGGTGCAGTCATCACTTCCAGAACCGCTGTCGACCACCAGAGAGGTCTGTGGCTGAATTTCCGGGGGTGACAGGAGAGCAATATCTCTCTGTGTAGGATTTATTTTAAATAAACTAGTATGTATATACTGTATATTTCCCCATCTCAGACAACCCCTTTAATGCCAGGCAGGATACAATACAAACATAACACATCCTCTTCTATTTACCTTCATGGTCACACAGTCTCCTGCTGCCTGTGGCTCCTGTGCTTACCTGGTGTATATCAAAGAGGGCACACAGCAGGCAGCCAGGGGGGACTGGTACCATTGTCATATTAAGGAAGCAATTTATGACGTGGGATTTACCCTGCTGGCATCACTGCTATATTCTAGTGACAGTGACAAGCGCATAATACCAGGGGCATAGGAGACTAGATGGGGGCACGAGAGAACAGGGGGGGGGGGGGGACGAGAGAACAGAGGGGGGGGGGGGACGAGAGAATAGATGGGGGCACGAGAGAATTACAGTGACGGTTGCGCACTCTAATTGTGAAGATAGGGGAACCTCAGAATATGACATCGCTGTTATTGAAAATAAATCTATATACAAAAACGAACACTGATTTTACCGCCATATTGTGACAATATGCAACTCTGATGGTCGCAATACTCTGAGTGCCCCTATAACAATACAATAATGCTGAAGTGCCCACTTTACATTTAATAATGTCCCCTAAGTCCCTCATGTACTGCTCCATTATACACAGTATGGTGAGCTCAAAGCTTCCATATACACTGTATAAGGCCCCCACAGCTCCCCTATACACAGTATGATGGGCCCATAGCTCCTCTATACACAGTATGATGGGCCCACAGCTCCCTTATACACAGTATGATGGGCCCGCAGCTCCCTTATACACAGTATGATGGACCCACAGCTCCCTTATACACAGTATGATGGACACACAGCTCCTCTATATACAGTATGATGGGCCCACAGCTCCCTTATACACAGTATGATGGGCCCGCAGGTCCCTCATACACAGTATGATGGGCCCGCAGCTCCCTTATACACAGTATGATGGGCCCACAGCTCCCGTATACACAGTATGATGGGCCCACAGCTCCCGTATACACAGTATGATGGGCCCACAGCTCCCTTATACACAGTATGAGCCCACAGCTCCCTTATCACAGTATGATGAGCCCGCAGCTCCCTTATACACAGTATGAGCCCGCAGCTCCCTTATACACAGTATGAGCCCGCAGCTCCCTTATACACAGTATGAGCCCGCAGCTCCCTTATCACAGTATGATGAGCCCACAGCTTCCTTATACACAGTATGATGAGCCCACAGCTTCCTTATACACAGTATGATGGGCCCACAGCTCCCTTATACACAGTATGATGGGCCCGCAGCTCCCTTATACACAGTATGATGGGCCCACAGCTCCCTTATACACAGTATGATGGGCCCGCAGCTCCCTTATACACAGTATGATGGGCCCGCAGCTCCCTTATACACAGTATGATGGGCCCGCAGCTCCCTTATACACAGTATGAGCCCACAGCTCCCTTATCACAGTATGATGAGCTCACAGCTCCCTTATCACAGTATGATGAGCTCACAGCTCCCTTACCACAGTATGATGGACCCGCAGCTTCCTTATACACAGTATGATGGGCCCGCAGCTCCCATGATTTGGCAGTCTGCAGTCACATAAAGTGACTGCAGACATTTATTCCAAACCTTTATCAACTTTATAGTATTAAATTGCTTATTATTAAATTATTAAAGCACCACTCTAGCAGGGTTTTTTTCCACCGCTGGAGTGGTGCTTTAAGCGCAGGTCCCCATTCCCAGTCATTTACTCATCCTCCGGTGTATTCACTATTTTGTGGCACGCTCAAACTTGTGAGTGCAGCTTCTGACTGGCCAGAAGTGAGAAGCTATGTCACAAGCGCTCAATGTAAGACTATGAGGCTATGTGCACACGTTGCGGATTCGTATGCGCATTTTTCCCGCACAGTTTTTGCAAAATCCACAGGTAAAATGTGCTGCGTTTTACATGCGTATTTACCGCGGATTTCCTGCTTTTTTGTGAGGATTTTGCCTGCGTTTTTACACCTGCGGATTCCTATACAGGAGCAGGTGTAAAATGCTGCGGAAAATACAAAGCAGCGTTTCCGTGTGGTATTTTCAACACCATGGGCACTGCGGATTTGGTTTTCCATAGGTTTACATGGTACTGTACACCGCATGGAAAACTGCTACGAATCCGCAGCCAAATCCGCACCGTGTGCACATAGCCTGAGAGTGAGAAAGAGGCCAGAACGAGGCTCCCACAGACTTACATTGATTAGTGACCTCTGCGCCGCTTCATGAAACACTGGAGCCTCGGACAGGCCACAAACTGCAGGAGACGGAGCTGAGGGGAGACAAAAACAGATGAAAACGCCAGAAGGTGAGGATCAGACAGGGGCAGGGGACGCGGATTTTCAGCACCGCTCCAGCAATGAAATAAATAATAATGCTGGAGTGGTGCTGTAAATGTGATGCAGCTCTTGGTTACTGTATGCGGCTCCTTATACTAATACTCATAAAGACCCAGGTGGTCCGTATCAAAAGCCCCCTGCCCCCCCCATCTCCAGCCTCCCCAGACAGCAAATATCACATGATGGAGTACATATAATATCATAACAAAACATTATAATATTCAGCCCCAATACCCCCATCATCTCACATCCACCCCTCGGTGCCCTGTCCCACTTCACCCACCTTCAGCCCCCACAACACCCCCATGGTCTCACATTTACCCCCCAGTGCCCTGCCTCCCCTCCCCCACTTCAGTACCCAATACCCCCATCATCTTTCATTCACCCCATCAGTACCCTGTCCCCCTCACCCACTTTCAGCGCCCACAACACCCCCATAGTCTCATTCACCCCCCAGTGCCCTGTCTCCCTCCCCCACAATACCCCCATGGTCTCACATCCACCCCCTCATTACCCTGTCCCCCCTCACCCACTTTCAGCTCCCACAATACCTCAATGGTCTCACATTCACATCACAGTGACATACCTGAATTTAATAAGCCTAAAATGTTCCATCCCCAGCACTTAGGCTACGTTCACATTTGCGTTGTGCGCCGCAGCGTCGTCGCCGCAACGCACAACGCAAACAAAAACGCAGCAAAACGCATACACAACACTGCGTTTTGCGCCGCATGCATTCAACGCATGCGGCGCAAAACGCAGCGTTTTTTGTAAACGCAGTTGCGTTTTCAACAAAAAACGCAGCGTTTTGCGCCGCATGCGTTTTTTTGAGCAGTGAGTCATTCTTCATCCCACCCCCAAAAAAAAGTGTCTACACAATAGATAAGGACCACCAATGGCTAGAAGAGGGTTGGTGTTTATGTAATTGTGTATATATACCATGGCAGACATGAATTCCTCCCATTTTGCTGGTATTCATGATGGAGCGTCCCATGGACAGTATCGTCATGGATATGGAGATGGAATTTGCCTTGGCTCATGCCTATGCTGTCGCCTGTGCTCATCAAAGAGAAAGAGAAAAACGGAGATGGATTCATCGCCGATTTTGGATACACCCTATCTTGGAAGTCCGGGAGAGCCGTGGAGCATACCATAGCTTGTTTGGCGAACTGAATGAGAACCTGGAGAAATATTTCGAGTACACCAGGATGTCTCAGGAGAGCTTCCGGTATCTTCTGCGTCGGGTGGAAGGAGCCATTAGCAGGCAGGACACTCAGCTCCGGAGAGCTATTTCCGCAGAGGAACGGCTGCTGGTGACTCTACGGTACGTAGCTGTTTGAATGACTGAGATATGTTCGGCTACGTTCACATCTTCCCTTTTTTTTTTTTTTTTTCTTAATTTTTTTTGGGGGTGGTATGGTCAATGTACTTTTAGGCTGTGTTTCTACGGTCAGTAAACGCTGCTTGTTTGACGCTGCAGCGTCAAACAAGCAGCGTCCAGATGTTCCAGCATAGTGGAGGGGATTTTATGAAATCCCGTCTCCACTATGCGTGGAAACCCGCACGCGGAGGCCCTGCGACTCCGGACATGCTGCGCGTCTTTTCAGAACACAGCATGTCCGTACACCTTGCGGGGACGCAGCGTCCCCGCAAGGTATATCACAGGGCCCTACGGCGAGGGGTGCGATGATCCCGGATGTGTACTGTACACATCCGGCACCATCGCGTCCCAGGAAGGGGGCGGGGCTTATCGCCGACCGGCTTCACCGCTGCAACGATAGCGCCGCGTCTCCGGACAGTGGAGACATACCCTTATAAATTGCAATGTACTAATGTAATTTCTTTATCTTCTTGGCAGTTTCCTGGCTACCGGAGAGACCTTGCGATCCCTTCAATTTCAGTTCCGGATTGGAGTCTCCACTCTCTCGGGAATTATTGCTGAGACCTGCCGCGCTTTGTGGGATAACCTCCGTGAAGAATTTTTACCCGTCCCTACAAGCGATATCTGGTTGGCCAACGCCGAGAAATTTGAGGAAGTGTGTTCGTTTCCAAACTGTATTGGCGCGGTGGATGGCAAGCACATTCGTATTACCAAGCCAGGGAAAAGTGGATCCCTTTTCTATAACTACAAAAAATATTTTTCCACTGTGCTGATGGCAATTGCCGGTGCGGACTGCCGTTTTCTGGCAGTCGACATTGGTGCTTTTGGCCGGTCAAATGACTCGCGCACATTCAAAGAGTCTGATATGGGCCAAAAATTATATGGCAACAATTTCAATTTCCCCCAGCCACGACCTCTTCCCCACACCGAAGGCCCTGCGATGCCATTTGTTGTGGTTGGGGATGAGGCATTCCAAATGTCTGCCAACCTATTGAAACCCTACTCAAGTCGGGGCTTGGACCACACGAAAAGGGTGTTCAATTACAGACTGTCCAGGGCCAGAAGGACTGTGGAGTGCGCCTTTGGCATCCTTGTCTCTAAATGGCGGATATTAGGATCCGCCATTAATCTGAAAACTGAGACAGTGGATGAGGTGGTGAAGGCGTGTGTGGTTCTCCACAATTTTATTCTGGCCAAAGAGAGACTGAACGTTGATCTGGATGAAACCATAGCCAACCCATTGCCCAATTTCCATGATCATCCTCTGAGGACAAGTGTGGAAATTGCGCAGATGAGGGACCGTTTTGCGGCCTATTTTGTGTCAGATGTTGGCCGTCTGTCATGGCAAGATTCAATGGTGTAATAAACTGTTGGACTGTATTCTGGTGTGACTATGCTAAAAATAGTTCACCAATGTAAATGTGCCTTATCTAAAAAACTTGGAAACCTTTGTTTTTAAAATGTTGTGTTTTAATAAAAAAATTTTCTTACATTTTCTACCCTGCTTCCAAGACAAAATTTATACCATACCATATTTATTTGTTTGTCAGATCGCCGTGTATCGTTGTGTTTGACAGCAAAATCAACGATACCAGCGATGTTTTACACTGGTAACCAGGGTAAACAACGGGTTACCAAGCGCATGGTCGCGCTTAGTAACCCGATGTTTACCGTGGTTACCAGTGTTAATTGTAAACTAAAAAATAAAAATAAATATACTCATCTTCGCGTCCCCTGGCGTCCACTTCCTGCACTGAGTGAGCGCCGGCCGTAAAGTGAATGCACAGCACAGCGTTGCTGTGAGGGACGTCACTCAGTCAGTGCAGGGAAGCTGACGCCGGGGGATGCGATTGTGAATATTTTTTTTTTTTTCATTTTACACTGGTAACCAGGGTAAACATCGGAAGTGCGCCCTGCGCTTAGCAACCCGATGTTTAACATGGTTACCCGGGGACCTCGGCATCGTTGGTCGCTGGAGAGCGGTCACACAGACCGCTCTCCAGCTCCCAAATAGCGATGCTGCAGTGAATTGCATCGTTGTCTGTTTTGCTGCAGCATTGTTAAGTGTGAAGGTACCTTTACAGTATGTGTCCACGTTCAGGATTGCATCCTGAATTGCTCAGGTTTTTTCATCAATATTTGTAAGCCAAAACCAGGAGTGGAACAATTAGGAAAAGTAGAATAGAAACATATGCTCCACTGCTGTATTTATTACCCACGCCTGGTTTTGGCTACAAATATTGAATTAAAATCCGGACCAAATCCGGATGCAATCCTGAGCGTGGACACATACCCTTTTTCTTTGAAAACAACTCATACACTTTAGTGTTTGGAAACACCTCATACAGCAATGAAAGACACCCAAAGAAACGGTCAAATTAAAAAATCCAAAAATACTGTCTGACATTGCATATATGAGGTGTTTGAAGCACAAATAAACGACGCACGGAGTGAATTACCGAGCAGTGTACTTGAAAAGAAGACCAAATATTGTATACAAAAAAATAAATTTTTATTGAGGGGAAACAGAAAAAAAGGGAAAAGAAAATTAGGGGGTATCAACAGCCGAGGGGGGATCAACATCCGCTACCACCGGTGACCGGTAGCTTCTAGTTCTGGACCTGGGAGTGGGAGTGGTAGAGGAGGAGGAGGAGGAGGAGCCGCCATACTCGAGGAGGCTTGATGGCAGGTCCAAACCCCCCGCAGGGTACACTAGGGAGACCGCCTCGTCAGTAGAGGAGGGAGGAGGCAACACAAGCCGCCTGCGTTTTTGGCTTGGTTGGCCCTGGCTGCTCCTGCTGTGGCTAGAGCCACGACGAGATGGTGTCTGTCCTGGAGCAGCCAGAACCTGTGCCTCTGTGTGTGTGTCTGTGTGCCTCCTCTTATGTGTTTTTTTTTTTCTTTTCCTGCCTTCTGCGGCATCTCCCCCAGAAGCACTCCTACGGGAGGATGAGGGCCTGGCAGGAGCAGGAGTGGGCCGCACACTGGTATGGTGCCTGTGGTGGCGTCGCCCGGCACTTGGACCAGGGTGGGGTGGCTGGAGTGACTCTGCAGCAGTAGTCGGAGTCACGCTAGCCAGCGACGGCACTACGGGCAGTGTCGCTGACTGCGCGACCCGAGACTGCTGCAGAGCCCTCACGTAAGAATTGTTGCAGTCCTGCATCACCGAAATCTGGAGTTCCGGCGTAAGGTTTTCCACCATGCCCTTAGCAATTGTGCTTAAAAAATGTTTTGCCGGATTTGAGAGCTCGGCTTCAATGGCTTCAAGGCGACGTTCGATACTGGACATTTTATCGGTCATCGCCTTGAAACCATTCTGGAACACCGTGCTCAAGTGCAAAAATTCGGGCATGGCTGGCCTGTCCGAGGCCCGCTGGCGCTGTCGGGAATTCCCGAACGAAGGTGCGCCAGAGGCCTCGGGCAGGGGAAAACCTGATGTACCGGCAGCCGGTTCTCCAGATGATGGTGGTGCAAGCCTGCTGCCGCTGTGGGAGGGCTGTGACGGGTCAGATGGCGATCCATGAAGTTCCGCTTCACAGGGGGGAGCTCGCTGGAGGGTGCTGCTGTGTGTCCTGTGAAAAGAAAAGGAAAAAATTAGTCTTCAATTAATAAACTATCACATACGCCAACTCCTGTAAAAAAATTTACATTACATGACACAACAAAACATTACAATCCCCTGTCTCTCAGTCTGTGTGGCCTATAATAAATTGCTGATTGTTATCGCCAGCTGAGCATTAGGGCTCACGATAACAATCATGGACATACCGACGGCAGATAATGACTGTTAATTCAAGTTGGCAAAGGCAATGCATACCCCTGTCATCTTAAAAAAACAAATCTAGATAATGCCTATGTCAAAAAAAATAGTAGAAAATTTAAAGTCAAGAATAAAATTTAAAAACCCAAAAACTTTAAAAAAAAGACTTTGTTGATCTGATCGCAGGAATGGCCATGACGTTAGGATCATGTGATCGAGACGTCATCATTATTCCTGCAATCAGAACTACCCTGACTCAGAACGTAACCTGTCATGGACTACAATGACTCACGCCTAACCCAAAAAATTACTAATGGGCTATATACCATTCCACTAGGGTTAAAGGATGGCCAAAATGCTACGATGACTACATGGATGGCCAATATACTATGTTCCTTTGGAAATATACTATGTGTATATGTAGCTCGAACGTGTACTATGTGGCTGCGATATAGTGGCCTGGAAATCTACTATGTGGATGCACAATGTACGTGGCTGGGCAATGTACTATGTGGCTGTGCAATATGCTATGTGTCTGGGCAATGTACAATGTGGCTGTGCAATATGGTATGTGGCAAAAATACTTACTGTCGGCGGGTAAGGACCGGTCTTAGGAACTGGAGGGCCCTGTTGTACTTGTAGGGCACAGAATTTGACGCAGCAGCACCGCTCCGAGCTTGCTCCTCCTCAGCACGAATCCCCTTATTGAAACGGTCCTTTATGGATCGCCATCTGGTCCTCAACTTTTTCACTGTTAATGTAAAGACAAAAAAATTGTTACATATTTAGCATTGTAAAAGGATAAAACAACCGTGTGCGATGCAAAGTGTAGGCGTTGATCGCATCACACACGGTTGTGTTTATCCTAGCAAGATGGGTCATAGCAGCGTATCTGCAATACTCACTAAAGGTGCCTTTGTCCTTCGCTGAGGCACTGTCAAAGCCATCCCACAGCGAGTTTGCCACCTCTGCCCACAAACGCCTAGACACCACCTGGTCCATGTGCCGAGGGTCACGGCTGTCCCACAACGGGCCCCGCTCCTGGATGCTTGAAATAAGGAGGTCCACATCTACACTCTCTCCTTGGGCCCGTTGTGAAACCTAGAAAAATTAGAAAACAAATAGGTTAAAAATATGCAAATATTAACAACCACCAGCACCTGGCATGATAGGTACCTCTGCCCTATCCTTTGCCATTTGATGTATGTATATTGATGTTTTCTACACCTGTGTTTTGGAATGTTTGTGTGCAGGGAGTTCAACTTTATTTTACCTTCCCCCAATACTTGCTGCCCTGAAAATCTATAATGTATAAAGGCCCCGTCTCACATAGTGATTTAACAACCATCACGACCAGCGATACTGCCTGGCCGTGATCGTTGGTAAGTCGTTGTGTGGTTGCTGGGGAGCTGTCACACAGACAGCTCTCTCCAGCGACCAACGATCAGGGGAACGACTTCGGCATCGTTGAAACTGTCTTCAATGATGCCGAAGTCCCCCTGCAGCACCCGGGTAACCATGGTAAACATCGGGTTACTAAGCGCGGCCCTGCGCTTAGTAACCCGATGTTTATCATGGTTACCAGGGAAGACATCGCTGGATCGGTGTCACACACACCACTTCAGCGATGTCAGCGGGACCTCAACGACCAAAAAACGGCCCAGGCCATTCCAACACGACCAGCGATCTCACAGCAGGGGCCTGATCGCTGGTACGGGTCACACATAGCGAGATCGCTACTGAGGTCGCTGTTGCGTCACAAAACTAGTGACTCAGCAGCGATCTCGCTAGCGATCTTGGTATGTGTGACGGGGGCCTAAGCTTAGTAAACATCCCTAGTGAAAGCAGGATGCTCCTCAAATGTAATGTTCCTCACAGCAGGATGCTACTGAAAAAAAAAAGATAAAAAAAAAAAAATACTCACTCGCCGGCCTGACGCCACATCTTGGCCCCGATCTCTCTGCTCCCGCTGACTGCCTTCCCCCTCACTTGAAGAAGCCTGGAAAAATTGTATACAAAAATTATTGTCAATGCTACAAATGGCAGCTAATAGTAAGCAACTGGACATAATTACTCACCGCACTCCCCCGCGCCGATTGGCTATGTTCTGAAGAACTTGGCATTCTTGCAAGTTTGTGCTGCAATGAAAAAATGAGCAAAAAATCACATCCAATGCCACATACAATAAAATAGGCCCAAAACATTAAAAAACCACAATTGACTGTTGACTGATAGGACAATGCAAACTCAAAAAGCGACACCACAATGCCATACATTGCAAGAGAATAAAATCGAAGAAACAATACAAGAATAGACCCAAACAAAATTAAGCAAAAATAGACACCTATGTAAAATTTTCAAAAGCTACAAAATTATCAAAAAAATAAATACAGAAAAAAAAAGGCACAATGAAATAGCAAACTAATGAACGCCATAATTTACAATTACAACAAGACATGATCCAAAACAACACCATCTGGTGACATCCACAGAAATACATCAGAAAAAGGCGCTAAATACCATTCTAGATAATAAGCAATAAACATTACGGGTCAACCGCTGTTACAATATACAGCAACCCAAAAGATAAAACATAGTCAAATAGAAAAGAAAACACAATAAATTTTTAAAAAAAGGCCCCCAACAAAAAAAAATTATTAATATAAAGGCCATACTACACACTTGTCAATGGAAACATTCAAGAAAGGAGATACATACGGAAGCCATAGGGAAAACGACGTAAAACCATCAGAGTTTAAACCCCCCCAAAAAAAGGTAAAATACAATTGAAAATAGAATGGCATATAGCAGCCCAGAACAATACAATACAAATGAAACATCATAAATGTAGCCCCCCCCACCAGCAAGAAAAGACACTCAAGGAAAGAAAAAAAAATGCCCACAGCATAATAAAACACAGCAAGACATGAGCCAATAAAAAACGCCATACGGTTACCCCCAACAATAGAAACCAGAAAAAGACATGCACCAGAAATTTCAAAAAAAAATCTGCCAAATTTAAAGACATTGACCAACTGCATGACACCAGAACAACCCAAAACCAAGCAAGGCCGAAGACAACAAACGCCAGCATATAACGCCAGAAGTACATCAAAACCAGATTAAAAAAAACAATTTTTCAATACAACCCACAGTGCCATAACCGTACAATAGCACAGAACAAACATTGCACAAATTAAATCAAAATCAATAAATAAAACACAGAATAAAAAATATGCAAAGAGAAATATATACTTACATGTTTGGAAAGCAGATTCCCTTCAGTCAGTCTTCTCTGTAGCTAGCCTTGTGAAAGACAATGCCAAACCCCCTTTTTTTTTATATATATAGTGTTTTTTTAGTGTCTAGACAAAGTCTAGACAATGTTTTGCATTTTTTATTGGAAAACGCATGCGTCGTACAACGCACCACGACGCAAGTACTTGCGTCGTCTGCGTTGTCAATGCAAGTCAATGGGAAAAAAGCCGCATTGACGACGCAAACACGACGCAAACACGACGCATGCGTTTTTTACGAAGTCTGCGCCGCCCAAAAAATGCAACATGTTGCGTTTGCCGCGCCCTGACAGGTGCGCCCTAACGCCGCATGCGGCGTACAACGCACCAAAACGCATGACAACGCATGTACATGCGGCGCCATGCGGCCCCAATGTTAAATATAGGGCCGCACGCCGCATGCGTTTTGATGCGGCGACGACGCTGCGGCGCACACCGCAAATGTGAACGTAGCCTTACTGATAAAGTTTGCAGACAGGACCAGGAAGTGTCTTGGTGAAATGCAACATGTGGGCACTAGGACCCAGCGTGCCTGAGCCAATCCCAGCGTGCACAGAGGGAAGAACCGCAGCCAGGAAAAGCTTCATGATCAGGTCAGAAGGGGCGAAACCATTCACTGCAGGGGGGAGACTGCAGCCGGCCACTGTGCTAGCAGCCTGCAGAGTCTCCGTCAGATGGGAGCAGAGCAGACATTATACTGCTCTGCTCCTATGCTGTGTTCTGTATGTCACAGAAGTGGCCCTGGCTCCCGGTGGGCCCCTTCATGTGACAGGGCCCAGGAGATGCAGGCAAGCAGCCACAGTCCCCGCCCACAGGCTGTGCTTAGTTCGTTCAAGTAGCTCGTCTCCCTGGCTGCCTGGGCATGCTTATGGCTACTGCTAGTACCCGGCACATCTGATCTGACTGCAGGGGGCGGCGCTGTGCTGCCACCCCGTTTTGAGGGACTGGATGCCGCTAGAGGTGAAGTGCTCAACTCACCTCATTATAGCGGCGCCCCTGGGTGGGGCGACCCCGGACTTTCAAAAAAAAAAAAAAAAAAAAAAATTTTTTTTTTCTTAAACTTGCTCAGGTGCCGCCCCCTGCATTGTCCCCGCCCTAGGCACGTGCCCTCGAGTGCCTAGTGGCAAATACGGCCCTGGGCGCAGGGCAGAGCTCAGAAGGGAAGGAGCGCCATTTGACTTTTCAATGCAAAATTGACTGGAATTGAGATGGGACGCCATGTTGCGTTTGGAGAGCCCCTAATGTGCCTAAACATTGAAACCCCCCACGAGTGACACCATTTTGGAAAGTAGATCCCTTAAGGAACTTATCTAGATGTGTGTTGAGCACTTTGACCCAACAAGTGCTTCACAGAAGTTTATAATGCAGAGCCGTAAAAATAAAAAATCATATTTTTTCACAAAAATGATCTTTTCACCCCCATTTTTTTATTTCCCCAAGGGTAAGAGAAGAAATTAGACCACAAAAGTTGTTGTGCAATTTGTCCTGAGTACGACGATACCCCATATGTGGGAGTAAACCATTGTTTGGGCGCATAGCAGAGCTCAGAAGGGAAGAAGCGCTATTTTACTTTTCAATGCAAAATTGACTGGAATTAAGATGGGATGCCATGTTGCGTTTGGAGAGCCCCTGATGTGCCTAAACATTAAACCCCCCCACAAGTGACACCATTATGGAAAGTAGACCCCCTAAGGAACTTATCTAGATGTGTTTTGAGAGCTTTGAACCCCCAAGTGTTTCACTACAGTTTATAACGCAGAGCCGTGAAAATAAAAATTATTTTTTTTTTCACAAAAATGATTTTTTTAGCCCCCAGTTTTGTATTTTCACAAGGGTATCAGGATAAATTGGACCCCAAAAGTTGTTGTCCAATTTGTCTGGAGTACGCTGATACCCCATTTGTGGGGGGGGACCACTGTTTGGGCGCATGACAGAGCTCGGAAGGGAAGGAGCGCCATTTGGAATGCAGACTTAAATGGATTGGTCTGCAGGCGTCACGTTGCATTTGCAGAGCCCCTGATGTACCCAAACAGTACAAACCCCCCACAAGTGACCCCATATTGGAAACTAGACCCCCCAAGGAACTTATCTAGATGTGTTGTGAGAACTTTGAACCCCCAAGTGTTTCACTACAGTTTCTAACGCAGAGCCGTGAAAATAAAAATTATTTTTTTTTTTCACAAAAATGATTTTTTAGCCCCCAGTTTTGTATTTTCACAAGGGTATCAGGATAAATTGGACCCTAAAAGTTGTTGTCCAATTTGTCCTGAGTACGCTGATACCCCCTATGTGGGGGGGAACCACTGTTTGGGCGCATGACAGAGCTCGGAAGGGAAGGAGCGCCATTTGGAATGCAGACTTAAATGGATTGGTCTGCAGGCGTCACGTTGCATTTGCAGAGCCCCTGATGTACCCAAATAGTACAAACCCCCCACAAGTGACCCCATATTGGAATCTAGACCTCCCAAGGAACTTATCTAGATGTGTTGTGAGAACTTTGAACCCCCAAGTGTTTCACTACAGTTTACAACGCAGAGCCGTGAAAATAAAACATATTTTTTTTCCCACAAAAATGATTTTTAGCCCCCCAAATTTTTATTTTCCCAAGGATAACAAGAGAACTTGGACCCCAGAAGTTGTTGTTCAATTTGTCCCTAGTACGCTGATACCCCATATGTTGGGGTAAACCCCTTTTTGGACGCACGGGAGAGCTCGGAAGGGAAGGAGCACTGTTTTACTTTTTCAACGCAGAATTGGCTGGAATTGAGATTGGACGCCATGTCGCGTTTGGAGAGCCCCTGATGTGCCTGAACAGTGGAAACTCCCCAATTCTACCTGAAACCCTACCCCTAACCTCACCCCTAACTGTTTACTGAACATTTTCTGACAGTCATAAGTGCCACGTATATAGGTGCCACGTATATAAGTGCCACGTATTTAAGAGCCACGTATTTAAGTGCCACGTATTTAAGTGCCACGTATTTAAGTGCCACGTATTTCAGTGCCACGATATTTCAGTGCCACGTATTTTAGTGCCACGTATTTTAGTGCCACGTATTTCAGTGCCACGTATTTCAGGCACTGAAAAATACGTGGCACGTAAATACTTCAGTGCCACGATATTTCAGTGCCACGATATTTCAGTGCCACGATATTTCAGTGCCACGTATTTCAGTGCCACGTATTTCAGTGCCACGTATTTTAGGCACTGAAAAATACGTGGCACTGAAATACGTGGCACTGAAATACGTGGCACTGAAATACGTGGCACTGAAATACGTGGCACTTAAATACGTGGCACTTAAATACGTGGCACTTATATACGTGGCCACTGAAATATCGTGGCACTTATATACGTATATACGTATATAAACGTATATTTCAGTGCCACGTATTTCAGTGCCACGTATTTCAGGTTAGGGGTAGGGTTAGGGTTTTTTGTTTTTTTCTTGTTTTCTTGTGTTTTTCTATAAAAACGCATGCGTTTTACCGCGTTTACATGCATTTTTTCACACATGTGGTTTTTTTAAAAAACGCATGCAGATAAAAACGCAAGTGTGAAACCAGACTAAAAGACGCTTTTTATAGCAAAAAAGTTTTTGCGTCTCCACATTTTGAGACCTATAATTTTTCCACATTTTGGTCCACAGAGTCATGTGAGGTCTTGTTTTTTGCGGGACGAGTTGACGTTTTTATTGGTAACATTTTCGGACACGTGACCATTTTTTATCACTTTTTATTCCGATTTTTGTGAGGCAGAATAACCAAAAACCAGCTATTCATGAATTTCTTTTGGGTGAGGCGTTTATACCGTTCTGCGCTTGGTAAAATTGATAAAGCAGTTTTATTCGTCGGGTCAGTACGATTACAGCGATACCTCATTTATATCATTTTTTTATGTTTTGACGCTTTTATACGATAAAAACTATTTTATAGAAAAAATAATTATTTTGGCATCGCTTTATTCTGAGGACTATAACTTTTTTATTTTTTTGCTGATGATGCTGTATGGCGGCTCGTTTTTTGCGGGACAAGATGACGCTTTCAGCGGTAACATGGTTATTTATATCCGTCTTTTTGATCGCGTGTTATTCCACTTTTTGTTCGGCGGTATGGTAATAAAGCGTTGTTTTTTGCCTCGTTTTTTTTTTTTTTTTCTTACGGTGTTTACTGAAGGGGTTAACTAGTGGGCCAGTTTTATAGGTTGGGTCGTTACGGACGCGGCGATACTAAATATGTGTACTTTTATTGTTTTTGTTTGTTTTTTTTAGATAAAGAAATGTATTTATGGGAATAATATTTTTTTTTTTATTATTATTTATTTAGGAATTTTTTTTATTTTTTTTTACACATGTGGAAATTTTTTTTTTTACTTTTTTACTTTGTCCCGGGGGGGACATCACAGATCGCAGATCTGATAGTGTGCACAGCACTCTATCAGATCCGCGATCATACTTTCATCGGAGCAGGCTGCAGCTTTCATCTGCAGCCTGCTCCGACCCGGAAGTGCTCCCTGCAGGACCCGGATACAGCCCCTCGGCCATTTTGGATCCAGGGCCTGCAGGGAGAAGACGTTCGGTACGAGGTGAGTACATCACCTTGTACCGATCGTCTCAGGGAAGCACGCAGGGAGCCCCCTCCCTGCGCGATGCTTCCCTGTACTGCCGGTACACCGCGATCATGTTTGATCGCGGTGTGCCGGGGGTTAATGTGCCGGGGGCAGTCCGTGACCGCTCCTGGCACATAGTGCCGGATGTCAGCTGCGATATGCAGCCGACACCCGGCCGCGATCGGCCGCGCTCCCCCCGTGAGCGCGGCCGATCGCGTATGACGTACTATCCCCTCGGCGGTCATGGGGGCCCACCCCACCTCGACGGGATAGTACGTCAAATGTCGGGAAGGGGTTAATATAATTCCGCATAGCAGTATGCTCTGGCACTGACAGATTAAATAAACGACCCTTAGGGAACTTACTGCCAGGAATTAATTCTATAGCACAGTCACAATCCCTATGAGGAGGGAGCGAATTGAGCTTAGGCTCCTCAAAAACATCCCGATAGTCAGACAAAAACGCAGGGACCTCAGAAGGAGTAGATGAAGCTATTGAAATCAGAGGTGCATCATCATGAACCCCCTGACATCCCCAGCTTAACACAGACATTGTTTTCCAATCCAGGACAGGATTATGAGTTTGTAACCATGGCAGACCAAGCACTAGTACATCATGTAAATTATACAGTACAAGGAAGCGAATCACCTCCTGATGAACGGGAGTCATGCGCATGGTCACTTGTGTCCAGTACTGCGGTTTATTCATAGCCAATGGTGTAGAGTCAATTCCCTTCAAAGGAATAGGAACTTCCAGAGGCTCCAGACTAAAACCGCAGCGTTTGGCAAATGACCAATCCATAAGACTCAGGGCAGCGCCCGAATCCACATAGGCATCGACGGAAATGGAAGACAGTGAACAAATCAGAGTTACAGACAAAATGAACTTAGACTGCAGAGTACTAATGGCAAAAGATTTATCAACCTTTTTTGTGCGTTTAGAGCATGCTGATATAACATGAGCTGAATCACCACAATAAAAACACAATCCATTTTTCCGCCTATAATTTCACTTCTGGACTGAATTCTATCACATTGCATAGTCTCAGGTGCCTGTTCAGAAGACACCGCCAACTGGTGCACAGGTTTGCGCTCCCGTAAACGCCGATCAATCTGAATGGCCATAGCCATAGACTCATTCAGACCTGTAGGCGCAGGGAACCCCACCATAATATCCTTAATGGCCTCAGAAAGACCATCTCTGAAGTTTGCAGCCAGGGCGCACTCATTCCACTGAGTAAGCACCGACCATTTCCGAAATTTTTGACAATATACTTCCGCTTCATCATGCCCCTGAGAGAGGGCTAATAAAGCCTTTTCAGCCTGAATCTCCAGGTTAGGTTCCTCATAGAGCAATCCCAGTGCCAGAAAAAACGCATCCACACTGAGCAATGCAGGATCCCCTGGTGCCAATGCAAATGCCCAATTCTGAGGGTCGCCCCGCAGGAAAGATATTACAATCTTAACCTGCTGAGCAGGGTCTCCAGAGGAGCGAGATTTCAAAGAAAGAAACAATTTGCAATTGTTCCTGAAATTCAGGAAAGTAGATCTATCTCCAGAAAAAAACTCTGGAATAGGAATTCTAGGTTCAGACATGGGAGTGTGAACAACAAAATCCTGTATGTTTTGAACTTTTGCAGCAAGATTACTCAGGCTGGAAGCCAAACTCTGGATATCCATGTTAAACAGCTAAGGTCAGAGCCATTCAAGGGTTAAGAGGAGGTAAGAAGCAGCTAGACAGCAATTAAGGGCTAGGCAGCAAAACTCTGAGGGGAAAAAAAAAAAATTCCCTTAAACACTTCTTTTTCTCCTGCTTCAGCCCAAACAATTAACACTTTGTGGGCCGGCTATACTGTCATGGATCCCAATGGCTAGGGATCACACTGGACAAGCAAAATAACATAAATAACGGACGAGCTCTAGGGTGATGGAACCTGGGCTGACCGCTGCCCTACTCCTGACAAACACAACTAGAAATAGCCAGGGAGCGTGCCTACGTTGATTCTAGACGCCACGCGCCAGCCTAAGAGCTAACTAGCACTGCAGAGGAAATAAAGACCTAGCTTGCCTCCAGAGGAATGAACCCCAAAAGGTATAGTTGCCCCCCACATGTATTGACGGTGAAATGAGAGGAAGGCACGCACATAGAGATGAAAATAGATTTAGCAAATTGAGGCCCGCTATAACTAGAAAGCAGAATGATACAAAAGGGGTCTGAGCGGTCAGCAAAAAACCCTAATCAAAAACCATCCTGAGATTACAAGAACCCATGTGCCAACTCATGGCACATGGGGAGAACCTCAGCCCACTAGAGCTACCAGCTAGCATAGAGTCATAATTAGCAAGCTGGACAAAAAACCAAACAACTGAAAAACAAAACTTAGCTTATCCTGAGAGATCTGGGAGCAGGTAGTCAGGAACCAAACTGAGCACATCTGAGTACATTGATAGCCGGCAAGGGAATGACAGGAAAGCCAGGTTAAATAGGAAACACCCAGCCTCAGATGGACAGGTGGAAACCAGAGACCGCAACCCACCAAAGTCACCCAGTACCAGCCGTAACCACCAGAGGGAGCCCAAAAACAGAATCCACAACACTTTCCGTACTCACTGAATGTATTAATACATGTGTGGCCAATACAAAGGACTGGCACATGATTTATTTCATCCAAGAACCTTACAAAAGACCTTGAGGCATTCATTACATGTGGAGGAAAGACGAGTTTAGCATCTAAATAGGAAAGAATTCTTTATTGTTAGAGCAGTCAGACTGTAGAATGCCTTATTGCAAGAGGTAGCAATGGCAGATACTCTAGGAGCATTTACAAAAGGGATGGATGCTTTTCTCACAACAAATGGCATTGTGGGTTGTAAATAATATAGCGATAGAGAATGTATTACAGGTAGCGAGAGGTTGAACTTGATGGACTTGAGTCTTTTTTCAACTTGCTGTATGGCTGACTATCTCTGCATTGAGTCTCCTTACACACTGAGCTCTACTACATTACTGGTCTCTGTTAAACCACAGATGGGTACTACCCTGGACTTTATAACTACTCAATTTTGCTATATCCTTGGCAGTATTTGAACCTTGTGATTACCCTGCTGAACTCTGGTAAGGACTTTTTTCTACCCTTGTATTGCGCTATGGCGTCTCTTCTATATCATATCTCATGGTTCCAATTCTTCTCATCCAGTTACCATTTAGTTACTACACCCTCTGGACCATCTTGCTGCACCAGCGTCCTCTGTCCATGCTGCACATAAGCTGTTCATCCAAGGCTTTGATAATCCATCTAACCAGTTGAGGCACAACACCACTTTTTCCACCACAAGATAATCTACTCAGATCTCTTTTTTTATGGCATACCTTCTTCTCCAAGTGACATAAAAATGTATCCTAGTCCTTAGATCAGATCAGTTGGGTCCTTCTTACTTTGTATAATGTTCAGACAATGAGTTGTTTATTTGCACGTGATGATACAAATCCCTACCCCTTCTTTCCTCCACTTACTGTTTTTGTACCTATTACTATTGTTATTTGATCTCCTTGAAAAAGACCTTTGTGTAAGTCGAAATGTTGAATGATATCTGCGCTTATATTTTGCTGGATCAAAAAAAAAGCCCAATTTGAGCATCACTCTTCACATTTTATTCCTTTCAGTGTGGGGGTGTTACACACTGGATATTGTCAGACTGTGGTCTTATCCCTCTCACCAAGGCTGAGGTCACACTTGCGAGTTCAATGCGAGAAACTCTAACAAGTCTCTCTCATCAATTCCCGGCACTGCCGCCAGCACTCAGACTGGAGCGTTCAGCTACATAGAAATATATGCAGCCACACACTCTGGTCCGAGTGCCGGCGGCAGTACCAGGACTTGATGCAAGAGACTTGTGCGATATTTTTATTTGACTTCCACTAATTAATGATGTCTGTGTATTGCAGTTTTTGCTCTCATTAGATATTTCTGGACAATCCGCAGTGACTGCTCATTATATCTTTCTCAGTCACAACTTGCCATATGTTGCAATTAAGAGGTGTCGTGCACACGATATCCTCTGGTTCGCAGCTGGGAAACAGGAAAGTCCACCTCCGGTTCGCAGCCAGGAACAAGACAGTCCACCTCTGGTTCACAGCTGGGCACATATCTTCTGGATTACAGTCAATAAACATGCCAGTCCACCTCTGATCTGTTGTCATGGGCGACCGTGTTAATGTTCTACTCACAGCATTACACAGTTCACTATATCCTCCGGATTGCAGCCGGGAGCCATATCCTCCAGTTTACAGTCACTAAACACGCCAGTCCAACTCCTGAGACCATTTGTCATGGGTGATTGCACTGCTGCGTATGCTGTGGAGTGCCAGGCTTTTCAGCTGCCTTGGCTGTTTGGCTCCGCTGGCCTGTGTTGCCTCACACAGGTGGAGTGCTGCAGAGCCTTCTGCTCTGTACTCCTCCAAACACCAGACTAACACTGACTCTGAACCTGACACACCCAAACCCTATACTGCAGGGTTTTAAACTTGAATCTGTGGCCTTCAGCCACATGGAAAACCCAGCCCGGAATTAAACAGACTGTACCACTACCGTCCTGTAATCTGTTTCAAAACACAAAAAGCCCAGAGCATGTTTTACCTAAATCTGCTTTGGACAGCCAGCATGTCCAAGACCTATACTCACTTTAGCCTGCATTGCAACCACAGCTACGCCTGTGACTGAATTGCACTCCCATGGCTTCAATACGCCTCGGTGCGCATCCTGGGGGGAACATACAGTGACCCTCACATGTAACACCAGTCACTGCCTCAGAGAGGCCTGAAAGATCGGTAGCAAGGAAAACGGGGTTTATGGTGCTATTAATGGATTTCCGGAGATTACACAGAAGATAGAGAAGAGAGTTCACGCTATTGGTTTGAGTTATTTTCAGATAATTAGACCCTTTTTGATTGTGAACATTTTTTTTTTCATTTGTCAAAAGTGAATCTAAAATATACTAAATTGTTGACATTTTTGACCATGTGAATCTGGATATCTTTTATCTAGTTTATTGGCAAGGACAATGTCAGGATTGTGTGTGACATTTCATGGACATTGGTGTCTGTATGATGAATATTTACACATAACCTTTAAAAATAAAAATTTTGTACTTTGTAAAGAAAAAGTTTCTTTTTTTAAAGCCTGTCTTTTCAGATAAATCTGTCCTATGTGACTTTTTGCATGTAATATTCTTCCAAGTAACTTGACAGATAACCTGACAGGAGGTTTGTGGTGCCCAAATGACATGCAGCTGGAATCAGAGAGCATCTGCATTGGTGCATTGGCATTGAGCGCAACTCAACAAATAGGATTTATCAGTATATCCAATGTTGTGAAGTCGTTAAAGGAAACCTGACAGGAGATTCATGCTGCTTGTACTACAGGCATCATGAATTGTAGATTGGCTATGTTGTTGCAGCTATGTATAGTTTATTCAGAAATGCTGTGTTGTTTCAGAGAAGCTTACTTTGAAAAGCTACCAAGCGTCCTGGATGTCTAGTCCAAGAGGCTAGTCCCAGGTGCCTTCTCTCCTCCCCACCCCACTAGGCTGAATAGGGAGAGATGTCAAGACTGAACAGGGCAGGGAGAAGCTGCCGGAGAAGCAGGACGTGGTACCGATTGTTGTCATGGCAACCGGTGGTCAAAGAATGCCAGGTACATTGGTCTCATAGGCCCTGTCACAAAGCATGGTCCAACAGGCCTCCTGCCAGTGTTGCACTGACAGATCTAATGCTCTGCAATAAAACAATAACAAAATAATATAATAATGTCGCATTCAGGAACAAATTTAAAGTAAAAAAAAATCAACACAAATTAAAGAATATAAAAATCACCCAAAAAATTTTGCCAGTGAAAACAAAAATAGAATAAAGTTACACGTGATGTGAATAAAATCTTCATTTCATCCTGTAAAAAAGAAGCCATCATACAGCCCTGATAACAGAAAATTACAAGTTATGGCTTTCAAAATATGTTGATGCAATAATTTTTTGTGGATTTATTTTATGTTTTTTAAAGCAAGTTTAGTGTGTAAATGTAGCAAAACGTAAAAGAATAATATAAATCTGGTATCACCGTAATTGTAATGACCCGAACAAAAAAGATATCTTATCACTTATATCTCATAGTGAATAGTGTAAAAATAAATAAACAGCACTTTAGCAGCTTTGAATTTATGTTATTCATTCTACCTTCCAAAAATCGGAATGATACATGGTTCACATTTATCCTGTGATCTACAATGAACATTTACATCTGGGTTTATGTCTAAGGCCCCTTCATATGTCAGTGTCTCCAGAATATGTGGTGACCGTTTTCTCACGTACTAGAGACACTTACACACACACACACACACACACACACCAATTATAATCTATGGGGCTGCGCACATGTATGTTTGTTCGTGTAACTTACACGTAGACATGTCCGTTTTTCTCCGGCAGCACGGACGTTAATACGCATAAGTTCACGGCCCAATATTATAAAATTCCGGAAATCACTTGTGGGTACAAAGTGCACACTATACCCATAGATTAAATCGACAAGGGGTGCAATTTCCAAAATGGGTTCATTTTTTGGAGGGTTTCTACCTTTTCGTCACCTCAGAGGCTCTACAAATGTAACATGGCAACTGCAATCTACTCCAGCAAAAATTGTGCTCCAAAAGTCAATTGGGGCTCCTTCTCTTCTGAACTCTTCCGGGTGCACAATCAGTAGTTTCGCAAAACATGTGGTATATTGGCGTACTCAGGAGAAATTGCACAACAAATTGTGGATTCCATGTTTTGTTTTTTTTTGCTGATAAAGCAGTATTTTAGTGTTGGGGAAAAAATATTCTGGTTTTTTAACTTTTTGTTTTTCTTTCCATGTTGCATAAATTCCTGTGAAAAATCTGAAGAATTATCAAACTTTCTGAAAGTGTTTTTTAAGAGGTGCTTTTTTTAAAATAGGGTCTTGTTTGGTGGTTTTTGTGACATATAGGCCCCTCTAAGTCATTTCAAAGGCAAAGTTGTCCCTTAAAAAAGAAAAACAGCTTGTGAATTTCATTGAAAAAATTAATATGTAAATTTTATTTTCAGAGAGTGACAGGACTAAAACTGTAGCGCCACCTATTGAAAGCCGCAATCACATAAAAGTCAGTATAACGCCAAAGTCAAGATAAAAGCCAAACCAGAATCTCCGCTCATCAGTGAAAGGTTTGAGATGTGATTTGGCTAGGTGAGAGGCTCTGGACTGGGATCTAAGTGGTAACCTTTCTCCTTGTGGAGAGTGACAAGCCAAGCCTGGCATGTCAGAGTGAGGAAACAAGAGATTTTTAAGCCATGCATGCTCCTCTGGGAAATTAAATATGCAAATTGTCTCTTCAGAGAGCAAGAAAATTAGAACTCTAACGCCGCCTATCAGAAGCAGCAATATAAATCTACTCACTCTGACATGCCAGGCTTGGCTTGTCACTCTTCATAAAGAGAAATGTTACCCCTTAGACCCAAGTCCAGAACCTCTCACCTAGACAAATCAGATCTCATACATTGCACTGATGAGGGGCAACACCCCAAAACACTGTGTCTGCAAATTGAGATTCTGTATTGGCTTCTATCCTAAGTCAGATTGCTACTTCCAACAGGTGGTGCTAGAGTTCTTAGTCCTATTCCTCTCTGAAGAGACAATTTACATATTTAATTTCCCAGAGGAGCATGCATGGCTTATAACTCTCCTGTCTCCTCACTCTGACATGCCAGGCTTGGCTTGTCACTCTCTAGAAGGAAAAATATTGGTGTACTTAATTATTTGTACTAAATGTCCAACTGGGGGTCTGTATGTTGGGGAGACAGGGCAAAAACTGAGAACAAGGATAAATTCTCACCGCCATACAATAAGAGAAAAAAGAATGGATCTACCTGTGGGCAAACATTATTGTATGCCTGATCATAGCACCATGGACCTGAAATTACTTGTATTGAAAGAGGAAAGATATATATCTTGGTACCTTGTTAGCCAGTAGATAGAAAAATATTTAGAATTGAGAGTCCTCAGTGGTTGATACCTTTTAATGGCTAACTGAAAAGATGGTAACAAATTGCAAGCTTTCGAAACTACTCCGGTCTCTTCATCAGGCATAGACTAAAAGAAATTCTGGAGAATCACATATTTATGCACAACATATCCTTAGGAACTAAGGAATTTGCCCCTCAGACCATATGAGGTCATCACAACAGAACCAGACCCCAATCAGAGGACAATAAAACATTCCTTATCTAAGCACTGGTCCAATATTTATGGACATAACTTTTTATCACTCATGGTAATTCTGCTTCATGTCACCTGTCTTAACCATGGTTTTTTTTTCTGTGATATGTTGTGCATAAATATGTGATTCTCCAGAATTTCTTTTAGTCTATGCCTGATGAAGAGACCTGTGTAGTCTCGAAAGCTTGCAATTTGTTACCATCTTTTCAGTTAGCCATTAAAAGGTATCAACCACTGAGGACTCTCAATTCTAAATATTTTTCTATCTACTGGCTAACACGGTACCAAGATATATATCTTTCCTATCTCCAGAAGGAGAAACTTTACTCCTTAGACCCCATTGAAAAATTTAGAAATAGCTGCTAAACATTTAGCCTTTCCAACTTCCTGGAAAAAAAGCTTTTTTTAAAAAAAATACTTGATGCTGACATAAGGTATACTGTACATTTGGTTAGTTATTTAGTAACTATTCCGTGTTGTATGACCATCTGTTTTAAGGGCTTAAAGTTCATAAACTGCATATGTTTCTACTTTTTTTCTTTTTTTGTATTCAAATTGCCTCTTCTGAGAAAAAGAGGACTTAAACTCTATAGCGCCACCTGTTGGAAGTAGCGATCCTACAAGTCATAATCAACCCTTTAACGAGTCGTGCAATATGACTTAGGATAAAAGCCAAATCAGTATCTCAATTCGCAGACACTGTGTATCGGGCTGTTGGCCCTCGTCAGTGCGAAGCATGAGAACTGATTTGGCTAGGTGAGAGGCTCTGGACTGGGGTCTAAGGGGTAACGTGTCACTCTCCATAAGGAGAAACGTTACCCCTTAGACCCCAGTCCAGAGCCTCTCACCTAGCCAAATCAGTACTCATGCTTCGCACTGACGAGGGCCAACAGCCCGAAACACCGTGTCTGCGAATTGAGATACTGATTTAGCTTTTATCCTAAGTTATATTGCACGACTCGTTAAAGGGTTGTAATAGTAGACACGGCACTCTAGGCTTCTTGGAGGTGCTCAAGTTAGGTATCCAACCCGTCAATCATCAGCAATAAATTACTTGGCACTCAGGAGAACTTTTTGCAAGATAAGAGATTCATTTATTCAGTGCATCCAGTTCAACATAAACGTTTTCGGTCTAATCACAAGACCTTCATCAGACAGGTTTTTTTGAATACTGGAAGTCACAAAATATCTGTATGGGCCCACAATGGTGCCAATGTCAGACAGAGTCCAGGAGACAAAAGAGCCGCCTTGGATAGCCTAGAGGTATAGGGAATGTGCGCTGTAGAGAGGCGAGGTACTCGCAGGGGCGATAGCGCTGTTACCACTGGAGGCATCGGCGCCGTGCTGCAGGGGTCACGTTCTGCAGCAGTTCCGGGAACAACGTGACCCCTGCAGCACAGCGCCGATGCCTCCAGTGGTAACAGCGCTATCGCCCCTGCGAGTACCTCGCCTCTCTACAGTGCACATTCCCTATACCTCTAGGCTATCCAAGGCGGCTCTTTTGTCTCCTGGACTCTGTCTGACATTGGCACCATTGTGGGCCCATACAGATATTTTGTGACTCGTTAAAGGGTTGATTATGACTTGTAGGATCGCTACTTCCAACAGGTGGCGCTATAGAGTTAAGTCCTCTTTTTCTCAGAAGAGGCAATTTGAATATTTAATTTCCCAGAGGACCATTGCACGGCGAATAAGCCTCCTTACCTTGACAAGCCAGCTGGTATGTCACTCTCCATAAGGAGAAACGTTACTTTTTTTTGTAAATTTGAGATATTTTCATAAATAAATACAAATCGCATCGACAAATTTTGCATTCACATAAAAGTACAATGTGTCACAAAATACATTCTCTGAATCATGGAGATATGTAAAAGCATTTCAGAGTTAGCACCTAAAGTAACACGTCAGATTTGAAAAATTTAAAATATGGCTTTTGGCGATATGGGGTTAAAAAATATATAAAGTGACGTTGTGGTACTTTATAGCATGAAAACTATACTCATATTGTTATTAATAAGAATGAAGTCTTGGCTAAAATCACTGTGTATACGTAGAAAAGGAAACAGAATTTAAGAGATGTTGGGCAATTTTAGGAGTAAAGTTCTGAAAAAAAAGTCAGAGAGCAAGTACAGTTTTTTAAGTCTGTAAAAATTATAATTGTGCTCAACTGTGTATGTTTCGTCTTAGATTTTTTGCGGAGGCTGAACAGGGCTCTGGTTTCCAAGGGCTGACTTTCAGATGCTAATATTTGTTATTTTGTTCTCTTTTTCTCCTCTTTATGCAGGATATTTGGACCACCTTGTCTTACAACCTGTCATGGCTTCATTATTGCGCCCTTATAATTTGCTTCTCATTTTCTCCACCACTTTGCCACCTCCTATCAACATAATATGATATTGAAAACCTTTTTTTCCTTGTAGTACTTATGTCCTTCAACCCACTCACTGCAGCCTAGGACCAGTTGCTGTAGAGACCGGATCCCAGCTATTACGCAAAGAATAAAGAACTTGCATGGATGAAAAGAACCATTTGGTGCATTGTTCTGAGGTGGGTGAGTCAGATGTAAATGCGGATAGTGTCGTGGGTCTATGGATCCTTTGCGAAAAAATGGATGGCAGTGCCGCACAGCCTGTCGCTCTCTTATAGGAGTGTTTCTTCTCATTCTGTTATAGTCTTGTACCACTGTACAATTCTGTGTTTCAGTTTGAAGTGTAACTGTGCTTAAAAGAATTGCATTTCATCCATAATTATCATACTGAACACACTTTAGCCTCTATTTATTCATTTTTAGCCATTATTATTATAGTGTACATTTCCTGCAAACCTCCCCTTCTGCTGCTTGAAAGTTCACCTCATTTTATAAATATTTTATATATGTTTATTACGCTTAACGTTGAGTCCTTGTGATGGTAACGAGCTAAATTAAAGCTTGTTGCTTTCTTCCATTCACCTTCCACTTCACAATATTAAGCTTCATTTAAAGATAACAGAATGGATAAAACCCCAAAGCTAGAGCTCTTCAGTGGAGATTAGTGATTTTCAGATCCTCTTCTGCAAAATTTGAAGCTATAAGTCAGCCAAACACATGATAATTTTGTATGAATGATCTGACTATCAGCAGGCTGAAGTAACCTGACAGATCAGGAAGGGCTCCAGCTTAAAAAAAAACACACAAACGCAAATAACCTAATTTACCTGATAGGTACAGAATATCTGCAACATTAGAAACTCAATAAAATACGCATTGTGGGAATCTAGACTTATAAAGAGAACGGTTTTCATAATAATTGTTCACTGGTGAATTTACCAACACTTTTATCTACACTCCTCAATATTGAAATTGCAACACGGAGAAGGAAATTGTGGAATTATGGAAATCTCAGGCTGGAGATATGTTACTGATCTGCAAATGGTGAAAAAATGGAAAGAACGTTTTCAAAATACCTCTATTTATTCAGTATGGAGTATGAGCCACATGCAGAAAGCACAGGACTTTCAGCCTTGGCTGCTATCAATTAGACTATTGTCCAAGGAATGTTCTGCTGTGCTGAATACACTTGGGCAAATCATCAAGATCCACTGCTGGCAGTTCTCTGTACAATTGGCGACCAATGATGTCCAAGATGAGCTAGATGAAAGACAAGTGCTGAGAATCTGATCATGTCAGCGCGCTTAGGCTATGAAGGCTGCTCACAGTAACAGGAACAACATGCAGCCTAGAATTGTCATGCTGAAAAACTTGTTCAGACCTTTCAAATTCCATCATGAATAAATAAAAAATATTTGGAAAGCCTTTTCCATGTTTTCATCATTTACATATCATTAACATATCTATCCATCCTGTGATTTTCAAAATTCCATGAATTTTCCTTCCTGTTTATGCAAATTGCCTCTTCCGAGAGTAAAAGAAGTAGAACTCTAGTACCACCTATTGGAAGAAGCAATCATAAACGACAAAATCAACCCTTTAAGGAGCCTTGCAACATGACAGAATGAAAGATATATAAAACAGAACTTCAATTTGTAGATGCATGTTTCAGGGTCGTGCCCCTCTTCAGTGCAAAACAGAGATCTTATTTGGCTGTAAGAGAGGCCTCTGACTCGGGTCTTAAGGGTAACTTTTCTCCTCATGGAGAGTGACATGCCAGGGTTAAGAGTTCAAGTCCTCTTCCTCTCTGAAGAGACAATTTACATATTTAATTTCCCAGAGGAGCATTGCATGACCTATAAGCCTTCTTACCCTCACATATAAGGCATGTCACTCTCTCCATGAGGAGAACTGTTACCACTAAGACTTCCTTCCCGTTGTAGCAGTTTCAGTGTTGAGGAATCTAAATATCTTAATCGTGATATTACAGGAAAGACTATCCTTACTTTTGTAAAGTTATCGTTTTGTATGTGGCTGTCATACAATGCTATTTTTCCTGATTTTGACATCCCCCGTCTAAAAGAAAAAGTGTGTATAAAATTACTTTGATTTGCTAATGCCATGGGAGCTAAATCTCCTGGAGCCGCGGACAAGGATGTATTTAATATATAACCAGCTCAGAGTATAATTGGATCTTCGTTGAGCCGAGATAATGATTTCAATAGAGCAGACACATCGTGATCCTGAGGGAGAGGAGGCAGCGGCATACTTGTGCTGCCAATCAGAGCCAGGATCACAAGTAATCTCCGCACAATGAAACTTTGGTTTTCCTTTGGGATAACTGACAATATTTTTATCTAGCACTCAAAAATCCTCATGTCACTTAAGTGGTTCAAAAATGACAAGCCAAGCGAACGGAAAAGAGCAATTTATTATAAAAAGTGGGCAATCATTAAAAAGCGCTGTAGAAAGAAATTAGAATAAGATTTTTTAGGCAAAGCTGAATTTAGTATGACCAATAATGGGCTTTGAGATTGATTGCAATTTAGAATCAACAATTCTAGAAAATACTGGTAATACTTCAAGTAACTTTTCTTAACACATTTCATGTTTGTACCGAACCAGTTTTCAAAACAGAACTACTCTTACATACTCAGTTTTGTGAAAGGGTTCAATATGAACCTAGTTTTGAGAAAGTGTTCGATATGAACCTGTAACTCGATAAGAAAAGCTACGTGAATCATTACCACACTTGGAACAACTTTTTCACAGCAGCGTGGTCTACCAGAACGTCTATCTCCTACTTCTCTTCAATCTACAAGCAGAACAAGATCATCTTTTTTTTTGCAGATGTAACTGCAGCAGCTCAATATTCTATGGGCATTTATTGAAGTTGTGACATACACAATCCTATCAGGTGAGCAACCCCCTCACCCTTCGATTTCACTTTTCATACAATATTAGGGTGAGTGTCCACGGTAAGTAAATGCTGCGTGTTTGACGCTGCAGCGTCAAACACGCAGCGTCCAGATGTTCCAGCATAGTGGAGGGGATTTTTTGAAATCCCGTGTCCACTATGCGTGGAAACCCGCACGCGGCGGCCCTGCGACTCCGGACATGCTGCGCGTCTTTTCAGATCGCAGCATGTCCGTGCTACCTGCGGCGACGCTGCGTCGCCGCAGGTAATATCACAGGGCCCTATGGCGTGGGGTGCGATGATCCCGGATGTGTACAGTACACATCCGGCATCATCGCGTCCCAGAAAGGGGGCGGGGCTTAGCGCCGAGCGGCTTCGCCGCTCCGGCGATACCGCCGGCCATCCTGATCGTGGACACGCAGCCTTACCCTATGTGCACTCGTCTCCCTTTTTTTTTCTACGTTCTTCAAAATGGCACGTGTTTCACAAACTTGTGCAATGCTGCAATTCTTTTTTCAGTCTTTACCTTGTTTGTGACTTTTTAGCTAAAAAAAATGCTACTGAAAAACGGCTAAATAAAAAAGACTAGACAACCTCTCCCCCCCACAAAAAAAAAACAGTGTAAATGCAATAATGAATCGGGCCAACAGCATTTTAGTGAGCCTATCTTTAGTCTTGGGAAAAAAAAGTGCTCTTCTTAGTTATTCTGCTGTTTGTTTTTAGTGATCTGTGTTGGCCTCGGCACATTAATTTCTACCGGTCAATGATGAATTAACAGTTAGATCACCTTCAATAACAGATTACTGTAAATGGTTCAATATTTTATACTATATTAATTGCACACTTTGATCATGGGTGACAGAATAGCGATGTACACAATCATTTATGTCATATTTTCAATAACAATGGTTTCTCCTATCATGGTGGATATAGTGAAATGTGTAACAAGCCTTTCATGTTTCATACAGTGTTTTCATGCATCTGCTACACTATGTTGTACTTCATAGACAATCACTGAGTAGTTGTAAAGTTATCTTAGCTCATTTGCTGTGATCAGACCACAAGAGCTTACTTATTACTGTCCCATGTACCACTACAACTACTTGACTGTTCTCTCGTATGCCATAGTGTTTGTCTATTGCATTTCCCCCTATCTGTGTACATTCTTCTAGAGACCTCTTTAGTAATGCTTTCAAAGCACCTCATCAAACTATATCACTCTTACTGCTAGTAAAATAGTCTGGTACAACTCACTCTCTGATTCCCGTGCAGCTCTAAACATCCCTGAGTTCCATTCTAGTGACACTGAACCATTTCTGAGTGATCTTGTTCTCCTATATAGATGATAACAGCTAATGACCTCCACCACAGTCTTCCAGCTCCACAGTCCCTTAGCTTAAAGGCTAAAGAGAGACAAATTGGGTAGCTATTAGCACTAATGTCCCTAATAACATGCACATCAACTGGCCAAATGTGTATATATATTAGAAAAAAAGTTGGGGAGATGAGTGACTGCAAGACAGTTAATTTTCAGACAATGGCAGCTTTTGTATCAGGTCCAATTTGGTTAGCAACTCATTCTCTTTCAGTCAATGTTTTGCATCAGTATATGTAGGCCTAAACCAAAAGCTTATCCAAAACTAGAAAAAGGTGCAAATGTTTCCAAAATAGTTTTTTGTTACAGCTTGTGACATGGTGATGCTTGAGATCACATGATTTAAAGAATGAGGTAGATGTGATGCCAGTTAATTTGAGAGGTACAGACCGGTACAAATATGTGCTGTGTCTGAACTGTCTGCCTAAATCGCCATTTATTTTGGTGTGCTCTACTTTGGACGTCATCTTAATGTTGCGGTATATGCTTCTTGCATGCTGTATATCTGATTAATGTATTTTGATGGGTATACATCTCCAGGGATAACTCTTAATTGCTTTTTAGTTCAAGTCTTCGTTTGACTGCAATATATAATGATTAATCTCACGTGATTGCTTTCTGTCTCTGGGGATACCTCTTTATTGCCATTTATCTTGTATCATGACTCTTAATTGCTTTCTATCCCATGGGATGTTTTCTCACATCTCAGGTAATGTCTCTATGTACTATTAGGATATATCACAAATGATATAACAAGGATTATCCATTCATCCACTGAATATGATACCTTGATGTGGCCACACAACCGCCACCACATCTTAGTAAAGTACATACTAAAGCTACACTCTTAAAAGTGGCAAAAGTCTAATTATTAAATTCCACTAAAGCTAGCCATTTATTTATTTATTTTTTAATTCACCTTTCACGTTAATTGCATTGCTGTATAAATACTTTTTGAGTAAAATAAAACAAAAACAATAAAAAACATAGATAAGTTGAAGAATTCATCTGTATTGTTCTGCTTCATGGCTTTAAGACAAGCAGGGCGCCATCTAGAGTTTTTTTCTTGCTGATTAGTGTCTGCAGGTTCTTAACTAATGATCAACATCTCAGAAGATAGGAGCTTCAGTGTGACAGCGTCTGATGAATGATATTCGCACTGAGCGTGCAGAATAGATTTATCCACAACTGTGAACGTGCTGTGGAGACTGAGCAGAGGAGGTCACATCTCTACAGGAATGCTGTGTATGGAGAAATCACAGAGATGGCTGTGGTTGACAAGAGGGGGATGCAGAAGAAGGAATTTAACCCATTTATCACCACCCAATATACTCATTTTGATGCAACTGTGCTGGAAACAGTTTACATATTGTGGTAGGTCGATTCACTCTTAAAGAGGTAGACACATGAACGGTTTCTATTTAAAGTCCGCCTGGTTTATTGGAATCCTCATAAACCTCGTCACCAGAAAACGTAAATACAGCCTTTCTCCAACAGAAGGTAAAACATAAAAGTAACAAGTCCATATAATAGGGCTGGTTAGCCCACCTGGCTTAGATTCCAGCTTCTATGTCCTTAAGCAAAAGACATTCAATCCAGTAGCCCTCCAGTCTCCATACATCCAGCTTTCCTTAACACAAAAGCACATCTCCGGAACTTTCACCCACCCACACTCAAATGGGTATTTATCCTCTGGACTCTACCACTCTACAGCTGTTCAATTATCCTAGCACTAAACATGGCTGCTATCAGTGTGTCAAGAGTGGGAGAACAGGGTTGCATTGACAATCCAACACAATGGGCAGCACTTAGAACGCATTTTATAAGTGCATCACCTTGGTATATGCCGCATTTGATGGTCACCTGTGCTAGTTGTCTTGAGTTGACTTCCATTGTTCTCCATAGCCCCACTGGGAATACACCTTGGATGGTTCTTTTATCCTCTTGGCCTCAGCTTTTCTAGTGTATCTCCCTATTCTTGCAGCAAGTGCAGTGAGTCTTTGTTTAGCAGTCTCTAGGGCAGTGATCCCCTACCTTTCTGACCTTGAGGGTATGTGCACACGTCAGGATTTCTTGCAGAAATTTCCTGAAGAAAACCGGAAATTTTCTGCAAGAAATCCGCGTGGTTTTTTTTTTTTTGCGTTTTTTTTTTTTCAGCATCAATAGTAAAAAGATATCATGTTAAAAATAATAAAAAAATGGTTATACTCACCCTCTGCAGCCAGCCGATCTCCTCAGCGGCTTCCGTTCCTATAGATGGTGTGTGCAGGACCTTCGATGACGTCGCGGTCACGTGACCGTGACGTCATCGCGGTCATGTGACCGCGACGTCATCGCAGGTCCTTCACACACACCATCTATAGGAACGGAAGCGGCAGCATGTACCGCTGAGCGGCGGGAGGACTCCGGGGGCCATCAAAGGTGAGTATATGACTATTTTTTATTTTAATTCTTTTTTTTTTACCAATTATATGGTGCCCAGTCCGTGGAGGAAAGTCTCCTCTCCTCCACCCTGGGTACCAACCGCACATGATCTGCTTACTTCCCGCATGGTGGGCACAGCCCCGTGCGGGAAGTAAGCAGATCAATGCATTCCTAGGTGTGCGGAATCCCCGCAATTCCGCAAATTTAATGAACATGTTGCTTTTTTTTTCGCGAAGCGATTTTTTCGCGGAAAAAAATGCAACATTTGCACAAGAAATGCAGAATACACTGAAAATAATGGGAGGCATATGTAAGCGTTTTTTTTGTTTTTATAGCAAAAAAAACGCGAAAAACACTGAACGTGTGCACATGGCCTGAGAGCCACATTCAGCTCTGCAAGAGAGTCGCGAGCCACATCCAGCTCTTGTCCCCCCTCACAGTAGTGGCAACCAAATCCCTCATTACGGGTATAATGATAACCAAAGCTTTTCTATGCAAATCACCCCAAAGCAGTATAACAAGATCAAGGGGTTCCCACCACACTCCTCCACACTCAGCATTCTCCAATCACGCACTCCCAACACAATCACATCCAGCTTCAAGCAGCTGCTCTGACCGGTAGTAGGATCCGGTCTCCAGCGTACCATACTTAAAGTGTCTCTAAACTCCCCAAACCAGTAGAAGTATACCCAAATCTGCTCTTCCCTGCAGGGCTACTCACAAAGTTCACCATTTTGAGATGTGCTCTTCATACTAGTTTACTAAATCTGGAGCTAATGCACCAAGCTGGCAGACAGCTGCGAGCCACAGTTCATGAGACCGCGAGCCACATGTGGCTCTCGAGCTACAGGTTGGGGACCACTGCTGTAAGGCTTCAATTGGGGTCAGACCTTGGCACTTGTTCAGTTTGGTCTTATTCTTGATCTTTGCACCGTTCTGTATTTCTGTTAGTTGGCTGACTTCCCTTCGGATCACCTTGATTTTTGTCTCCAGTCTTCTTTTCCAAGGGGAGCACGTACTTCTGTTGTTCTTGCTGGTTGCATATCCAAGCATTGCTGAGGAAGTAACATAGATCAGTTTATTAGTTTGAGTTATGGTGGTGGTAGGTATTGATGTAAATGCTCTATTGGCATCTTCTAGCATACTGTATAGTGGTGTTTCTTTGCTGTGCCTTGGTAGTCGATCTGTGGTATTGATGGTAGTTTATTTAAGATCTTCTCTAGTTGCAGGATTGGATCAGGATCTTGATCAGAATCTTCAGGGGGTTGCACATGTTCTTCCAGGTCTTCATGTGGGGTGGATCTGCAGTGCAGTTGATCCATCTCAAGTTGTGATAATAGCTTTCTCTTTATGACATTGAAACGTTGGGTGAGTGTTCATGCAGGTCTTGTGTCCTTCCAGAGTTTCCTCATACCCTTCATATATCTTCTCTCATTTGGTCTGCTGTTATAGTAGCATTTCATCAGATCCAAGTTATCTTGCCTTGTCCATGTATGGTTTGTTGCAGTAGCCCATTTATCATCAGATTGTCCTGGTTCCTTGACATCTGACTCAGACCTTATTAGTCCGAGCGATGTCTGAACTGGCATGACTCTTTGTTCGTGACACTCTCATGTTTATTGAGGCACTATAGTTTTAGTAGTCTTGCCCAAGGACCACTACTGGTATACTAGGGCAGTACCTGGATTTGAACCCCAGTCTCCCATGTTGTAGGCTGTGCACTTAGGATAAGTTCACATTAGCGCTCAAGTCCGCAGCGTGGTGCTGCGGACTTCTTTCCTTAAGCTCTGCCTACTTCTGAATGCATCCTGCGTACCTAGCTTTAACATTGGGTACGCAGGGACATGCGTCCGCGTGTGTCGTTATGACGTACCCGCCAAACGCAAGAAAATGCAACATGTTGCTTTTGGCGGGCAAGTCAAAACGACGCGCGCGAAATGACGCACTCAAGACCACTAGCATAAGTGACCATCAAATGCGGCATATACCAAGGTGATGCACTGTCCCCATTAGTGTCCTGCATAGGATTGAACCCCCTCAGTCAGACAATTAGAGTATAGCTAGAGTCCAATGGGCTCCAGGGCAAGTTATGGACCTCCTCCGCAAAACCACAAGATTTTTGCTTTGATATATAGGCCCTCCACCTAAAAAAAATAAATATGAACAATAGTGTTTTAGTTAGCAAATAAAAAACTATACAAGTAAATATACCATTAGATAATAAATATCGGTAATGGGGGAGTGGCGAGGCACCAACTTCAGGGGTGCTGGCGCCATTCTTCCTGGTCTGAAAGCCTGGTTGCCTTACGGGTTTAGTTAAAACTAGGTGATTGGACCAATGATCCTGTGAATATTCTACCAGGGATGGGAAGGGGAGATGGAGGAGGGGATGTGGGGGCTTAGTTGTGAGGTGGTAAAATTGCTTTAAGGTATGCACTATATCCGATAATCTAGTTATTGGTGGTTCGGATTGATTGGGAAAAGTATGAAAATTTCTTTTATGCCTGTGCTTCAGTTTAGAGAAGTTTATAGGCATCTCTTGTTATACCTTTATGATCGTTACTGGTCAATGTTTTTTATTTCTTTGAGAAATTTTGTCAATAACCAGCACTGCACTTATATTCTACCATCAGGAAATGATTTGTATGTCTTGGATTTGATCATTCTCAAAGTGAAAGTTATTTTTGAAAAGAAATCTTTACAAGTCCTACATGGCGTCACTTAACTCCTTTCTTGGAACATCAGGGGATTAGGAACAGCTAGGAAAAGGAATATGGTATTCTCTCAAATACGTAAAACACAGGCGCAGATAATTTGTCTTCTGGAAACTCACCTAACGCCAGACACTATATCCAGAATGAATAAACCCTGGATACAATGGCAGAGACACGCTACACATACATCCTATTCTAGGGGTGTGGTCATTATGGTACATAAGTCTTTGCGATGGTCGGTTCAAATGGTTAAAAGGGACCCAGAGGGTAGATTTATTTTTATTTATGCATTTATAGATATGATGCCTTATGTATTGCTCAATATTTATAATCCACCACCAGCTAAGGTGAAGGTACTTCATCAAGCTGCGATCTTTGTATCGCAATATCCTGATGCTAAAATGATATGTATGGGTGATTTCAATATTATTATTATTATTATTATTATTTATTTTTATAGCGCCATTTATTCCATGGCGCTTTACATGTGAGGAGGGGTATGCATAATAAAAACAAGTACAATATTCTTAAACAATACAAGTCATAACTGGTACAGGAGGAGAGAGGACCCTGCCCGCGAAGGCTCACAATCTACAAGGGATGGGTGAGAATACAGTAGGTGAGGATAGAGCTGGTCATGCAGCGGTTTGGTTGATCGGTGGTTACTGCAGGTTGTAGGCTTGTCGGAAGAGGTGGGTCTTCAGGCTCTTTTTGAAGGTTTCGATGGTAGGCGAGAGTCTGATGTGTTGTGGTAGAGGGTTCCAGAGTAGGGGTGATACGCGAGAGAAATCTTGTATACGATTGTGGGAAGAGGAGATAAGAGGGGAGTAGAGAAGGAGATCTTGTGAGGATCGGAGGTTGCGTGTAGGTAAGTACCGGGAGATGAGGTCACAGATGTATGGAGGAGACAGGTTGTGGATGGCTTTGTACGTCATGGTTAGGGTTTTGTACTGGAGTCTCTGGGCAATGGGGAGCCAGTGAAGGGATTGACAGAGGGGGGAGGCCGGGGTATAGCGGGGGGACAGGTGGATTAGTCGGGGAGCAGAGTTTAGAATAGATTGGAGGGGTGCGAGAATGTTAGAGGGGAGGCCGCAGAGCAGGAGGTTGCAGTAGTCAAGGCGAGAGATGATGAGGGCATGGACTAGGGTTTTTGCAGATTCTTGGTTGAGGAATGTACGGATTTGTGAAATATTTTTGAGTTGAAGTCGCCAGGAAGTGGAAAGGGCTTGGATATGCGGTTTGAAGGAGAGATCAGCGTCAAGGATTACCCCGAGGCAGCGAGCTTGTGTGACTGGGGAGAGTGGGCAGCCATGCACTGTAATGGATAGGTTCGTTGGGGGGGTCGCGTGAGATGTGGGAAAGATGATGAATTCTGTTTTGTCCATGTTAAGTTTCAGAAATCTAGCGGAGAAGAAGGATGAAATAGTGGACAGACATTGAGGGATTCTGGTTAGTAGGGAGGTGATATCTGGTCCAGAGATGTAGATCTGTGTGTCATCAGCATAGAGGTGATACTGGAAGCCATGAGATTCTATGAGCTGTCCCAGGCCAAAGGTGTAAATGGAGAAGAGCAGGGGCCCAAGGACTGAACCTTGTGGGACTCCGACAGATAGGGGGCGAGGTGAGGAGGTGGTGTGTGAGTGGGAGACGCTGAATGTCCGGTCTGTTAGGTATGATGAGATCCAGGATAGGGCCAAGTCTGTGATGCCAAGGGATGAGAGGGTCTGTAATAATAGGGAATGGTCCACTGTGTCAAAGGCAGCCGACAGGTCGAGGAGGAGGACAGAGTAGTGTCGCTTGCTCTTGGCAGTTAAGAGGTCATTGGTGACCTTAGTTAGGGCAGTTTCAGTGGAGTGGTGTGACCGGAAGCCAGATTGTAAGCGGTCAAAGAGGGAGCAAGAAGAGAGATGGGAGGACAGTTCAAGGTAAACGTGTTGTTCCAGTAGTTTGGAGTCATAAGGGAGAAGTGATATAGGGCAATAGCTAGATACAGAGGATGGGTCAAGAGAAGGCTTTTTGAGGATAGGTGTGATTGAGGCATGTTTAAAGCTTGAGGGGAAAACACCAGTTGTTAGTGATAGGTTGAAGAGATAGGTTAGGGTTGGGATGAAGACTTTGGTGAGGTTTGGGATGAAGTGGGATGGGAGCGGGTCAAGTGCACAGGTGGTGAGATGCGATCTTGAGAGTAGAGTGGAGAGTTGATCTTCTGTAATGGTGGACAAGTTGGTTTTGGAGGTGGAGGGCTGGGAAATCGGGAGGAAGGGCTCTGGGGGTTGTTGACCAAAACTGTCTCTGATGTTATCAATCTTCTGCTTGAAAAATGAGGCAAAGTCTTCAGCTGAGATAAGTGGGGAGGGAGGAGGTGCTGGGGGACGGAGGAGAGAATTGAAAGTGTTGAATAACTGTTTAGGGTTGTGAGACAGGGAGGATATGAGAGATGAGAAGTAGGTTTGTTTAGCTGTGGCGAGTGTGGTCTTGAAAGTAGTGAGGGACTGTTTGAATGCGATGAAGTGCTCGTTAGAGTGGGATCTTTTCCATCTGCGCTCAGCAGCCCTGGAAGCTCGCCTCAGTTCTTTGGTCAGGCTGGTGTGCCAGGGCTGTCTGTTGATTTTGCGAGCTTTGGTATGTGTAAGTGGGGCAGCAGATTCCAGAGCTACAGCTATTGTGGTGTTATATAGAGCGGCAGCGTCATCCGCATTGTGTAAAGAACTTATGTCTGTGAGAGGGAGGAGGGATTCAGAAAATGAGTGTAGGTCAAGATGTTTAAGATTTCTGCGAGGGTGTGAAAGTTTGTGGGGTGGGGATTGTAGACATGGAGTGGAGAGGGAAGAGAATGTGAGAAGGTTGTGGTCAGAGAGAGGAAGAGGTGAGTTAGAGAGATTAGATAGGGAGCAGAGGCGGGTGAAGATGAGGTCCAGTGTGTGACCATCTTTGTGAGTGGCTGCAGAAGACCATTGAGTGAGGCTGAAGGAGGAAGTGAGAGATAGAAGTTTAGTGGCAGCTGAGAGGGAAGTGTCAATGGGGATGTTGAAGTCGCCCATGATGATAGTGGGGATGTCCGCGGAAAGGAAATGAAGTAGCCAGGTGGTGAAGTGGTCAAAGAAGGTGGTGGCTGGCCCTGGGGGGCGGTAAATGACAGCCAGTTGGAGGTTGGAGGGGGAGTAGATGCGCACAGAGTGCACCTCAAAGGAAGGGAGGGTACAGAGGGTGGAAGTGGGATTGGGGTGAAAGAGCAGTTATCTGACGGGAGAAAACCATCTCCTCCGCCATGTTTGCTGCTGCAGCGGGGTGTGTGAGAAAGGTGGAAGCCACCGTAAGAGAGTGCAGCAGGGGAGGCTGTGTCGGAAGGGGTGAGCCAGGTTTCAGTGATGGCGAGGAAGGAAAGTTTGGTAGTAACAAAGAGATCATGGATGTAGGAAAGCTTGTTGCAGACAGAGCAAGCGTTCCACAAAGCTCCTGTTAGTGGGACTGGGGAAGTGGGGGCTGGGCGAATGGGTATAAGGTTAGAGAGGTTACGGAAATTTGTGATAGAACATGGATGGGAGGTAGAAATGACTGTGGGAATGTGGTGAGGAGGACCAGGATTTGGAGAGATATCACCAGCAGTGAGAAGGAGCAGAGAAAGTGTTAGCAGGTGGGAGCAGGAGAGGGCATGAGGGGTCTGTCTGTGCTTTGAGACAGAGGATTGTATGTTAAGGAACAGTTCTGAGGAGGAGGTGAGATGGATGGGGAGAATTGAAGCAGAGATAAACAGTTCCTTACTTGGTGTAGGGATTAGGGGAGGTAGCATAAAGTGAAGGATTATAGGGGTGAGAGTAAAAATAAACAGAAACATTGTTTACAGTGACTGGCCAGTTACCTTCAGTTCCCTTCAGGTTCAGTTCAGGTTTTAATTCTACTGTTATCTTCACACTTTTAGAACACACTTCTAGGAATCACACTGCAGACTTTGTTATGGAAATATTTGGGTTGGATAAATATATCCCTGTGTGTGCTGTGGCCGCTCCCAATAAGACTGAGTATTTTGAGCGCTCATCAAGAATGGACTGTACACAACTGTGACAGAACAACATTCCATCAATACTGGTACTTTATTGTACATACATAGTTTTATATTTTCACATAGAAAGGAGTGGTTAGGGGTTGTCAGGGGTGGTTAGTTAATTACCATATTGTCTAGCTCCTCTGTCATTGGTTATCTAAACATATATGGAATATTGTGATTAATGCTCATATGACTGCTGATTAAGCTGATTAAGCAACTAGAATTGAGCTCTCTGCATGTAGGACAGAGTTGAGACATCTGACACTGTTGGTCTGCCGTTTCAGCAAGATTCAGCTATATTCTAGGCATTATTTCAGACATCTGACCCGAGTTCCTGTTTTTAAGATGGAAAAACCCCATACAATCTGTCTGGCTTATATCAGTTCGTGTCAGCCATTTTAAACCATTTATTATAATGTATATATTAGCTGTGAGCATATGAGTATATATGATTATAGAGGAGTATACATGCAAGTGAGATCTACATGATATATATATTTCTATCACAAGCCCCCCTTAGATATCACTTGCCCTAATCCTAGCCTCCTGTCCCAAAGCGCTGCAACTCTTTTGTGCTGTCGGCGAACTGACACAAGCCTAACGCCTGTGCCCCACTCCGTACAGACTTTTCGCAAATGGGCGGTCAGGAGATCTGTCCCTAACGGGGGTTCGTTGCAATCAGTCTCTTAGTCAATAGCATGTGTAGTGAGCGATGTGTAGTCTTTATCAGGTAGGTCATCTTTTCGGTCAGGCCGCAACATCATTCTGGCTTGGATGTCATCTTCTGGTAGGGGAGCTTTCTTGCAATGCGATGAGTGGATCCAAGTGGGTCTTCCTTCCAGCTTTAGAGTTTGGTGTCATCAGCAGCACTTGAGCAGGACCATCAGATCTGGGATCGAGTGGCGTTCTCCTTACAAGCTTTTTCACCAACAACCAGTCTCCTGGCTTCTAGGAGTGCATACCGGACACTGTATCTGGATCTGGCAATGAAGAAAAAAACTCGAGAATGGATGTTAGCAAGTTTCTTGGTGATTTCAATTACATAAGCAGACAAAGTATCATATTGCATAATCAGCTGCTGAGGGAAGGATACCCCTAACCTGGGACTAGACCCAAACAAAACTTCATATGGTAACAGCTCTTCTGGGCCTCTGGGAGTGTGCCTAACACTGAGTAGTGTGATTGGGAGTGTGTTGGCCTAAGTCTGACCCTACTGCTGACTAGATCTCTCGTGTGAGATTTGCTGTGAATGCGGGTCCCTGGTCACTCTCTATTACTTCTGGGACCCCATAGCTGCATATCTCGTCTCTGAGAGTAGCTTCTTTGCAGTAGTCTTTGCTGACTGGTTCTTCACTGGGAAAGCTTCTGGCTGCCATCCTGAGAACATGTCCACGGCCACAAGGGCATATTTGAAACCTCCACTTGGCGGCATCTGGATGTGGTCTATCTGGATCCTCTGGAAGGGGTACAGTGGTCTGGCAAGACTATGTGTGGGAACTTTCTTCATCCTTCCAGGGTTGCATTTGCCCCAGGTCAGACAGCTGTTTATGAACTTGGCTGTTAGGGTGGAGATTTCTGGGGCGAACCAGTAAGCACCAATCGGATCATTCATCTGTGCCTTTAATCTGTGTGTGGGCCCATGTGCCCACTGGACCACGATAAGGTACATGCTTCGGGGTAAACAGGGTTTGTAGTCCATTGAGTATACCCTTCCTTCTTCATGTGCTGCTCTCTTCTGCCTCCAGCATTCCTTCTTGTCCTTTGGGGCTTGCTCTTGCAGCTTTTTTGAGCAGATCACAGGACGTCATCTTGTCAGATTTCCTGTCTTCAGCCGTCCTGTAGTAGCCGTCCGGCTCTACGACCTCTTCCACTTTTCCATATTGTCTTCCTTTGACTGCTTCTTTGGTTGCCATATCCGCCATGTTGTTGCCTCGTGCCTCTACTGTGTTTAGTTTTCCATGCGCTTTGACTTTTAGTACTGCCACCACTTTTGGAAGTTGAAGTGTGTTCAGCAGGTCCTTAATGGCTCCATGATGCTTCACGGTTGTTCTGCTTGCTGTGATGAAATCCCTTGCAGCCCAGATGGGTCCGAAGTCGTGTGCTATGCCATGCGAGTACCTTGAATCGGTATACATTTTCTCAGTCTTGTCTTCTGCCATCTGGTAGGCCTTCATCAGCGCTATCAGTTCTGCTTCCTGGGCTGACAGACTGGGCAGCAGACTTCTGGACCACAGGATCTCTTGATTGCTGGTCACTGCACGTCCCGTGTGGAATCTTCCTTCATCATCTGCAAATCTGGAGCCATCCACATAGAGGATCAACCCTGGGTTGGTCAGTGGCTCTTCTGCCACCTTGGGTAGTCCTTGTGTTTCCTGTTGCATGATGCTGAAGCAATCATGGTCATCCATCCGGAGCAAATTCAGATCCCTGCAGAAGGTATCATGCAGATTTTGATCAGACTTTTTATCTGAGGGTCCATATCTGTATCCCCCCTTGGGAGTGGGAGTAGAGTGGACGGGTTGAGGACTGTGCATCTGGAGATGGTGACATTGTTGGGCAGGAGTAGGGAGCACTGGAGGCGAAGATGCCTGGCGGTGGAGAGATGTTTTAGCTGGGTTTGGTTGAGGATTGCTGAGATGTCATGCAGAGCCAGGATTTCCAATGGTTTTTCCACTGATGTCAGTAGTCCTGTCTAGGAGGGCGTGTGCTGCAACTGCTGCTCTCATGCGGGAGGAAGAGGCTTCCCTTGCAACTGGATCCAGGCAAGCTGAAAAGTAGTCCGAAAGTCTCTGCTTTCCCCCCTGAAGCTGTGTCAGGACTCCAGTAGCAAGGCCTTCTTTTCTCATCAAGTAGAGACGGAATGGCTTCTCGTAGTCAGATGGGCCTAGTGCTGGCGCTGAGACTACTGTGCCTTTTAACTTCTTGAACGAGCTGAAGGCTGCATCAGTCAGGAGGAACGGGGCTAAGGAAGGCCTGTAGAACCATCTTCTCCACTGTGGTCTTCCGGTCATCTGTCAGGTGTTTCGCCTGGTGAGCAATACAGTGTCTCTGGAACGTAACTTGCTTCAGACACCACTGGACTTTGTTCTTTGAGATCTTGCAGTGCTGCTCCGCCAGGTAGAGTAGGAGATACAAGGAATGGGCTTTACACGTGTCAAAGTCAATTGCACAAAGGAGTAGATTGTCCATGTATTGTAGCAGGGTTACTTCTGCATGTTCTGCTACCCAGTTGGTGAGGACTGTGGACATTGCTTTGGTGAACCATGAAGGGCTGTTCTGGGCCCACTGTGGCATCACTGTCCATGTGTGGTGTCCCCCCTGGTGCATTAAGGCAAACAGAAACTGGTCTTCCGGATGAACTGGAACACTGGGAAAAAACATTAGCCAGGTTGTTCACTGTGAACACTTTTGCTGTGGCAGGCACATTTGAGCGTAGAGTGTGCGGATTCGGCATAATTGCAGTTTCAAACACCGTGGCGTCATTCACAGCTCTCAGGTCATATACCATTCTGAACTTGGCTGGCTCTCCTTTTACAGTCTTTTTCTTGACGGGGAAAAGCGGGGTATTGCAAGGCGATGTGCGAGGAACAATGATTCCTATTTCCAGGTAGACCTTCAGTTGGTCAGAGGCAGCTTGACTCTAGGCCTGGCCTGGGCCTTACGAGGGTACGGGGTACATGGCTTGAGTGACACCCGTACTGGGGCAACTTGAGGTTTTCTCATGTGCTGGGGTCCCTTAGACCATAGACTTTCTGGTACTACATCCAGTACCTCCTTGGGTAGGCCTCATCGATTGTTTAATGTTCTTGTAGGGCCGCCAGCATGACTCTTCTCGGGTCAGGGATGAAGAAAGTGTCACTGTCCCATCTTCCTGGAACACTGTGGTTGCCTTCAGCTTCTGCAGTAGGTTCGCTCCCAGCAGGTTGAGTGGCAGGTCCTTTACACCACAAACTGGGACAGGATAGAGTGTCCTGGCTGAGTGCACACGCTCAGTGGCTTTGTAAGCTGAGAATGTCTGACTTGACCATCAATGCCCATGCGAGACACAGAGGATTCTGATAGGCAGGTGGGATCAGTGAGTTCCACAGGTGTCATCACACTTCTGGCTGCACCACTTTGGATCTGACAACGCCATCCATTTTAAGGGTAATTTGAGGTAGTGGTTTTGCAGATGAAGTTTTACATGTCAGGAGCATAGTGTCTTGCGGGCCTGGCTTGCTTGCCTCTGTCCTATGGACGGGGTACTTCACTGCTTTCTGCACTCCCTCCTTGACCTGTTTCTCTGGACCAACTCTTGGGTTGCATGGGTCCAGTCTCTTCGGGGGCGTGGGTGCCCTGCACTGGTTCTGGAAATGGCCAAATTTGCCACAGATGTAACTCTTGACACTTCTTCTGTCTTTGTAGGGTGGTTGCGCTTCCAGGTCAGTGGTCACCATGAGAGGGGCTGTCTTCTGCACCCCTGGTTGGGACTCAATCCCTTTGGCTACTGTGGACAACGGCATGATGGGTACTGTAGCGGCAGCGGGGTCCGGCCTGCTGATTGAAGCTGCGGTGGTAAGACGGGGCCTGCAGGTGCATTCGTGGTGAGGCCCGGGGTGCCATGAGACTGGCGGCTGCATCCAACCCAAGGTCTTGGGGCATTACAGGGGCTGTGGCTGCATCTGCCATCACTTCTTCCTCCTGCTCCGACATAGCTTCTCCCCTTTGCTAACCTTATTGAGGTCGGTGTCTCCTCTCTGGAGTCTGCAGCGGTTCTTCCGGTGTGTCGATCGGCACTTTGTAGCGTCTTCACCTCTGGCTCCCCTTCTGGTGTTCTCAGCAGCACGGCACCCTTTTCCTTCTTTGTGCTCTTTTGTGGTGCTATAATGGTGGCAATTTTGGTGACAATCGGCAATAAACAGTCTCCTAGGCGCACATAAAACATTTTTTCTGGGTCAGTCCACTGCTATTGACCTGTTCCTAGGCCTAGCCACTATCAGTGGTTTCCTGATTGGCTGTCTCAGTCCATGCCCAAAGGCCTGTGTATCTGGTCATGAATGGTGAAGCCCAAGTCTTAGAATACTTGCATTACTCTGCAATGAAACTTCTTTACAGACTCTGTCTTATCTTGGCTCATGTCATGGCTTGTCCTGCCAATCTGCCTTTGGCCCACTCTCTGAGCTGTTCAATTAGCTGTGGCCCTGACTCCCAAGCATGTACGTCTGATTCTGCTGGAAGTTTGAATTGTTCCTTCATGATTGGCCAGAGTGCATCACCTGCTTCTATTTCCATTCATGGCCCAGAGATCATTCCAGGTGGCTGCATATGTTTGCTACTTCTGCTACTTTCTTCGGTAAAATGGCATGGGATGCATCCCTGGGTCTGGAAGATTGTCACCTGACTTGAAGTGCAGTGCACATAGTGTAATGGTGGTGCCTCTATCTGCCCCTGTATTCTTGGTGCCTGTGGGTTTCTTTTCCTAGTACTGGACAGCATATATGATGTTCCCTCTTCATCTTCATCAGAGGAATAGTTGTGATAGCTTGTACTGGGGTCATACACTGGCTGATATTGGACTCAGAAGTTGCTTTTTATGTGAGGATGTCTCCCCCCTTGCTGAAGCTATGATGGATTAGGCTTATAGTTCTATGTTGGTGTGAATGTAGGCAGCTCTGACTGGTGCTGAAGTTGTACATTATCAATACATGGTGATATCAAAGTTCATGTAAAACCTTAAGGGTTACAATATTGTTGACTGTGAAATGAGGTAACGGAGGATCTGTCAGTGAGTTTGTTCTGATATCATTCCTCCCCCCTCTGCACCCAGGGCTGAGCTGTCTGCTGCCTGATATGTCTGGGGGTTGCCTACTGCATTGTGTGTAGTGGGATTTTCACTTTCTTTCCCCGATATCACAACTGGCAATGGCTGGTTTGTGCCAGGGGCATAGAGGGAAACCTTGTGCTGTAAGCACCATTGTCATGCTCGCGCCCAGACTGGTTGGCGCGGGCGTGCGGGGAAGTGGCCCCACTGGACCACAGACCAAACCTCCCTGGAAGGGGCGTAACTAAGTAGCTTCCTAGGTGTTCGCTGGAGCCTCTGATGGTGAGGTCAGACTTGTGCAATAGGAAGCTACCAGGAACCACTCCAGGGTGGAGTCTGGTTGTGGCTGCTGATCCCACCGGGGAACGGAACATAGACAAGCAAGCGGGCACGGCTGGCACATAGGCAGGCAGACGGGTACAACAGGAACACTGTCAGGCAGGCGGGCACGGCTGGCTCTCTGGTAGGCAGGCGGGCACGGCTGGCTCTCTGGAAAGGCAGGTGGGCACGGCTGGCTCTCTGGCAGGACTGGTGGACAAGACTGGTACACTGGAAGAACCGGTCTGCAGGCAGGTATGTAGAACGGGTAAGAACCTGTTCAGACACGAGGACCTAGGAATAAGTAGATAAAGACCGCTGGAGCGGATGCAGAGCGAAAGCACAGGAGCTAGAGCCAAGAACAGAAATGCAGGAGGCGGAGCTAAGAGCAGGAGGCGGAGCCAAGTGCAAAACCGCAGGAGGTGGAGCCAAGAGCTGGAGGCAGAACCAAGTGCAAAACCGCAGGAGGTGGAGCCAAGAGCTGGAGGCGGAGCCAAGTGCAGACAGGCAGGAGGCGGAGCCAAGAGCTGGCGGCGGAGCCAAGTGCAGGAGAAGTAGAACCGCAAGGAGCGGAGCCAGGTAGAACCGCAAGGAGCGGAGCCAGGTAGAACCGCAAGGAGCGGAGCCAGGTAGAACCGCAAGGAGCGGAGCCAGGTAGAACCGCAAGGAGCGGAGCCAGGTAGAACCGCAAGGAGCGGAGCCAGGTAGAACCGCAAGGAGCGGAGCCAGGTAGAACCGCAAGGAGCGGAGCCAGGTAGAACCGCAAGGAGCGGAGCCAGGTAGAACCGCAAGGAGCGGAGCCAGGTAGAACCGCAAGGAGCGGAGAGGAGCTGCGGGAGGGGTCTCTGCAGCAAAGCTGAGCAGAGCCACAAGGAATGTGGAGAGAAGCTGCAGCAAGGGATAACTGCAACAGCAGAAGAAAAGCTGAGTAGAAAGGAGCAGAAACGCAGAAGTGAGGAGCAGAGGTAAAGTAACAAAGGTTCAGAGCAGGCAGAGCTGCAAGAGTGCGGAGTGTAAGCAGACTGAGAATACAAGGAAAGACAACAGGGAAGGAAGCCAAAGACTAGGAGACAGAGATAAGACTAAGTACAAACAAGGCAATGGAACAAGACACAAGGACAAAGACACTGGGACCAGGATATACTGCCTCCTGGTGGGCGGACAACAAGACCAAGGAAATAACACAGAGAATCCTCCAGAGAGGGAGTAACTCAGAGAAAGGCCAGGCAAACTCAGAAGCAAGACACTAACTGAGCTAACACATTGCACAGGCCCAGAACACTGGGTGGAGCTGAACTAAATACTGGAGGTCTCCTGGCAATTGGTCAGGAACAGATTGGACAGATGCACCTGATTCCTATAAGAACCAGAGAGTTCAGGCGCCGCCCCTCTATACACAGAACTATGAAGCATGCAGAGAGCAGAGACACAGAACATGGAGCTGGCAAGAAACAGAAACCACATCATGGCCTGGAGCAGTGGGTAAGATAGTGTGAGAAATGCGAGGCCATGCCGTGATGCCAGCAGAGTTGTTACAACCATATTGTTTGAATTGGGCGTTGGCCCAGCCGGCAACAAAGAGGAAAAAAGAGGAAGAAGGAGGAGGGGTTGATGAGTGAGACAAAGGAATAGTAGGAGGGGAGAGAGAATGTGGACAAGAGGGAGGAGAAGATGGGAGGTGTGGAAGAGAGAGAGAGGGAGGAGAAGAGAGGAGTGCAGAAGGAGGGGAGAGAGAGGGTGAGGAGAGATGGGTGTGGAGAAGGAAAAGAAGGAGGAGAAAGGTGTGGTGGGGGAGTGGAGAAGGAGGGAGGAGAAGATGGAGGGTATGGAGGAGAGAGATGGAGAGGCGGAGAGAGAGAGAGAAAAGTGTGGAGGAAGAGGAGAGGAAAGGAGAGAGAGAGAGAAGAATGCGGAGAGAAAAGACTGACAGAGAAAAAGGAGGATAGAGGAGAACAACAAGAATAATAGAGAGGAGCAATTATGCCTTCTCCCTGTAGGGAGAGACGGGGCGCGCCACATACTGTGCAAAAAAAAAAAACAAGCAAAAAAAACTACCTATACCATGGATTCTGCTAAAAGCAGACTGCGCAGATTCTCCTGTCTCATACCCACAAAAATCACTTCCTGGTTTGCTCACATAACTTTCTGTACCACCTAAACGATGTAAGCTCTGCTGCCACTTCATACCATGTATTAGTATTCAGCAATCTAACATCAGCTAACTTCCCTTATTTTCCTTTCTACATCATGCCACTCCGCAGCTTGAAATCTGCCATTCTAATGAATTTCCCGTACTTTATACCTTCCAAAATCTTCACATACTTAACACCTTCGTGTTCTGCCACTATCTAGGGGCTGTTTGCTCATCAGGAAATAAAAAGACTTTCCTGTTGCTCGGCCACTTTATTCCCCATGTCAAAAGCAAAAAAATGAAAAACACACAAAAATGAAAAAAAAAACGGTACTAAAAAAAACTTCTAAAAATGAGTATATAAAACTCTAAGAAAAACCCAAAACGATAAGAAAAACCGTCAAAAACTCAGTTCACAACCAAAAACTCAAAATTATGATACAAAAGGAAAGAAAAAAAAACTTTTTCCCAAAAAAAGTAAAAAGGTAAAGAGATTGAAGATTGAGGAAAACTTAATTAAAAAACTTTAAAATGCCGCAAAAAGAAAAAGACTCTCTAAGAGAGTAAAAAAAATAAAAAATTAAAACGGCTTTTCTCTTCTCCTTTTTTCTTTTAGAATCTCTGCGCTCAAATACAGTCAGAGACACACTTCCTCTTTTTATTCCGTATGCTATTGCAATAATATCAAATGTCACTAAAATCACGTATCTGAAAACACGTATGTCACATCAAAAATGATGGATACAATTTAAATTTCACTTCTTCACAAATATATGCTACACCATAGCCAGATTGCAAAAGAAAAAGAAAAACAGATGTGACAGTGTGATTTACAATGCATATCTGCTTCAGCTGAAAAAAGAGGAAGTTCAAGAGAGAGGAAAAAAAAACCCAAAACTTTCTTTTCAATTGTATGCTTCTTAAAGCGGCAATAGTTGACAAACAGAAACAGATACAGAAAGACACGTCCGGGAGAATCACCCTTTTTAATTCTGTGACACGTGCAGGTTGCTAACTGCTCTGGGAAACAGACTACTGCCAATCGCACTGAGCACACCTGTGCCCGGGCCGCCTGAGTCAGAACCACAACAAGCGGGAAATTTACCACCCCGGTCCAGACGTCCTGACTGGATCGCCGGCACTACGGGAATCTGCAGTAGCCCTCTAAGTTATCACTACCCGTGCCTGGAACATGGGACTACCTGCCCCGGAACTCTACCTGTTCCTCCTATGCACGGGAATCCTGCAATAACTTATCGAGCGATTTGACCTCCTGCGGTCTGTTACCCAGCAACCACAAGCAAAAGTCACTTTTTCCTTCCTCTCCCAGATTTTACTCAAACACATAACACATACACGGCACATAGCAGACACCTCCCAGGGTTTGGATTCGTGGCTACGGATTTTTTACACTACCTGGGAATTGGTGACCACACCTGACCGGCAAGAGGCATAGACAAGGACCGGGCACAGGGGACTTTCAGGTAAGATGATAATATTTTCTTACCTTACTTATGGAGCTGCGCAGTCTCCTGCCCCTGTGCCAAGGCCATGGCTAAAACCTCCGTATCTCCGGTCAGAAGGATCCCGTGCGTTTCATCCGTGCCTCGCTGTTGGGCGCCATTAATGTTATGGAAATATTTGGGTTGGATAAATATATCCCTGTGTGTGCTGTGGCCGCTCCCAATAAGACTGAGTATTTTGAGCGCTCATCAAGAATGGACTGTACACAACTGTGACAGAACAACATTCCATCAATACTGGTACTTTATTGTACATACATAGTTTTATATTTTCACATAGAAAGGAGTGGTTAGGGGTTGTCAGGGGTGGTTAGTTAATTACCATATTGTCTAGCTCCTCTGTCATTGGTTATCTAAACATATATGGAATATTGTGATTAATGCTCATATGACTGCTGATTAAGCTGATTAAGCAACTAGAATTGAGCTCTCTGCATGTAGGACAGAGTTGAGACATCTGACACTGTTGGTCTGCCGTTTCAGCAAGATTCAGCTATATTCTAGGCATTATTTCAGACATCTGACCCGAGTTCCTGTTTTTAAGATGGAAAAACCCCATACAATCTGTCTGGCTTATATCAGTTCATGTCAGCCATTTTAAACCATTTATTATAATGTATATATTAGCTGTGAGCATATTATTATTATTATTATTATTATTTATTGTTATAGCGCCATTTATTCCATGGCGCTTTACAAGTGAGGAGGGGTATACATAATAACAAGTACAATAATCTTGAACAATACAAGTCATAACTGGTACAGTAGGAGAGAGGACCCTGCCCGCGAAGGCTCACAATCTACAAGGGATGGGTGAGAATACAGTAGGTGAGGGTAGAGCTGGTCATGCAGCGGTTTGGTCGATCGGTGGTTACTGCAGGTTGTAGGCTTGTCGGAAGAGGTGGGTCTTCAGATTCTTTTTGAAGGTTTCGATGGTGGGCGAGAGTCTGATGTGTTGTGGTAGAGGGTTCCAGAGTAGGGGTGATACGCGAGAGAAATCTTGTATGCGATTGTGGGAAGAGGAGATAAGAGGGGAGTAGAGAAGGAGATCTTGTGAGGATCGGAGGTTGCGTGTAGGAAAGTACCGGGAGATGAGGTCGCAGATGTAAGGAGGAGACAGGTTGTGGATGGCTTTGTACGTCATGGTTAGGGTTTTGTACTGGAGTCTCTGGGCAATGGGGAGCCAGTGAAGGGATTGACAGAGGGGAGAGGCCGGAGAATAGCGGGGGGACAGGTGGATTAGTCGGGCAGCAGAGTTTAGAATAGATTGGAGGGGTGCGAGAGTGTTTGAGGGGAGGCCACAGAGCAGAAGGTTGCAGTAGTCAAGGCGAGAGATGATGAGGGCATGGACTAGGGTTTTTGCAGATTCTTGGTTGAGGAATGAACGGATTCGTGCAATATTTTTGAGTTGAAGTCGGCAGGAAGTGGAAAGGGCTTGGATATGTGGTTTGAAGGAGAGATCAGCGTCAAGGATTACCCCGAGGCAGCGAGCTTGTGGGACTGGGGAGAGTGGGCAGCCATTTACTGTAATGGAAAGGTTCGTTGGGGGGGTCACGTGAGATGGGGGAAAGATGATGAATTCTGTTTTGTCCATGTTAAGTTTCAGAAATCTAGCGGAGAAGAAGGATGAAATAGTGGACAGACATTGAGGGATTCTGGTTAGTAGGGAGGTGATATCTGGTCCAGAGATGTAGATCTGTGTGTCATCAGCATAGAGGTGATACTGAAAGCCATGAGATTCTATGAGCTGTCCCAGGCCAAAGGTGTAAATGGAGAAGAGCAGGGGCCCAAGGACTGAACCTTGTGGGACTCCGACAGATAGGGGGCGAGGTGAGGAGGTGGTGTGTGAGTGGGAGACGCTGAATGTCCGGTCTGTTAGGTATGATGAGATCCAGGATAGGGCCAAGTCTGTGATGCCAAGGGATGAGAGGGTCTGTAATAATAGGGAATGGTCCACTGTGTCAAAGGCAGCCGACAGGTCGAGGAGGAGGAGGACAGAGTAGTGTCGCTTGCTCTTGGCGGTTAAGAGGTCATTGGTGACCTTAGTTAGGGCAGTTTCAGTGGAATGGTGTGACCGGAAGCCAGATTGTAAGCGGTCAAAGAGGGAGCAAGAAGAGAGATGGGAGGACAGTTCAAGGTAGACGTGTTGTTCCAGTAGTTTTGAGGCATAGGGGAGAAGTGATATAGGGCGATAGCTAGATACAGAGGATGGGTCAAGAGAGGGCTTTTTGAGGATAGGTGTGATGGAGGCATGTTTAAAGCTTGAGGGGAAAACACCAGTTGTTAGTGATAGGTTGAAGAGATGGGTTAGGGTTGGGATGAAGATTGTGGTGAGGTTTGGGATGAGGTGGGATGGGAGCGGGTCAAGTGCACAGGTGGTGAGATGCGATCTTGAGAGTAGAGTGGCGAGTTGATCTTCTGTAATGGTGGAGTAGTTGGTTTTGGAGGTGGAGGGTAGGGAAGTTGGGAGGAAGGGCTCTGGGGCTTGTTGACCAAAACTGTCTCTGATGTTATCAATCTTCTGCTTGAAGAATGAGGCAAAGTCTTCAGCAGAGATAAGTGGGGAGAGAGGAGGTGCTGGGGGACGGAGGAGAGAATTGAAGGTGTTGAATAACTGTTTAGGGTTGTGAGACAGGGAGGATATGAGAGATGAGAAGTAGGTTTGTTTAGCTGTGGCGAGTGCGGTCTTGAAAGTAGTGAGGGACTGTTTGAATGCGATTAAGTGGTCGTTGGAGTGGGATCTTTTCCATCTGCGCTCAGCAGCCCTGGAAGCTCGCCTCAGTTCCTTGGTCAGGCTGGTGTGCCAGGGCTGTCTGTTGATTTTGCGAGCTTTGGTATGTGTAAGTGGGGCAGCAGATTCCAAAGCTACAGCTATTGTGGTGTTATATAGAGCGGCAGCGTCATCCGCATTGTGTATGGAACTTATGTCAGTGAGAGGTAGGAGGGATTCAGAGAATGAATGTAGGTCAAGATGTTTAAGATTTCTGCGAGGGTGTGAAAGTTTGTGGGGTGGGGACTCTAGGCATGGAGTGGAGAGAGATGAGAATGTGAGAAGGTTGTGGTCAGAGAGAGGAAGAGGTGAGTTAGAGAGGTTAGATAGGGAGCAGAGGCGGGTGAAGATGAGGTCCAGTGTGTGACCATCTTTGTGAGTGGCTGCAGAAGACCATTGAGTGAGGCCGAAGGAGGAAGAGAGAGATAGAAGTTTAGTGGCAGCTGAGAGGGAAGTGTCAATGGAGATGTTAAAATCGCCCATGATGATAGTGGGGATGTCTGCAGAAAGGAAATGAAGTAGCCAGGTGGTGAAGTGGTCAAAGAAGATGGTGGCTGGCCCTGGGGGGCGGTAAATGACAGCCAGTTGGAGGTTGGAGGGGGAGTAGATACGCACAGAGTGCACCTCAAAGGAAGGGAGGATAACAGAGGGTGGCAGTGGGATTGGGGTGAAGGAGCAGTTATCTGACAGGATATGAGTATATATGATTATAGAGGAGTATACATGCAAGTGAGATCTACATGATATATATATATTTCTATCACAACTTTAGCTATGTAATATATGTACAACTAAGTGCGTTCAGGTGTGAAGCAGAGAGGAGTGGTCTCTGCTCAACTTGGACAGAGAATTAAGGGTGGACCAGATGCATACAATCAAGCCTGAGTAAACAAGATCATAAATAACACAGGGTAATCTGGGGTTAGCTGAAATGCATACCATGAGAATGCTAGGAGCAGAGGAAAGTTTGTGTGCAAAGCTGGGTGATGTAATATGTGCACTTCATAGACAGACAGCAGGAGAGCAGGAGAGCTGGGTGGATGAACATACCATGAGAATGCTAGGAGCAGAGGAAAGTCTGTGTGCAAAGCTGGGTGATGTAATATGTGCACTTCATAGACAGACAGCAGGAGAGCAGGAGAGCTGGGTGGATGAACATACCATGAGAATGCTAGGAGCAGAGGAAAGTCTGTGTGCAAAGCTGGGTGATGTAATATGTGCACTTCATAGACAGACAGCAGGAGAGCTGGGTGGATGAACATACCTGTCGGAAGAATAGAGATGCTTGTTAGAGTGCGATGGTGGCAGGTAGCAGGGCACAGTCTGTATGCATCTTTCAGGTTTTAATTCTACTGTTATCTTCACACTTTTAGAACACACTTCTAGAAATCACACTGCAGTCGTCACTGCAATATGGTACTTAACATCTATTTGGATAGAATGAATGCTGCAAACTTGAGGCCTAGTAATCAAGACACTACTATACTTGAAGCTTTTATAAAGGAAATGAGCTGGATTGATTTGTGGAGACAGCAACATCCCCTTAAGAAGGAATTCTCCTGTTATACGCCAGCTGTTCGTTGTCTGTCTAGAATTGACCATGCATTTGGAAACAGTGCTGCATTGTCTGACCTGTGCGAAATTGAGTACCTTCCTAGGGCAGTGTCAGACCATGCTCCATTGATGATATGCCTTCCCTTAGGCGGCCCTAATAGACCCAAGAGCTTTGCATGCATCCATTTTGGCTGTCCCTTATAGGAGAGCAAGATAGAATAGTTGACCAATTAGAGATATTCATTGCAGGTCATACTGATTTTCCTGATAAATTGATAGTATGGGACACTCTTAAAGCATATTTGAGGGGATGTGTCAGATCTACAATTTCATATATTAAAAGAGAGTCCTGTTTTAGGGAGCAGAGACTGGCTGAGGAATGTAAATTGTTGGAAGTTGAATATATCAATAACCCCTCTGCTACTTCACTGAGTGGATGGCGCAGAGAAAACTCTTTCTCTAAAGAGACATATTTTGAATTGTGAAATTAGTCAAGTGAATTTTTGACATATATGGTCCAACAAAATTAAATGCCCCCGTCTATTCTTGCCATCAATGCAGTGGACGGAACTCTGATGCTTAAATCTGACCAAATTGCAAACAGATACGAAGAATATTTTAGAGAATTATATAGTTCCCAATTAAATCAAGGAAATTTACGAATATTTGGATCGTATAGAGTTGCCTAAACTTTCCAATGAAGACCGGACCTCTTTAGATAGAGATATCACGTTGGAGGAGATTCGGGAGGCAGCCATGTCTCTCTGTAATGGGGAAAACCCCGGGTCCTGATGGGATAGAACTATATAAAAGATATCTTGATCAGATAGGGCCGATTCTGATGCAGACCCTTTCTGAGGCGCTTGCAGGACATTCACTCCCTCAATCCTTTTATGATGCCACCATAGTGGTAATACCAAAGCCAGATAGACCTGCTGAGGAGTGCACCTCTTACCGTCCCATATCTCTTCTTAATACAGACTATGAAATACTGACTAAACTGATAGCCAATAGACTTAAAACAGTAATATTAACCATAATACATAAAGATTAATCTGGTTTCATGCCGGGGAGATCCACCTCCTCCAATATTAGAAGAGTGCAGGTTCTAACTCAGATAGGACACAAATATGAGAAGCCTTGGGCGATAGCCGCTCTTGATACTGCGATAGCTTTAGATTCAATGGAGTGGAAGTTTTTGCAACGTGTTCTTCTGAAATTTGGTTTCTCAGACAAATTTTGTAAGTGGATTGAATTACTTTATTATAAGCCCAGAGCTAATATTCTTGTTAATGGCTTGCTGTCAGATTATTTTGACTTGGGTAGGGGAACCAGACAGGGCTGCCCACTGTCCCCAATGTTATTTGCTCTTGCAATTGAGCCAGTTGCGCTTGCAATTAGACAGGACCCTGTGGTGGAAGGAATTAAGATTAATTCTAGAGTGGATAAAGTGGGATTGTATGCTGACGATCTGTTACTCTTTTTGGAGAGAGTGGAGCAGTCTCTTCCAAGGGCAATTGATCTTATTAATTATTTTGGGGAACTATCTGGCCTTAAAATTAATTGGAGTAAGTCTGTGATTATGCCATTAATAGATAACATAACTGTACCCGTGTTATGTGGTTTAAAGGTAGTACAAAAATTTTAATATTTGGGTATCGTGATTAATCAAAATCCAATTAGAGATCTTAGGGATAATATATACCCTCTGGAGGATCTGATGAAAATTAAGTTTGGGATATGGTCCCGACTACCCTTATCTGTTGCAGGAAGAATTGGATTAATTAAAATTATAATTCTTCCTAAATGTTTATATAAGCTGGAACACACATCATTAAAGATCCCTAAAAGTTTCTTCAGGAAAATACATACCATGATGGCAGCATTTATATGGGGACCGTCAAGACCTAAATTAAGTATTGGATCCCTACAGAGGCCTAAAAACCAAGGTGGATACGCGGTCCCTGACTTATATTTGTATTATCTGGCTGGTTAGCTGCGCTACTTAAATATTGGGTAACTCAGGGTGAACTGAACAATGCAGAAGCCCATCTCGTACATTTCTTGGGAGGGAGTACTCCGTGAGCAATGTTGGAGGGTTCATATAGACCACCCCAGGGCTTGTTTGCGCATAACCTAGCAATACAGGCAGGGCCGGCGTCAGCACCTGGCGTACTCGGGCAAATGCCGGGGCCCTGGCGAGACAGCGGGGCCCATTCAGGGCCGGCGTTAGGGGCAGGCAGCTGCCTAGGGCCCCTGCTCCCCCAGGGGCCCTCAGCTAGCGGCACATCACGCAGCCGCTATGGGGCCTCTGTGGGGCAGGGGGGAGTACTTGACTATGGGGCCATTCTTGGGGGGGAGCTGTGCGGTATACTACATGTCTGTGCTTTATACTACATGGCAGTGTTATACAGTTGTGGCTCAAAAGTACTGACACCCCTGGAATTCTGTCAGATAATACTCAGTTTCTTCCTGAAAATGATTGCAAACACAAATTCTTTGGTATTATTATCTTCATTTAATTTGTCTTAAATGAAAAAATACAAAAAGAATTGTCCTAAAGCCAAATTGGATATAATTCCACACCAAACATAAAAAAGGGGGTGGACAAAAGTATTGGCACTGTTCGAAAAATCATGTGATGCTTCTCTAATTTGTGTAATTAACAGCACCTGTAACTTACCTGTGGCACCTAACAGGTGTTGGCAATAACTAAATCACACTTGCAGCCAGTTGACATGGATTAAAGTTGACTCAACCTCTGTCCTGTGTCCTTGTGTGTACGACATTGAGCATGGAGAAAAGAAAGAAGACCAAAGAACTGTCTGAGGACTTGAGAAACCAAATTGTGAGGAAGCATGAGCAATCTCAAGGCTACAAGTCCATCTCCAAAGACCTGAATGTTCGTGTGTCTACCGTGCGCAGTGTCATCAAGAAGTAGCCCATGGCACTGTGGCTAACCTCCCTAGATGTGGGCGGAAAAGAAAAATTGACAAGAGATTTCAACGCAAGATTGTGCGGATGTCGGATAAAGAACCTCGACTAACATCCAAACAAGTTCAAGCTGCCCTGCAGTTCGAGGGTACAACAGTGTCAACCCGTACTATCCGTCGGCGTCTGAATGAAAAGGGACTGTATGGTAGGAGACCCAGGAAGACCCCACTTCTTACCCCGAGACATAAAAAAGCCAGGCTGGAGTTTGCCAAAACTTACCTGAAAAAGCCTAAAACGTTTTGGAAGAATATTCTCTGGTCAGATGAGACAAAAGTAGAGCTTTTTGGGCAAAGGCATCAACATAGAGTTTACAGGAGAAAAAAAGAGGCATTCAAAGAAAAGAACACGGTCCCTACAGTCAAACATGGCGGACGTTCCCTGATGTTTTGGGGTTGCTTTGCTGCCTCTGGCACTGGACTGCTTGACCGTGTGCATGGCATTATGAAGTCTGAAGACTACTAACAAATTTTGCAGCATAATGTAGGGCCCAGTGTGAGAAAGCTGGGTCTCCCTCAAAGGTCATGGGTCTTCCAGCAGGACAATGACCCAAAACACACTTCAAAAAGCACTAGAAAATGGTTTGAGAGAAAGCACTGGAGACTTCTAAGGTGGCCAGCAATGAGTCCAGACCTGAATCCCATAGAACACCTGTGGAGAGATCTAAAAATGGCAGTTTGGAGAAGGCACCCTTCAAATATCAGGGACCTGGAGCAGTTTGCCAAAGAGGAATGGTCTAAAGTTCCAGCAGAGCATTGTAAGAAACTCATTGATGGTTACCGGAAGCGGTTGGTTGCAGTTATTTTGGCTAAAGGTTGTGCAACCAAGTATTAGGTTGAGGGTGCCAATACTTTTGTCTGGCCTATTTTTGGAGTTTTGTGTGAAATGATCAATGTTTTGCTTTTTACTTCATTCTCTTTTGTGTTTTTTCATTTAAGACAAATTAAATGAAGATAATAATACCAAAGAATTTGTGTTTGCAATCATTTTCAGGAAGAAACTGAGTATTATCTGACAGAATTGCATGGGTGTGAATACTTTTGGCCACAACTGTATATGGGGGCTGTTGTATGCTGCATGGGCTGTGCTATATACTACATGGCTGTTCTATATACTACGTGGGCCGTGTTATATACTATGTGGCTGTTCTATATACTACGTGGGCTGTGTTCTATACTACCTGGGCTGTTATATGCTATGTGGGCTGTGCTACATACTATACGGGCTGTTTTATGCTACGTGGGCTGTGCTATATACTACATGGCTGTTCTATATACTACGTGGGCTGTGTTCTATACTACCTGGGCTGTTATATGCTATGTGGGCTGTGCTATATACTACATGGCTGTTCTATATACTACGTGGGCTGTGTTATTATATAACACAGCCCACATAATATATATGTGGCTGTGCTATATACTATATGGGCTGTTATATGCTACGTGGGCTGTGCTATATACTACGTGGCTGTGTTATATGCTACATGGGCCGTGTTATATACTATGAGGGCTGTTATATGCTACGTGGGCTGTGCTATATACTACATAGCTGTTCTATATACTACGTGGGCCGTGTTATATACTACATGGGCTGTGTTATATAATATGTGGCTGTGCTATATACTATATGGGCTGTTATATGCTACGTGCGCTGTGCTATATACTACGTGGCTGTGTTATATGCTATGTGGGCTGTTATATACTACATGGCTGTGTTATTTGCTACGTGGCTGTGTTATATACTACATGGGCTGTGTTATATACTACGTGGCTGTGTTATATGTGATCATGAATCGTGGTATGTGTTAAAAGGGGTCCCATTGAGACTCTTTCGCCCGGGGCCCTCAAAAACCTGGAGCCGGCCCTACAGGTTTAGCGAGAAAGTAAACGCATTTTGAAATTCACTGACCAAATTGGGGATGTTCAGATATGGGACAATCCCGAATTTCTACACCTTCTGGATTTACAGGATCCGGTGTTCTGGAAACAAAATGGAATGACATCACTTGCTTCATTTTTTGAAAATGAAACTTTATTATCATTTGAACAAATCCATGTCAGGTTTGGAATTCCCCACAGAGATTTTTATAGATATTTGCAATTAAGACATGCCATAATGTACCAGTTCCCGTATCCTGAGAATATCTATATATCCAACTGATAGGAATACTATCGACTCAAGGACCCACAGGAGTAATATCCTCCCTTTACACCTTTTTGTTAAACTCTAAAATCGCATCTACTCAGCTCGTTGTGGAGAGTAAGTGGCGGCACCTAATTCCATCTATTGCTGATGATCAATGGAGCGATATCCTGGAGGCACATACGATGGTATCACCTGCTGCAAATAATAAATTAATACAGTTGTATATTCTTCATCAATCCTATCTGACCCCAAGTAGACTACATAAATTTGGTAGAGGGGCGACCGATGATTGTCACAGATGTGGGGAATCCGGGGCTGATTTTCGGCACCTTATTTGAAACTGTAGGATTATACGGAGATTTTGGAGTGAGGTTGTAGATACACTGGAGCAGATAATGGGGATACCGATCGAATGTGGACCAGAATTGTGCATTCTAGGGGCCGTGGATGAGGAGATGTGGGTCCACCATGATAGAATATTTCTCAGGGAAACTCTATTCATGGCTAGGAAAGCGATAGTACTGAGGTGGATGGGTGGGAAATCTCCTTCGATTAATCAATGGAAGAAACTCGTGAATGATGTAATTCCTTATGAAAACATACTATGCAAAAACGGAGGATGTCCCAAAAAATTTCAGAAGATTTGGGAAAGGTGGTGTGACTCGCCATTGACGCACCTGGCTCCTGGAGCTATGGCCTCTTCAATCTCGCGATATTGTCCCCCCTGATGTGTATATCTATTCTAGATTGGGAATGTGATGATCTATGTGGGATAACTAACAAATGTCTATCATAATCTGATTTGATACGAGTTTTTCTTAAACATTCATTGAAGACTCGTTGATTAGGAAGTGCAGTGCTTGGTAAAATGTATCATACTGAATGTTATGTTTTGTTTGTTTGTATATTTTATTATTGAAGGTATTCTGTCATATCTGTCAATTTAATTTTGAGATGTGGATTGTTTTAATACTATGCTATGATATCATATGTTTGTTATCTTATTTTGTGGAATCCTTCAATAAAACGAGTTTAAAAAAAAAATATATACCATTAGATTGTAACTTGTCAAAACCCACAATTTTAATACCAATGTTACCAAGAAATATAAGGAACAAATAAGATCGCCAAACTATGACCACAAATTATTACCACATAGCGACAGAATAATATACTGATCTTAACGAAAATAACTGTGCTAAGACCAATGTTACTACAATATATGACCCTATAGTGCTATATACCAGTTGTCCACATGTGCTCTGTATACAGTAGTATAGGGCCAATTCATCACAGCTTTTACTCCAGAAAAGTAGTGTAAAAGCTTTGTAAGGCCGGTTTCACATTTGCGGTTGTGTCCGCAGCGTTTCTTGTCCAGGAACTGATTTAGACACGCCCATTGAGACACGCCCTCCTGGAAATATCGAACGCAAGTGCATAAAAAGTGCAAACGCATGTAAAAACGCATGCAATCACAGCGTTTTTTTGCCGTCATGCGTAAGCTAATGTGGATAAAAACCGCTGCATTGGCATGTGTTTTTGCATGCGTTTGCGGTTGTGGACAAGATGCTGCAGACTCAACCGCAAATGTGAAACTAGCCTAAAGTTGGCATTTTTGTGCAGTACGGAGATGCATAAAAGTTTTGCAACTTTTGCCATTTTCACGCAAGTTTGAATTCGCTTCACTGAAATCGGCAAAGCTGGGGAGGGAGTATGCACGGGGATGGCCATGCCCACCTGTCTAATTCATCAAAACTGCTGGAGTTGTGTATGGAAGAACTATGACTAGAGCAGCATTCCTGGCTTTGACGCATGGAGGCCCAGAACACCATGACAACTTCTTCCTTTGACACCATTTTTCTGCAGAATGTTACACACAGAAATGTTTGGCTCATTGCTTTTACCCATCTCTAAATTAACTATATAGTGCTCTACACTCAAAGAATTCCATCCCCCATTGCCAGACACAGGTTTTGTGCTCCCCATAACCAACATAACCCCACTAACGCCCGAGTCTTCTACTGCAACACAGCTATAGTGCCCCCTGTATGCCTCCACACATCAATATTGCCCCCACACAGAGACTTGAGCTCCTTACAATAAATGTTCCCTTTTGATCACCTATACAATAATTGTCTTTTTTTATGGCTATTAAAATATTTGTCTCTTTTTAGCCTTATTTAATCATTTTTACTCCTTGTGGCCCCCATAATATAAGTATGTCATTTGTGCCCCATATTATCCCCAAATATAAGACAGATACGTTAGGGCTTATTTTCAGGGGTTGTCTTATTGTTTTTCCATGAACAACAATCCCCATTTATTCTTGAACAAAATATCAACATTTATTAAAATATAATCATCACACACACACACGTATATATACACACTGCACATACACATGTATACACACACTGTACATACAGTTGTGTGACAAAGTGTTTGCCCCTTCCCGATTTTCCTATTCTTTTGCAGGTTTGTCAGACTTAAATATTAAAAATGTAATCACTTTTTCACACAGGGCCCTGTAGGTTTGGATTTATTTTTCTCTTAATAAAGACCTTAATTTATAAACTGCATTTTGTGTTTACTTGTGTTATCTTTGTCTAATATTCAATATTGTTTGGTGATCTGAAACATTAATGGGTGACAAACATGCAAAAGAATAGGAAATTAGGAAGGGGCAAACACTTTTTCGCATAACTGTGCATAAACATGTATACACATGTGTATACACACCGCACATACACCTATATATACACAGTGCACATACACATGTGTATATACACACATTGCACATACATAATCTTTCTTCTTCAGTTCCTCTAGAATCCAGCATTTAGAAGATCTTTGGTGACATCATGGTCACACGACTGTGATGTCACCAAAGGTCCTTAAGCAGCCATAAAGGGGTTGTCTGAGCTTTCTGTATAATTTGTGTGTGTGTACCTAGGATGCAGAATACTCACAGTTTGTAATATACTCCCTGTGAGTATTCTGCATTGTGCCCTAGATATCACACTTAGTCTGGTGAGCAGCTGTCTCCTGATTCTGGAAGAGATGCTCACTCACCAGACTAGTTTTCCTGTCTGGCAGAAATTGGTTGTAACTGCCCCCAGTCTATGGCAGACCATCCCCCTCCTTCTCCATCCTCTCTGTGCAGCACACAGTGCTAGGCAGCAGGGTAATGACTCAGCTGATTGGTGGAATCAGGAAGGAAAAGGCTACATAGATGAGTATAATGTGCTGTTTGCATCCATCCTCCCTCATTCATACATCCATCCACACACACATCCATACATACATCACTAAAGACTGAGGTTCTGCAGTAGCCAGTCCTCCCAACCGTCCCGGATCCTGTGGGGCAGTCCCGATTTTGACAGTCTCCCCCGCGGTCACAGCCGGGATCATACTTTTCCCGCACTGCACTGACTGTGATCACCGACTGGTTGCTAAGAGATGTCGGGAAACTTTGAATGGCTGCTCTGTGCGCACAGGACCTGTGATGAAGTCACAGGAGGGGAGGAGTCAGGGGGTCACATGATCAGGGGCTCCGTGTATGCAGGACTCTGCTGTGCTGGTTGTCATGGTGCTGGATGAGGGTAAGTTTATGTGAGGGGTCAGGAGGGGTTTACAGTGTGGATGTAGCAGAGCCATGTGTGTATGAGGTGTATGGAGCAGAGCCGTGTGTGAGTGGAACCGTGTGTGCGAGGTGTACTGAGCGGAGCTGCGTGTGTATGAGGTGTACAGAGCCGTGTGTACAAGGTGTATGGAGCATAGCCACGTGTGTACGGAGCGGAGCCATATGTGTACGAGGTGTACGGAGGGGAGCCGCATGTGTACATGGTGTACGGATCAAAGCCACGTGTGTACGATGTGTACGGAGTAGAGCTGTGTGTGTATGAGGTGTACCGAGCGGAGCTGCGTGTGTACGAGGTGTACGGAGCGGAGCAGCGTGTGTACAAGGTGTACGGAGTGGAGCCGCATGTGTGCGAGGTGTACATAACGGAGCTGCGTGTGTACGAGGTGTACGGAGCGGAGCCGCGTGTGTGCGATGTGAACATAACGGAGCTGCGTGTGTACGAGGTGTACGGAGTGGAGCCGCGTGTGTACGAGGTGTACGGAGTGGAGTCGCATGTGCATAACTCCCATCCGTCCCGGATACAGCGGGACAGTCCCAATTTTGAGACTCTGTCCCGGCTGGGATCCTCCTTTTCCCACATGGCCTCAGACCAAATGTACCACCGCTTTAAACTGCTAGCGCGATTGCTAGCTGTGTCAGATCGGAGAAGATATTGCTCCTCGCTCCGACACTGACTGGCACAGGAGTCACGGAGAGGTCTTTATCAGTGGCGTACCGGAGCTGCAGCAATGTGAGCAGTCAGCGTCGTGGTGCGGCTGGATAACATCATTCAACGCCGTGGGAGAGGAAGCTGCCGGCTGCTGTGAGGGAGCATGGTGAGAGTTGTGTGTGGTGATGGAGAAGGCAATCATGGGGGTTGGGGAGAAGGCAATGATGGGCGTGTGAGGGGAAGGATGGGGGTGGGGTAACTGTGGCCATTATACTGTGCGCTGCATCATGTGGGGCCATTATACAATATGGAGCATCATGTGGGGCTATTATACAGTATGAAGCACTGTGGTCATTATACAGTATCGAGCACTGTGTGGCCATATTTTTTGTTTATAATTATTGTTTATGAAATAGTGTGATCAGCAGTGCTAAATGGGTGTGGTTGGGGTGTGGATATGGGTGGGACTAGTTGTGAAATGGGTGTGGTCAGAGGCATGGCCTAAAATTTGCCTGTCACCACTGTGGATGTGATGTGGGACATGTGACCATTCTGTCACCACTGTGGATGTGATGTGACGGCTATATCACCACTGTGGATGTGATGTGGGGACATGTGATGCTCTACCACCACAGTGGATGAGATGTGGAGACTTGTGATTCTCTACCACCACAGTGGATGTGATGTGGAGACTTGTGAAGCTCTGTCACCACTGTTGATTTGATTTGGGGACTTGTGAAGCTTTGCCACCACTGTGGATGTGATGTGGAGACTTGTGAAACTCTGTCACCACTGTGGATGTGATGTGGAGACATGTGACAGCTATATCACCACTGTGGATGTGATGTGGGGACATGTGACTGCTATATCATCACAGTGGATGTAATGTGGGGCATGTGAAGCTTTGCCACCATTGTAGATGTGATGTGGAGTGTATGGATTGTGCAGTTTTCCACAGACACAGGACTCAGCTCTCTTATTTCCAATACTGGAGTGAAGACAGAGGTCAGCGCAGTTGCAGATTACTGACAGCGAATAAGTGTGCAGAGAGTGGTTCTGGACACTGAGGCCAGGCGGCATCAGCTCTGGCTGTGAGGTTAGATAATAAAGCACAGGGAGCTGTTAAAGGGAACCTGTCACCCGTAAAATAGAAGTTGAGCTAAGCCCACCAGCATCAGGGGCTTATCTACAGCATTCTGTAATACTGTAGATAAGCCCCCAATGTAACCTGAAAGATGAGAAAAAGAGGTTAAATTAGACTCATCCAGTGGAGGTCCTGCTGCGGTGGGCATCGCGGTCCGGTCCGGGGCCTATTATCTTCTTACCATCATGTCCTCTTCTTGTCTTCACGCTGCAGCTCTGGTGCAGGCGTACTTTGTCTGCCCTGTTGAGGGCAGAGCAAAGGACTGCAGTGCACAAGCAGCGGGAAAGGTCAGAGAGGCCTGGCACCTGCGCACTGCAGTACTTTGCTCTGCCCTCAACAGTGCAGACAAAGTACGCCTGTGCCGGAGCCACGGCGTGAATGCAAGAAGAGGATGTCATCGTAAGAAGATGGGAGGCCCCGGACCGGACCGCGACGCCCATCGGACCAGACCGCAGTGGGACCGCCCCTGGGTGAGTATAATCTAACCTATTTTGCTCATCTTTCAGGATACATTGGGGGCTTATCTACAGCATTACAGAATTCTGTAGATAAGCCCTTGATGCCGGTGGGTTTAGCTCAACTTCCATTTTGGGGGTGACAGGTTCCCTTTAAGTTTGATAGAGCCGAAGGTAAACAAAGTGGGCGCAGAGAATGAAGTGAAATTCAGGAGTAATGAAATGCATAAACAAAAAATAAAATTTGTTGGGGTGTGGTATATCACAATACAGAACAGATTAGCTTAACAAAAACGTTGGCTTTCGGGATCGGACAACTTTAACCTCATAATAGAAATACTGGGGGCCCCAAAGAAAGTGGTGGCCTTGAGAAATTGCCCAGTTTATCTCTCCTCCCAACGCCGGACCTGACTGTCACTAGGCTTTATTTTTGGAGTAGGGCTAAATGCGTGAAAGCATACTCCAAAAATCCTGTAAAATGATGCCAAGGCTTATTTTCAGGATAAAGATGAGGAGAATAAAAGGTTATATGTTCCAGCTCCTTAAAATTAGAAAAGTCTTTATTAATCCATATACTGTAGAATTTAAAATTGAGCAAAAGATCCTTGCAAACACTGGATGCAAACAAGTGGAGACGACAGCTTAAAGCGACGCATTTCGATCTGTGAAGATCTTAATCATGGCTTACTGCATGTCGGCACTGACGTCCTATACATTGTATTCACTGACCTATCATAACAACTCCACTAGTCACATGATTTTTTAAAATTGATTGAAAAAGATCTGAAAAAAGTTAAAAATTAACTACAATCAAAATATAACAAAGAGAAATAGTAATAATTTGACATTTAAGCAAAGAAAAGCCCTTCGGGAACTGAAAGAAATGAAAAATGTTGTGATCAAGAAAAGTGATAAGAGAGGATTGATAGTCATCTTGAATGAAAATGATTACAGAGATAAAATATATGAACTTCTTGCAGACAATACAACTTATGAAAAATTAAGAAGCAATCCTACAAAGGAGTATAATGAAAAAAATCAGTAGAATTATCGACGAAGGTCTCAATCTGGGAATTTTGAATAAAAAACAAGCGGAATATCTATATGTACCAATATTGTATGGACTACCCAAAGTTCACAAAGGAAACGGATTACCAGCTATGAGACTCATAGTGTACGGTGTGGGATCAATGACTGAACACTTATGCGAATGGGTAGATTCGTTGTTACAACCGATAGTTACAAAAATGCTGGGTTATATAAAGGACTCGAGAGAAGTGTTAAAAACTTTCGAAAAAAACTTGGTATAGCAACTTTTCCTGGCTTTGCTGTGACGTTGTGTCTTTATACGTGTATACCGCACGATTTGGCTATGAGAGCCCATGAATTTCACTTAAATAATTTTGGTCTGTATTCACAGGATCTGATTGATTTTGCATTACAGGTGACATTTTGTCTTCTAAAACACAACATTTTTCCTTTTGACAACACAATATATGCACAGAAAACAGGTATGCCTATGGGGGCTAAATACTCCCCGCCTTTGGCAAACCTAACTATGGCATATTGGGAACAGAAATTCATTTACATTGTGGTTAATCCCTTTATTGGTGATCTCATTTGGTATGGTAGATACATAGACGACAGCCTTATAATTTGGGGTGGCGATGTATCTGCCATACGAAAATTAATTGAATATATTAATATGAATGAATTTGGAATTAAATTTACCCACAGATATGACAAATATCAAATTTCATTTCTAGATCTAGAGTTGAGTGGAACTGATGGTGAGATTATAAATAGTAAAACGCACATTAAACCCATTAGTGGGAACACTGTTTTACATGCTAAGAGCAGTCACCCTGCACATACAATAAAATCGATACCAGTGGGGGAATATATAAGGCTCAAGAGAAATTGTAGTAGGGAGGCAGATAGAAATGAAGAATTTACTAATTTAGAGATGAGATTCAGTAGGCGTAAATATCCGAAATGGTGTTTAAAAAGAGCTCGAAGTATAGTGGAAAGTAAAAAAAGAGAAAGTTTACTGATACCGAATGCATCTAATAAACAAAAAGAGAGAAGAAAAAAACTATTTGTCTGCCTACTATTTAGTCCTCAGTTTAGTGATATAAAAACTATTATTCAGAAGCAGTTACCAATATTACAGGAAGATGAAATGTTATCGAACATATTGAGGGATGGTATTAATTTAGTGGCCAGGAGAGCTCCCACTATTGGAAATATAATATCTTCGGGTCTATTTATATCCAAACCCACATGTAAAACATGGTTGGAAAGCAAGGGTTTTTTTTAGACTGCTTGTAGTACTTGCGCTTCTAGTCAATTGGGCAAAACATTCACAAACTCAGATAAATCCAAAAATTACTACATAAAAGAATTTATCAATTGCCACTCCAAAAATGTAGTGTATAAAATTATCTGTTTAGATTGCCGAGTTTCGTATGTGGGGTGCACCACAAGAAAATTAAAAACTAGAATATCTGAACATTTGAGAGATATAGGTAACTTTAATGTCGGTAATAAAAATATTTCAATGGTGGCTAAACATTTTGTTACCTGTCATGGAGGGTTTATCTCGACAATGTCAATTCAAGGTATTGAACAAGTAAAATGTTCCAATCGTGGTGGGGATATAAAAAGACGCCTCCTAATGAGAGAGGCGTTTTGGATTTATAATTTGCAAACTAGATCCCCTTATGGTATAAATAAGAAAAACAAAATTATGTATCATTATTATTGGATGTTTTAATTTTGTATTGTATATACCGTAATATGATTGTTTAGTTTTAATGAACCTGTAATTAACTATTTTTCTATGGCGCTGTGAGTTTTCAGGACCTTTAAAAAATCATGTGACTAGTGGAGTTGTTACGATAGGTCAGTGAATACTATGTATAGGACGTCAGTGCCGACATGCAGTAAGCCATGATTAAGATCTTTACAGATCGAAATGTGTCGCTTTAAGCTGTCATCTCCACTTGTTTGCATCCAGTGTTGGCAAGGATCTTTTGCTCAATTTTAAATTCTATATGGATTAATAAAGACTTTTCAAATTTTAAGGAGCTGGATCATATAACCTTTTTTGTTCCTCGTCTTCTGCTGTTGCACATCTGGGTCAGGACGAAGTTTCCGTGATCCGGTGGTTGTCGGTGAGCTGGCTGTGGCTCTTGTAGCCCGTACATTCTCTTTAGATTATTTATTTTCGGGTTAGGTCTTATTTTACTTGCTTTTTTTTTTAATTAATAATGCTTCCTTTAAGCACAATTATACTTATAATGTCTCCTTTTTGGTCCTCAAATGCTTAGATTTTCAATAAAAAAAATGTGAATCTTGCGGCGTTACTTCCTCTGAGCTCTGAAAGGCAGGAGGCTTTGAGCGGTGCATCGGTGGAGATTTGCATGAGTGGCGATGATGCCGCTCATGCAAATGATGTTGTCATGCATACAGGGACGTGATAACATGGAAAGAGCGCTGACTAGTTTGGGGAATTAATGCCCCATCGCCTAGTCAAAGCCCTCATTATCTTAGGGAAAGAGGAGATTATAAATGCTTTTTTAAAGCATTTATTTAATTGAATTATGTTATACAGGGTGGGTTAGGGAAGCAATTTAATCACAAATAGCTAAATGCTGATGGATTGTAGGGCACGGGGGACCTTTATCCATGTTATAAAAATGCAGATGGAGTTAAAAGCAATGCCTACTTGGGAGTCCATAGAGGGTCCCATTTTCTTCTAAACCCACATGCAGTCACCCCTATTGCAACTGCAAGTTGTCATTGCTTTTTCCCTATTCACACCCAGAACTTGTTGAGCAGTTGCTATTATACAGGCCTAAGGTATGTTCTCATAGGTCGGATAAGCAGCTGTTTAAGTAAAAAAAAAATCTGCTGAGTAATAAGATACCAGCGTGATAAGTGATGAGATTTTACAAAATGTAAACCATTTGCTTTACAGAAAATCTGCAATGTCAATTGAGTGTTGCTGTGGATATGACATGCACAGCCTGTTAATTTTATGCTATTAACACCCATAGAATTTCCGCAATATGCATGTCAAATCTTCTCAGGGACTAGCTCCTGCGATGTCTGCATCTCTCCCCAGGTTCTGCAGTATTCATTCTGCAGGTAGCACAGGTAATAAAGGAGATGTCAGAACCAGAATCTCTGAGCAGCACAGTCCCTGTCCAGCAACTAAGACTAAGGTAGCTCAGACCTGTACTGCTGTCCAGTCTGGCAAAAGCCCACTGTATTGCCAAGGCTTTCCTGTTGCCAATGTCATAGTTTTTATCGGCAGACAACAGTTTCTTTGAAAAGTATTCACACTGATGCCATTTACGAGATTTGTCCTGCAACAATACAGCCCCAACCCCCACTTCTGACACATCAACCTCTACTATGAATGGCTAAGTGACGTCTGGCTGTATAACAATCAGCACAGAAGCAAAACATTTCTTTAAAGTGTCAAATGCCTCATTGGCCGGACTGGAACATTTAGAAAAGTCCATCCTTTTCCTGGTCATATCCGTCAAAAGTTTGGCCATTACTGAAAAGTTCTTGATGAACTTACTGTAGTAATTGGAAAACCCTAAAAACCTTTGTAGAGCTTTTAATCTTCAGGACGATCTGGTGAGAAAACCGGTGGACGATAAGTAGTAATCCAGAAAAGGGATCTCTTGAACCAAAATCATACATTTCTCTGGTTTGACATATAATTTATTGTCCCTGAGTATTTGTAAGAACTGCCTGATATGTACCTGATGTGACTCAAGGTCTTGAGAATAAATCAATATGTCATCAAGATAGACTACAATACATCATTTGCAAAGTGCTGAAAGATGGCTGGAGCATTAGTCAACCCATATGGCATCACAAGGTTTTCATAGTGGCCCTCAGGTGTATTAAAAACAGTCTTCCACTGTTCCCCATCCTTTATACGGATAAGGTTATATGTCCTGAAGTCCAGTTTAGAAAAACATTTTACTCCAACGATCTGGTTAAAGAGGTCTGGAATTAAAGGGAGAGGATATGGATCCTGGAAAGTGGTCCAGTGGTCCAATTTAGTTAACAGAAATATAGGCAGGGCATAACCCCCTTCTTTTTTCTTAAAGAAAAAATCTGCTGCAATGGGAGATGAGATAGGTCTGATATGACCCTTAGCCAGACTTTCTGTGATACAGTCCTTCATGACCTGCCTCACTGGACCTGAATTATTAGATAACCTGCTTTTAGGCAATTTGACCCCAGCAATTAGGGTACTGTCACACAGTGGCACTTTGATCGCTACGACGGTACGATCTGTGACGTTCCAGTGATATCCATACGATATCGCTGTGTCTGACACGCAGCAGCGATCAGGGACCCTGCTGAGAATCGTACGTCGTAGCAGATCGTTTGGAACTTTCTTTCGTCGCTGGATCTCCCGCTGTCATCGCTGGATCGTTGTGTGTGACAGCGATCCAGCGATGCGTTCGCTTGTAACCAGGGTAAACATCGGGTTACTAAGCGCAGGGCCGCGCTTAGTAACCCGATGTTTACCCTGGTTACCAGCGTAAAAGTAAAAAACAAACAAACCGTACATACTCACATTCCGGTGTCCTTCAGGTCCCTTGCAGTCTGCCTCCCGCTCTGACTGACTGCCGGACGGAATGTAAGAGCAGAGCACAGCGGTGACGTCACCGCTGTGATCTGCTTTCACTTTACGGCGGCACTCAGTCAGAGCGGGAAGCAGACGGCAAGGGACCTGAAGGACACCGGAATGTGAGTATGTACGTTTTTTTTTTTTTTTACTTTTACGCTGGTAACCAGGGTAAACATTGGGTTACTAAGCGCGGCCCTGCGCTTAGTAACCCGATGTTTACCCTGGTTACCCGGGGCCTTCGGCATCGTTGGTCGCTGGAGAGCTGTCTGTGTGACAGCTCTCCAGCGACCACACAACGACTTTCCAACGATCACGGCCAGGTCGTATCGCTGGTCGTGATCGTTGGAAAGTTGCAGAGTGTGACAGTACCCTTAGAGTAATTGTTTAATTAAAAGGATGATAAGGAGGGAGTTTTTGACACCCTTGTCAGACAGGTATTTCGGCAGAGACAGGGTATCAACCCTGGCTAACTGGGTGCCCAAGCAATGTCCAAGACATTACTCTCTCCACCTTACTATCTCCCAAGTTTGTCAGCCTATTACGAGATTGTTCAACATAGCCAAGGTAGTCCGAGAACCATAGGAGAGGACAAGCCCTTTAGCACATAACAATCAATTGATTCCGAGTGCATTTTCTCTACCTGTAGATGTATCTCTCGAACGACCTGAGTAAAATATCCCTGGCTCAAGGATACAGAGACTATAGCTATTATGGGTATTGGTCTAGACAGTTTATGCTGCTTAAGACCCTGGTCCTTGATGATCCGGGCATCAGATTAAACCCTGCCCCACTGTCCAAAAAGGCTGAAATAACCACCTTACTTTTGCCAAAACGGATTTTGGCCAGCAAAAAGAATTGTAACCTACCCACAGAGGAAATATGCAGACCCCGGTGGCTGTTTGCGGTTATGCATGGATGTACAAGTACCCACAAAATGACCCTTAACACCACAGAAAACACATTACCTCTTTGTGCCAAACTGCAGTAGGACCAATGAAATGATTTGTACCCCCCCAACCTGCATACGTTCCTCGGTTGACTCAGCCCTAGGTCCCCTTGACCCCGGACCACCCAAAAAATGTTTAAGATGGTGGTCCACGCAAATAGCAAGAGACATGGCCGTCTCCAGGGAAATCGGGGTCTCATACAGGGCAAAGGCATCCTTTATTCTCACAGAAAGCCCCTGACAGAACTGGCTACTGAGTGTGGGATCATTCCACTTAGTATCCATAGACCACCTATGGAAAACAAAGCAATAGTCCTCGGCTGGCCGGTCCCAATGCTAAAGCTGACATAATTTAGACTTGGCCAGAGAGACACAGTCGGGGTTGTCATAGATATGACTCAGCCTGAAAACATTCCTCAACTGCCAGAAGTGAGTGAGAGTCAGACGGGAGAGAAAATGCTGAGGCTTGTGTGTCACCATGGAGGAAATATCCTCAGCCATTGCTCCCCAGTACCTGAGTAGTGATGACGTAACTAAAAATAGAGTTTTCAGGCCTCCCTGAAAACAACAAACTTATTCCGACGCCCTAGAGGACCTTTACAGAAGAGCGATCTGGGGCTCCATTATGAGTTGCACGGGATCTGTGGGCCCTAAACCTGAATTGTCAGGGCTCTTCAAAGCAACTGCTTGCAAATCTGCACCTTCAGGCTGAGATGCCCTGCCAGACCAGCCACCGGATCCATGATAGATTCAAAAAGGTAAGGCCAGTGGTAACGTCACGGTACTGTTGCAGAATTTCTCAGAGAAAGAGGCTCCTTCTCTATCTCTCACACTAGGGGGCTCCCTAGTCTATCAATGTCTCCCGTAATATGCTGAAATGTGGAAACACCACGGTTATGTGCCTTGCTATGCTCCTGACTTACCCTAAACTCCCTGCCCCACCCAGCATGGTGAGAGACCAAAGTGTATAGGATTACTCTAGCCAAACTGACAAGGTCAGACAAACAGGGAAAAATGAAAACTGCAATCAACTATCACTGGCAATTCCCAAATGCCAGCGGAAAGCATATATACAAGAGAGGAGTGCCCAACACAGAACAGGTGAGGCAATCCTTGATGGAGAGCTCCAGGAGATCAACTGAACTAATTAACCCTAGAAATGCTAGAGCAAAGAAACTCTTCACTACTGCAGTTCGAGTAGTCAGACGCTGCAATCTTCTGGCCCTTGTCCCTCATGGTATTCGCATGACAGCGTCCATTTTAGGGGCTGAAAAAGAACCAAAATGAGAATGATACCCAAGCTTATAAAAAGAAAAGAAGTTGATATTAACAGAGCGCTTCAGTTAGATCTAAAGAAACTGGACAGAACTATGCCCTTAATAATTGCATCTGATTCAGAGTCCTCAGTCTGAGATTAATAGAGACTTCCTGAGAGTGCTTCTGCTTTTACATTTTTAGTACAAAATTTAAAAGTTATAACAAAAATCTAGAAAATAACAAAGCCCATCTAGCTTGCCTAGGGTTTAGGCTGATTCTAAATAAGCTAGATTTTTTCGTCCAAGTTGTGTGATCTTATGTTTAGCACCTTCCAGAAATGACACCACTTCGCAGAGGCCCACTTGATAGCCAACAATTCACTGTTACTGATATAATAGTTTCTCGGCAGATGAAAATTTTTGTGAGAAGATCTGTAGACACACAGACAGAACTGAGTGAGAAATGATAGTGTTGCACCCCAGGAGTTCGGGTACCACAGTAGTGCTGTCTTCCTCACAGGGAGGATTGTGCTATGTCTGGAGACAAGTGAGATTTCCTTTGGTAGGTTTACACACACATACACACACACACACACACACACACACATACACACACACACACACACCTTCCCCTTCCAGGCCAGAAGGGGGAGCTCCAAGCCCTGTTTTAGGACAGCTTCCCTGAATAAAGATCTTGGTTTGGAGGCGGAGTGAGCTCAGTTTGTAGCAGGAGTCTGTGTGCGAGGACAGACGGGTGGAGCACAGAGGAAAGAGAGAGCTCCAGGAGGCCATGAGCAGGTCTCTGAAGAGTATCAGCGCAAGAATCCGGGTATCGGGAGCCCGAGGCTTTTGTGGATTATAAAATACACAGCAGAACTGGAGGGTATTGTTCTACAAGGACTTTGCCCATAATTACCTGTGGCACAGCAGCACTTAGGAGCCTGGAGTCACCGAAAACAGACCCCAGTTAACAAGGCCCGAGCTGCCTGCAATACAGGTACCTGTCGTAGGACAGCAAAACGATTAAAGACCTTGTTGAGACACTTAGTGGCGGCAGGGACTTAGAGACAGAAAGTGTAGAGTGGTAGGCTCCCACCTGACTTACCCAACGGAACTTGCTTGTCTCTGGACTGCCCGGACTTCTCTGCCTACCCTGTGGTCTGGTGCCCTGGACTGTGGCTGCTGAAACCAACAGTAAACAAGGTGAAGAGACTGCAATCCTGTGTCTTCGTTCTTCTCTGCACCTCTCACCTTACCAATATCCACACACCGGGAGCCCTGGGGATATACTTCACCTGTGGGAAGATATACCATCTAGCTGCCATAACATCACCCCAGCGGACCCCTTAAAGCAGCGTCGGTCACCCTGACCAAATACCACAGGTGGCGTCACGAACATAAACTATCCCTTTAAAGACCTTTCCCTTCTACATGGGCGCCCTGGGCCACGGACCAGGTCGCAGCCACCGTGACATCCCCCTGTGAATCGCAGGGCCCGGTACCGAGTGACCCCTAGCCCGTGGGGTGACTCATCTTGGCATCACAAACAGGATCTACTGTCCCTGAAAATTGGGTCATGCGCGCCTAAAGGACTGTGCCCAACTGTTTTGTGCCGGAGACTGTGTATTGTGAATTGCTGCCAAAATCCACCATTGCTGCGCCACGTGGAGCGCGAGGAGGAGGAGACATACCTTTGTGGGCGGAGCCAGCCAAAAAGAGGGCGAAGCAGGAAAACGGGTGCCGTGCTGCTGAGAACGCCGGAAGTGAAGACGTCGTACAGCGGAGCTGCAAGAAAAGACGCTGCAAAGTGCCGAACAGAGCACCGGAGAGACCACTGCAGATTCCGGAGAGGAGACGCCGGCTTCTACCAGGTCAGCAAGGGGAGGAGCCATGTCTAATCCAGGGGGAGGAGTTGGCGTGGTCGCAGCTGCGGACCTCATAGCACCCTCAGGACTAGCAGCGGATGCACCTGCAGGCCCAGTGATGCCCCCGGGCCCCGTGGAGAACGCAGCCACAGTGCCAGTACCGCTAGTCGAGGCCGCAGCTCCCATAAGCCGGCCTGACATTTGCTTCAGCTACAGCGGCCATCATGCCCTTGTCCATTCCATACATACCTGGAGCAGCCTGCCTCCCGCAATATTCTGGCGAACCACATATGTTCACCGATTTTAAAGAAAGACTCTGTAGCCTGTTTGAAGTGTATCCCCTGATAGAGCATCAGAAGATTAATATTCTAACTGGCCAACTGTCTGGAGCGGCCCTGAGGGAGGTAAAATCCTGGCCGGATGTGGATAAAGGGACTGTGCAGCAGATTTTTGCTAAGCTCAAAGTTACTTTTGACACCCGAACCGCTGCAGAGATAAAAATGAAGTTCTACGGGTGTAAGCAAAAAGCCCAAGACAGCATACGGGACTATGCTCTTAATTTGCAGGAGGCACTCTGGGCTGTTAATCAAATAGACCCTAACAGCATACAGGATGCAGATAAACTCTTGAAAGAGCAGTTCATTGAGGGGCTCCTGTCCCACACCCACAGGGCTCAATTAAGTATTCTGGCTTTGCAAAACCCCGACCTAGTCTTTGCGCAATTTAAGGACAACACCATCCGGGTGTTGCACGAACCTCCACCCAGCCGTGTAATACATCCTAGGCATCCAGCCCCCACATACCACCAGGAGGTGGCATCATATCCTCAAGTCCCTGCTGAGGCCGATGCCCAGGTCCTCGATGATGATTCTCCCGCAGGACTATGCCTCCAGATGCAGGAGCTGACCAAGAACTTTGCTGCATTAGCCCGGACCATGCAGTCCCTACAGGAGGCCCCCAAGGAGAAGACCAAGCTGGCTTCCAGACCGGAGGATGTTCCCTGGCGACAACAGAAGAGGATCCCGCCAACCAGAGGGAGGGATGACGATCGCTATCATCAGGACGGACGACCCATCTGCCGCAGCTGCAACCAGGCAGGCCACATTGCAAGGTACTGTCATTTAAACGAGCAACCCCTGGGGCAGAGGGCCAATCGCCAGGAGTCGGACGACCAGGCCCAAACAATTGGCAAGCCAAATACGTTGGAGGACAACCTGTTCTCCCCATTGTGATCGACGGTATCCCCATGAATGCTTTGTTGGACACTGGTTCTCAGGTGACAACTATGTCTTACATTCTATATAAACGTTATTGGGCTGACACAGACATTACCCGTGGCCCTGATGATGATTTCACCATAGTAGCCAGTAACGGTCAGCCATTACCACAAGTGGGATACAAAGAGGTCACCATTAAAGTGGGACGGGTAGAGTTAAAGTCCCAAGAGATTGTTATTGTTGATATTGATCGACGTGAATGTAACCCCATGACCACCATTGGCACTAATGTTATTGAAAATTGTCTGTCCGAGGTTATTGTTTTGTTACAGCAGGTGGCCGAAACAGCTGTTTCCAGTGAACAGAGAGTCCTACAGAAAGAAATCAGGGCAACAAAGACAACACGTAGAACTGTCTGGTGGAGAAACTGGCAGAGTCACAGGGAGTGATCCAATCCCCATTGCAATACCCCCCAGAAGTGAAATGTTGATATGGTGTCGGGCATCAATACGTATCAGAGGTAAAGACTACCAGGCGCTTGTAGAACCTGTGTATTCTGATAGTAGGTCTATGATCCTGACAGCCAGAGTGGTGGTTGAAGTCCGCAAAGGGAGAGTACCAGTACGTGTTCTCAACTGTGGAGAGAAAGAAGGTCACCTAACCAGATATGCCACTATTGCCAAACTGTTTACTGTTGATAATAATGTGATACAGGCGGCAGAACCATTGGTCCCGTTGACCCAGGCGGAGGACAAGGGCTCTGCAGGTCAAATGGAAGATTGGTGTCAAAAATTACATGTGAGTACTGATTCTACACCTTCATACCAGAAACAAGGGGCTTACAGGGTGGTTCAAGAATATGAACGAGTCTTCAGTAAACACTGTTAGGACTGGCGGAGCGCACCAAGTAAAGGGTGAAATAATATAGGTGCGTTCGCAGTCCGGGGTCCACCGTGCAGGTGAGAACCTGCTGCTAGTAAATGGCAGCGCTATATGGCGGTGGACGCGAACCCTGTTACGTCACAGGGCCGCGGTACCGCACAAAAAGCGTAAGCAAGGAGTCACCGAACTCAGTCCCAAGACACGGGATTAGAGTCCGTACAGACTACTTGCGCTTGACACCGCTACTGGGTGTAAGAGGTAACAAGTAATAATAGCTTGAAGCACAAGAGTGCGAGCTGTGCCATATTGGCAGACACCACTAAACACCCAGACGTGGGTTAGGAAGCGCTCTACTGGCGCGTGGCGCCGCACAGGCGATCACAGCAATGGACGCTGTTTCGTGTGTAACACGTGAGTTTAGTCACCTTACGTGAACAGTCATACAATAGGGATGGGATATTTAAGGAACGACTTGCACTCATCAACAAACACACGTATACAATTGTACACTAGTGCATGGCTGTGCGGTCATGCAAACCTTATATAGCTGCAGCATGAACAGGACCTTCCAAAAAGGACCAATAGGAAGCTGCCACAGAAGTTCAGCACCTTCAGGACCTTCCTGGAGGACCAATGGAATCCGCTGCAGTATCTGAGCATGTGACCCTCGATCTCCAACGGGAGATCTCACCCTGGGCATTCTCAGAAGGGTAAAAGAAGGACTTAGTCCCAAAAGCGTCAGCTCATCGCTGCCCAGCACTGGCTTTAATGGCAGAAGCTGGGAAAGCCGCAGCAACCCTCAGCACAGATTGAGACCGAGCAAGACACTGGGACCGACGTCTCCGCTGAGCAGGCTCAACTGCGGCAGAAGAAGAATGGGGGACCGCAGCAGAAACGGCCCGAGATTCCCCCTGTGCAGAAGCGGGAACTCGACCCCTAACATTACCCCCCCTCCTAGGGCTCCCCCTTGGACCTCGCTACGCTCGAAGGCAGCAATGAGCTGCGGAGCCCGAATGTGCTCAGCAGGCTCCCAGGACCTGTCCTCAGGACCACAGCCCTTCCAATCCACCAGATAAAATTTTTTGCCACGTACCACCTTGCACCCCAGAATTGCGTTCACCTCGTAATCGTCCGTAGACGAACCCGATGTCCCAGCAGATGACTCGGAAAACCGGGACATGTATACGGGTTTCAAAAGGGACACATGAAAGGTGTCGGTGATACCTAGGCGAGGCGGAAGGGCTAACCGGTAGACCACAGAGTTAACCTGTTCGAGGACCTTGATAGGGCCCAAGTAGCGAGGTGCAAACTTAGTGGACTCAACTCGCAGCCTGATGTTACGGGCAGAGAGCCACACTAAGTAGCCGGGAGCAAAGGTCGGAGTGGGGCGCCGATGTGCATCGGCGGAGGACCTCATTCTCTCCTTGGAAGCCCGAATGGCATCCTGAGTGCGGTCCCAAATGTCCGTGCCTCCACAGCCCAGTCTACCACCCTGGAATCAGCGGAAGACACGGGCATGGGCACTGGTACCCGCGGATGCTGACCATAGTTAAGGAGGAATGGTGTCTGTCCAGTGGAGTCGGCTACAGCGTTGTTCAGAGCAAACTCTACCCATGATAGCAAAGATGCCCAGTCATCCTGCCTGGCTGAGACAAAATGTCGCAGATATGTGACCAAGGTCTGGTTGGCTCTCTCTACCAACCCATTTGTCTCGGGATGATAGGCAGAAGAGAGATTTAACTTAATACTGAGAAGATGACAAAGCTCTCTCCAGAACCGAGACGCAATCTGGGGACCCCGGTCACTGACAATTTTGTCCGGCATACCGTGTAGGCGGAAGATATGTTTAATAAACAACGCTGCCAAGGCCCGTACAGAAGGTAGCCGAGGAAGCGGCACCAAGTGCACCATTTTAGAAAAATGATCGGTGATAACCCAAATGACGGTACAGCCACGAGACTTGGGCAAACCCACCACAAAGTCCATCCCGACCATCTCGCAGGGCCTGTCTGCCACCGGCAGGGGATATAATAATCCAGCTGGCCGTTGTCGAGGAGACTTATTTTTGGCGCAGGAGACACACGCCTGAACATAGTCTCTGACGTCACGAGCCATATGTGGCCACCAGTACGTTCTCGCCAGCAACTCAGATGTCCTCTTTGTCCCAAAGTGACCACCCACTCTGGACGAATGAGCCCAAGAGAGAACCTTCGGTCGCAAATTAATGGGAAAAAAAGTCTTGCTTGGAGGCACAGATTCTAGCGAGACTGGAGCTACGGTTCTCAGGCTCTCAGAAGGGACAATAAGCCGAGGCTCCCCTTCCTCCTCGGATGACACAACGGAGCGAGAGAGGGCGTCAGCACAAATGTTCTTCTCCCCGGCGAGATAATGGAGAGTGAAGTGGAACCGGGAGAAGAACAAGGACCATCTGGCCTGACGAGAATTCAGCCGCTGAGCTGTACGTAAATAGACCAAATTTTTGTGGTCCGTGAAGACTTGGAAGGGGAACCGAGCTCCCTCCAATTGATGTCTCCACTCCGAAAAGGCCAACTTCATTGCTAGCAGCTCCCTATCCCCGATGGAATAGTTCCTCTCCGCTAATGTGAAGGTCTTAGAGAAGAAGAAGCAAGGATGCTTCCGACCTTGAGCATCCTTTTGAAAGAAGACTGCTCCAGCACCAACGGATGAGGCATCCACCTCCATAATGAATGGCTTATCCACATCGGGACGATGTAAGATGGGAGCGCTAGCAAAATGAGACTTTATTGAAGTGAAGGCCTTGGAGACCTCCTCTGACCACAATTTGGGATTCGCTCCCTTCTTGGTGAGGGCTACCAAGGGAGCTACCAAAGTTGAGAAGTGGGGAATGAACTGGCGATAGTAATTTATGAACCCCATAAAGCGCTGCACCGCTTTAAGAGAATGGGGTTCTTGCCAGTCCATCACAGCCTGTAGTTTGGCAGGATCCATAGGCAATCCCTGGGCAGAGATGATATAGCCCAGGAAAGGTAAAGACTCCTGCTCAAACACACACTTCTCCAACTTTGCATAACGGGAATTCGCCCGTAAGAGATCGAAGACTCTGCCAACATCTCTCCGGTGGGAGTCAATATCTGGAGAGAAGATGAGGATATCATCCAGATAGACTACGACCGAGGTGCAAAGCATATCCCAGAAGATATCGTTGACAAAGTCCTGAAAAACGGCTGGGGCATTACAGAGCCCGAAGGGCATCACCAGATACTCATAGTGCCCATCCCTGGTATTAAAAGCCGTTTTCCATTCGTCCCCCACACGGATGCGAATCAGGTTATACGCACCCCGCAGATCTAGTTTGGTGAATGCCCCTGCTCCTCTTAGTCTGTCAAAGAGCTCAGATATCAGGGGCAACGGGTACTTATTTTTAATGGTGATGGCATTAAGACCCCTGTAATCGATGCAAGGATGTATTTCCCCATTCTTCTTCTGCACGAAGAAGAACCCCGCCCCTGCAGGTGACACTGACTTCCTAATGAACCCTCTTGCCAAATTCTCCTGGATGTATTGAGACATAGCCTCCTTCTCAGGGAGAGAGAGGGGGTAGACCCTTCCCCAATGAGCTTCAGCACCAGGCAAGAGATCAATAGGACAGTCATAGGGGCGATGAGGCGGACGGGTCTCTGCAGCCTTTTTGGAGAAAACGTCTGCATAGCTCCAATAGCACTTGGGAAGGGAAGAAAGATCTGCAGGTATCTCGGTAGTGGAAACCTGTACGCACTCTCACACATCTGCCCATACAAGACTTACTCCAACCCAAAATTCTCCCTGAGAACCACTCAATATGTGGGGAGTGGAAACGGAGCCAAGGTATTCCCAGCAGAATCTCATCCATTCCCTCGGGAAGGACAAGAAGGGAAATAATCTCCTGGTGGGAAGGAGACATGGATAAGGTGAAAGGGAAAGTCTGGTGTGTGATTTGCAGTGGTAGTGTCGACCCATTCACAACTCTAACAGTTACAGGTTTGGTGAGCATTACCAGTGGTATAGCGTGGCGCTGAGCAAAAGCAGAGGAATCCACACAAAGCTCGACTGTAAGAGTGGATGAGCCTAACAGGATTGTCCCTTTAAAGGACAGTTTGGAGGAAAATGCCGCTGTGTCTAGTGAACCTCCCCCAATGGTTACTAGACGCGATCGTTTCCCGACCGCCGTGGACATTTATTAGCGTAATGTCCTAGTTGGTGGCAATTTTTACAAACCACGGGTACTCGAGCGGTCTGAGACTTAGATCCCGCTCGAGAAACCTCCATGGCCTCATGGGAGTCGGACGCCAGAACAGGAGATTCTAGAGGTCTGGCGAAGGTGGGAGCCAGCCGACACCTCTGCCTACACTGGGTTCGCTCTAACCTTCGCTCGTTAAAACGGAGGTCGATGCGGGTAGATATAGAAATGAGCTCCTCCAGTGTGGTGGGAATCTCCCTGGTGGCCAAGGCGTCCCTCACATGGTCTGCCAGTCCTTTCCAGAACACCGGAATAAGAACTTTATCCGGCCATTCTAACTCTGAGGCTAGAGTCCGGAATTGGACGGCAAACTGGCTGACCATGGACGAACCCTGAGTAATTGTCAACAACTGGAGCGCGGTATCGTGGGTGACACGAGGTCCCAAAAAGACCTGCTTCAGTGCATCCTGAAAGAGAGGAGCACTCTGTACCACATGATCATCACGCTCCCAAAGCGGCGTTGCCCACTCCAATGCCCTGCCCGACAAGAGAGAGAGAATAAATCCCACTTTCGCCCATTCCGTAGGAAAACGTGCTGTAAGGAGCTCGAGGTGTATTGAGCACTGGCTCACGAATCCGCGACATTGCTTACTGTTACCAGCAAACTTGTCTGGAAGCGGGAGACGGGATATAGTCGGAGCAGGGGTGGCAGCGGACAAACTGGCTGCAGCTACACTTGCAGCCTGAACAGCGACAGCAGTGACATCCACAGCTGAGGTTGTACGCTCTAGAGCCGCCAACCTTCCCTCCAGCTGCTGGATGTACCGCTGTAGACGCTGATCATCCACCATTTACTAGCCAGACCCTGGCGCTAGTGTTCTGTTAGGACTGGCGGAGCGCACCAAGTAAAGGGTGAAATAATATAGGTGCGTTCGCAGTCCTGGGTCCACCGTGCAGGTGAGAACCTGCTGCTAGTAAATGGCAGCGCTATATGGCGGTGGACGCGAACCCTGTTACGTCACAGGGCCACGGACTACTTGAGCTTGACACCGCTACTGGATGTAAGAGGTAACAAGTAATAATAGCTTGAAGCACAAGAGTGCGAGCTGTGCCGTATTGGCAGACACCACTAAACACCCAGACGTGGGTTAGGAAGCGCTCTACTGGCGCATGGCGCCGCACTGGCGATCACAGCAATGGACGCTGTTTCGCGTGTAACACGTGAGTTTAGTCGGGCGCTAGATAGCAGCCATACACCTTACGCGAGCAGTCATACAATAGGGATGGGATATTTAAGGAACGACTTGCACTCATCAACAAACACACGTATACAATTGTACACTAGCGCATGGCCGTGCGGTCATGCGAACCTTATATAGCTGCAGCATGAACAGGACCTTCCAAAAAGGACCAATAGGAAGCTGCCACAGAAGTTCAGCACCTTCAGGACCTTCCTGGAGGACCAATGGAATCCGCTGCAGTATCTGAGCATGTGACCCTCGATCTCCAACGGGAGATCTCACCCTGAGCATGCTCAGAAGGGAAAAAGCAGGACTTAGTCCCAAAAGCGTCAGCTCGTCGCTGCCCAGCGCTGGCTTTAATGGCAGAAGCTGGGAAAGCCGCAGCAACCCTCAGCACAGATTGAGACCGAGCAAGACACTGGGGCCGACGTCTCCGCTGAGCAGGCTCCACTGCGGCAGAAGAAGAATGGGAGACCGCAGCAGAAACGGCCCGAGATTCCCCCTGTGCAGAAGCGGGAACTCGACCCCTAACGAACACCCCCTAGATTTTGGGCAGGTAAAAGGGGTACAACATCACATCCCCACGGGTAGTCATCCACCCATCAAGGAGAGGTACCGGCCTGTACCTGCAGCTCATTATCAGTGTGCCAAAAGTATGTTGCGAGAGATGAATGAGGCTGGGGTAATCAGAGATAGTTGTAGCCCCTGGGCAGCTCCATTAGTCCTTGTCAGAAAGAAAGACGGCACCATGAGGATGTGTGTAGATTATAGGCAGATAAACTGCATTACACACAAGGATGCATACCCATTGCCCAGAATAGAAGAGTCCTTAGCTGCTTTAAAATCTGCTAACTACTTCTCTACCTTGTATCTCACCAGTGGGTACTGACAATTTCCCATAGCAGAGGCGGACAAGGAGAATACAGACTTCACTAGGGTTGAGCGCAACGGATCTGACAAATTCAAAAATCGCCGACTTTCAGCAAAGTCGGGTTTCATGAAACCCGACCCGATCCTAGTGTGGGATCGGCCATGAGGTCTCCGATCTGTGCACAAAAGTCGAGTTTCATATGATGCTTTCACCGCCATTTTTCAGCCAATGAAGGAGGACGCAGAGTGTGGACAGCGTGATGACATAGGTCTCGGTCCCCACCATCTTAGAGAAGGGTATGACAGTGATTGGCTTGCTTTCTGCGGCGTCACAGGGGCTATAAAGGGGCGTGCACGCCGACCGCCATCTTACTTCTGCCGATCTTAGCATAGGGAGAGGTTGCTGCAGCTTCATCAGAAGAAGCGATATAGTTAGGGAGCGAAGATTAACCCCCAAACTGCTTGTGCTGTAGCGATTTCCACTGTCCAACACCACCTTTTTTTTTGCAGGGACAGTGGAGGATATACTGTATTTTTGTGCATCAGCTCTGTAGCTAATTAGGCTGCCTTATAAGGCTCCCTGATAGCTGCATTGCTGTTTGCACGCTGCTGTGCAAACCAACTGCTTTTTTAAAAGCAAAAATCCTGTTACTCCTTTCTGCACAGTTAACTTGTTTATTTGTCCACACTTTTGTGTGCAGCAGTCCTTTTTATTGCTGCCATACTTGTCCTGAGATCATTGTAGGGAGATTGAAATTGTACTACAGTCCTTGTATTTTTTCATATATCTTCCAGCCATTTTCTGCCACTTACATTGTGTTGTTTTATGCACAGGGCCTGAGTTTTGGTTCAGTCTCCCCCAAAAAAGGGGAGATTTAAATTCTCAACAAGTTTATATACACCTTCTACCTTGTTTTACAGTACCATATAGCGGTTGTTATTTTGGTTAGAATTTCCAAAAAATGAGGAAGTCTGGTGGAAGAGCCCGTGGGCGGTGTTTGCCAGCTGGTACTGATGGTGGTGGTGCATCTGGTGGTAGTGACAAAAGCACAATAGCACCTAAGGCTGGAGGTGTTGAGCCAGCGTCATCGTCTGGCTACACAAAGCATTGAAGGCTCCCTTATCTGGGAGTAGGAAAACAGCTTTTAAAGCAGGAGCAGCAGGAAAAAGTTTTGGCTTTTCTTGCTGACTCAGCCTCTAGCTCTTTCGCCTCCTCTTCTGAAAGTTCCAAATATAAAAGCAGCGAGTCGTCAGTGGATGCTCCTGGTCAGGAACAAGACATTTCTTTGTGTCCTTCACCCAAACCAAAAGTGAAGGATGCGTCAGGCGACACTACAGGTTACTCCATGGAGCTCTTTACACATACCATGCCTGGGTTAGAAAGGGAAATTGTTAACTGCCCATTACGAGATGAATCGGACATGGAGTGCACTGATGCACAGCCACAGCTAGATTATTATGATGTTCCATCGACTCAGATCGCTACATTGCCCTCGCAGTGTACTGAGCCAGAATCTGACCGTGATGAGACTATGGTGCCCCGTCCCGAACGCTATAGCACCTTACACGGTGACACAGAGGAAGGTGCACATGACATTGAAGAGGAGGTGACAGATGACCCAGTTGTTGACCCAGATTGGCAGCCATTGGGGGAAGAGGGTGCCGCTGCCAGTAGCTCAGAAGTGGAGGAGGATGATCCGCAGCAGCCATCTACATCGCTACAGCTGTCATCTGGCAGGCCCGTATCAGGCCAAAAATGTTTGTCAAAAACAAAAACAGTTTTAGGACAGCGTGGCCATCCGGTGAAAGTAGCACAGCATGCAATGCCTGAAAAGGTATTCCATAGTAGGAAGAGTGTAGTGTGACAATTTTTTAACCATGATCAGTCAAAAGTTATCTGTAAGAAATGCTCAAAGACCTTTAGCAGAGGGAAGAATCTTAAAAATTTAAATACAACGTGCATGCTTAGACATTTAACCAGCATACACTTGCAAGCCTGGACTAACTACCAAACGTCCCGTTCCGTTGGTGCACCTGCTCAGAATGAAGGTAGTCAGCAACGCTACATTGCTTCCCTCACTGTAAGCCCACCGGTTAAGACACCACCAGCAGCAAATGTGGAGGTATTGTCGCAAGGCCAAAGCAGTCAGGGAATCACAAGGTTATTGGTAGGAAACACTGTATGTAGGCCAACATCAAGAATACCATCACCAACCCTCTCAATCCGCCATGTCCACCACCACCACCGCTAGTTTTACCATATGCAGCTCTCCAGTCCAGCTCACCCTTTAAGAGACTCATTAGTAAAAGAAAGTACTCATCCTCTCATCCGCGTACACAGGGTTTGAACGCCCACATTGCTATTCTAATCTTGTTAGAGATGATGCCCTACCGGTTAGTTCAAAGCGAAGCTTTCAAAGACCTGATGGCCTATGCAGTACCACGCTATAACCTACCCAGTCAGCACTTCTTTGCGAGAAAAGCCATCCCAGCCCTCCACCAGCATGTCAAAGACCGCATTGTCCATGCAATGAGGCAATCAGTCAGTGGAAAGGTGCACCTCACAACAGATGCATGGACCAGTAGGCATGGCCAGGGACGTTACGTGTCCATCACGGCGCACTGGGTTAATGTGGTGGATGCAGGGTCCACAGGAGACAGCCATAGTGGGACAGTTCTGCCTAGTCCACGGTCTAGGAAACAGTTGGCTGTAGGCGTTCGCCACCCCTCCTCCTCCTGCTCCTCCAGAAGCGAAAGCTCGTCCACAGAGCGCAGTCGCACGACCACTCCATCCACAGCTGCCAGTGTTGCACACGAGGTGTCTCATTATGGAACAGCTAGTGGTAAGCATCAGCAGGCTGTGTTGGAAATGAAGAGGAGGAGGAGGATGATGGGGATGAATATTTATGGGAGGAGGATGCTTCTCAGGGGGCAATAGAAACTGGTGGTGTTGCAAGGTCAGGTACAGGGTTTTTGCCGGACACAAGTGATGTTTATTTGCAAGAAAGTGCTCCTCAACCCAGCACAAGCAGTGAATTGACACCTGGAACTTTGGCCCACATTGCTGAGTATGCCTTGCCTATCCTAAAAAGGGACCCCCGCATTATCAAAATGATGACCGATGACGATTACTGGTTGGCCTGCCTCCTGGATCCACGATATAAAGGAAAATTACAAAATATTATGCCACATGAGAACCATGAGCAAATATTGGCTACCAAACAAGCAACTCTTGTAGACCGTTTGGTTCAGGCATTCCCAGCACACAGCAGCGGTGATGGTTCTCACACGAGCCGTAGGGGGCAACATGGCAGAGGTATTAAAGGTGCACAAATCCGAAGTGGCGTTGGACAGAGGGGTTTTATGACCAGGTTGTGGAGTGATTTCGCAATGACCGCTGACACGACAGGTACTGCTGCATCGATTCAAAGTGACAGGAGACAGCATTTGTCCAGTATGGTTACAAACTACTTTTCCTCCCTTATCGATGTTCTCCCTCACAGGTCATTCCCCTTTGATTACTGGGCATCTAAAATAGACACCTGGCCTGAATTGGCAGAATATGCATTACAGGAGCTCGCTTGCCCTGCTGCTAGTGTGCTATCAGAAAGAGTCTTCACTCTTCAGTGCTGCTGGTTCAATACTGACCGAAAAAGGACACGTCTGGCTACCCAAAATGTTGATGATCTAACCTTCATTAAAATGAACCAATCATAGATTTCAAATTATTTTGCCCCACCTTCCCCTGCTGACACGTAGCTTGCCTGAAAAATGTCTTGCTTTTGGCCTCCTCTTACTGACTTCTCCAATTCCTCCACTTGCAGCTGCTGAATGTCCACCATAGGCCATTTTTATACCTCCTTAAGTGGGCTGACTCCCCCCACAGGGCCGTGGTCACCACCTGGCGCAAGCACCTGTGCGAGTACCGTTTGCCTGGACTGGTGGGTGGGCCCACTCTTGAGCGACGGCACTGACACAGGGTCCCTCATAGTACAATGAAGTGTCTCTGACAGTGGTGGTGCACAACCAACGTCAGACACACCGTCGTAAAATGAGGGGCCCTGTGCCAGTACCGCCGCCCACGAGAGTGTTCCCCCAGCTCGAACAGTGCTCTACCACTTGCAATACTTACCTCTCCCTGCTTTACCACTGTGTAGTCTGCTGTCTCTCTGAGTTCAGTTATATTCTGTTTGGCCTGTGCAACGCCCCAGGAACGTTTCAGAGGATGATGGAATGCTGTCTCGGACACAAGAACTTCGAAACTCTTGTTGTACCCTGATGACGTAATTGTCTTCTCAAAGACGTATGAGGATCATCTGAAGCACCTGGCCAAGGTGTTTGAAACTCTGTCCAACTTTGGCTTGAAGGTAAAACCCTCGAAATGTCATCTGTTGAAATCCAAAGTGCAATAACTGGGCCATGTGGTGAGCTCAGAAGGAGTGGCCCCAGATCCAGACAAGGTCACCGTCATCAAGAACTGGCCAAAACCCAGTAACCTCCATGAAGTCCGACAGTTCCTCGGGTTGGCAGGCTATTACCGAAGATTTGTGAAAGACTTCACTAAGATAGCCGCACCACTGCAAGACCCGTTAGTGGGCCAATCCAATAAAACCAAGGGTAAGAATACCCCATTTGACTGGGACGATGGGCTGGAGACATCCTTCACTCGATTGAAGTTGGCTCTCAAGGCAAAAGAAGTACTGGCCTACCCAGAATAGGACCAACCGTTTGTGCTGTACACGGATGCCAGCAATGTGGGATTGGGAGCAGTACTGTCCCAAGTACAAAAAGGCAAAGAGAGAGTAATCGCGTATACCAGCAAGAAGCTGCGCCCCACAGAAAGGAACCCTGAAAATTAAGGCTCCTTTAAGCTGGAATTCCTCGCCATTGTCTGGGCAGTGACAGAGAGATTCAAACATTATCTAGCCTCTGCAAAATTTACAGTCTACACGGATAACAGCCCGCTGACCCACTTAGAGACTGCAAAACTTGGGGCTTTGGAGCAGCGATGGATGGCTCGGTTGTCCAATTACGACTTCACCATCAAATACCGTGGAGGGCGCAATAATGCCAATGCAGATGCGTTGTCCAGAATGCCCAACCTACCATACGGGGAAGAGGATCCAGAAGAACTTGAAGAAGTAGAGCTGCCAGCCTTCCATCGCCCCGGAGCGACTCAGTACTCATTACGTGAGAAACAGGCAGAAAAAGAAACGCAGAACCACGCTGAATTCGTTGCCCCACCATGGATGGGCGGAAATGCAGGATAGCGACCCCGCAATCCGTCTGGTGAAAGAACTGCTGACACAGGCAGTCTCGCAACCTGGTCTAGATGATCCACAAGAAACAGAGTGACTCTGGAAGGAAAAAGGCAAACTATTCATCTACGATGGTAAACTGTGCAGAAGAAACATTGATCCACGCACACATGAGCTAGTCTGGCAGATAGTGGTCCCAAGACGAGATGCGCCCATGGTTCTAGAAGCGTACCACGATGGAGCAGGACACTTTGGATAGAAGAAATTGGAGATCCTGTTACGTGGAAGATTCTACTGGCCTGGCTGTTGTGAAATTGGATTCTGGGCTCCCCCGGTGGCCACTTGTGGAATTGTACTTGTGTGCATCATCCCCTCTGTTCACCTGCTCCTATCAGGATGTGGGAGTCGCTATATAACCTTGCTCCTCTGTCAGTTTCATGCCGGTCAACAATGTAATCAGAAGCCTTTCTGTGCATGTTCCTGCTACTAGACAACTCCCAGCTAAGTTGGACTTTTGTCCTTGTGTGTTTTTGCATTTTGTTCCTGTTCACAGCTGCTGTTTCGTTACTGTGTCTGGAAAGCTCTTGTGAGCGGAAATTGCCACTCTGGTGTTATGAGTTAATGCTAGAGTCTTAAAGTAATTTCTGGATGGTGTTTTGATAGGGTTTTCTGCTGACCATGAAAGTGCCCTTTCTGTCTTCTTGCTATCTAGTAAGCGGACCTCGATTTTTGCTAAACCTATTTTCATACTACGTTTGTCATTTCATCTAAAATCACCGCCAATATATGTGGGGGCCTCTGTCTGCCTTTTGGGAAAATTTCTCTAGAGGTGAGCCAGGACTGTCTTTTCCTCTGCTAGGATTAGGTAGTTCTCCGGCTGGCGCTGGGCATCTAGGGATAAAAAAACGTAGGCATGCTACCCGGCCACTTCTAGTTGTGCGGCAGGTTTAGTTCATGGTCAGTATAGTTTCCATCTTCCAAGAGCTAGTTCTCATATATGCTGGGCTATGTTCTCTCGCCATTGAGAATCATGACAGTTTGACCGGCCAAAAAAAAAGGGTTAAATTACTGGCTGAGAAAGGAGAGAAAAAAGAAGTCTGCTACAATTTTTTTTTTTTTTTTCCTCTAGTTCTGAGTGTGCTCTTAATTGAATCACTTGCTAGTCTGCCTATACTGCAGCCTTCCTCTCTTTCTCTCCTTCTTATCCTTGAATGGCTCTGTGTTCACCTGTTTCAAATGGATCTTCAGAGTGTAGCTACAGGTTTGAATAATCTCGCCACAAAGGTACAAAATTTGCAAGATTTTGTTGTTCATGCACCTATGTCTGAGCCTAGAATTCCTTTGCCTGAATTCTTCTCGGGGAATAGATCTCACTTTCAAAATTTTAAAAATAATTGCAAATTGTTTTTGTCCCTGAAGTCTCGCTCTGCCGGAGACCCTGCACAGCAGGTCAGGATTGTAATTTCCTTGCTCCGGGGTGACCCTCAAGACTGGGCTTTTGCATTGGCACCAGGGGATCCTGCGTTGCTCAATGTGGATGCGTTTTTTCTGGCCTTGGGGTTGCTTTATGAGGAACCTCATTTAGAGCTTCAGGCGGAAAAGGCCTTGATGTCCTTGTCTCAGGGGCAAGATGAAGCTGAAATATACTGCCAAAAATTCCGCAAATGGTCTGTGCTTACTCAGTGGAATGAGTGCGCCCTGGCGGCGATTTTCAGAGAAGGTCTCTCTGATGCCATTAAGGATGTTATGGTGGGGTTCCCTGTGCCTGCGAGTCTGAATGAGTCCATGACGATGGCTATTCAGATCGATAGGCGTCTGCGGGAGCGCAAACCTGTGCACCATTTGGCGGTGTCTACTGAGAAAACGCCAGAAAATATGCAATGTGATAGAATTCTGTCCAGAAGCGAGCGGCAGAATTTTAGACGAAAAAATGGGTTGTGCTTCTATTGTGGTGATTCAACTCATGTTATATCAGCATGCTTTAAGCGTACTAAGAAGCCTGACAAGTCTGTTTCAATTAGCACTTTACAGTCTAATTTTATTCTATCTGTGACCCTGATTTGTTCTTTGTCATCTATTACCGCGGACGCCTATGTCGACTCTGGCGCTGCTTTGAGTCTTATGGATTGGTCCTTTGCCAAACGCTGTGGGTATGATTTGGAGCCATTGGAGGCTCCGATACCTCTGAAAGGGATTGACTCCACCCCATTGGCTAGTAATAAACCACAATACTGGACACAAGTGACTATGCGTGTTAATCCGGATCACCAGGAGGTTATTCGCTTTCTGGTGCTGTATAATCTACATGATGTTTTGGTGCTGGGATTGCCATGGCTGCAATCTCATAACCCAGTCCTCGACTGGAGAGCTATGTCTGTGTTAAGCTGGGGATGTAAAGGAACTCATGGGGACGTACCTTTGGTTTCCATTTCATCATCTATTCCCTCTGAGATTCCTGAATTCTTGTCTGACTTTCGTGACGTTTTTGAAGAACCCAAGGTTGGTTCACTACCTCCGCACCGGGAGTGCGATTGTGCCATAGACTTGATCCCGGGTAGTAAATACCCTAAGGGTCGTTTATTTAATCTGTCTGTGCCTGAACACGCGGCTATGCGAGAATATATAAAGGAGTCCTTGGAAAAGGGACATATTCGTCCTTCGTCATCTCCCTTAGGAGCCGGTTTTTTCTTTGTGTCTAAGAAAGACGGCTCTTTGAGGCCGTGTATTGATTATCGACTTTTGAATAAAATCACGGTTAAATATCAATATCCGTTACCACTGCTTACTGATTTGTTTGCTCGTATAAAGGGGGCCAAGTGGTTCTCTAAGATTGATCTCCGTGGGGCGTATAATTTGGTGCGAATCAAGCAGGGGGATGAGTGGAAAACCGCATTTAATACGCCCGAGGGCCATTTTGAGTATTTGGTGATGCCTTTTGGTCTTTCAAATGCCCCTTCAGTCTTCCAGTCCTTTATGCATGACATTTTCCGCGATTATTTGGACAAATTTATGATTGTGTATCTGGATGATATTCTGATTTTTTCGGATGACTGGGACTCTCATGTCCAGCAGGTCAGGAGGGTTTTTCAGGTTTTGCGGTCTAATTCCTTGTGTGTGAAGGGTTCTAAGTGTGTTTTTGGGGTTCAAAAGATTTCCTTCTTGGGATACATTTTTTCCCCCTCTTCCATCGAGATGGATCCTGTCAAGGTTCAGGCTATTGGTGATTGGACGCAACCCTCTTCTCTTAAGAGTCTTCAGAAATTTTTGGGCTTTGCTAACTTTTATCGTCGATTTATTGCTGGTTTTTCTGATGTTGTAAAACCATTGACTGATTTGACTAAGAAGGGTGCTGATGTTGCTGATTGGTCCCCTGATGCTGTGGAGGCCTTTCGGGAGCTCAAGCGCCGCTTTTCTTCCGCCCCAGTGTTGCGTCAGCCTGATGTTGCTCTTCCTTTTCAGGTTGAGGTCGACGCTTCTGAAATCGGAGCTGGGGCGGTGTTGTCGCAGAGAAGTTCCGACTGCTCCGTGATGAGACCTTGTGCTTTTTTTTCCCGTAAATTTTCGCCCGCCGAGCGGAATTATGATATTGGGAATCGGGAGCTTTTGGCCATGAAGTGGGCTTTTGAGGAGTGGCGTCACTGGCTTGAGGGGGCCAGACATCAGGTGGTGGTATTGACTGACCACAAAAATTTAATTTACCTTGAGTCTGCCAGGCGCCTGAATCCTAGACAGGCGCGCTGGTCGTTGTTTTTCTCTCGGTTTAATTTTGTGGTGTCTTACCTACCGGGTTCTAAGAATGTTAAGGCGGATGCCCTTTCTAGGAGTTTTGAGCCTGACTCCCCTGGTAATTCTGAGCCCACAGGTATCCTTAAAGATGGAGTGATATTGTCTGCCGTTTCTCCAGACCTGCGGCGGGCCTTGCAGGAGTTTCAGGCGGATAGACCTGATCGTTGCCCACCTGGTAGACTGTTTGTTCCTGATGATTGGACCAGTAGAGTCATCTCTGAGGTTCATTCTTCTGCGTTGGCAGGTCATCCTGGAATCTTTGGTACCAGGGATTTGGTGGCAAGGTCCTTCTGGTGGCCTTCCCTGTCACGAGATGTGCGAGGCTTTGTGCAGTCTTGTGACGTTTGTGCTCGGGCCAAGCCTTGTTGTTCTCGGGCTAGTGGATTGTTGTTACCCTTGCCTATCCCGAAGAGGCCTTGGACGCACATCTCGATGGATTTTATTTCGGATCTGCCTGTTTCTCATAAGATGTCTGTCATCTGGGTGGTGTGTGACCGTTTCTCTAAGATGGTCCATCTGGTTCCCTTGCCTAAGTTGCCTTCTTCTTCCGAGTTGGTTCCTCTGTTTTTTCAAAATGTTGTTCGTTTGCATGGTATTCCGGAGAATATCGTTTCTGACAGAGGGACCCAATTCGTGTCTAGATTTTGGCGGGCATTCTGTGCTAGGATGGGCATAGATTTGTCTTTTTCGTCTGCTTTCCATCCTCAGACTAATGGCCAGACCGAGCGGACTAATCAGACCTTGGAGACATATTTGAGGTGTTTTGTGTCTGCGGATCAGGATGATTGGGTTGCTTTTTTGCCTTTGGCGGAGTTCGCCCTCAATAATCGGGCCAGCTCTGCCACCTTGGTGTCCCCGTTTTTCTGTAATTCGGGGTTTCATCCTCGATTTTCCTCCGGTCAAGTGGAATCTTCGGATTGTCCTGGAGTGGATGCTGTGGTGGAGAGGTTGCATCAGATTTGGGGGCAGGTGGTGGACAATTTGAAGTTGTCCCAGGAGAAGACTCAGCTTTTTGCCAACCGCCGTCGTCGTGTTGGTCCTCGGCTTTGTGTTGGGGACTTGGTGTGGTTGTCTTCTCGTTTTGTCCCTATGAGGGTTTCTTCTCCTAAGTTTAAGCCTCGGTTCATCGGCCCGTACAAGATATTGGAGATTCTTAACCCTGTGTCCTTCCGTTTGGACCTCCCTGCATCCTTTTCGATTCATAATGTTTTTCATCGGTCATTGTTGCGCAGGTATGAGGTACCGGCTGTGCCTTCCGTTGAGCCTCCTGCTCCGGTGTTGGTTGAGGGTGAGTTGGAGTACGTTGTGGAAAAGATCTTGGACTCTCGTGTTTCCAGACGGAAACTCCAGTATCTGGTCAAATGGAAGGGATACGGTCAGGAGGATAATTCTTGGGTCACTGCCTCTGATGTTCATGCCTCCGATCTTGTCCGTGCCTTTCATAGGGCTCATCCTGATCGCCCTGGTGGTTCTGGTGAGGGTTCGGTGCCCCCTCCTTGAGGGGGGGGTACTGTTGTGAAATTGGATTCTGGGCTCCCCCGGTGGCCACTTGTGGAATTGTACTTGTGTGCATCATCCCCTCTGTTCACCTGCTCCTATCAGGATGTGGGAGTCGCTATATAACCTTGCTCCTCTGTCAGTTTCATGCCGGTCAACAATGTAATCAGAAGCCTTTCTGTGCATGCTACTAGACAACTCCCAGCTAAGTTGGACTTTTGTCCTTGTGTGTTTTTGCATTTTGTTCCTGTTCACAGCTGCTGTTTCGTTACTGTGTCTGGAAAGCTCTTGTGAGCGGAAATTGCCACTCTGGTGTTATGAGTTAATGCTAGAGTCTTAAAGTAATTTCTGGATGGTGTTTTGATAGGGTTTTCTGCTGACCATGAAAGTGCCCTTTCTGTCTTCTTGCTATCTAGTAAGCGGACCTCGATTTTTGCTAAACCTATTTTCATACTACGTTTGTCATTTCATCTAAAATCACCGCCAATATATGTGGGGGCCTCTGTCTGCCTTTTGGGAAAATTTCTCTAGAGGTGAGCCAGGACTGTCTTTTCCTCTGCTAGGATTAGGTAGTTCTCCGGCTGGCGCTGGGCATCTAGGGATAAAAAAACGTAGGCATGCTACCCGGCCACTTCTAGTTGTGCGGCAGGTTTAGTTCATGGTCAGTATAGTTTCCATCTTCCAAGAGCTAGTTCTCATATATGCTGGGCTATGTTCTCTCGCCATTGAGAATCATGACACCTGGCATGAGGAAAACCATCGAAAAAAGGTGCCGTGAGTGTGGCCCATGTAGTCTGCGCAGAAAGGACCTTGACAGCCAAAGGGCTCCCCTACAGCCTATAGTCACCAAAAAGCCACTTGAATTGGGGGCCTTAGACCATGTGAAACTAACTCCATGCCGGTCAGGCTATGTCTACGCTTTGACTATTGTGGATTACTATAGTCTTCAAACAGTACTTCTGTAGACCCCATGGATACCCTGAGAAGGTGCTCACTGACCAAGGTCCAGCCTTTGAAGCAGAGGTATTCCAGGAATTCTGCCACCTGTACGGATGTAAAAAGATCAGAACAACTCCGTGTCACCCACAAACAAATGGAATGTGTGTGAAAATGAATCAGATAGTGATTGATCTCCTGAAGACATTGCCTTCACATGAAAGGAACTTATGGCCAGAAAAGTTACCAGACTTGGTATACTTATACAACCATGTCCTAGTAAATTCCACCAACTGTACGCCAGCATACTTAATGAGTTGAAGGTCCAGTCAACTACCTGTCAATCTAGACATGGGAGTCTTAACCCCAGAAGATATCTCACCAGATACAGATTGGAAAACTGAGAGAAAAGTACCGTCAAGTGCAAGAATGCGTAGAGAGAAGTTTAGCACAAGTCAGACAAAAGCAAGAAAGAGACTTTAACCAACATGCTCCTGCAAGTCCCTTGTCACCAGGTGAACAAGTGTTCAAGCGTAAAAGGAGATTACACAAACTTGACCAATGGGAAGCGGAACCGTATACTATCCTGCCTTCAAATTTTGATAACACAAAAGTCTGCCTTATCAGTAAAGATGGAGGAGAAACTTCGACGGCAGTATCCAGAGACCATCTCAAGATATGCCCTGATAAATTGAGGAACAGAGAATCAGACCCAGGAACATCTCACCTATGGAAACAGAGGGAAAGAAAACTTGCACTGTTCTTGGAGATTTTCCCCAGTCTTGGACTCAAGTACATCAGCCCATAGTGATACCTGTCTTAACATTTCCCCAGCCGGAAACAGAAGAAGAAGCGACTCAGAACCTTCCAGAACCTGAAGAGACTCTGCACCAACGGGTTCAAGCAGCCAGTGTCACCCCAGCAGTGGAACCAGAAAATCCACCCTTTGCTATTGGTGAATCTGCCATGCCTATAGTAAGTAGACGTAGTCCCAGAAGGTCCAGTATACCAGTGCTACGTAGACTCACCAGAAGTGTAGCCATAAGACAGTGCACTACACCAGTGGTAGCGAGAACACTGAATCCTGTCAGGTTACTAGCAATCCCTGTACTGCGCAGGTCTACTCATAACACCAAGGGCCAAATCCCAGCTCGTTACAAGGACTAGAAAGGTCAATAATTACTGTTATTTGTTTGAATTTCTTGCTTATCTTTGTTACAGGTTTAAAATGGACATTCAGGTAATTGACAATACTTACCCCAAAACTTTCATTGTAAATAGTTTGGCACCCTCATGGTGCACACTGATTCTGCCCATTTGCGGCTTGGGTAGAGCCTTTGTTTGTTTCATCTGACCAAAAACAATACCAGATGAACTTTTATAGACTTGTTTTTGCAACGTTCAAGTGTCCTTACCTCCCATAAAGGGAAGCCAAAGTTCACTATTGTTCAAATGTTTGTCAAAATTGTTTGCATTATTTAACTTGTATTTTTTTATTCTCTTTTCCCAGTCCAGGAGTACTGGACTTAATGGGGGGGGGGAAATGTGGCACCCCAGGAGTTTGGATACCACAGTAGTGCTGTCTTCCTCACGGGGAGGATAGTGCTATATCTGGAGACAAGTGAGATTTCCTTTGGTAGGTTTACACACATACAACACCTTCCACTTCCATGCCAGGAGGGGGAGCTCCAAGCTCCCTGAAAAAAGATCTTGGTTTGAAGGTGGAATGAGCTCAGTTTGTAGCAGGAGTCTGTGTGCGAGGACAGACAGGAGTGGAGCACAGAGGAAAGAGCTCCAGGAGGCCATGAGCCAGGAGCCTGGAGTCACTGAGAACAGACCCCAGTTCACACAGCCTGAGCTGCCTGCCATACAGGTACCTATTCTAGGACAGCAAAACGATTAAAGACCTTGTTGAGACACTTAGTGGCAGCAAGGACTTAGAGACAGAAAGTGCAGAGTGGTAGGCTCCCACCTGACTTACCCAACGGAACTTGCTTGTCTCTGGACTGCCCGGACTTCTCTGCCTACCCTGTGGTCTGGTGCCCTGGACTGTGGCTGCTGAAACCAACAGTAAATAAGGTAAAGAGACTGCAATACTGTGTATTCGTTCTTCTCTGCACCTCTCGCCATACCACTATCCACACACTGGGAGCCCTGGGAATATATTTCCTCTGGGAGAAGATATACCATCTAGCTGCCATAACATCACCCCAGCGGACCCCTTAAAGCAACGTCGGTCACCCTGACCGAATGCCACAGGTGGCGTCACGAACATAAACTCTGTCCCTTTAAAAACCTTTCCCTTCTACATGGGCGCCCTGGGCCACAGACTGGGTCGCAGCCACCGTGACATCCCCCTGTGAATCTCAGGGCCCGGTACCGAGTGACCCATAGCCCTCGGGGCGACTCAATAGCACTGTTACGATAACACAGCTGTAACATCTGAGGCATCAGCCTCCAGTGCAAAAAGCTGAACCAACACAGGATTAGATGAGAAACATTCCTTCAATTATGTTTAGTATGATCTTCATCAGGTTTCCAATTGACCATACAGCCTCCTTTTTAATGTAATTTTCACTTAGCAACGGGATTAAGGCATATGGGCACGTTTTTCTCACAAAACAGTCTATTTGGTTTATTTACACATAAACCGCCATGTTACACATCACACACATACAGTACAGACCAAAAGTTTGGACACACCTCATTTAAAGATTTTTCTGTATTTTCATGACTATGAAAATCGTACTTTCACACTGAAGGCATCAAAACTATGAATTAACACATGTGGAATTATATACTTAACAAAAAAAGTGTGAAACAACTGAAATTATGTCTTATATTCTAGGTTCTTCAAAGTAGCCACCTTTTGCTTTGATGACTGCTTTGCACACTCTTGGCATTCTCTTGATGGATACACAGCTGATAGTCCTACGGAATAGACTGTTTGAATTTGTATAATGGCAAGAAAAAAGCAGCTAAGTAAAGAAAAACGAGGCCATCATTACATCAAAATGGCCATCATTACTTTAAGAAATGAAGGTCAGTCAGTCCGAAAAATTGGGAAAACTTTGAAAAGTCTATTCAGTAAGACCATCAGCTATGTATCCACCAGACTTCTGCACAACACAACTGATGGTCCCAACACCATTTGTAAGGCAAGAAATACCACTTATTAAACCTGACAGGGCACACCTGTGAAGTGAAAACCATTCCCGGTGATTACCTCTTGAAGCTCATCAAGAGAATGCCAAGAGTGTGCAAAGCAGTCATCAAGGCAAAAGGTGGCTACTTTGAAGAACCTAGCATATAAGACATACTTTCAGTTGTTTCACATTTTTTGTTAAGTATATAATTCCACATGTGTTAATTCATAGTTTAGATGCTTTCAGTGTGAATGTACAGTTTTCATAGTCATGAAAATACAGAAAAATCTTTAAATGAGAAGGTGTGTCCAAACATTTGGTCTGTACTGTACAGTTCATAGTACACGGCTTCAATCACTTTTCAGACACTACACCCACCAGTCCTCCTCTGACTAGTTTCTGGGGGTGTCCGTGCGCCGTATCAATTTCTCTACTCACATAGCACGACATTAAGTTGCAGTCTCTAAACACGCCGGTCCTCACTTCGTCCAGATCCGTGGGAGACCACACAGTTCATTAAATGACTCTCGTCAGTGCACACAGTCCCCCATACTCTGGGTTACCTTCCAGGAGTTCCTGCTCCACATGCTGACTCCTCATCAGTCCTTACTACCGGGGAAACTGCCTAACTGGGATCACCGTCCCGGACCATGCCTTGCTCATTAGATCACCCGACAGTTCCAGACCCACAGAAGGACGGTAGCTTCCCCAACACAGTAGCCGTCATAGGCTCTGCAGGACCATGGCCTCACCATGTGCTTTTCAGGAATCCGATCCTTCTTCCAGGATCGTCCAACACAGGCCACTCAGGTACGCGGCCTCTCCGTGTGCTATTCAGGGATCCGGTCCACACACACGACCTCCCAACACACAGGCCTTCAGGTCCATGGCCTTTCCGTTTGCTTTTCAGGAATCCAATCCTACTCTCAGGACATTCCAACAGAGGCCATCCAGGACTTCACCCTCCCACCATTCAGGTCCATACACTCTGAACACAGACCATGTGACCCAAACCATGTTCACATTATGTACCTGTAACCACCCCCATAGGTGGGAGGTATGTGTGGTTAGTCAGACCCACACAGCTCTCCGACTAACCCTGTAAGCCTCCATTTACAACTACACAAACACTTGTTGGAGTACAGTTCCCAGGACAACAACATTACTGGCTTACAGTGCAGAGAATCTCATCTGCAACACATACCAGCCATTCAAAATGACACTGGTCACTGTCTATCACAGTTACTCCTGCGACTGCCATGAACTCCCATGGCCTCAATATGCCTCCATGTGTATTCTGAGGAGAACATATAGTGCCCCTAGCTATAACAGGGGTCACTGTCTCACACAAGCTAGATGATCTGCATCCAGCACGCAGGCTGGGTAAATAATAATGTTGTTAATGAAGCACATACAGGTGCTTCTCCCAAAATTAGAATATCATCAAAAAGTTATTTTATTTCAGTTCTTCAATACAAAAAGTTAAACTCATATATAGAGTAATTACAAACAGAGAGATCTATTTCAAGTGTTTATTTCTGTTATTGTTGATGATTATGGCTCACAGCCAATGAAAAACCAAAAGTCATTATCTCACTAAATTATAATACTTTATATCACCAGCATGTAAAATGATTTTAAAATCTGATATGTTGGCCTAATGAAATGTATGTTCAGTAATTGCACTCAGTACTTGGTCAGGGCTCCTTTTGCATCAATTACTGCATCAGTGTGTTGTGGCATGGAGGCGATCAGCCTGTGGCACTGCTGAGGTGTTATGGAAGCCCAGGTTTGCTTTGATAGCAGCCTTCAGCTCATCTGCATTGTTGGGTCTGGTTGGTGTCTCATCTTCCTCTTGACAATACCACAATACCCCATAGATTCTCTATGGGATTAAGGTCAGGCGAGTTTGCTGGCCAATCAAGCACAGTGATACTGTTGTTATTAAACCATGTATTGGTACTTTTGGCAGTGTGGACAGGTGCCAAGTCCTGCTGGAGAATGAAATTTCCATCTTCAAAAAGCTTGTTGACAGAGGGAAGCATGACATGCTCTAAAATTTACTGGTAGACGGTGGCACTGACTTTGGTTATGATAAAACACAGTGGACCGACACAAGCAGATGGCTCCCCAAACGATCACTGATTGTGGAAACTTCACACTAGACCTCAAGCTGCTTGGATTGTGTGCCTCTCCACTCTTCCTCCAGACTCTGGGACCTTCATTTTCAAATGAAATGCAAAATTTACTTTCATCTGAAAGCAATACCTTGGATCATTGAACAACAGCCCAGTTCTTTTCTCCTTGGCCCAGGTAAGACGCTTCTGGCGTTGTCTATTGGTCATGAGTGGTTTGACAAAAGGAATCTGACACTTGCAGCCCATGTCCTGGATACATCTGTGTGTGGTGGCTCTTGAAGCAATGACTCCAGCAGCAGTCCACTCCTTGTGAATTGCCTCCAAATTTTTGAATGGCCTTTTCTTAACAATCCTTTCAAGGCTGCGATTATCCCAGTTGCTGTTGCACCTTTTTGTCCCACACTTTTTCCTTCCACTCAACTTACTATTAACATGCTTGCATACAGCACTCTGTGAACAACCCAGCTTCTTTAGCAATTACCCCTTTGTGGCTTACCCTCCTTGTGGAGTGTGCCAATGACTGCCTTCTGGGACCATCTTTCCCATGTTTGTGAAGCCTACTAAAACAGACTAAGGGGCCTTTTCAAATGCTTGGGAAGCCTTTGTAGGTGTTTCTTGTTAATTATTTTAATTTACTGAGATAATGACTTTTGGGTTTTCATTGGCTGTAAGCCATAATCATCAACATTAACCCCTTTCTGACATTGGACGTACTATCCTGTTGAGGTGGGGTGGGCCCGTATGACCACCGACGGGATAGTACGTCCAGCGCGATCGGCGGCGCTCACGGGTGGAGCGCGGCCGATCGCGGCTGGGTGTCAGCTGACTATCGCAGCTGACATCTACGGACCGCCCCCGGCACATTAACCCCCGGCACACCACGATCAAACATGATCGCGGTGTGCCGGCGGTACAGGGAAGCATCGCGCAGGGAGGGGGCTCCCTGCGGGCTTCCCTGAGACCCCCGGAGCAACGCGATGTGATCGCGTTGCTGCGAGGGTCTCCTACCTCCTTCCTCGCTGCAGGTCCCTGATCCAAGATGGCCGTGGCATCCGGGTCCTGCAGGGAGGGAGGTGGCTTACCGAGTGCCTGCTCAGAGCAGGCGCTGGTAAGCCTGCAGTGCTCTAAGTCAGATCGGTGATCTGACAGAGTGCTGTGCAAACTGTCAGATCACCGATCTGTGATGTCCCCCCTGGGACAAAGTAAAAAAGTATAAAAAAAAAATTTCCACATGTGTAAAAAAAAAATAAAAAATGCCTCAATAAAGAAAAAAACATATATATTATTCCCATAAATACATTTCTTTATCTAAATAATAAAAAAAACAATAAAAGTACACATATTTAGTATCGCCGCGTCCGTAACAACCCCACCTATAAAGCTATATCACTAGTTAACCCCTTCAGTGAACACCGTAGGGGGAAAAAAAAAAAAACGAGGCAAAAAACAACGCTTTATTATCATACCGCCGAACAAAAAGTGGAATAACATGCGATCAAAAAGACGGATATAAATAACCGTGGTACCGCTGAAAACGACATCTTGTCCCGCAAAAAATGAGCTGCCATACAGCATCATCAGCGAAAAAATAAAAAAGTTATAGTCCTCAGAATAAAGCGATGCCAAAATAATTATTTATTCTATAAAATAGTTTTTATCGTATAAAAGCGCCAAAACATAAAAAAATGATATAAATGAGGTATCGCTGTAATCGTACTGAACCGAAGAATAAAACTGCTTTATCAATTTTACCAAACGTGGAACGGTATAAATGCCTCCCCCAAAAGAAATTCATGAATAGCTGGTTTTTTGTCATTCTGCCTCACAAAAATCGGAATAAAAAGCGATCAAAAACTGTCACATGTCCGAAAATGTTACCATTAAAAATGTCAACTCGTCCCGCAAAAATCAAGACCTCACATGACTCTGTGGACCAAAATATGGAAAAATTATAGGTCTCAAAATGTGGAGACGCAAAAACTTTTTTGCTATAAAAAGCGTCTTTTAGTCTGTGACGGCTGCCAATCATAAAAATCTGCTATAAAAAATGCTATAAAAGTAAATCAAACCCTCCTTCATCACCCCCTTATTTAGGGAAAAATAATAAAATTAAAAAAAATGTATTTATTTCCATTTTCCCGTTAGGGTTAGGGTTAGGGCTAGGGTTAGAGTTAGGGCTAGGGTTAGGGCTAAGGTTAGGGCTAGGGTTAGGGCTAGGGTTGGGACTAGGGCTAGGGTTAGGGTTAGGGCTAGGGTTAGGGCTAGGGTTAGGACTAGGGTTGGGGCTAGGGTTAGGGTTAGGGTTCGGGCTAAAGATAGGGTTAGGGTTGGGGCTAAAGTTAGGGTTTGGATTACATTTACAGTTGGGATTAGGGTTGGGATTAGAGTTAGGGGTGTGTCAGGGTTAGGGGTGTGGTTAGGGTTACCGTTGGGATTAGGGTTAGGGGTGTGTTTGGATTAGGGTTTTAGTTAGAATTGGGGTGTTTCCACTGTTTAGGCACATCAGGGGCGCTCCAAACGCGACATGGCGTCCGATCTCAATTCCAGCCAATTCTGCATTGAAAAAGTAAAACAGTGCTCCTTCCCTTCCGAGCTTTCCCGTGCGCCCAAACAGGGGTTTACCCCAACATATGGGGCATCAGCATACTCGGGACAAATTGGACAACAACCTTTGGGGTCCTAGTTCTCTTGTTACCCTTGGGAAAATATAAATTTGGGGGCTAAAAATCATTTTTGTGGGAAAAAAAAGGATTTTTTATTTTCACGGCTCTGCGTTGTAAACTGTAGTGAAACACTTGGGGGCTCAAAGTTCTCACAACACATCTAGATAAGTTCCTTGGGAGGTCTAGTTTCCAATATGGGGTCACTTTTGGGGGTTTCTACTGTTTGCGTACATCAGGGGCTCTGCAAATGCAATGTGAAGCCTGCAGACCAATCCATCTAAGTCTGCATTCCAAATGGCGCTCCTTCCCTTCCGAGCTCTGCCATGCGCCCAAACAGTGGTTCCCCCCACATATGGGGTATCAGCGTACTCAGGACAAATTGGACAACAACTTTTGGGGTCCAATTTCTCCTGTTACCCTTGGGAAAATACAAAACTGGGGGCTCAAAAAATAATTTTTTTGGAAAAAAATGTTTTTTATTTTCACGGCTCTGCGTTATAAACTGTTGTGAAACACTTGGGGGTTCTAAGTTCTCACAACACATCTAGATAAGTTCCTTGGGAGGTCTAGTTTCCAATATGAGGTCACTTGTGGGGGGTTTCTACTGTTTGGGTACATCTGGGGCTCTGCAAATGCAACGTGACGACTGCAAACCAATCCATCTAAGTCTGCATTCCAAATGGCGCTCCTTCCCTTCCGAGCTCTGCCATGCGCCCAAACAGTGGTTCCCCCCACATATGGGGTATCAGCGTACTCAGGACAAATTGGACAACAACTTTTGGGGTCCAATTTCTCCTGTTACCCTTGGGAAAATATAAAACTGGGGGCTCAAAAAATAATTTTTTGGGAAAAAAATGTTTTTTATTTTCACGGCTCTGCGTTATAAACTGTTGTGAAACACTTGGGGGTTCTAAGTTCTCACAACACATCTAGATAAGTTCCTTGGGAGGTCTAGTTTCCAATATGAGGTCACTTGTGGGGGGTTTCTACTGTTTGGGTACATCTGGGGCTCTGCAAATGCAACGTGACGACTGCAAACCAATCCATCTAAGTCTGCATTCCAAATGTCGCTCCTTCCCTCCCGAGCTCTGCCATGCGGCCAAACAGTGGTTCCCCCCACATATGGGGTATCAGCGTACTCAGGACAAATTGGACAACAACTTTTGGGGTCCAATTTATCCTGTTACCCCTGTGAAAATACAAAACTGGGGGCTAAAAAATCATTTTTGCGAAAAAAAAAAAGAATTTTTATTTTCACGGCTCTGCGTTATAAACTGTAGTGAAACACTTGGGGGATCAAAGCTCTCAAAACACATCTAGATAAGTTAGGGGGTCTGCTTTCCAAAATGGTGTCACTTGTGGGGGGGTTTAATGTTTAGGCACATCAGGGTGTTGAGTCCTTATCAGTCCCCGGCTTACTGATGTAGAGAGATCCAAGTAATAACACACAGCACAAGAGATGTGTGATCATATGCAGGGATCGCCCAGGAGCTCATCTGGCCCCCCTGGTCTCTCACCCCTCTTTTTATATGGCAAAGAGATAAGCATTACAGACATGCGTACAAGCGCTCATATTCTCTAACAAAGAGTATCTATTCTACTAATAACGTTCAACTTCTGGAATGTAGGTTAAAGGTCACAATAACAAGAAGGAATGCGTCCATAAAAGGAAATGTCTATTTGCTCAAGTTTCTTCATATAAAGCCAGACGTCTCTGAATAGGAAGACAAAATGGATTCTTCAATCTGATCTCTACAATTCCCCCCTTTGACATATTCCTTTTATGATCTATCACAAATCCCCTTTAACATATCCATATTTTAGATTACCACAGGGCCAAAGACAAAGCCTTTATTTTTGGTATTACACATGTACACGCTTATATCATTAATAAGAGAATCAAATATAGTATCAATTCTTCCGTTTAACTCTCACAACCTTTTCTTTGTTTTGCAATAAGTATACTAAAATATAAAAAAACAAAGATTAGTACAGTAATATTAATTAGAATCACTAGAGGATAACATAAGAATAAAGAAGAAAATTTATACTCTTGCATCTATTACACAAAATTTATCTGTGCATACTGAGATACTCTTGAGCACAATCTGGAATAGTACGTATATGACTACAATAATCATAACTATATGTATTATGCTCTACATGATCCCAGCAACCCACCCACCGATTCCTCTGAACCAGTTGGCTGGGTTGAGAAAAGAGAAAGTATCAGACCACCAGCTATCCTTATTCTGGTCATTATCTTTGTCATACTGATCTCTGAGTCGTTGTACGTCCTTTAATTTAAATGTCATGTACTAATTTTCTATGATGTTGCACGAATCTATTGTTCAAAGGGGTTAAAGAATTTAGTCTATCCCATGCCTCCGTTGAGGTTAATACTATTAACATCAATGTTATGAGTTTTATACTGCTCTTTTGCAATGGCTTGCATGTATCCATGATGCCTTTCCTTCAAGCTTGACTGATGTAGGTGTTGTCAACAGGACTTGGAAGGGTCCGTCAAATCTTGGTTCAAGAGCCTTTCTGGTGTGTCTTTTTACATAGACTTGATCACCTGGTTCCAACTTGTGACTTCCTTCAATGTTGTCAGGATCTGGAAGGGAAGCAAAAACTTGTGCATGCACCTTAGTTAATTGTTTCTGAAGATTTTGCACATAAGAAGTCAATGACTCAATATTTAACACAAGTTGCTGTGGAAAATAACATCCTAAATTGGCAGTCCTGCCAAACAAAATTTCATATGGAGACAGTTTAGTCTTACCCCTTGGGGTATTGCGTATTGAGTAAAGGGCCAGTGGAAGGCATTCTGTCCAAGGCTTTCCTGTTTCAGCCATGGCTTTCTGTATTTTTAATTTTAAAGTTCCATTCATGCGTTCCACCTTACCAGAACTTTGAGGATGGTACGGAGTGTGTAACTAACTTTCAACACCCAACATTTTCAGTACATTTTGAAATATTTCTCCAGTGAAATGAGTACCCCTATCTGACTCGATCACTTCAGGGAGACCGTAACGGGGTATCAGTTCGGCAACTAGCTTTACAGCAGTGTTTTTAGCTGAAGCCTTCCGAACTGGATAGGCCTCTGGCCACCCCGAGAACATGTCCACACATACCAACACATACTCATACCCATTACTTTTTGGCAGCTGGATAAAGTCTATTTGTAATCGCTGAAACGGATAGAGAGGTCGGACGTGATGCTTCATAGGGGTCTTTGTTGTCTGTCCAGGATTATGTGTTAGGCATATAACGCATGCAGCACAATAGTCTCTTGCATAGTTGCCAAAACCTGGAGCCAACCAGACTTGCTTTGCCAGCAGTGTCATTGCATTTGCAGACACATGAGTAGGGTGGTGCAGTCCACCAACTACAATCGGGTACCAGGCTCTAGGTAGACATATTAGTCCATCTTTCTTCCAAATTCCTGCTTGTTCTTCTGCCCCTTCCTTTTTCCACCTGTCCCTCTCCTCTTCTCCTGCATCTTCCTGTGCTTGTCTCAGTCTATCTTCAGTATTTTCTGTGGGGTTTACAGTATGAACCTGCTGTAAGGGTTTGACCGCTGCTGCCTTGGCTGCTTTATCAGCCCTATCATTTCCCCTAGATTCCCTAGTGTCGAGTCTCACATGTGCAGCTACCTTAATTACTGCTACTTCTTTTGTTTCTTGTGCAGCCTCTAAGATCTGTTTGATCAGAGAAGCATGTTTTACAGGTTGGCCTGACGCTGTCATGTAACCTCTAGCTCTCCAGATTACTCCAAAGTCAAACACAATACCATGTGCATACCTAGAATCAGTGTATATATTAGCTGTCTGATTCTCAGCTATTTTTAGCGCTTCAATCAATGCTGTTAGTTCTGCTTCTTGTGCAGACTGTTTCGGTGGAAGAGGTTCTGCTTTGAGAGTTTCAGATTCTGACACAACTGCATACCCTGTATGGAAATTACCTGTGTCATCTGCAAACCTACTACCATCTATAAACAGCTCTAAATCTGGATTTTGAAGTGGTGTTTCGGATACATTGGGTAAGCCTACCGTTTCTTGTAAAATGAGCTCTGTACAATCATGTGTGTCTGTAGGGAAAAAATTTGCGTGTGGATCAGTGTCCTTATTCCCCCCTTCAGACTCGAGAGGTAGCAGTGTAGCTAAATTGAGAGTCTGAAGCCTTGCAAATGTGATAGTAGAGGGGAGCAGCAAAGAACACTGTAGCCGCAAATGTCTGGCCATGGAAATGTGTTTTGGTTGGACCTGGTTTAATATCCCATAAACATCATGCGTAGTTTGAACTGTGAGTGGATACTCTAGGACAATTTCTGATGCTTTGTCCAACAATAGCGAGACAGCAACAACCACACGTACACAGGTTGGCGCTGCCCTGGCTACTGGATCTAACCTTGCTGAAAGATATGCAATTGGTCTTTGTTTCCCTGCATGCTTCTGGGTAAGAACTCCTGTAGCATGGGAATCAACTTCTGCAGCCATAAGCTGAAATGGTTTGGTGTAGTCTGGTAGCCCTAACGCTGGAGCTGAAACAAGGGCATCTTTTAATTGTTGAAACGAAATCTGACCTTCTTTTGTCAACAAATAAGGTTCACTTTTTACACAGTCATACAGTGATTGCATTAGTTGACTGGCATGTATAATCCATTGTCTACAATGAGACACTATTCCTAAAAATGCTCGTAGCTGTTTATGATTTCTAGGCTCATTCATCTGTCTTATTGCTTCAGTTCTTTGAGGTGTAAGATGCTTTTTACCTTGAGAAATGCAATGACCTAGAAAGACCACTTTGATCTGACAAACTTGTAGCTTTTGTCTATTCACTTTACACCCTTCTTTTCCTAGAAAACATAGTAAACTCACAGTAGACCTTTCTGCGGTTTTTAGATCTGGGCAGCAAAGTAGTATGTCATCCACATACTGCAAAATTACTACCTGTGTTTCAGGTCCAAACCTCTGAAGGACTGTTTGTAGGGCATTTGAATAAAGAGTAGGGGAGTGTATCATTCCCTGTGGAAGGCGTGTCCACGCCAACTGTTTGCCCTTAAATGTAAATGCAAACAAATGCCAACTATCTTGGTGTAAAGGAACCGAGAAAAATGCATTTGAAAGATCTATTACAGTAAACACTTGAGAACTGGCTGGTATCTGTGATAGTAACGTATGAGGATTGGGTACAACTGGGGTGATTGGATCTAGAACTTTGTTTATTTCTCTTAGATCATGTACCATACGATATTTGGGCATAGAACTCTTATCAAGAGTTCTCTTTTTGACTGGATACAGAGGGGTGTTAGCAGGTGATTGTATCTCTACCAAAACTCCTTTCTCTCTATATCCCTCTATCTGTTTTGTAATTGCTAATTCCTGCTGGGCACTCACAGGGTATTGTCTGAGCTGTGGGAGAACAGTTCCTGGTTGCACAGATAATTTTACAGGAGAGATATGTAATAATCCCACATCAGTGTCACCCTGTGCCCACAGTGTTTCTGGGACCATTGAGAGGTCTAGATCTATGGTGTACTCTTTTTCTTCAGCATAATCCTCAAAAGCCTGAATTCTGACATATTGTTCTAATGTTTCTGCATCATCAGGGATAGTCAGCATAACTGTGCCATCTTCCCTAAAATTGATGTTAGCTTCTAATTTCTTTAGTACATCAGTTCCTAACAAACATGTTGGGGCACCTCTGGCATACAAAAATCTGGATGCAAAACATTTAGGTCCTAATGAGACCTCTAGGGGCACAGTATATGGCAGTGTTCGAATTACCCCATCATAACCCTCAGCAAAAGTTGTTTGTTCTGAAATATCTTCCGGATTTGGAAGAAAATCTTGATTCAAAATTGAGGAAGTTGCACCTGTATCTATCAAAAATGGAATCTCTCTCCCCCCCACATTCACCTGTATCATAGGTCTCCTAGCTGGTAGGGAAGTTTGTAACACATCGAGTCAATCTGAATCTGGTATGGAACCATCTATGATGGTAGATTTCTGCTGGTTGTCCGTTTGGGGAGGGTTATTTCTGGGAACAAATTTGCCTGACTTTATATCTGCCAACTTCTTCCTGCACTCTCTTTGGAAATGACCTGGCTTTTTACAGTAGTGGCAAAGAAAATTGTGTCTCACTCTTCCTCCTGTATTAGCTTGTGCTATTCTAACAGGCTTATGATTCTCTCTCATATCCATGGCTATTCCTAAACATCGTTGTTTCACAATATTTGGTTGTTCAATTGTTCTCCAATCTGGAGTAGAGGATTTAAATTTTTCTCTGATTTTCGGATCTAACCCCTCTATTAATTGTTTTGTAAAAAAGTCTCCTTACTGAAGCATCAGTCATATCCAATCCTTCATCCCTAAAGCTATTTTCTAGTTCTTGACTATATTCTTCAATACTTTGCCCAAATTTCTGCATAATCACACCTGTAGACCCCCTTTCCCTCTGTTTTCCTCTCATGAAAATTATTAATGCCTCTGTGAACTGGGTGCCTGATGCTTCTGTCTGTAAGGCACCCCCTTCTGCCACTGGTCTATTGGGCTGTAAGTGTGTCAATAATTCCTGAAAAAGTCCGGGGGACATTTTCATTCTACATAATTCTTCCCCGTCCGCCCAGACCCCAGCATGAGTCTGCATGATTTGTTGTATATACTGCGCAAATCTAACTGGAAACTGGACAGGATCTGGTGCGTTATGTAAGAGGGACATACCCTCGGCAGGGGACCAAGGGAAGTATTGCCGTGTGTTATGGTAGTGGGTTGCCATTACTCCATTAGCACCAACTTCTCTAAAAGGTCTAGGTACTACCCTAACAGTACAGCGCCATATCTAGGTGTACCACAGGCTAGGCAATCATTTCTCCCATCTGGATTTTGTTGTCCACAGTGTGAACATTCCCATCCTCCTACCCCACCAAGATTGGGATACAAGGCTGGAAATTGTTTTCCTCCTTCTGCTCTTCCAGATGGTACAAATGATTGGGCTTTTGGATCTAGGTAAGGTGGTGGGATTATGTCACAACTTTTTCCCTTTCCCATGATCCATTTGGAAGTGTCTGGATCATACTTCCAATTCTCCTCTTTAGCTGTTTTTGAGACCTCTATCATACAATGTATGATTTCTTCCCACCCATTGTCTTTAATAATTCCACCTCGTTCTTTACTCAGTCTTTCCCATTCTGTACTGAACATAAGTGCTTCTGAAATTCCCAATTTTTCTCTTACTCTTCTAATCTGACTTCTGACTGCCTTTCCACATCTTTCCTGTATGATATCTGCTGCTTCCACTTGTCCTAAAACAGTTTTGGTCTGTTTATTTCTCATTTTAGCTATTTCTACCCCAGGTGACGTTTGGACAATCACTGTGGTGATGTCTCGTTGCCTTCTCTCCTAGGGAGCTAAAATATCCTTTCAATATTTGCTATTTCTACCCCAGGTGACGTTTGGACAACCACTTCCTCTGTTGGTGGCGTCTCGTTGCCTTCTCTCCTAGGGAGCTAAAATATTGAAGGGCTTGTCTGCTCTGTTTCTTCTAATATGCAGGACGTACTTAAGTGCTATTATGCACACAGACCCAGCAACACCATACAGATCACAAAACTTTCTGTGTCAGTTAGCATACTTGTCCCAGGCTCATGAAAACCGCGTCCTGGGCTCATTCTATCACACCTTATCCAGGGAATGTAGAAACAAGTTCTATAGGAGAGTCAAGCATGGGCGGAGGTCTCCCAGAAGGACGCTACCTCATAACCCAGTTAGGCTGACTTCACCAATAACCTTGTTCTAACAATCGTGGCTTATTGTTCTACGTACTTCTATTCTTCTTTCACAACATGTCACAACCTTCACACTGTTCACACACTGTTCACACACTGTTCACACACTGTTCACACACTGCCAGGGACTAGACTCATAAATCTATACAATATGGTAACCCGAGTTCTATAGGTATCTACTCACTACTAGACTAACCCAGCATGACACGGCTCATAGAGATCTTTCGGATAATACAGGGCAGATAAAAGAGAACTAATAATGTCTCTTACCTGGCCAGGTTTTTTTTCATTTGCCGTCCATTATCCCAGATCTCCGTTGTCCGTATCCGCAGGTAAATCTTGAGTAAATACTCTCACCTCGGGTCCCTGTTCGGGCGCCAGGAAATGTTGAGTCCTTATCAGTCCCCGGCTTACTGATGTAGAGAGATCCAAGTAATAACACACAGCACAAGAGATGTGTGATCATATGCAGGGATCGCCCAGGAGCTCATCTGGCCCCCCTGGTCTCTCACCCCTCTTTTTATATGGCAAAGAGATAAGCATTACAGACATGCGTACAAGCGCTCATATTCTCTAACAAAGAGTATCTATTCTACTAATAACGTTCAACTTCTGGAATGTAGGTTAAAGGTCACAATAACAAGAAGGAATGCGTCCATAAAAGGAAATGTCTATTTGCTCAAGTTTCTTCATATAAAGCCAGACGTCTCTGAATAGGAAGACAAAATGGATTCTTCAATCTGATCTCTACAAGGGGCTCTCCAAACGCGACATGGCGTCCCATCTTAATTCCAGTCAATTTTGCATTGAAAAGTCAAATGGCGCTCCTTCCCTTCCGAGCTCTGCTATGCGCCCAAACAGTGGTTTACCCCCACATATGGGGTATCGTCATACTCAGGACAAATTGCACAACAACTTTTGGGTCCAATTTCTTCTCTTACACTTGGGGAAAAAAAAATCATATTTTTTCACAAAAATCATATTTTCGCCCCTAATTTTTTATTTTCCCAAGGGTAAGAGAAGAAATTGGACCCCAAAAGTTGTTGTGCAATTTGTCTTGAGTACGCCGATATCCCATATGTGGGGGTAAACCACTGTTTGGGCGCATAGCAGAGCTCGGAAGGGAAGGAGCGCCATTTGACTTTTCAATTCAAAATTGACTGGAATTAAGATGGGACACCATGTTGCGTTTGGAGAGCCCCTGATGTGCCTAAACATTGAAACCCCCCACAAGTGACACCATTTTGGAAAGTAGATCCCTTAAGGAACTTATCTAGATGTGTGGTGAGCACTTTGACCCAACAAGTGCTTCACAGAAGTTTATAGAGCAGAGCCGTAAAAATAAAAAATCATATTTTTTCACAAAAATTATATTTTCGCCCCTAATTTTTTAATTTTTACGGCTCTGCTCTATAAACTTCTGTGAAGCACTTGGTGGGTCAAAGTGCTCACCACACATCTAGATGAGTTCCTTAGGGGGTCTACTTTCCAAAATGGTGTCACTTGTGGGGGGTTTCAATGTTTAGGCACATCAGGGGTTCTCCAAACGCAACATGGCGTTCCATCTCAATTCCAGTCAATTTTGCATTGAAAAGTCAAATGGCGCTCCTTCCCTTCCGAGCTCTGCGGTGCGCCCAAACAGTGGTTTACCCCCACATATGGGGTATCAGCGTACTCAGCACAAATTGTACAACAACTTTTGGGGTCCATTTTCTCCTGTTATCCTTGGTAAAATAAAACAAATTGGAGCTGAAATAAATTTTGTGTAAAAAAAATTTAAATGTAAATTTTTATTTAAACATTCCAAAAATTCCTGTGAAACACCTGAAGGGTTAATAAATTTCTTGAATGTGGTTTTGAGCACCTTGAGGGGTGCAGTTTTTAGAATGGTGTCACACTTGGGTATTTTCTGTCATATAGACCCCTCAAAATGACTTCAAATGAGATGTGGTCCCTAAAAAAAAATGGTGTTGTAAAAATGAGAAATTGCTGGTCAACTTTTAACCCTTATAAATCCCTAACAAAAAATTTTGGTTCCTAAATTGTGCTGATGTAAAGTAGACATGTGGAAAATGTTACCTATTAAGTATTTTGTGTGACATATCTCTGTGATTTAAGGGCATAAAAATTCAAAGTTGGAAAATTGCAAAATTTTCAAAATTTTCGCCAAATTTCCGATTTTTTCACAAATAAACGCAAGTTATATCAAAGAAATTTTACCACTATCATGAAGTACAATATGTCATGAGAAAACAGTGTCAGAATCGCCAAGATCCGTTGAAGCGTTCCAGAGTTATAACCTCATAAAGGGACAGTGGTCAGAATTGTAAAAATTGGCCTGGTCATTAACGTGCAAACCACCCTTGGGGGTGAAGGGGTTAACAGAAATAACACTGGAAATGGATCACTCTGTTTGCAATGACTATGAGTTTTTTTTGCATTGAACTGAAATTAACTTTTTTATAATATTCTAATTTTGTGAGAAGCACCTGTGTATTGTTAAAGATGTTAAATACTAAAGATAACCAAATTAACATAAAAACTGAAATAAGACATTGCAAAAAGCCATCATCAAAGAAAAATATGTAAGGTGAAGTTAGTTGATGTATTTGAACTACCGTATTTTTGGACTATAAGACTCACTTTTTTCCACAAATTTTTTTGGGAAAGTGGTTTTGCGTCTTATAGACCACATGTAGCTTACCAGTGGTAGGGGGCAGTGGTGTCAGGAGTCGGGTGATACTGCAGGTGATGCTGCGGGCCCTGGGCTGGGAGGAGGGGGTGTTCAGCAGGGTGACAATGAGGAGCAATGCTGGGAGTCCCGGACTGGTAGGAGCAGGGTATTTTGGCGGATCGGGGCTACGGCAACATTTTGTGAAAACCTTGAGCCCCTGCACTTCCATGGTTTCAATGTGGTGGAGTTCGGGAAAATGGCGGCTCCCAAGATTAGAGTTGAGCGAATATGTTCGGAATCAGTTGCTGAACCTGAATTTGTTATATTTGTGTCATATTGGTACCCTATTCATGCCAAATTTATGTTAGATGATCGATTCCGAACATATTCATTCACTTCTACTCCCATTGACTCCAATGAAATTCGTCTGTGTTCGGCAAATATTGCAAAAACAATATTCGTCGCCGATCACAATCGGAACCGAATTTTGAAAATTTCGCTTAACTCTAGCCGAGATCTCAATCTGCGCATGGGCTGCCTCCGGCGGGAATTTTCCCGGAATCGACCACATTGAAACCATGGAAGTGCGGGGCTCCAGGCCTTCACAAAATGTCGACATAACCCCCGCACCGCTGAGCAGCCGCTTCTACCAACCTGGGATGGAACTAGCAGCATCAGCCCGCAGCGTCACACCTCCGAACACCTCCTGTGACCCCAATCCACCACCGTCACCAGTAAGCTGAATTTTGACTGTAAGACGGACCCCCATTTGACGCATTAATTTTTTTCCCTATTTACCTCCTGAAAGTTGAGGTGTGTCTTATAGTCTGAAAGGTACGTTACTCCTTTTACTGTTCAATTATTAATATAGAGTTGACCTAGATTGTTTTTTATATCCTCTAAGATATACCATGCAGTTTTGACAAAAGTTTCCACGATATTCCTTTTTTCTTCCAAAAAGCAAAAACTTTATAATAAATTTCTTCCATTTCAAAAGAAATTTGCCTGCTTGTGACTTTATTAGTAACTGCATCCGACTTTTCCACCTCCATAAAATGTTTCATTTGAGTTGTCAATTCTGGGATGGAGGGAGTAGTAGATTCTAACCAATATTTAAGAATTATTTTTTTTGCTTTTTGAAGTAGAGTACATAAAAGCTTCAAACTGCCCTTTAATTGGTTGGTTCGTGGTTTTAACATCTGAGTCACTTCAGTAGGGCAAAATAGCTAATTAAGAGCAGCCTCCTTCTTAGTAAAGTCAGTCAATGATCTTGCAACATTGACAAACATTTAATAAATTTACATTAGTAGGAAGTTAATCATAAAAATGCAAAGCCTTAAGAGACATGGGTTGCAAATCCTTAATAACTTGGACCTTGCAGGGATCAAATTGAAAACCTTTGGTGGACAACCTACCACAGGATCTTTACTTCTTGAACCAGGAAAACATTATTCAAGTTTAATAAACAAAAACATGGTCACTGTTGCTCACACATATAGATATACAGTATGCAATGTACATGAAAGATTTATAAATCAAGATGTCCTCAAAAGAGACACCGCTGACAACTTACCGTATATACTCGAGTATAAGCCGAGATTTTCAGCCCAGTTTTTTTGGCTGAAAGTGCCCCACTCGGCTTATACTCGAGTCATTGTCCCAAAGGGTTGGCGGGTGAGGGGGAGCGGCAGGAGTGGCGGCTGTCACACCAGACTCACCCCCTTCTGATGCCGTCTCTGCACGTCCCTGCTTTTCAGATGGTCTCTGGTGCCTGCAGCTCTTCCTGTGTTCAGCGGTCACGTGGTACCGCTCATTAAAGTAATGAATATGGACTCGCCTCCACTTCCATAGGCATGGAGCGCATATTCATTACTTTAATGAGCGGTACCACATGACTGCTGAACACAGGAACAAGCTGCCGATGCTGGAGAGACCATCAGAGAAGCAGGGTCTTGCAGAGACCGCACCAGGATGGGGTGAGTATGACAAGGGAGGATGAGCCATGCGATATTCACCTGCCCCCTTTCCACTGCCTGGCTGTGTCTTCCGCGCCCTCTGGCTGTGACGTTCAGGTCAGAGGGTGCGATGATGTGTTTAGGGCGTGCCCTCTGCCTGAACAGTCACTGCAGAGACCCGGAAGACACAGCGGCGAGTGGTGGTGGAACGGGAACAGGTGAATATCGCAAGTGCCGGGGGCCTGAGCCAGTGGCGACACCGGCACTTGGCCCCCATAGCGCACTGGTGTCCCCGCCTGCTCAGGACTCCGGCACCTGGCTCCCAGTGGGAGGTGAATATTTAATTTTTTTTTTATCGCAGCAGCAGCATATGGGGCATATTATTCTATGGAGCATCTTATGGGGCCATCTACCTTTATGGAGCATTATATGGGGGCATATTATTCTATGGAGCATCTTATGGGGCCATCAACCTTTATGGAGCATTATATGAGGCATATTCTATGTACCATCATTAACCTTTTATGCAGCATTATATGGGGCATATTTTAATATGGAGCATGATATGGGGCCATTATTAACCATTTTGTAGCATTATATGGGGCATATTTTTTGTATGGAGCATCTTATGGGGCTCATCATGAACTTTATGGAGCATTATATGGGGCTCCTGATTCAATATGGATATTAAAAAAAACATTTAACTAAATGATGTCTCAATTAATTTTACTTTTAATGGTATCTATTTTTATTTTTGAAATTTACCTGTAGCTGCTGCATTTCCCACCATAAGCTTATACTCGAGTCAATAAGTTTTCCCAGTTTTTGTGGCAAAATTAGGGGTCTCGGCTTATACTCGGGTTGGCTTATACTCAAGTATATACGTTATAGCTCTCTGAATATACCATTAACACAATTTTGAAAAACAGCTGAGGCATTACTTATCCTGAAATGACTTCAATTGAGTCTGTCAAATCCACAGCAAAAACGTAGGTATAAAAATGTTTGTGGATTTGCTGCAGATTTGCTTGTGTTTTGTTTGTGTTTTTATGGGCTTCCTATGGTGTTTTCCACACTGTCATCTGTGGGAAACACCAGTGCGATGGTACTGATCGGCAGTAATGCTACCACTGGTAAGATCACTACCGCTGTCAGAGCGCTGCGGGGTCACTCTTTCAGATGTCGGCATGACCCCGCAGAGATACTGTGACCCCGCAGAGATACTGTGAACCACGGTAAAAAGCTTACCGCAGGTCAGCAGGCATGGACTGATGAGAGACTACTCCTCCCATCAGGCTACATCTGCTGTCACTGATAACAGTGATAGCAGGAGCTGGTGATGGGAGAAGTAGTCTCTCGGCAGCCAGCGCTTGTGCTCAAATTTAAAAAACAAAACAAATAAAAACAGCCGCCGGCTATGCACTGACAGGAGCGTCATTGCTCCCGCAGCGTATAGCGCTAAGCTGCAGTGAGAGAGGTCACACGAGTTCATCAGCTGATGAGCTCTGGTGATCTCACTTACTTTATAATGCAGCAGTGGTGCCATAAGGTAGATCACTGGAGCTGATCAGCTGATGAACTCTGGTGAACTCTCTCACCACAGCTCAGTGCTATACACTGCAGGAGCAATTACCTCCTGTGTCAGTGTGTCGCCAGCTGTTCTTGAGAGCAGTCACAGTAGTGACTGCTCTCAAAGTCATCAGGATCATCATGGGACATTATTGATTATATCGGGCGCATCTCAGTGATGTAGCACGCCAGAAGCTACAGCGACCATCTGGGACTGTGTGTGCGCAGTGCTGGCTGAGGCCCCCTGCCCACAGCATGCCGGATTCAAAGGCTGGAGGTATGGGGCCAGATGGAGGTGTCCTGGGCCGTCCTGGTATAAAAGGGGATGTGCCCAGGGTTATGGTGCCATTTCTGCGACAGTCCAAACATGGATGTGCAGCAGCAGCCACCATAGAAGCAGCAGCTACCACAGCAGCAGCTGACACAGGAGCCATTAGAGCATCACCAGAAGCGCCATTGCCAGGAACGCAGTAGTGGCAGTCGGGCAAGCAGCAAGACCAGACTGCAGAGCAAGACAGGTCACAAACCCACCTCCAGGGGATAAAGTTCTTCTGAACCGATGCAGCCTCCATCTTTGGTACCCTAGATTGGTCAGCTGAGTGGTGAGTGATCTATGTGAAAGTTCACCATATTCAATGGGTCCCCCCTTTCTCTATGTATTTTTTTTTTACTAGGAAAGGCCCCTGAAATGTAGCTCGAAGCAGAGTAATAAAGAGTGTGCTCTGTGCAGATGAAGTTTACCCAGCATGTATAGTAAAAGACTGTGTCTTGATTGCATACAGCAGACTGTCTCAGAGGAAACCCCCAGGTTTGCTATGAACCTGAAGGCAATAATTAGATCAGAAGTCCAGGAGTCATTAAAATGCCTGATGGGACATAAAGAGCAGGAAACGTCAGGACTACAGTCATCCGAGTCTGAGGGATAAGTAACATTGAAGGATAGGGAGTATTCGGATTTATCTGGTTCCTCCTTCTCTTTCTGCTCTGATAATGACACTGGGGATAGGTCTTGTTTTCCAGCAGAGGATATGGAAAGGCTGGTTAGGGCAATTGGGCCGACTATGGGCATAGCTGATCCCAAGACCACTAGAACAGTTCAGGACATTATGTTTGGTGGCTTTGAGCACAGGAAAAGGTGCTCTTTTCCAGTAAATGAAAAGATCAAGATGATCATTAATTGAGAATGGAAGAGGCTGGAGAGAAAGGGTCCACTACCATCTTCGTCAAAGAGGAGATATCCGTTTGACGAAGAAGAAGCAGGCATATGGGAAAAACTCCTAAAATTGATGTGGCAGTGGCAAAGCCAGTAAAGAAGTCTACATTGCCCTTTGAAGACCTAGAGGCTCCTAAGGACTCGCCCTGACAAGAAGGCACAGGTTTTTCTGAAACAGACATGGGAGTCATCAGCAGGGTCATTAAAACCGGCAATAGAGGCAACCTGCACGGCCAGGTCTATGATGGTGTGGCTACAGCGGCTTGAAGACCAACTCAAGAAAATCACCCCTAGGAAGAAGATGTTGGCAAACCTTCCACTGATGCAGGGAGCAGCTACCTTCCTAGATGACGCCTCAGCAGATTCCATCAGTTTGGCAGCCAGGTCAGCAAATCTATCAAATGCGGCCCTAGAACTCTGTGGCTCAAAAGCTGGACTGAGGATGCCCAGTCCAAGGCCAAGCTATGTTAAGTCCCATGTGAAAAGAAATATCTTCTTGGCCAGGCTCTGGATGATTGTTATGACCCCAATGGCGAGGGTCTCAGAGGAACGTGGAAGTCTGCAGAATACAAAAATCCAGCTCATAGGGCAGTGGTAACTGGGTTGACCATATATCTACTCCTAACGCCAACACTAGAAGTAGCCGGGGATCATTCCTACGTTGATTCTAGATGACACGCGCCAGCCGGAGAATCTAGCTACCCCTAGTAGAGGAAAACAAAGACCTTTCTTGCCTCCAGAGAAGGGGACCCCAAATCTGGATAGAAGCCCCCCACAAATAATGACGGTGAGGTAAGAGGAAATGACAAACACAGAAATGAACCAGGTTTAGCACAGAGAGGCCCGCTTACTGATAGCAGAATAAAGAAAGGTAACTTATATGGTCAACAAAAACCCTATCAAAGTCCACACTGGAAATTCAAGAACCCCCGAACCGTCTAACGGTCCGGGGGGAGAACACCAGCCCCCTAGAGCTTCCAGCAAAGGTCAGGATATAGATTTGGAACAAGCTGGACAAAAATACAAAACCAAAACAAATAGCAAAAAGCAAAAGGCAGACTTAGCTGATATAACTGGAACCAGGATCAGTAGACAAGAGCACAGCAGACTAGCTCTGATAACTACGTTGCCAGGCATTGAACTGAAGGTCCAGGGAGCTTATATAGCAACACCCCTAACTAACGACCCAGGTGCGGATAAAAGGAATGACAGAAAAACCAGAGTCAAAAGACTAGTAACCACTAGAGGGAGCAAAAAGCAAATTCACAACAGTACCCCCCCCTTAGTGAGGGGTCACCGAACCCTCACCACGACCACCAGGGCGATCAGGATGAGCGGCATGAAAGGCACGAACTAAATCGGCCGCATGAACATCAGAGGCGACCACCCAGGAATTATCCTCCTGACCATAGCCCTTCCACTTGACCAGGTACTGAAGCCTCCGCCTGGAGAGGCGAGAATCCAAGATCTTCTCCACCACGTACTCCAACTCGCCCTCAACCAACACCGGAGCAGGAGGCTCAGCAGAAGGAACTACAGGCACAATGTACCGCCGCAACAAGGACCTATGAAATACATTGTGAATAGCAAACGACACAGGAAGATCCAGACGAAAAGATACAGGATTAAGGATTTCCAATATCTTGTAAGGCCCAATAAAACGAGGTTTAAATTTGGGAGAGGAGACCTTCATAGGAACAAAGCGGGAAGAAAGCCACACCAAATCCCCAACGCGTAGTCGGGGACCCACACCGCGGCGGCGGTTGGCAAAGCGCTGAGCCTTCTCCTGTGACAACTTCAAGTTGTCCACCACATGATTCCAGATCTGCTGCAACCTATCCACCACAGAATCCACCCCAGGACAGTCAGAAGGCTCCACAGCAGAAGGGGAAAAAATGAACCCCAAAAAGGGAACCTTCTGTACACCAAAGAGACACTTTGAGCCCTTGACAAACAAAGAATTTTCACGCAAAATTTTAAAGACCAACCTGACCTGCTCCACATGCGAATCCCAATTATCAGAAAAAAACAAAATATCATCCAGATAAACAATCAAAAATTTATCCAGATACTTCCGGAAAATGTCATGCATAAAGGACTGAAAAACTGAAGGCACATTGGAGAGCCCAAAAGGCATCACCAAGTACTCAAAATGACCTTCGGGCGTATTGAATGCGGTTTTCCATTCATCACCTTGCTTAATGCGCACAAGGTTGTACGCACCACGAAGGTCTATCTTGGTGAACCACTTGGCACCCTTAATCCGGGCAAACAAGTCAGACAACAGCGGTAAAGGATACTGAAATTTGACAGTGATCTTATTTAAAAGCCGATAATCAATACAAGGTCTCAAAGATCCGTCCTTTTTTGCCACAAAAAAGAATCCCGCACCAAGAGGGGAAGAAGACGGACGAATATGTCCTTTTTCCAGAGACTCCTTGATATATGAACGCATAGCGGTATGTTCAGGTACCGACAGATTAAACAGTCTTCCCTTAGGAAATTTACTGCCTGGGATCAAATCTATAGCACAGTCACAGTCCCTATGAGGAGGCCATGCACTGGACTCAGACTCACTGAAGACATCCTGATAATCAGACAAATACTCCGGAACTTCCGAAGGCGTAGAAGAAGCAATAGACACAGGCAGGGAATCCTCATGAATACCACGACAGCCCCAACTTGAGACTGACATAGCCTTCCAGTCCAGGACTGGATTATGGGTCTGTAACCATGGCAGCCCTAAAACGACCAAATCATGCATTTTATGTAAAACCAGGAAACGTATCACCTCGCGGTGTTCAGGAGTCATGCACATGGTAACCTGAGTCCAATACTGCGGTTTATTTGCTGCCAATGGTGTAGCATCAATACCCCTAAGAGGAATAGGATTTTCTAATGGTTCAAGAGTAAATCCACAGCGCTGAGCAAATGAGAGATCCATGAGACTCAGGGCAGCACCTGAATCTACAAACGCCATGACAGGATAAGATGACAGTGAGCAAATCAAAGTTACAGACAGAATAAATTTAGGTTGCAAATTACCAACGGTGACAGGACTAACAACCTTAGCTATACGTTTAGAGCATGCTGAGATAACATGTGTAGAATCACCACAGTAGTAGCACAAGCCATTCCGGCGTCTATGAATTTTCCGCTCATTTCTAGTCAGGATTCTATCACATTGCATTAAATCAGGTGTCTGTTCAGACAACACCATGAGGGAATTTGCGGTTTTTCTATCACATTGCACCGAATTAGGTGTCTGTTCAGACAACACCATGAGGGAATTTGCGGTTTTGCGCTCCCGCAACCGCCGGTCAATTTGAATAGCCAGTGCCATAGTATCATTCAGACCTGTGGGAATGGGAAAACCCACCATAACATTCTTAATGGCTTCAGAAAGGCCATTTCTAAAATTAGCGGCCAGTGCACACTCGTTCCAATGTGTCAGCACGGACCATTTCCGAAATTTTTGGCAATACACTTCAGCCTCGTCCTGCCCCTGAGACATAGACAGCAAGGCCTTTTCTGCCTGAATCTCAAGATTGGGTTCCTCATGACCCGAAGAAAAGCGAGGATGGAAACCAGAGTTGCAGAAAAAAGGCGAAACCAAGGTGGCGGAACTAGCCCGATTATTAAGGGCAAACTCAGCCAACGGCAAGAATGTCTCCCAATCGTCCTGATCAGCAGAGACAAAACACCTCAAATAAGCCTCCAAAGTCTGATTGGTTCGCTCCGTCTGTCCATTAGTCTGAGGATGGAAAGCAGACGAAAACGACAAATCAATGCCCATCCTACTACAAAAGGATCGCCAGAACCTGGAAACGAACTGGGATCCTCTGTCTGACACAATATTCTCAGGGATGCCGTGCAAACGAACCACGTTCTGGAAAAACACAGGAACCAGATCGGAAGAGGAAGGCAGCTTAGGCAAAGGAACCAAATGGACCATCTTGGAGAAGCGATCACATATCACCCAGATAACGGACATGCCCTGAGATAGCGGAAGATCAGAAATGAAATCCATGGAGATATGTGTCCAAGGTCTCTTCGGGACAGGCAAGGGCAAGAGCAAACCGCTGGCACGAGAACAGCAAGGCTTAGCTCGAGCACAAGTCCCACAGGACTGCACAAATGACCGCACATCCCTTGACAAGGAAGGCCACCAAAAGGACCTGGCCACCAGATCTCTGGTGCCAAAAATTCCCGGGTGACCTGCCAACACCGAGGAATGAACCTCGGAAATGACTCTGCTGGTCCACTTATCCGGGACAAACAGTCTGTCAGGTGGACAAGACTCAGGCCTATCAGCCTGAAATCTCTGCAACACACGTCGCAGATCCGGAGAAATAGCTGACAAGATAACTCCATCTTTAAGAATACCAACAGGATCAGCGACTCCAGGAGCATCAGGCACAAAGCTCCTAGAAAGAGCATCGGCCTTCACATTCTTTGAACCTGGTAAATACGAGACAACAAAATCAAAGCGGGAGAAAAACAATGACCAGCGGGCCTGTCTCGGATTAAGGCGTTTAGCAGACTCGAGATACATCAGATTTTTGTGATCAGTCAAGACCACCACACGATGCTTAGCACCCTCGAGCCAATGACGCCACTCCTCAAATGCCCATTTCATGGCCAACAACTCCCGATTGCCCACATCATAATTTCGCTCGGCAGGCGAAAATTTCCTAGAGAAAAAGGCACAAGGCTTCATAACAGAGCAACCAGGGCCTCTCTGCGACAAAACGGCCCCTGCCCCAATCTCCGAAGCATCCACCTCAACCTGAAAGGGAAGTGAGACGTCAGGCTGGCACAAAACAGGCGCCGAAGTAAACCGGCGTTTCAACTCCTGGAAAGCCTCCACGGCAGCAGGAGCCCAGTTAGCTACATCGGAGCCCTTCTTGGTCATATCCGTCAAAGGTTTCACAATGCTAGAAAAATTAGCGATAAAACGACGGTAGAAGTTAGCGAAGCCCAAGAACTTCTGAAGACTCTTAACTGACAAGGGCTGAGTCCAATCAAGAATAGCTCGGACCTTGACTGGGTCCATCTCCACAGCAGAAGCCCCCCACAAATAATGACGGTGAGGTAAGAGGAAATGACAAACACAGAAATGAACCAGGTTTAGCACAGAGAGGCCCGCTTACTGATAGCAGAATAAAGAAAGGTAACTTATATGGTCAACAAAAACCCTATCAAAGTCCACACTGGAAATTCAAGAACCCCCGAACCGTCTAACGGTCCGGGGGGAGAACACCAGCCCCCTAGAGCTTCCAGCAAAGGTCAGGATATAGATTTGGAACAAGCTGGACAAAAATACAAAACCAAAACAAATAGCAAAAAGCAAAAGGCAGACTTAGCTGATATAACTGGAACCAGGATCAGTAGACAAGAGCACAGCAGACTAGCTCTGATAACTACGTTGCCAGGCATTGAACTGAAGGTCCAGGGAGCTTATATAGCAACACCCCTAACTAACGACCCAGGTGCGGATAAAAGGAATGACAGAAAAACCAGAGTCAAAAGACTAGTAACCACTAGAGGGAGCAAAAAGCAAATTCACAACAGATGATATCCTAGATAAAGCAGTGGATATGAAGAAGGGCTTTCCCAATGTGTCTCTTCCTCAATACAATAGTTCCTTTAGAAGGAGGAAGTATAACATGAACAAACCCCTTAGGTAACAAAGCAACTGGAAGAAGAAGATATCAAGGAACAAAGGTTTCATGTCTGGGGGCCCCTCGGCAGAGAGCCGAAAGCCCTCTAAGTGATGGGCTTCCCCAGGCAGGAGGAAGGTTGTCCCACTTCCAACCTGCCTGGGAGGAAATCTCAGCCAATACCTGGATCCTGAATATAATAAAATCAGGACTAACACTGGAGTTCAGGTCCACTCCCAGGCACAGCTTCAAGATCTCGTCCCCATGCACTCTGAAAAAGCAACAGGCCCTGGAGGCAGAAGTGTTAGGCTTACTGCAGAAACGGGTTCTGGTGGAGGTACAGTTTCAGCAGCAGGGGAAAGAGTTTAATTCTCCCCTGTTCCTGATAAGGAAACCCAACCAGTCCTTAAGGACTATTATCAACCTGCAAAGTCTCAACAAGTTCAGGTCTAGAGACCATTCAAGATGGTGTCAATAAAGTCAGCAAAGATTTTGTTCCCAGGCTGCTATATGAGTGTCTTAGATTTGAATGACATATACTACCATGTCCCCATCCATCAGAGAGACCAGCAGTACCTGAGAGTAGCAGTATATATAGACAGTCAGCTAAGACACTTCCAAAACTGGGTTCTACCCTTCGGTCTCTCCATAGCCCCAAGATTTTTCACCTATATAATTCTGGAAGTGACTGCGCATTTCAGAGAACATAATGTGGTGATAGTGCCGATTCTGGATTTTTTTGGGTAATCTGCAGGTCGGAGGACTGCAGTCGTCAGCTGAGACACATCCGAGTCACTCTGACTCGGCTAGGATGGATGATAAATATGGAGAAGTCAAGACTGCAGCCCTTAAAGATTCAGTCTTTCTTAGGACTTATTTTGGACTCGGCGGAACAAGCCTGTCTTCTACCGGAGGAAAAGAAAAACAAGATCATGACCCTTATATCAGCAGCAGATACCAACCCAGGCATGTCTCTGAGGAAGGCTGTCTCTCCTAGGAACAATGACTTCCTGTATTCCGGCAGTCCAATAAGCCCAGATTCACTCCAGGACTTTACATCAGGATGTCCTAGATAGAGAAAGAAGACTCGGAGGTTATTTAGAAGGGAAAGTTGTACTTTACCGAAGAGCAATCGAGTCCGTGGCTTGGTGACTGGACTCAGGTAATCTATCACAGGGAATTCTGTGGTCCTACGAAGTAACAGACATGATCATGATGGATGCAAGCGCAGAAGGATGGGGAGCACATCTCAGGGCTCACAAAGTCCAGGATATCTGGTCAGAGACAGAAGTCGGCCATTCCTCAAACATGAAAGAGCTACTGGCGGTAAAAAGAGCAGTAGTTCCCCATCTACAAGGGCACCACATTCGAGTAATGTCAGACAACCGGACGACGGTTGAATATATCGACCATTAGGGAGGCACAAGATCCCAGGGCCTGATGCTGCTATCACAGTTAATTCTCCAAATCTTGGAGGAATATCAATTGAGACTAACCGCACTACATATAAAAGGGAAGGGGAAAGAAGAAGCAGATTTTCTCCGCCGGAATATCCAGAAGCAGGGTGAATGGGAACTAGATCCGCTAGTTTTTCAGCAGGTTGTGTATCGATGGGGACAGCCAGAAATAGACCTGTTTGCTAACAGGAAAACAAAGATCTTCTGCTCTTTGAATCCTAGAGAAGGATCATATGCGGTGGACGCACTACAGATTCCTTGGGATTACAGGCTGTCTTACGCATTTCCCCTGTTGATGTTGATTCCGACAGTCCTGAGAAAGATTCGGGAGGAGGGAGCAAGAGTCATCTTCATTGCTCCTTTTTGGCCCAAGAGGCCATGGTTCTCATGGATGAGGAAATGTCCCTATCAGATCCCTGGATTCTCCCAGATACTCCGCTTCTCCTCAGGCAGGGCCCAGTGACTCATCCTCAGAGGTCAGGTCTGCATTTGACGGCCTGGATTTTGAGAGTGCACCATTAATACAAAAAGGCTTCTCCCTGGCATTAGACGGTAATGTAAGAAGATGGTAACAACTAGAATATACAGCAGGATATGGGCTAAATTCTTAGCTTGTTCTGGACAGTCTGTGGGGGGCCAATGTCTCGATTAAAGCTATATTAGAATATCTCTATGGAGATGGGCCTAGCCATTAGCACCCTTAAGGTGCAGGTGGTTGCTTTGGCAGCCCTGTATAATTATAACCTCGTGGCGGATAGATGGATAGTTAGGTTCATTAAAGCATGCCATAGGTGGAGACCAATGCCAGCCCCAGAGATGCCTCCTTGGGACTTAAATCTAGCTCTTGAGGCATTGACGAGATCTCCCTTTGAGCCCTTGAATGAATTACCGGCTAAAGTACTAACTCTAAAAACTCTGGTATTAGTGGCCCTAACATCAGCCGCACGGTCATCTACGTAGGCGATGTAATTTGACCCGGGAGTACTTCCGTCTGCCATGCAGCATGGGGCTCTTGGATGCTGCGGTCAAACTCACAGGTGATTATTGTTAATGATATTTAGTCCTACATAAATAGGCAGGGTCGGGCTACTCATTACACTCTTCCCCTGATGAAGATGCTTGAGTAGCGTCGAAACGCGTGGGGTTCAGGGCCTTTTTTTCCCCGAGGGACAGGACTGGGTAACTTACCTCCATAACTGCTGTGGAATTACACCTATTTATTTCTTGCATAGACTGACACTTATTCATGCCTTAGGACATTGGATCTTGATTCCTTGTATTTCCATATGGCGTGTGTATGCATATGTTTATTTAAATAACTAGGACATTGTAGTATTGCAGTATATTTATTTCCCTATTTTTCTACAGGGGTCTGCTCTCACTTGTTTACCATCTGTTTGCACACATGCCGTTTTGGACAAGATAGGATCCATGATATATATTCTCCTGATATCAGGCTGGAGTACATGTTATCTCTCATAGTACTCAGGGGGTCAGTTGGCAGCAAACAATGGGATTTATATTTGACTAAGGGTACTGTCACACAGTGACACTTTTGTCGCTACGACGGTACGATCCGTGACGTTCCAGCGATATCCATACGATATCGCTGTGTCTGACACGCAGCAGCGATCAGGGACCCTGCTGAGAATCGTACGTCGTAGCAGATCGTTTGGAACTTTCTTTCGTCGCTGGATCTCCCGCTGTCATCGTTGGATCGGTGTGTGTGACACCGATCCAACGATGCGTTCGCTTGTAACCAGGGTAAACATCGGGTTACTAAGCGCAGGGCCGCGCTTAGTAACCCGATGTTTACCCTGGTTACCATCGTAAAAGTAAAAAAAAAAAAACGTACATACTCACATTCCGGTGTCCGTCAGGTCCCTTGCAGTCTGCTTCCCGCTCTGACTGACTGCTGGCCGGAATGTAAGAGCAGAGCACAGCGGTGACGTCACCGCTGTGATCTGCTTTCACTTTACGGCGGCACTCAGTCAGAGTGGGAAGCAGACTGCAAGGGACCTGACGGACACCAGAATGTGAGTATGTACTGTTTTTTTTTTTTTACTTTTACGATGGTAACCAGGGTAAACATCGGGTTACTAAGCGCGGCCCTGCGCTTAGTAACCCGATGTTTACCCTGGTTACCCGGGGCCTTCGGCATCGTTGGTCGCTGGAGAGCGGTCTGTGTGACAGCTCTCCAGCGACCACACAACGACTTTCCAACGATCATGGCCAAGTCGTATCGCTGGTCGTGATCGTTGGAAAGTTGCAGAGTGTGACAGTACCCTAAGATTGGTGTATTCGCATACTTAGCACTTTTTGGTAATCTTTCCTGTTCTACATATGTCTTGATGAGGTAGTAATGGTGGTTTATTAAAACAGTTTTTGTGTGGCATTTCTTGAAGAAGGGGTCACTAAGAACCTGAGACTCATTGAATAAACCACCATTACTGCCTCATCAAGTTTGAAATTGTATTGTTGCGGCAGCGTAGAAAATATACACACACCTCCTATACACTGCATTATATGGCCGGTCGGATCTACAGCAGCCAACATTTTGAGCGTGTGTCTCTAATCATCTGGTGAGCAGCTTTTGGAAGTATATTGTCCTTAATCTGTGGGATAAGACCGTTTTGCGCTTTTTCTCCTTCTTGAAATACTAGCTCATCTCTGCACTGGACAGAGATTCCATGAAAAAGACATATGGGTTTCCCTCCCTATGGTGTATAACTTTTTAAATTGGTACCGTTTTGAGCAATCCCTACTTGTCAAATAGGGCATATCCCTACATTTATTATTTTGAAGCTCACTAAAAATGGGCTGAAAGTCTAATTAAAGCTACTGAAGGTTTGAGCTTCTATTAAGCAAATTTTCCCTTCAACCAAGACATTGGAATAGAGTTTCTTCTCTGTAGGCGTTTACTTTATCCCCTCTATGATCCAGCTCAATCACAAGAAGGCAGTGTCATAGAGGGGAAAAAAAATGAAAACTCCCACAGAGAAGGTCAAAACAAGCATTTTCAGTGTGGTCTTTATTACAGGAGGATGAGAGCTCAAGTGTGGGAGAGTCTGGAACATTAAAGATTGACTTAATAGGCAATGCGTTTTATTCTATCTGTACTCTATTCCTTTTTGGGGTTTTTTGAGCCATTGGTGGGGGTCTCAGGGAATAGACCCCTCACTGATCTTATAATTTAAATAGCACACAAAAGGTTTACTAAACCTTTGTGTCTTTTTTACATTTACGGTAGATCTTCCCTTCTAATCTCTATAGAATATAGTAATATAAACTGAATTTTCTCTCACCTTTGTATCAAATCATATTCCAAAAATAACAGAGGGAAGCAGCTAAGATTGTACACTTGGTCAAATGACCTTGAATAAGCATTGTACAATGAAACAGTTCCCATGGCAACTAACATCTTTTTGTCCCTGGTAAATACTTTTTTCCTCAGGTATGTGTTATAGAAAATACCAAACACTAGCATTGTATGGTCATATGCTTACATATGTGAATTTTTTTTTTATGAAGGTATCAAAAGGAAAATGGGGTCTGTCATCAGTGGGGTTGGTAATAAGGATTCATAGGTAATTGAGTTTAAGACTGGAGTCACACATAACGTATAAAAAAATCGGTCCGTTTTTCATGGACAAAAATCGCATCAATGTTCCCTGAACAGTGATCCTTATGTAATTCGTGTGCAATGCGAGGATGCGATTTTCTCGCATCTAAGCATCCGTGTGACATCCGTATGTCGGCTTGCAAAATGGACATATAATATATCCCAGCCCAGAAAATCGTGAATAAATAATGTGGAAGCCTAGTTATTGGCTCCACAAGTTCCATCCTACAAGCGAAAAAATTGCGTGGTCTCCCGCGCAATTTTCTTTCCCAGAGAGGGAAAGCCGACAGCCGGGGCCAATATTTTTAGCCTGGGAAGGGATTAATACCCATGGATCTTCCCAGACTATGATTATCAGCCCGCAGCTGTATATTTAGCCTTTACCGGCTATTCTAATAGGGGGACACCCCAAAAAATGATGTTGGTCTCCCTATAATTTATAGCCAGAACGGCTATGCAGACAGCTGTGGGCTGATATTCATAGGCTAGGAAGGGGCCAGTAATATTGACCCCCCCAGCTAAAAATACCAGCACCCAGCCGATGTGCTATAAGATGTGCCAATTCTGGCTCTTAGCCTCTCTCTTCCCATTGCACTGTGGGGTAATAAGGGGTTAATGTCACCTTGCTATTGTAAGGTGATATTAAGCCCGGTGTCACTAAGACACCTATCTAATATTAATCCAGTAGTATGAAAGGGTTAATAAATACACACACTAGGAATAAAGTATTTTAATGAAATAATTATACACAGGTTTTCCATCTTTACTACACTCCCAATCCAAGCAAAGCCCTCGTTCTCCTGTAAAAAATCCAAAATAAAAAAGCAACAATATCCCATACCTGTCCACTGTACAGTCAAGTCCCACGCTGCAATCCATCTCAAGGGGTTAAATAGTTTACATCCGGGAGCGGATGCATGAAAAACTGCCTGCGCAGCCTCCCTGCCTGGCCAGTTATGAACTCTGTAGCGTAAAAAAAGTTTTGGAAATTTTTCCCACGCTGCTAAGTTCACCTCAGGTCAGGCGGGACCACTGCGCAGCCTCAGTGACTACTGCTGACGTCACTGAGCATGCGAACACTCGCAGCCTGACCTGAGGTGAAATCGGCAGCGTGGGAAACAGTTCAGAAACTTTCCCATGCTACAGAGTTCATGTCTGGTCAGGCGGGGAGGCTGGACAGGCAGCTGTTCATTCATTTTTCTGTGGTTTACAGCCCAGCCGGTAGCATTAGCACCGCTTCGTGTTGTATACTATTTAACCCCTTAAGATGGATTGCAATGTGGGACTTGACTGTAGAGCGGACAGGTATGGGATATTGTTGCTTTTTTACTTTGAATTTTTTTTTACAGAAGAACGAGGGCTTTGCTTGGATTGAGAGTGTAATAAAGATGTTAAACCTGTGTGTTTAATTATTTCATTAAAAGACTTTATTCTTAATGTGTGTGTGTATTTTTAACCCTTTCATACTATTGGATTAATTGTGTCTTATTGACACCTCTCCAATATTAACCAGGCTTAATGTCACCTTACAATAGCAAGGTGACATTAACCCCTTATTACCCCATATGCCACCTCTACAGGGCAATGGGAAGAAAGAGGCTAAGTGCTGGAATAGGCGCATCTTACAGATGAGCCTTTTCTGGGGTGGCTGGGGACAGATTTTTTTAGCCGGGGGTGCCAATAACCATGGTCCTTCTCTAGGATATTAATATCTGCCCTCAGTCACTGGCTTTCCCTCTCTGGCGGAGAAAATTACGCAGGAGCCCACGCCAGTTTTTTCCATGAATTAATCCTTTAATACCTACAGCTCCAAAATTTTACACACACACACACTACTGACATTATTAGTCAGGGACATATATAAATCTAAAAAAAAATCTTTACTGTATGTAGACCATGTGTCATATCCTGTCAGGTTCTGTAATGATATTACTGAAGCCGACAATTGAATTATCGGCTATTCTGCTACCTATGAAATATAAATATATAAATATATACATATATATATATGTGTGTGTGTGTGGGTCAATTACATATATATACACTGCTCAAAAAAATAAAGGGAACACTAAAATCCCACATCCTAGTTATTACTGAATGAAATATTCCAGTTGTATTCCATGCAGTGAGCCCGTGGGGGGTTGATAGACTGTTCTGCATTTACATAAGCCCGTGGGGGTTAGTTAATGACTTTTGCACTTAAATAAAGATAGAATGTTTGCCTATGCACTTAGTAAATAGTCAATAGTATACCTGTATGGGTAATTATATTTCATAGTTAGTCAGTACATCTGTTATTGGTAAGTAAATATGTTCTTGTTTTGCAACGCTCAAGTGTCCTCACCTCCCATAAAGGGAAGCACAGTTAATTAATTTGTTTTGTAGCATTTTATAAATTTGCATATCTTTTTGCTAATGTATTGTTGTTTTCTTTTCCCAGTCCGGGAGTACTGGATTTAACAGGGGGGGAGTGCAGCGCCCCAGGGTCTTGGTCGTTGCAGTAATGTCATTCTTCCACCAGGGGGAGTGATGTTACATCTGAAGGCAATAAAGGAGATCTTCTTACCAGGTATCACAAACCACACAACATACTTCACATTCCAGTCCACCAGGGGGAGCTATGCTTCCATCTATTACGGCACTTTTCACAATTAGGTAAAACTGGTGGTCTGGATAGGAAGTTAGGCAGAAGCTAACTGGGCTTCACCCAGGCAGCACCTGTCAGGCAGCTGGAGGGGAAGGAGGAACATCTAAGCGCTGCAGACAGAGAGGTCCCTGACAGGGGTGGGATCCTGTCAGAGACCTAGACAGAAGGCCACGGAGCTGCGCCTGCCCCACGTGCGGCAGCATCCTAAGAAAGTGACACGAACAGCGAATTGTATTGTAAAGGGTGAGAAACAAAGTCATAGCAAAAGGAGAGGAAATCAGAAGGAGTTCTGCCCTGCAAAAGGCTGCCTCCTTTCTGAGGCGCAGGATCTGGTAGCCCGAACACCGAGGGAGCAACTGTCTCCAAGCCTTGCTCCAGAGACCGGCAGGACAGGTAATTCCACGTTACCTGCCCGACCTATACCCAGGAGGCACGAAGGAAACTTGTGGGGGCTGGGGCATGCTAATGTCCCTGTAAAAAGCCTCAGGCCACCAGTCATACGGGTTGTTCCTATCCATCTGGGGGACAGAGAGAAAGACATAACATCTACAACAGTTGTGAGGACCTTTTGAGAGGCTCAGCAGTAAGGTACTACAACATCCAGGCGCTAGAGGAAGGCTACTGATTTCCACCTGGATAAAGGGACTCTGGATTTGCCTTCAGACCGGCCGGATTCTACCTGCCCTGTGATCCGGTGTTCTGGACTGTGGATGCTGAAGCCTTCAGTAAAGGTAAAGAGACTGCAAACTTGTGTCCTCGTTCTTCACTGCGCCTCTCACTATCCACCATCTACACACTGGGAAGCCCTGGGGACATACTTCACCTGTGGGAAGGTATACCATCTAGCTGCTATAACATCACCCCAGTTGACCCCTTAGCTGCGTCGATCACCCTGACCGAATACCACAGGTGGCATCACGAACATATCCCTTTAAAGACCTTTCCCTTATTACAACGGACTTCCCTAGGGCCACGGACCGGGTCAGCCACCGTGACATCCCCCTTGAGAACCGAAGGACCCGGTACCGAGTACCCCGCCGCCCTTGCGGGCGCTCCATATCTATCTATCTATCTATCTATCTATCTATCTATCTATCTATCTATCTATCTATCTAATCATCTAAGGGGTACTTCCGTCTGACTGTAACGGAAATCCTGCCAAGCAAGAAGGTACACATGGCACTCAAGGTGCTCTTAGGTGGTGCACAAGTCAGGTTTCCTGCCTGTCAAATAGTAATCACAAAATACTTGGCACTCAGAAGTTTTTTTGCAGAGAAAAGTTGAACATTTCATTTATTTGTGCATTCAGTTTAAAGATTTTAAACGTTTTCGGTCTAATCACAAGACCTTCATCAGAATATTCTTTATCACAACTGGAATAATGAGCACAGGTATATGGGCCTGCAGGCTTGCGTCTGAATATGCCCCGGGAGAGTTACACCTGGGGGTGAACAGCAGGATAATATTAAATACCTCACGGGATCCTGGAAAATGCCTGGGCATGGAGGCGCGGAGAAAAGGCGAGTAGTCGCAATGTGGGCTGGCGCTTAGGTATCCAGGTCCGTGGTGTGGAGCTGCAAGGAAGCCGGTGGCTCCAGAGAACGCCATGACCAATCAACGACAGGCACAGTGCGGCCGTGAATTCGCCCCTCCCTACTTCCATCCAGTCAGTGCCTCCTCCATACTCCCCTCCAGTCAGCGCTCACACAGAGTTAATGGCAGTGCTAATGGACCGCGTTATGCCACGGTGTAACGCACTCCGTTAACGCTGCTTATTAACCCTATGTGACCAACTTTTTACTATTGATGCTGCCTATGCAGCATCAATTGTAAAAAGATCTAATGTTAAATAATAATAATAATAATAATAATAATAATAAAAAAAAAAAATTGTGCTACTCTCACCTTCCGCCGTCCACCAGTGCATGCGATGTTGCCGCCAGCTTCCGTTCCCAGTGATGCATTGCGAAATTACTCAGATGACTTAGCGGTCATCGCACGCATCGGGACAGCTTCGGTAGACGCCGGAGGGTGAGGAGTATATAACTATTTTTTATTTTAACTCTTTTTTTTAACAGGGATATGGTGCCCACACTGCTATATAGTACTTGGGCTGTGTTATATACTGCGTGGCTGCTATATACTATGTGGGCAGTGTTATATACTGCGTGGGCTGTGTTATTTACTACGTGGGCTGTGTTATATACTACGTAGGCTGTGTTATATACTACGTGGCCAGTGTTATATACTGCGTGGGCTGTGTTATACACTGCATGGGCTGTGTAATAAACTGCGTGGGCTGTTATATACTGCGTGGCTGCTAAATACTACATGGGCAGTGTTATATACTGCGTGGACTATGCTATATACTGCGTGGGCTGTGTTATATACTGTGTGGACTGTGTTCTATACTGCATGGGCTGTGTAATATACCACGTGGGCTGTTATATACTATGTGGGCATTGTTATATACTATGTGGTCAATGTTGTATACTGCGTGGGCTGTGTTATATACTACATGGGCTGGGTTATATACTGCATGGGCTGTGTTATATACTGCGTGGTCTGTGTAATATACTGTGTGGGCTGTGTTATATACTGCGTGGCTGCTATATACTACGTGGGCAGTGTTATATACTGCGTAGGCTATGCTATATACTACGTGGGCAGTGTTATATACTACGTGGCTGTGCTATATACCATGTGGACTGTTATATACTACGTGGGCATTGTTATATACTATGTGGTCAATGTTGTATACTGCGTGGGCTGTGTTATATACTACGTGGGCTGGGTTATATACTGCGTGGGCTGTGTTATATACTGCGTGGTCTGTGTAATATACTGCGTGGGCTGTGTTATATACTGCGTGACTGCTATATACTACGTGGGCTGTGCTATTTACTACGTGGCTGCTATATACTATGTGGCTGTGTTATATACTACGTGGCTGCTATATATTACGTGGCTCCTATATACTACGTACTACGTGCTGTCTATGTTATGTGGGCTGTGCTATATACTAAGTGGCTGCTATATACAAACATACATATTCTAGAATACCCGATGCATTAGATAGATAGATAATACCAAGCCCGATGTTTAGTAATAAACATAATAAAATTGTACATAAAGAGTTAAATAAAGACACACACACACAAAATCTGCGTTAGGCCAGGGCACACTTGCGAGAAACTCGCACGAGTCTCGCACCTCAATACCTGGCACTGCTGCCGGCACTCAGGAACGGAGCGTTCAGCTGCATGGAAATGCATGCAGCCACCTGCTCCGCTCCCGAGTGCTGGCGGCGGTGCTGGGTATTGATGCGAGAGACTCGTGTGAGTTTCTCACAAGTGTGACCCCAGCCTTAAACAAAATATCTGTTTAATTAATAAAAAAAAATAAAAAAAACAATTGTGTGGGCTCCCACGCAATTTTCTGCAACAGGGAAAGCCAGCGACTAGGGGCCTATGTTTATAGCCTGAGAAGGGTTTAATACCCATGGATCTTCCCAGGCTATGAATATCAGCCCACAGCTGTATATTTTTAGCCATTACTGGCTATTAAAATAGGAGGCTCCCCCAAAACAATGACGTGAGTCCCCCTGTAATTAATAGCCAGAGAGGCTATGCAGACAGCTGCGGGCTGATATTCATAGCCTAGGAAGGGACCATGGATATTGGCCCTCCCCTGGCAACAAACACCAGCACTCAGCCGCCCCAGAAATGGCACATATGTAAGATACGACAATTTCGGCACTTAGCCTCACTCTTCCCACTGCCCTGTAGTGATAGCATATGGGGTAATAGGGGGTTAATGTCACCTTTCAATTGTAAGGTAACATCAAGCCTGCTTAGTAATGGAGAGGCATCAATAAGACACTTATCCATTACTTATCCTATATTTGTTAATGGGTTAAATACACACACATGCGGAATAAAGTATTTTAATGAAAAAAAACACACAGTTTTCGCCATCTTTATTTTTCTGCCAATCCATGTGTCCCTCGATTGCCTGGAAAAAAAGAAAAAATAATAAACCAACACAAATACTCCCTGGTCTGATGCAGCCCATTTAATAACGAGTGTCCCACGACGATCTCCCCTATAGAGCTGTCACATCAGGAGATGTGACAGCTCTATAGACCTCCAGTGACACACTTACAGGAAACAATGGCTCCCACAGTGTTATCACTGAGAGTTCAATGGCCTCTCACTTTATGGCACTGCTGCGTGAGAATTTTCCCATTCAGTAGCGCTGCAAGTGACAGTATGAATTCTGCACTCACATCTGCGGAGGGATACAGTGTGGAAGGATAACTTCCGTCATTGTATCCCGGAGCTCCTGGAGAGTGGCCGCATCTGCTAATGTGACAGCTCTCCACGAGAGATCGTCGTGGGACACTCGTTATTAAATGGATTACATGGGCTCAGGGAGTATACTGTTGGTTTATTATTTAATTTTTTTTTACAGGTGATCGAGGGCTTCGGGGATTAGCTGTATGGTAAGCATGTACTGTATGTTGTATGTACTGTATGTCTATATGTATGTACTGTATATGTGTGTATGACGCCTCCCGAAGAAGCAGTGCGAAACGCGCGTCGGGGCAGAGGGACGCCTGGGATATCCATTTGCACATAACTTCACAGGTATTTTATGCTCTTATATCTTTGCATCTTACTCATGTCTATCTACTAGGACAGCAGTATTTGTAGACATAATTGCAATGTAGCAGTGCTTGTTTAGGCTATTTATATATGGCATGTTGTCATTACAGCCAATCACTATATAGGACCAAAACATATGCATTGACAACTCTTTTAGTTATTAAAATATGCATTTTGTATTTAACTTGCTTTAAATCTGCTGTGCCTTTGCATTATTAGCCAGTAACTCGTATAGGGAAGCCATGTTCTTAGAATGAGCTTGTGCTTTGTGGTACCCCATGGCATCATGTTCTCTTTTCAATGATTCAGCACCTTTCATGTATTTGTTTTAATATTGTAATATCAATAAAAAAAACTCTTGTTTTTATGAAAGTACCTTGTGTTACTAGTGACTAATATATTTCTGGTAACATAGTGTGATGGAAATTAAGTATTTAAAGGGGTGCTCTACCCAATATTGATACGGGTTAAAATAATTTTGGACATTAGTGTGTGATTGATATATTTGCCCCGTATTTCACATGTAAAGCGCCATGGAATAAATGGCGCTATAAAAATGAATAATAATAATAATAATAATAATTGATATGTGTGTACATGTACGGTAGTTTTTTTTTTTTGACATTTGAACACAGTAGCCGGATGATGGGACTACTGCTGTCCCATCATCCGGCTAACTGTCACTGTAGCAGGCATAGCCGGATGTGACTGGTAGTCCCATCGGACGATGCCAGTGTACACACAGAGACACACACACACACAGCCCCGCACACACATGCAGCCCCACACACACACAGCCCTGCAGACCCACCCAGAAACACAGACACACACAGCCCCGCAGACACACACAAACACCCGCACACAGCCCTGCACATCTTCTCCGCTCACACCCAGTCTCCGTTCCAACCACACACACAGAATCCGCACACACTTTGCCCACACACTCTTCCCCCTCCCGATCTGCAGTGTTTCTCGCAGGCACATCTGCAGCAAAACCGCTGATCTTTTTTAAACCTGCGGTTTTGGTGCAGATTGGCCTGACACAATGGAAGTCAATGGGTGCAGAAACGCTGCAGATCAAAAAGAATTGACATGCTGCAGAAAAAAAGCTGCAATTTCTTCCACAGCATGGACACACCAAATGTCAATTTCACATAGACTAACATTGCTTGTGCACTACACTGCGGATTTGATCCAAAAATGCTGCGGATCCAAATCCAAATCCGCTACGTGTGCACATAGCCTAAGTCCTCACCATAAGTAATTATAAATGTGTGTTTTTAATGTTACACTAGTAAACTCTTCAAGATAATACATAACAATTATTATTTACCTACATCAAATTAGTAATTTCCCCCTTGATTTTATTCTGTGTATCCCACTAGCAGTATGCCTTGTGCGATGCTTGTGAATTAAAGAGCATGACTGCATGTAAAATGTGATTATTCTGCTGTCTGATCAAATGCCATGCTTTATGTTAGCGGAACTGCGTGTAATTCATCTAACATCATTCAGGATTTATGTGACGGCAGTTACACTGTAATGGAAGGATAACAAGCACTTGCTATTTCCAATGCTGGGACTCAGCCTGCCTTGCTTTGCCTGTGATGTGAGGCTTTGTTTCTGGTAGACAGCACTCCTGCAGAGAAAGATGCAGGTGGAGGCGTCATGGGAAGCTGTGACCTTAGTCACTGAGATTGTCTGTCATGCTTTGTGTGCTCTCTATTTCTTCTCTGCTCATTCAGCTGATTTTACTTATTAGTAAGTTTGCTTCCATATGAAGGAATAACTTGAAATCAAAGTGGGGGACAGAGATGATCTGTGTTTGGCTCACTTGGTGAGGTGGATTTGCTAAGTTCACATTGTGAATGTGCACTTGGCCTACAGTAAGTATACTGTATGTCAGCTTTTCCAAACATACTGCAACATTAGTATGTGCTCCCATTCACCAGACGGAAGCCAAAAGTGTTTTCTCTTGGCTTTTGGCTGGCAGGTATGCGTTAGCATACTGTTTATTTTACTGCATAGGTAGGCCTAGATGACTGCACTTTCCTGTACAGATGGCCACCACAAATAAATGTATACCTTGCAGAATACTTTTTTTTTTAACAATGTGTCCCAATGGTGCACGGATGTCTAGCCATGTATCCTATACAGTGTATACAGTGGCCCCTGTTACATGCGTAATCTTCTGAGAACAAACAGAGTATGTACGGTACCTCTGTTACTTTCATGCACTGTTGCTATTTATTTATTTACTGTTTGATATTTGCTCATTTTGTTTTTTATCTTAGCTTTTGTCTGTTTAGTGGCCAGTTTGAATATGTGCCTACACCCTACATGCACACCAACTCATATTCCAGTTCATTGCTTTAGGTTTTTGTTTCAAGCCTTTGCACTGTGTAAATAAGAGTGTGGCCTCCCTTTTTCTTTCAGCTGGACATTACGTTTATATAGGTTTCCATGGCTGTGTGTCCATAACTCGGAGTCTGTGTCCTGCGTGACCTTTAGGCTACTTTCACACTAGCGTCGTGCACTGCACGTCGCTATGCGTCGTTTGGTTGAAAAAACGCATCCTGCAAAAGTGCTTGCAGGATGCGTTTTTTCACCATTGATTTGCATTAGCGTCGCATTGCGACGCTTTGCCAACGTCGCAACCGTCGTTCGACGGTTGCGCCGTGTTGTGGCGGACCGTCGGCTGCAAAAAACGTTACATGTAACGTTTTTTGATGCCGACGGACCACCATTTCCGACCGCGCATGCGCGGCCGGAACTCCGCCCCCACCTCCCCGCACCTCACAATGGGGCGGCGGATGCGCTGGAAAAATGCATCCGCTGCCCCCGTTGTGCGGCGCATTCACTGCTTGCGTCGGTACGTCGGCCCGACGCTCTGCGACGGGCCGAGTACGACGCTAGTGTGAAAGTAGCCTTATTCACATTTTTGACATATGGTAAGGTTTTAGTACTAAAGGTTAGGACTGTCCCGAATAGGATCACCGTGATGTGGTGGGATGGCTTTCAAATTTTTTTGTTCAAACTTATGTTTACTACCGTAAGTACCTTATGTTATTTTCATGCACTATTGCTATCTATTTATTTACTGTAGGGTATTTGCTCATTTTGTTTTATCTTAGGTTTTATAGTGTAGAGTTAGCAGCACAGACAAGAGGCAGTGTATGCAATCAGGCACCAATTGTGTGAACAGTATCTCCTTCTCTTAATGAATCTGCTCCTGTGGTTCTACTTCTTTCACCAGGTGACACTGGTTTAGTTCTGCAGTGTGCGGTGCTGGTGATAAAGAAGACATCAGATTTTAACTTCTGGGCCTGCGCAGGCTTTGAACAATCACTGAAACTAGTGTGGCTGGAACCTGTAATGTCCTGCTGTCAAGCTAAATATTTAGCTCTCTGCTTTGGCCAATGGGAGAATACCATACAGTCCTAAAGCACCTAGCTTGCTACTGGTAATCTTCATTTATGGTTTTACAAGCCCTGGTTCACATCTCAAGTCTAGTTTCTGTTTAGCTTGTGTGATTCCATTCTTACCTTGGTCCATTTCCTGACTATACTAAAAAAAATTATAGCTCTCAAAATGTGGTAACGCAAAACATATTTTTTTGCAATAAAAAGCGTTTTTCGGTGTGTGACCGCTGCCAATCACAAAAATCTGCTAAAAAACCCGCTATAAAAGTAAATCAAACCCCCCTTCATCACCCCCTTAGTTAGGGAAAAATTAAAAAATTTAAAAAATGTATTTATTTCCATTTTCCCATTAGGGTTAAGGCTAGGGTTAGGCTTAGGGCTAGGGTTAGGGTTAGGGCCAGGGTTAGGGTTAGGGCTAGGGTTAGGGTTGGGGCTAGGGTTAAGGCTACAGTTAGGGTTAGGGCTAAAGTTAGGGTTAGGGTTGGGGCTAAAGTTAGGTTTAGGGTTTGGATTACATTTACGGTTGGGAATAGGGTTGGGATTAGGGTTAGGGGTGTGTCAGGGTTAGGAGTGTGGTTAGGGTTACCGTTGGGATTAGGGTTAGGGATGTGTTTGGATTAGGGTGTCAGTTATAATTGGGGGGTTTTCACTGCTTAGGCACATCAGGGGCTCTCTAAACGCGACATGGCGTCCGATCTCAATTCCAGCCAATTCTGCGTTGAAAAAGTAAAACAGTGCTCCTTCCCTTCCGAGCTCTCCCATGCGCCCAAATAGGGGTTTACCCCAATATATGGGGTATCAGCGTACTCAGGACACATTGGACAATAAATTTTGGGGTCCAATTTCTCCTGATACCCTTGGAAAAATACAAAACTGTTGGCTAAAAAATAATTTTTGTGGAAGAAAAAGGATTTTTTATTTTCACGGCTCTGCGTTATAAACTGTAGTGAAACACTTGGGGGTTCAAAGTTCTCACAACACATCTAGATAAGTTCCTTGGGGGTCTAGTTTCCAATATAGGGTCACTTGTGGGGGGTTTCTACTGTTTAGGTACATTAGGGGCTCTGCAAACGCAATGTGAAGCCTGCAGACCAGTCCATCTAAGTCTGCATTCCAAATTACGCTCCTTTCCTTCCGAGCTCTGCCATACGCTCAGACGGTGGTTCCCCCCCACATATGGGGTATCAGCGTACTCAGGAGAAATTGGACAACAACTTTTAGGGTCCAATTTCAACTGTTACCCTTGGAAAAATACAAAACTGGGGGCTAAAAAATAATTTTTGTGGGGAAAAAAAGAATTTTTATTTTCACGGCTCTGCGTTATAAACTGTAGTGAAACACTTGGGGGTTAAAAGCTCTCACAACACTTCTAGATGGGTTCCTTAGGGGGTCTACTTTCGAAAATAGTGTCACTTGTGGGGGGTTTCAATGTTTAGGCACCTCAGTGGCTCTCCAAGCGCAACATGGCGTCCCATCTCAATTCCAGTCAATTTTGCATTGAAAAGTCAAATTGCGCTCCTTCCCTTCCGATCTCTGCCATGCACCCAAACAATGGTTTACCCCCACATATGGGGTATCAGTGTTCTCAGGACAAATTGTACAACAACGTTTGGGGTCCAATTTCTTCTCTTACCCTTGGAAAAATAAAAAATTGGGGGTGAAAAGATCATTTTTGTGAAAAAATATGATTTTTTATTTTTACGGCTCTGCATTACAAACTTCTGTGAAGCACTTGGTGGGTCAAAGTGCTCACCACACATCTAGATAAGTTCGTTAGGGGGTCTACTTTCCAAAATGGTGTCACTTGTGGGGGGTTTCAATGTTTAGGCACATCAGCGGCTCTCCAAACGCAACATGGCGTCCCATCTCAATTCCAGTCAATTTTGCATTGAAAAGTCAAATTGCGCTCCTTCCCTTCCGATCTCTGCCATGCACCCAAACAATGGTTTACCCCCACATATGGGGTATCAGTGTTCTCAGGACAAATTGTACAACAACTTTTAAGGTCCAATTTCTTCTCTTACCCTTGGAAAAATAAAAAATTGGGGGTGAAAAGATCATTTTTGTGAAAAAATATGATTTTTTATTTTTACGGCTCTGCATTACAAACTTCTGTGAAGCACTTGGTGGGTCAAAGTGCTCACCACACATCTAGATAAGTTCGTTAGGGGGTCTACTTTCCAAAATGGTGTCACTTGTGGGGGGTTTCAATGTTTAGGCACATCAGCGGCTCTCCAAACGCAACATGGCGTCCCATCTCAATTCCTGTCAATTTTGCATTGAAAAGCCAAACGGCGCTCCTTCCCTTCCGAGCTCTCCCATGCGCCCAAACAGTGGTTTACCCCCACATATCGGGTATCAGCATACTCAGGACAAATTGTACAACAACTTTTGGGGTCCAAATTCTTCTCTTACCCTTGGGAAAATAAAAAATTGGGGGTGAAAAGATCATTTTTGTGAAAAAATATGATTTTTTATTTTTACGGCTCTGCATTATAAACTTCTGTGAATCACTTAATGGGTCAAAGTGCTCACCACACATCTAGATAAATTCGGTAGGGGGTCTACTTTCCAAAATGGTGTCACTTGTGGGGGGTTTCAATGTTTAGGCACATCAGGGGCTCTCCAAACGCAATATGGCGTCCCATCTCAATTCGAGTCAATTTTGCATTGAAAAGTCATTAGGCACTCCTTCGCTTCCGAGCTCTGCCATGCGCCCAAACAGTGGTTTACCCCCACATATGGGGTATCGGCGTACTGAGGACAAATTGTACAACAACTTTTGCAGTCCATTTTCTCCTGTTACCCTTGGTAAAATAAAACAAATTGGAGCTGAAGTAATTTTTTTGTGAAAAAAAGTTAAATGTTCATTTTTATTTAAACATTCCAAAAATTCCTGTGAAACACCTGAAGGGTTAATAAACTTCTTGAATGTGGTTTTGAGCACCTTGAAGGGTGCAGTTTTTAGAATGGTGCCACACTTGGTTATTTTCTATCATATAGACCCCTCAAGACTTCAAATGAGATGTGGTCCCTAAATAAAAATGGTGTTGTAAAAATGAGAAATTGCTGATCAACTTTTAACCCTTTTAACTCCCTAACAAAAAAAAATGTTGGTTCCAAAATTGTGCTGATGTAAAGTAGACATGTGGGAAATGTTACTTATTAAGCATTTTTCTAACATATCTCTGTGATTTAATTGCAAAAAAATTCAAAGTTGGAAAATTGCGAAATTTTCTAAATTTTCGCCAAATTTCCGTTTTTTTTCACAAAAGAAAGCAGGTAATATCAAAGAAATTTTACCACTATCATGAAGTATAATATATCACGAGAAAACAATGTCAAAATCACCAGGATCCGTTGAAGCGTTCCAGAGTTATAACCTAATAAAGGGACAGTGGTCAGAATTGTAAAAATTGGCCTGTTCATTAACGTGCAAACCACCCTTGGGGGTAAAGGGGTTAATGTAACCCCTCCGTGAATATAATGCAGCCCCCTCATATAGTACAATGCAGCCCCTGCATATATAATATATGGTAGCCCCCTCATAGAGCATAATGTAGCCCCTCCATAGAATATAATACAGCACCCCATAGAATGCAATACAGCCCCCCATAGAATGTTATACAGGCCTCCCCCATAGAATGTAATGCAGCCCCCCATAGAATGTAATGCAGCCAGCCCCCATAGAATGTAATGCAGCCAGCCCCCATAGAATGTAATGCAGCCAGCCCCTATAGAATGTAATGTAGCAAGCCCCCATAGAATGTAATACAGCACAGCCCCCATAGAATGTAATGCAGCACAGCCCCCATAGAATGTAATGCAGCACAGCCCCCATAGAATGTAATGCAGCACAGCCCTCATAGAATGTAATGCAGCACAGCCCCCATAGAATATAATGCAGCACAGTCCCCATAGAATGTAATAAAATCCCCCCCATATAATGTAATACAGCCCCCCCAAATAGCCCCACAATCCAGTGATCACTCATTGATATATTTAAAAAAAAAGCAAAAAACACTCACCTCTCCTCGTGCCCGCACTGCTCCCGGCTCCGGTCTCAGCAGCTGCAGTCTGCCCGCCCGACACACAGCAAGTGCGCGATGATATTACATCATCGCGCACCCACAGTGTCAGAGGCAGAGCGGAGAATGATGGGAGAGGAAGCGACAGCAGACACTCTCTCCTCCATCATTGCATTCAACTGTACTGGCGTCATAGACGCCGGTATAGTTGAATGCGGCGGCGCAGGCGGGGGGGTGCGTCGGCGGCGGGGGGGAGTCGGCGCTGTACGGTGTAAGGTAACTTGAAAAGCAGAAGCAGAAATACGAAATGTATATGAAATATAGAAGGGAATGAATTATAGTATTGTCTCATTCTCATAAAGTAGCAGCTTAACCCAAGGCTTCACTGAGAAGGAAAGAAAAAAATTTAAGTTGCCTTTGATAGATCAGAGGTAATTGTTCCTGATAAAGTTCAAAATGTTAGGTACATTGGTTACCAAAACTACAGCAAGCCTTAGGACCCACAGGGAAGTAAGCAGGGGTTGGCAAATGAGGAAATGATCCCCAAGAAGAATGTCCCAGCTGAAAGGAGAGTAAAGGCAAATGTGTGCTTCACAGGAATTAAAGCAATATGGAAAGAACAAATGAAAATGTAACTTTTTCCCACAAAAATGTTACTTTAGCTTCATATTTTGAATTTTACAAGGGTAACAGGAGAAAATGGACCATATAATTTGTTGTGCAATTTCTACAGAGTACGCAGATACCCAACATGTGTTGGAAAACTACTGTTTGGTGCATGGCAGGGCTCTGAAGGGAAGAAGCACCATTTGACTTTTGAATGCAAACTTGGCTAGAATAGATAGCGGACTTCATGTCACGCTTGCAGAGCCTGAAGAGCCCCTGATGTTCCTAAACAGTGGAAAAACCCCACAAGTGAGACAACCTGGAAACATCACCCTTCAAGGAATTTATCTAAATGTATGGTAAGCACCATGAACCCACAGGCGATTGACAGAATTTTATAATGTTGAGGTGTGAAAATGTAAAAAAAATTATATTTTTCCCACCAAAATATTGCTTTACCCCAGAGCTTTTATTTTCACAAGGGTAACAGAAGAAAATGGACCCCAAAATTTGTTGTGCAATTTTTTCTGAATACACGGATACCCCATATGTGGTGGAAAAATACTATTTAAGCGCACATTTGACTTTTGTAACACAGAATTGGCTTGAATAGATAGCAGATGTCATGTCACGTTTGTAGAGCCCCTGATGTGCCTAAACAGTGGAAACCCCCACAAGTGAACAAATTTTGGAGACTACACCCCTCAAGGAATTTACCTAGATCAGTGATGAGCACCTTCAACTCACAAGTGCTTCACAGAATTTTATAACGTTGAGCCTTGAAAATAAAAAAAATTCATTTTTCCTACAAAATGTTCCTTTTGCTTGAAAGTTTTTATTTTCACAAAGGTAAGGCTGCTGTTACATCATCAGGTTTTTGCTGTCAGGCTCAATCCGGCAAACTTTTTAAAAAGCGGATCCGTTGCAAATTGTGAAAAACTGATGAGACGAATCTGTTTTTTCGCCGGATCCGACTGCTGTTCTGGGGAGAATATCCAAGTAGCTGATCCGGGAGAGAGAGAGAGATCAGTTTCCAGAATGCTGTAGATAAGCCCCTGATGCTGGTGGGCTTAGCTCACCTTCGATTTTGGGGGTGACAGGTTCCCTTTAAGTCACATGCTGTCCATTTCCTTGTGATCCTCCTTGAGATGGTTCTACTCCTTCATTGGAGTCCAGCTGTGTGTAATTAAACTGATAGGACTTGATTTGGAAAGGCACAGCTGTCTATATAAGAGCTCACAGTGCATGTCAGACCAAAGGAGAATCATGAGGTCAAAGGAACTGGCCAAGGAGCTCAGAGACAGAATTGTGGCAAGGTACAGATCTGGCCAAGGTTACAGCAGAATTTCTGCAGTACTCAAGGTTCCTAAGAGCACAGTGGCCTCAATAATCCTTACATGGAAGACGCTTGGGACCACCAGAAGTCTTCCTAGACCTGGCTATCCTGCCAAACTGAGCAATCGTGGGAGAATAGCCTTGGTGAGAGAGATGAAGAAGAACCCCAAGATCACTGTGACTGAGCTCCAGAGATACAGTAGGGAGATGGGAGAAAGTTCCACAAAGTCAACTATCACTGCAGCCATCCACCAGTCAGGCCTTTATGGCAGAGTGGCCCGACTGAAGCCTCTCAGTGCAAGACATATGAAAGCCAGCATAGAGTTTGCTAAAAAACACATGAAGGACTCCCAGACTTTGAGAAATAAGATTCTTAGGTCTGATGAGATGAAGATAGACCTTTTTGGTGATAATTCTAAGCGGTATGTGTGGAGAAAACCAGACACTGCTCATCACCTGCCCAATACAATCCCCACAGTGAAACATGGTGGTGGCTGTTATGGACCTGGTGGTTAGGAGCACCCGGAATGACCTGATGAGTAAACTAGTAATCAGAACAAGCTCTGGGAAAGTGGGAACTCTGCTGACCGCAAACTCTACTCCTATCACACACACTAGAAATAGCCGTGGAGCGTACCTAACACTCCCTAGACGCCTCTTCACAGCCTAAGAGCTAACTACCCCTAAAGATAGAAATAGAGCCTAACCTTGCCTCAGAGAAATTCCCCAAAGGTAAAGGCAGCCCCCCACATATATTGACTGTGAGTTAAGAGGAAAGTCACAAACACAGGAATGAAACAGGTTTTAGCAAAAGAGGCCAGACTTCACTAAATAGTCAGAGGATAGAAAAGGGAACTATGCGGTCAGCACAAAAGACTACAAAAAACCACGCAGAGTAAGCAAAAAGACTCCCCACACCGACTCACGGTGTGGAGGTGCCACTCTGCACCCCAGAGCTTCCAGCTAGCAAGGGAATATCATGATAGCAAGCTGGACAAGAAATTAGCAGTACTAAGAAATATATTCAGGAAGCAGTAACAACAAATGAACTAGCAAACACTTAGCTTCTGCTGGAGTAGACAGGTCCTCAGAGAAGTCCAAGAGAGGTCTGAACCAATACTGATACATTGACAGCTGGCATGAAGTAACGATCTGAGTAGAGTCAAATAGGGAAGCCAGCCTAACAGTAAACGAGGTCAGCTGAGAAAGCAAACCTCAGAGACCAGCAGTTCCGCTCAAAGCCACCAGAGGGAGTCCAAGAGCAGAACTAACCAAAGTACCATTCATGACCACAGGAGGGAGTCCGAGAACGGAATTCACAACAGTACCCCCCCCTTGAGGAGGGGTCACCGAACCCTCACCAGGGCCCCCAGGCCGATCAGGACGAGCCAAATGAAAAGCACGAACTAAATCGGCAGCGTGGACATCGGAGGCAACAACCCAGGAATTATCCTCCTGAACATAGCCCTTCCACTTAACCAGGTACTGAAGCTTCCGTCTCGAAATACGAGAATCCAAAATTTTTTCCACCACATACTCCAACTCCCCCTCAACCAACACCGGGGCAGGAGGATCAACGGAGGGAACCATAGGCGCCACGTACCTCCGCAACAACAACCTATGGAACACATTATGGATGGCAAAAGAAGCTGGAAGGACCAAACGAAATGAGACAGGGTTGAGAATTTCAGAAATCTTATAAGGACCAATGAAACGAGGCTTAAACTTAGGAGAAGAAACCTTCATAGGAACATAACGAGAAGACAACCAAACCAAATCCCCAACACGAAGTCGGGGACCAACACAACGACGGCGGTTAGCGAAACATTGAGCCTTCTCCTGGACAACGTCAGATTGTCCACTACGTGAGTCCAAATTTGCTGCAACCTATCCACCACAAAATCCACACCAGGACAGTCAGAAGGCTCAACCTGCCCCGAAGAAAAACGAGGCGAAACCAAAAAAAGGCGAAACCAAAGTAGCCGAACTAGCCCGATTATTAAGGGCAAACTCAGCCAATGGCAAGAAGGTCACCCAATCATCCTGATCAGCAGAAACAAAGCATCTCAGATAGGTTTCCAAAGTCTGGTTGGTTCATTCGGTTTGGCCATTTGTTTGAGGATGGAAAGCCGAAGAAAAAGACAAATCAATGCCCATCTTAGCACAAAAGGACCGCCAAAACCTAGAGACAAACTGGGAACCTCTGTCCGACACGATGTTCTCCGGAATGCCATGCAAACGAACCACATGTTGAAAAAATAATGGTACCAAATCAGAGGAGGAAGGTAATTTAGGCAAGGGTACCAAATGGACCATCTTAGAAAAACGATCACAAACCACCCAGATGACAGACATCCTTTGAGAGACAGGAAGATCTGAAATAAAATCCATGGAAACATGCGTCCAAGGCCTTTTCGGGACTGGCAAGGGCAAAAGCAACCCACTGGCACGAGAACAGCAGGGCTTAGCCCGAGCACAAGTCCCACAGGACTGCACAAAAGAACGCACATCCCGAGACAAGGAAGGCCACCAAAAGGACCTAGCCACCAAATCTCTGGTCCCAAAAATCCCAGGATGACCAGCCAACACTGAGCAATGAACCTCAGAAATAACTTTGCTAGTCGATCTATCAGGGACAAATAGTTTCTCCGCTGGACAACGGTCAGGTCTATCAGCCTGAAACTCCTGCAGCACCCGCCGCAAATCAGGGGAGATGGCAGACAGAATTACCCCCTCTTTGAGAATACCAGCCGGCTCAGGGACTCCCGGAGAATCAGGCACAAAACTCCTAGAAAGGGCATCCGCCTTCACATTCTTAGAACCTGGAAGGCATGAGACCACAAAATCGAAATGGGAGAAAAACAGCGACCATCGAGCCTGTCTAGGATTCAACTGCTTGGCAGACTCGAGATAAGTCAGATTTTTGTGATCCGTCAAGACCACCACGCGGTGCTTGGCTCCCTCAAGCCAATGTCGCCACTCCTCGAATGCCCACTTCATAGCTAGCAGCTCCCGATTGCCAACATCATAATTACGCTCAGCAGGCGAAAACTTTCTAGAAAAGAAGGCACATGGCTTCATCACAGAGCCATCAGAACTTCTTTGAGACAAAACAGCCCCTGCTCCAATCTCAGAAGCATCAACCTCGACCTGAAAAGGGAGCGAAACATCTGGCTGACGCAACACAGGGGCCGAAGAAAAACGACGTTTCAGCTCCTGAAAAGCCTCAACGGCCGCAGAGGACCAATTCACCACATCAGCACCTTTCTTTGTCAAATCAGTCAAAGGTTTAACCACACTAGAAAAATTAGCGATGAAGCGACGGTAAAAATTAGCAAAGCCCAGGAATTTCTGGAGGCTCTTCACAGATGTAGGTTGAGTCCAATCATAAATGGCCTGAACTTTAACAGGGTCCATCTCGATAGTAGAAGGGGAAAAAATGAAGCCCAAAAAGGAAACCTTCTGAACTCCGAAGAGACATTTAGACCCCTTCACAAACAAGGAATTAGCACGAAGGACCTGGAATACCATTCTGACCTGTTTCACATGAGACTCCCAATCATCCGAAAAGACCAAAATATCATCCAAATATACAATCATGAATCTATCCAGATACTTTCGAAAGATGTCATGCATAAAGGACTGAAACACAGATGGAGCATTTGAAAGCCCGAATGGCATTACCAGGTACTCAAAATGGCCCTCGGGCGTATTAAATGCTGTTTTCCATTCATCGCCCTGTTTAATACGCACAAGGTTATACGCCCCTCGAAGATCTATCTTGGTGAACCAACTAGCCCCCTTAATCCGAGCAAACAAATCAGACAGCAGAGGCAAAGGGTACTGAAATTTGACCGTGATCTTATTGAGAAGGCGGTAATCTATACAGGGTCTCAGAGAACCATCCTTCTTGGCCACAAAAAAGAACCCTGCTCCCAACGGTGATGAAGACGGGCGAATATGCCCTTTCTCCAAGGACTTCTTTATATAACTCCGCATAGCGGCGTGCTCTGGCACAGATAAATTGAAAAGTCGGCCCTTAGGAAACTTACTACCAGGAATCAAATTTATAGCACAATCACAATCCCTATGAGGGGGTAGGACACTGGATTTGGGCTCATCAAATACATCCTGGTAATCCGACAGAAACTCAGGGACTTCAGAAGGACTTGGAAGCAGAAACTGACACCAACGGAACATCGCCATGTACCCCTTGACAACCCCAACTAGACACAGACATTGATTTCCAATCCAATACTGGATTATGAACCTGTAGCCAAGGCAAACCCAACACGACCACATCATGCAAATTATGCAACACCAAAAAGCGAATATCTTCCTGATGTGCAGGAGTCATGCACATGGTCAACTGAGTCCAATACTGAGGTTTATTCTTGGCCAACGGCGTGGCATCAATTCCCCTTAATGGAATAGGATACTGCAAAGGCTCCAAGAAAAAACCACAGCGCCTGGCAAACTCCGAGTCCATCAAATTCGGGGCAGCGCCTGAATCCACAAATGCCATAACCGAGTAGGATGACAAAGAGCAAATCAGAGTAACAGACAAAAGAAATTTAGGCTGTACAGTACCAATGGTGACAGACCTAGCGAACCGCTTAGTGCGCTTAGGACAATCAGAGATAGCATGAGTGGGGTCACCACAGTAAAAACACAGCCTATTCTGACGTCTGTGTTCTTGCCGTTCAGTTCTGGTCAAAGTTCTATCACATTGCATAAGCTCAGGCCTCTGCTCAGAGGACACCGCCAAATGGTGCACAATTTTGCGCTCACGCAAACGCCGATCAATTTGGATGGCCAAGGACATTGATTCATTCAGACCAGCAGGCGTGGGGAATCCCACCATAACATCCTTAAGGGCTTCAGAAAGACCCTTTCTAAAAATTGCTGCCAGGGCACCCTCATTCCATTGAGTAAGCACAGACCATTTTCTAAACTTCTGACAATATATCTCTGCTTCATCCTGACCCTGACACAAAAAGCTAGCAAGGTTTTCTCTGCCTGATCCACTGAATTCGGTTCGTCATAAAGCAATCCAAGCGCCAGAAAAAACGCATCTACATTAAGCAATGCAGGAACTCCTGGCGCAAGGGAGAATGCCCAGTCTTGAGGGTCGCCACGCAACAAAGAAATAATAATTTTTACTTCCTGAATGGGGTCACCAGAGGAGCGGGGTTTCAAAGCAAGAAACAGTTTACAATTATTTTTGAAATTCAGAAACTTAGATCTATCCCCAGAAAACAAATCAGGAATTGGAATTCTAGGCTCTAACATCGGATTCTGAACTACATAATCTTGAATGCTTTGTACTCTTGCAGTGAGATAATCCACACAAAAGGACAGACCTTGAATATCCATATCTACACCTGAGTCCTGAACCACCCAGAGATTAAGGGTATGTGCACACGTTGCGGATTTCTTGCAGAAATTTCCTGAAGAAAACTGGAAATTTTCTGCAAGAAATCCGCATTTTTTTTTCGCGTTTTTTTTAGCATTCTGCAAGCGTAATTAGCTTGCAGAATGCTAAAGTTTTCCAAGCGATCTGTAGCATCGCTTGGAAAACTGACTGACAGGTTGGTCACACTTGTCAAACATACTGTTTGACAAGTGTGACCAACTTTTTACTATAGATGCAGCTTATGCAGCATCTATAGTAAAAGATAGAATGTTTAAAAAAAAAGGTTATACTCACCCAGACATCTCCTCAGCGGCGTCCGTTCCTCTTCCTATAGCTGGTCTGTGCGCACAGGACCTTCCGTGACGTCACGGTCACGTGAGCGGTCACATGACCGCTCACGACCAATCACAGGACAGTGACGTCATCGGCAAGGTCCTTCACCGCACATCAGCTACAGGAACCGAAGCGACAGCATGCAGTGGAGGCGGGAAGACATCGAGGGTGAGTATAGGACTATTTTTTATTTTAATTCTTATTTTTTGACCACTTATATGGTGCCCAGTCCGTGGAGGAGAGTCTCCTCTCCTCCACCCTGGGTACCAACCGCACATAATCTGCTTACTTCCCGCATCGTGGGCACAGCCCCGTGCGGGAAGTAAGCAGATCAATGGACCCCTAGGTTTGCGGAATCCCCTGCAATTCCGCATTTTAATGAACATGTTGCTTTTTTTTCCGCGATGCGATTTTTTCGCGGAAAAAAAGGCTACATTTGCACAAAAAATGCGGAATACACTTAAAATAATGGGAGGCGTATGTAAGCGTTTTTTCCGCGTTTTTATCACGTTTTTATAGCAAAAAAACACGAAAAAAACGTGAAAAATACTTAACGTGTGCACATGGCCTAAGGGGAAAAGAGAGACAAAACACACTGCAAAGAAAAAAAAATGGGTTCAGAACTTCTCTTGTCCCTCTTTTGAGATGCATTAACACTTTGTTGGCCAGCTGTACTGTTGTTGACCTGGTGGTTAGGAGCACCCGGAATGACCTGATGAGTAAACTAGTAATCGGAACAAGCTCTGGGAAAGTGGGAACTCTGCTGACCGCAAACTCTACTCCTATCACACACACTAGAAATAGCCGTGGAGCGTACCTAACTCTCCCTAGACGCCTCTTCACAGCCTAAGAGCTAACTACCCCTAAATATAGCATTAGAGCCTAACCTTGCCTCAGAGAAATTGCCCAAAGGTAAAGGCAGCCCCCCACATATATTGACTGTGAGTTAAGAGGAAAGTCACAAACACAGGAATGAAACAGGTTTTAGCAAAAGAGGCCAGACTTCACGAAATAGTCAGAGGATAGAAAAGGGAACTATGCGGTCAGCACAAAAGACTACAAAAAAACACGCAGAGTAAGCAAAAAGACTCCCCACACCGACTCACGGTGTGGAGGTGCCACTCTGCACCCCAGAGCTTCCAGCTAGCAAGGGAATATCATGATAGCAAGCTGGACAAGAAATTAGCAGTACTAAGAAATATATTCAGGAAGCAGTAACAACAAATGAACTAGCAAAGACTTAGCTTCTGCTGGAGTAGACAGGTCCTCAGAGAAGTCCAAGAGAGATCTGAACCAATACTGATAGATTGACAGCTGGCATGAAGTAACGATCTGAGTAGAGTTAAATAGGGAAGCCAGCCTAACAGTAAACGAGGTCAGCTGAGAAAGCAAACCTCAGAGACCAGCAGTTCCGCTCAAAGCCACCAGAGGGAGTCCAAGAGCAGAACTAACCAAAGTACAATTCATGACCACAGGAGGGAGTCCGAGAACGGAATTCACAACAGGTGGCAGCATCATGTTGTGGGGGTGTTTTTCAGCTGCAGGGATAGGACGACTGGTGGCCATTCAAGGAAACATGATTGTGGCCATGTACAGAGATATCCTGGATGAAAACCTCTTCCCAAGTGCTCTGGACCTCAGACTTGACCAAAGATTCACCTTCCAACAAGACAATGACCCTAAGCACACAGCTAAAATATCAAAGGAGTGGCTTCAGAACAACTCTGTGACCATTCTTGACTGGCCCAGCCAGAGCCCTGACCTAAATCCAACTAAGCATCTCTGGAGAGACTTGAAAATGGCTGTCCACCAACGTTCACCATCCAATTTGATCAAATCTTATTGGTTTGGTTGAGGGTCTGCAAGGAAGAATGGCAGAGGATCCCCAAATCCAGGTGTGAAAAACTTGTTGCACATTCCCAAGAAGACTCATGGCCGTACTAGCTCAAAAGGGTGCTCCTACTCAATATTGACCATGTGATATTTCAGTTTTTCTTTTTAAATAAATTTGCAAACATTTCTAAATTTCTCTTTATTTTTCAGTCAAGATGGGGTGCAGAGTGTACATTAATGAGAAAAAAAATGAACTTTTTTGAATTTACCAAATGGCTGTGCAGCGCCCCAGAGTCCTGGTCGTTGCAGTACTGTTGCTCCGCCACTAAGGGGGGCTATGGTACGTCTGATGGCACTGAAGGAGTTCACCTGACCAGGTATCACAGACACCAATACACTTCACAGTCTGGCCTCCAGGGGGAGCTAAGGGTGCTATGTATTATGCCACTCCTCACAGTCTGGTAAAACTGTGGGTTAGATAGGAAGTTAGACAGAAGCTGACTGGGTTGGAACCAGGCAACATCCTGTGGCAGAGGGTGTTGCAGGGGAAGATTCAGGGGGGTCCCTGTCAGGGGTGGGATCCTGACAGAGGCCTAGCGAACAGAAAGAAAGTTACGGGACCGCGCCTGCACTTCATTGCGGCGGTACCCCAAGAAAGGACAAGAAGCGAGGTTTATTGTGAAGAGTGACAAACGAGATCAACGCAACAAGGAGAAAACACCAGTAGGAGTCGTGCTGTAAGATTGAGGCAACATCCTACTGAGGCGCGTAGCCGGTGGCCGGAAACGCTGAGGAAGTACTGGCTCCAAGCCTTACTTCAAACCAATGGCAGGACAGTCAGTTATAGGCGGGCTGTCTCACCTAAATCACCTAAGCAGACATAGGGGGCAACAGTGTGAGAGGGACGACTCTTGGGTCCCGGAAGAACTCCAGGCCTACCCGTCATACGGGTGCGTCCTAGCCATATCATCTGGGGGACGGAGAAGAACATCAGAACCAGTTGTGAGGGAACATCAGAAACAGACACAACAGTTGTGAGGACTATCCCGTGGTGCTCAGCAGGGAAGGACTACAACACACAAGCGCTAGAAGGAAGGCACAGATTTCCACCTGTAAAGGGAACTCTGGAGGTGCCATCGGACCGGCTGGTCTCAGACAGCCCTGTTAACCATACTCTGGACTGAGGATCCTGAAGCCTTCAGTAAAGAGGTAAAGAGACTGCAACCCTGTGTCCTCGTTATTCATCGCACCTTGCACCACACATCATCACGCTCCACTTTTACTGAACGCCCCTTAGCAGGGTCACGGACCGGGTCTAGCCACCGTGACAATCCCAGAACCGAGACAGAGAGGTCCGGTAACGGGTACCCTTCGGCCCTGCGACAGTGGGGTCGCTCCAACTTGGCATCACGAACAGGATCTACTTAAGCCTGAAGAATCAGGTCATGTGTGCCTTGGAACTGTGTTTTATTGTGCTTGGACTGTGACTTATTGCAAAGACTGTGTATTGCCACTTGCCGCCAAAAATTCCCGCCAAAACCGCCGCCATTGCTGCACCGAAGAAGAAGAAGGGCGTGCCATGGGCGGAGACTATCAAAACGGCGCCAAAAGTGGTGACCACCCCCTCCGACTTCTGCTGCGAGATGACGACCTGCCCAGAAACAGAGAGGAATCGCCCCCTGGCTTGCAAGGGCAAGAGCCGAGACCAGAGTGGCCTCGGCCTCGAAGAAATGGCGGAGTCAGGTGCATGCACGGCTGCCGATCTTGAGACAGCAAAGGTGACCAGCGAGTACCTGAGCGGCGACGTAGTGATCCAGGATTGTCCCCACCAGCTGGAGGCAGGCCCGAACCTACAGCAGTTGAAGGACCCGAACTCCCGGGAGCCGCCGGTGGAGGAGCTGAGTCCACCTATCCAGACTACGGAGCCAGCCGATGCGAAGCAATGGGGAGCGGAGCCATGCCAGGAGGCCGCCTTGGAGGGGCCGCGGTCCGGGCTGCAGCCGATTCCAGTGTCCTTGTCAACGGAACAGATTGACATCGGTGGAATCACATCAGACGCAGGTATGGAAAGCGTCCCTGCTCCCCCGACCGATCCTGCTCTCCTGACCGATCCCACGACCGCTCCTCACCCCGACAGTGACCGGTTCCTCTCAGCGGAGCTGGTGGTGCTAACCCCCGACACGATGGAGAAGCTGGTGCCTCTGCTACCGACCAAGATGGGGGAACCCTTAGATGTGAGCTCAGAGGGGGTGATCTTCCAGTGGGACACTCCCTGGATTGGGCCAGATGGAGTCCGGGAGGAGGGCCTCACCCTTGCTGTGCTCACTTGGGAACAGTATAAACAATGTTTGATCCTACACTGGAAATACCGAAAAGAGACAGAACAAATTGACCCGCCAAAAGTGCAACACCCAAAGCCTGCGCACGGCAGGAAAGACGTGGTAAAGGGGGTAACTGTGCTGGCCTTTCACCCAAAGCGGGGTTGGGGCTCCATACAGGAACCGGGACTACCGACTGACATCTTCGTTACCAGTTACAATGTGAAGACTCCCTTCCGCAACCAATATGGTGACCCATTATTACAAAGAGGGGACCAGGTGACCTACACTCGCCACCGGAGTGCACAAGGATGGTGCGCTCGGAACGTTCAACGTTGTGGGCCTGCAGAGGTGTCACCTGTTGCCCCGAACATGACCGATCCGGACTTGACAGATCTTGCTACTGTCGCCACCGTGCGCCTTGTTGCTGCTACTGAGCTTGCAGCCAGGGTTAGACTCCGAATCCAGACACCGGGTGGCCTGACTGCACCTGAGAGACGAACCATTGACATTGACACCGCATCAGCCGGGGACCAAGGGCTGAAGCCTCCATGGTCAGGAAATGTCCACTATCGGCTGATGTCTTGCAACTTACTATGAAGCCCTACAGCTCGACACACTGTATATAGTTAACTGTTTGTCTTTCCATGTGTTATTCTGCTGCTACAACCCGACTAGGGTTAACTCTTAAAGGGATCCCTTAGTTTACCCGGGATCCCTATTTTTGCCCTTTTTGTTTTGTTTCCTGTTTATCACTGTTGAAAAGAACTGCTGGATCATGAACATTGCATGATTACAAACTTATTGTAAATAGTTTGCACCTTCTTAAAGGTGCCCCCTACTGCTTTAACAAGGAAAAGGACTCTTTGCGAAGAAACTGTTCCTGGAAACAGTACCGGAGTCCCTGCCTTACACGAACTTGCAGCTTGAGAAGTTGCACTACCTCCAAGAGACTTGGTTCTCTCTTAAAGGGAATGTTCACCAATAGCACTTAAAGTATAATGATGCCTTAAAAGTAGTAGTAATAATGTTTATATGTAAAAGTTATATGTAGTTAGTTAGTTGCTTGTAGGAAATGTTTAATAATGTGTTAGAGAATGAGGACACGAAGTGAACCCGTACGGGGTTAGTTGGTGAGTCCTCCTAGGAGCCATACAGAGATGGCTCAGTGATCTTGTGCTGAGAGAAGGTTGATAAGTCCTATACTGTGTATAGAAAGAGAAAGGCAGTAGGCCCAGATGAGGAATGAGGCGGTCCTGCAACAGAGCGAGAGGCAGTAGGCCTGGGGCAGATAGACAGGCAGTCCTGCGAATGTAAAGTTGGAAAAATGAAGAAAAGTTGATTAGCATTGTAGTGTTTTATAGTAAGCCTTTAGTGGATTCAGCTTATATGTCCTTAAAGGCAATGTTAAATTATTGTTCAGAAATTGCACTAAGTAGAATACCCGGTTGGGTAAGAGAAGTTATTTATAGTATGTTACTTAAAATATTTAACCATGTTTGTAACATTCAAGTGTTCTCACCTCCCATAAAGGGAAGCTCTGTTAAAATTTACTTGTTTTTGCATTTCTAGAAATTGTATGTCTTTTTGCTGACATGTATTGTTGTTTTCTTCCCAGTCCGGGAGTACTGGATTTAACCGGGGGGGAGTGCAGCGCCCCAGAGTCCTGGTCGTTGCAGTACTGTTGCTCCGCCAATAAGGGGGGCTATGGTACATCTGATGGCACTGAAGGAGTTCACCTGACCAGGTATCACAGACACCAATACACTTCACAGTCTGGCCTCCAGGGGGAGCTAAGGGTGCTATGTATTAGGCCACTCCTCACAGTCTGGTAAAACTGGGGGTTAGATAGGAAGTTAGACAGAAGCTGACTGGGTTGGAACCAGGCAACATCCTGTGGCAGAGGGTGTTGCAGGGGAAGATTCAGGGGGGTCCCTGTCAGGGGTGGGATCCTGACAGAGGCCTAGCGAACAGAAAGAAAGTTACGGGACCGCGCCTGCACTTCATTGCGGCGGTACCCCAAGAAAGGACAAGAAGCGAGGTTTATTGTGAAGAGTGACAAACGAGATCAACGCAACAAGGAGAAAACACCAGTAGGAGTCGTGCTGTAAGATCGAGGCAACATCCTACTGAGGCGCGTAGCCGGTGGCCGGAAACGCAGAGGAAGTACTGGCTCCAAGCCTCACTTCAAACCAACGGCAGGACAGTCAGTTATAGGCGGGCTGTCTCACCTAAATCACTTAAGCAGACATAGGGGGCAACAGTGTGAGAGGGGCGACTCTAGGGTCCCGGAAGAACTCCAGGCCTACCCGTCATACGGGTGCGTCCTAGCCATATCATCTGGGGGACGGAGAAGAACCTTAGAACCAGTTGTGAGGGAACATCAGAAACAGACTATCCCGTGGTGCTCAGCAGGGAAGGACTACAACACACAAGCGCTAGAAGGAAGGCACAGATTTCCACCAGTAAAGGGAACTCTGGAGGTGCCATCGGACCGGCCGGTCTCAGACAGCCCTGTTAACCATACTCTGGACTGAGGATCCTGAAGCCTTCAGTAAAGAGGTAAAGAGACTGCAACCCTGTGTCCTCGTTATTCATCGCACCTTGCACCACACATCATCACTCTCCACTTTTACTGGACGCCCCTAGCAGGGTCACGGACCGGGTCTAGCCACCGTGACAATCCCAGAACCGAGACAGAGAGGCCCAGTACCGGGTACCCCTCGGCCCTGCGACAGTGGGGGCGCTCCAGCTGCAATGATGCAAAGAGTGAAAAATTTAAAGGGGTCTGAATACTTTCCATACCCACTGTAATTCTCCAAGGTGTGACAATATGGAAGTCTCACAGAGAACTAAGTAAGTGCAATTAAATAAGCAGAAATAGGTGCAAAATAAAATTGCAACCACACTTACCCATTATAATATGATTAATACACCTGTAAATAATGCAGGAGATTAGTTACCATACAAATGTAGGGACACCCAGGGGGGATTTTACTCTTAGGCCAGAGTCAAACTACAATAAAATACGGCCGAATGCTATGCGATAAAACATCTTATAGCACTCGGACAGTGTTATACTGTGGGGCAGCTCAGATCTGCGATTCATTTTCTCATGCTGATTCGGCATGAGAGAACAATTGCAGCATTCTGCGACTGGCAGCAAGATTCAGCTCACTCGCACCCATACAAGTTTATGGGTGCAAGTGAAACATTGCACTGCACTCGAATAGTTACATAGTTACATAGTTATTAAGGTTGAAGGAAGACTTTAAGTCCATCTAGTTCAACCCATAGCCTAACATGCCCTAGCATGTTGATCCAGGGGAAGGCAAAAAAACCCCATGTGGCAAAGAGTATGCAGCACATTGGGGAAAAAAATTCCTTCCCCACCCCACATACGGCAATCAGACTAGTTCCCTGGATCAACGCCTTATCAAGGAATCTAATATATATACCCTGTAACATTATACTTTTCCAGAAAGGTATCCAGTCCCCTCTTAAATTTAAGTAATGAATCACTCATTACAACATCATACGGCAGAGAGTTCCATAGTCTCACTGCTCTTACAGTAAAGAATCCGCGTCTGTTATTATGCTTAAACCTTTTTTCCTCCAGACGTAGAGGATGCCCCCTTGTCCCTGTCACCGGTCTATGATTAAAAAGATCATCAGAAAGGTCTTTGTACTGTCCCCTCATATATTTATACATTAACATAAGATCACCCCTTAGCCTTCGTTTTTCCAAACTAAATAGCCCCAAGTGTAATAACCTATCTTGGTATTGCAGACCCCCCAGTCCTCTAATAACCTTGGTCGCTCTTCTCTGCACCCGCTCCAGTTCAGCTATGTCTTTCTTATACACCGGAGACCAGAACTGTGCACAGTATTCTAAGTGTGGTCACACTAGTGACTTGTATAGAGGTAATATTATGTTATCCTCATGAGCATCTATGACTCTTTTAATGCATCCCATTATTTTATTTGCCTTTGTAGCAGCTGCCTGACACTGGCCACTGAATATGAGTTTGTCATCCACCCATACACCCAGGTCTTTTTCATTGACGGTTTTGCCCAGAGTTTTAGAATTAAGCACATAGTTATACATCTTATTACTTCTACCCAAGTGCATGACCTTACATTTATCCCCATTAAAGCTCATTTGCCATTTATCAGCCCAAGCTTCTAGTTTACATAAATCATCCTGTAATATAAAATTGTCCTCCTCTGTATTGATTACCCTGCAGAGTTTAGTGTCATCTGCAAATATTGAAATTCTACTCTGAATGCCCCCTACAAGGTCATTAATAAATATGTTAAAAAGAAGAGGGCCCAATACTGACCCCTGTGGTACCCCACTACTAACCGCGACCCAGTCTGAGTGTGCTCCATTAATAACCACCCTTTGTTTCCTATCCCTGAGCCAGCTCTCAACCCACTTGCACATATTTTCCCCTATCCCCATTATTCTCATTTTATGCATCAACCTTTTGTGTGGCACCGTATCAAAAGCTTTTGAAAAGTCCATATACACTACATCTACTGGGTTCCCTTGGTCCAGTCCGGAACTTACCTCTTCATAGAAGCTGATCAAATTAGTCTGACATGATCGGTCCCTAGTAAACCCGTGCTGATACTGGGTCATGAGGTTATTCCTCTTCAGATACTCCAGTATAGCATCCCTTAGAATGCCCTCCTGGATTTTACCCACAGTAGAGGTTAAGCTTACTGGCCTATAATTTCCGAGTTCAGTTTTTGTCCCCTTTTTGAATATTGGCACCACATTTGCTATACGCCAGTCCTGTGGTACAGACCCTGTTATTATGGACTCTTTAAAGATTAAAAATAATGGTCTATCAATGACTGTACTTAATTCCTGCAGTACTCGGGGGTGTATCCCATCCGGGCCCGGAGATTTGTCAATTTTTGTGATTTTTAGACGCCGCCGTACTTCCTGCTGGGTTAAGCAGGTAACATTTAATTGGGAATTTTTATCACTAGTCATATTGGCTGCCATGGGATTTTCTTTTGTAAATACTGATGAAAAAAAGTCATTTAGCATATTGGCTTTTTCCTCATCCTCATCCACCATTTCACCCAGACTATTTTTAAGGGGGCCAACACTATCATTTTTTAGTTTCTTACTATTTATGTAGTTAAAGAATATTTTGGGATTATTTTTACTCTCTCTGGCAATGAGTCTCTCTGTCTCAATCTTTGCTGCCTTCATTTGCTTTTTACAGAATTTATAAAATTTTTTGTATTTATTTAATGCCTCCTCACTACCTACTTCCTTTAATTCTCTAAATGCTTTCTTTTTGTCACTTATTGCACCCCTTACAGCTTTATTTAGCCATATTGGTTTCCTCCTATTTCTAGTATGTTTATTCCCATACGGTATATACTGTGCACAGGTCCTATCCAGGATGCTAATAAACGTCTCCCATTTTCTTTGTGTACTTTTATGTCTCAGGATATCGTCCCAGTTAATTGCACCAAGATCCTCTCTCATCCGTTGGAAATTTGCCCTCCTGAAGTTTAGTGTCCTTGTCACCCCCCTACTACCCATCTTATTAAAGGTTACATGAAAACTTATTATTTTGTGATCACTATTCCCCAAGTGACCCCCAACCCTTATATTTGATATGCGGCCTGGCCTGTTGGTTAATATTAGGTCTAGCAGTGCCCCCTTTCTTGTTGGGTCCTGAACCAGTTGTGAAAGGTAATTGTCTCTCATAGTTGTCAAAAACCGATTACCTTTACTGGAACTGCAGGTTTCTGTTCCCCAATCTATTTCAGGGTAGTTGAAGTCCCCCATAATAATGACTTCTCCTTGAGTCGCAGCTTCATCTATTTGCTTTACGAGGATATTCTCCATTGCTTCCATTATTTTTGGAGATTTATAACAAACCCCTATCAGTAATTTATTATTTTTTCCCCCTCCCCTTATCTCCACCCACAGGGACTCTACATTTTCATTAGATTCACCTATATTATCACGCAGGATGGGTTTTAAGGTCGATTTTACATACAGACACACCCCACCCCCTCGCTTATCTGTACGGTCATTTCTGAAAAGGCTATAGCCCTGCAAGTTAACACCCCAGTCATGGCTCTCATCCAGCCATGTTTCAGATATCCCCACCATATCATAATTATGTTCCAACAACATTAGTTCTAATTCATCCATTTTGTTGGCGAGGCTTCTGGCATTAGTATACATGCACTTGATGTTCCTCTCTGTACCTCTATTCTTTCTTAAATTACTAACTGTTCTAACCCCACCCCCAATGCCACCGCCACCCCCAACTTCCTTATTTGTGCCCAGGTCTCTATCTGCACTATCTTCCCCTCCTATAAAATGAATACCCTCCCCCCCAATCCCTAGTTTAAACACTCCTCCAACCTTCTAGCCATTTTCTCCCCCAGCACAGCTGCACCTTCCCCATTGAGGTGCAGCCCGTCCCTAGCGTAGAGCCTGTAGCCAACTGAGAAGTCGGTCCAGTTCTGCAGGAACCCAAACCCCTCCTTCCTACACCAATTCTTGAGCCACTTATTAACCTCCCTAATCTCCCGTTGCCTCTCTGGCGTGGCACGTGGTACAGGCAGTATTTTGGAAAATACCACGTTGGAGGTCCTTGCTTTCAGCTTGCAGCCTAATTCCCTGAAATCATCTTTAAGGACCTTCCACCTACCTCTAACTTTGTCATTTGTGCCAATGTGCACAATGACCGCTGGGTCCTCACCAGCCCCTCCCAGTAATCTGTCCACCCGATCAGCGATGTTTCGGACTCGAGCGCCAGGTAGGCAGCACACCGTTCGACGATCCCTGTCTTTGTGACAGATTGCCGTATCTGTTCCCCTAATAATTGAGTCCCCCACTACCAGCACCTGTCTGGCCTGCCCTGCTCTCCTATTTTCCCCCTTACTGGAGCAGTCACTCCTCCGGCTTTCAGAGGACATGCCTGGCTGCAGCAGTGCTACCCCTGTACTGGCACCCCCCTCATCTGCCAACTTAGCAAACTTATTGGGGTGAGCCAGATCAGGACTAGCCTCCCTGGCACTCTTCCCTCTACCCCGCTTTCTGAATGTCACCCAGCTACCTACTTCACTGTCCTGCAGCTCCATCCTACCATCCCCCTCCTCATCTATCCCATTGAGCGTCTGCTCTGTGAGCAGAAGACTCCTCTCCATATTGTCTATGGATCTCAGTGTTGCCAGCTGCACATTTAGATCCAGAATCTGGGATTCCAAATGCACAACGTGCTCACATCTCGCACAGCAGTATGCACCCTCGAACGGCTGATCAAGGACTGCATACATGTGGCAAGATGTGCACTGGATGGCATTAACAATAGTGGACCACATTTCCTAATGGGGATTGCACCACACAGAAACGTTAAATAAAAAATAAATACAAGTATTAATTAAAAACAGACAGCAATTCCTCCCTTGGAAACTCCCTGATTCCAAAGTCACTGAATCACAAGTCACATTTACCACCGTCCACACTTACGCTCAGGTCACACTCAGCTCGCTCACACTCGCTATGCTGAAGATTTATAGATTTTTTTTTTCCTCTATTTCCCTTCAACAACAAGTCACCTTGCTGTTCAAATGCACTTCCAAAAAGGGAATATCAGTGAGATGCCTGCAGATGCCAGCCGCAGAGAAGGGGAAATTACTTTCTCAGTCTCCTCCACAGCTATGCTCTGATCCTGTTATGTGAGAAGATCGAAGCACAGTAGCATGACACTCGGTTCACGCTCACAGCAGAGCAGGAGCCGAGGGTCATTAGCAGGCTGGGGCCCTGAGCAGGAGGGGGCCCACTTGCTGTCAGGGACACCGGTGCGCCATGGGATCCCGTTGCCAGCGCCCCCGAGTGGGCCCTTCCCCACCACTTGCAATTCTTACCTCTTCCCGTTCCTCTGCTGTGGAGTCTTCTGACTTTGACATTTTAGGCCATAGGGCGGGATGACGTCAGAGCAGAGAGGCGGAAAACGGCGACGCTGAGGAGTCCGGAAAAGAGCAGCAGCCAGCAAGGAGAGGTGAATATTCCTATTTTTTTAATGTTTGAAGCATTATATGGGCCTATTATATACTGCAGGATTATATGGGGCCATCATATACTGGAGCATCATATGGGGACCATCATATACTGTAGCATCATATAGTGCCCATTATATATGGAGCATCATATGGGGACCACCATATACTGGAGCATTATATGGGGCCCATTTTGTATGAAGCATTTTATGGGGCCCATCATATACTGTATGGAGCGTTATATGGGGCCCTTTATTTATATAGTCTTATATGGTGCTCATTATGTATTAAGAAATATATGGGGTCCATTATTTTGTATGGTGCATTATATTGGGTCCATTATACTATATGGAGTATTATATGGTGCCCATTATTCTGTATGGAACATTATATGAGGTCCATTATACTGCATGGAGCACTATATGGGAATTATTATACTGTTTGGGGCATTATATGGGGCTCATTCTGTATGAAGCATTATATTGTGTCCATTATTCAGTATAAAGCCATATATGTGGCTCATTTTTCTGTTTAGAGCATTATATGGTGCCCATAATACTGTATGGAGCACTATATGGGCTCATTATTCTGTATGGAGCACTATATGGGGCCCATTATTCTGTATGGAGCACTATATGGGGCTCATTATTCTGTATGGAGCACTATGTGGTGCCAATAATACTGTATGGAGGACTATACTGTCCGGTTTCTGAGTTATTGATATCACTCATGTAATGTAAAGGAAATCTTTGGCAATATATTATACCTATATTTCTCTGCCGTATCTGTGCATCATGAATTGTGGTATGTGTTAAAGGGGTCCACTGAGACTTTCGCCTGGGGCCCACGAAAACCTGGAGCTGGCCCTGAACATGGTAATACATTGATATATGATACAAATGGAGATACAGTACATGTGTGTGGCAACACATATGTATCCCATAGAAGAGTACTATGCTAAAGATAAAATTATACACTGTCCTAAAAGGATACTCATTGTCTATATGATTGAGAATAGTGCCATTAGGAAACATATTGCACCTCAGGGTAAAGACCAAGAGCCCAATCAGGAAGGGCAGAAGACTAGAGATGAGCGGTGTTCGAGTCGAACTGTTCGCCAATTTCAAATTCGAGCTATTTTGGGTGGTGTTCGAGTCGTTCGACGAACCCGAACAATTTGCTTAAAATTCGGCTGTTCGAGTTTCTGTTCGATAACTGTTCGTTCACCAAAAGCCTAGCTTGATTTGCACATTAAAACTGTTTATCATTGTTAATGGACTGTTTCAATGTATAGTGGGCGGGGGATAGATCTGTGCTGAAATAACGCCGATCTCCATTTTTATTACTTTCCCGCATTTACAGAGGGGCGGTGCGGTCTCTCAGCCTATCAGCAGTACACACACACACAGCAAGGGCATGTGTCATTGGCTGTGTATGTCACATGTCCTTGCCCTATAAGAACCGGCCATTTGCCCCGTCGCCACCATTTCCTCACTGCTGCAGCTTAGTGTTAGACGGCACCGCTGCTGCTGTGGGCGCTATACAGACTAAGAGTGTTTTTTTGGAGCGAATTGTCAGAGAGATAGGTTTAGGGAGTCGGGAGGAGTCGGGACAAGTTGTAATATCAGCCCTTTTCAGGGTAGGTTACAGCAGTTCATAGCACTGTTTGCCAGGCAGGTCTGAGCCAGTGCTGTGCAAGTGTTAGTCACAGCATTTGGTGTAATCTAGCTCAGCCAATCCTTTTGGGCTAGTAGCATTATCTAATAGTCATCTGAGTATCCCGCCTGTGAAGCTAGCTACACCACCTGTGTATCTCAATTTTTACTGCATCTAACCCAGTAAATCATTTTGAGGTTTTGGACTTAGTAGCAGTATCTGCACGTCAGCAGAGTAGCCTGCCTGTGAAACTAACTACACCGCCTGTGTATCTCTATTTTCACTGCATCTAATCCAGTTAATAGTTTAGGGCCTAGGAGCAGTGTCTGCACGTCAGCAGAGTAGCCCGCCTGTGAAACAAACTATACCGCCTGTGTATCTCAATTTTTACTGCATCTAATCCAGTTAATAGTTTAGGGCCTAGGAGCAGTGTCTGCACGTCAGCAGAGTAGCCCGCCTGTGAAACAAACTATACCGCCTGTGTATCTCAATTTTTACTGCATCTAATCCAGTTAATAGTTTTGGGCCTAGGAGCAGTGTCTGCACGTCAGCAGAGTAGCCCGCCTGTGAAACAAACCATACCGCCTCTGTATCTCAATTTTTACTGCATCTAATCCAGTTAATAGTTTTGGGCCTAGGAGCAGTGTCTGCACGTCAGCAGAGTAGCCCACATGTGAATCTAACTATACCGCCTGTGTATCTCTATTTTTACTGCATCTAATCCAGTTAATAGTTTTGGGCCTAGGAGCAGTGTCTGCACGTCAGCAGAGTAGCCCACCTGTGAAACAAACTATAGCGTCTGTGTATCTCTATTTTCACTGCATCTAATCCAGTTAATAGTTTAGGGCCTAGGAGCAGTGTCTGCACGTCAGCAGAGTAGCCCGCCTGTGAAACAAACTATACCGCCTGTGTATCTCAATCTTACTGCATCTAATCCAGTTAATAGTTTTGGGCCTAGGAGCAGTGTCTGCACGTCAGCAGAGTAGCCCGCCTGTGAAACAAACTATACTGCTTGTGTATCTCAATTTTTACTGCATCTAATCCAGTTAATAGTTTTGGGCCTAGGAGCAGTGTCTGCACGTCAGCAGAGTAGCCCGCCTGTGAAACAAACTATAGCGCCTGTGTATCTCTATTTTCACTGCATCTAATCCAGTTAATAGTTTAGGGCCTAGGAGCAGTGTCTGCATGTCAGCAGAGTAGCCCGCCTGTGAAACAAACTATACCGCCTGTGTATCTCAATTTTTACTGCATCTAATCCAGTTAATAGTTTTGGGCCTAGGAGCAGTGTCTGCACATTAGGAGAGTAGCCCGCCTTTGAAACAAACTATACCGCCTGTGTATCTCAATTTTTACTGCATCTAATCCAGTTAATAGTTTTGGGCCTAGGAGCAGTGTCTGCACGTCAGCAGAGGAGCCAGCCTGTGAAACAAACTATACCGCCTGTGTATCTCAATTTTTACTGCATCTAATTCAGTTAATAGTTTTGGGCCTAGAAGCAGTGTCTGCACTGTCCGACGAGCCCTGGTGCAATACATTATGATGTATAGCCTGGGCCAACGAGCTCAAGAGGTAGGGCACATCACGCTGTAGGAGTGGTCTCAGATCAGGGATCTATGCACCCTTCTGCACAGTTTTGAAATAGCAACGAAGATGTTTAGTGCTGACGATGCCATTATCAGCATGACCGTTCCGGTGATTTACATGCTGGAGCACACCTTACACAGTGTCCGGAGTCAGGTGGTGGAACAAGAGGAGGAGGAGGAACAGGAGGAGTCATATGCGGAAGGGATCATATCTCCAAGGTCAAGAAGGTTGGCAGTGCAGCGCCCCAGAGTCCTGGTCGTTGCAGTGCTGTGGCTTCGCCACTAAGGGGAGCCATGGTACGTTCGATGGCACCGAAGGAGTTCCTCCAATCAGGTATCACAGACACCAATATGTTTCACAGCAGGGCCTCCGGGGGGAGCTAAGGGTGCTATTCATTAGGCCACTCCCCACCATAGTGGGTAAACTGGGGGTCAGGCAGGAAGTTAGAAGAGAACGCTGACGGGATTGAACGGAGCAACACCCTGTGGCAGGGGGTGTTGTGAAGGGAGAGACTGTAGGGTCTCTGCCAGGGGTGGGATCCTGGCAGAGGCTTGGCATTGAAAGAACGTAACGGGTCCGCGCAGGCTCCTGGAAGCGGCGGGACTCAAGAAAGGACTAGAAGCGAGATAGATTGTGCTGAGTGAGAAACGAGATCAAGCAGAAGGAGAATACCAGCAGGGGTTGTGCTGAAAGAGGCAGCACCCTGCTGAGGCGCAATACCGGTGGCCGGAACGCCGAGGGAGTGGATTAGAATACAGCTTCAAGCCATACTCCAAACAGCGGCAGGACAGTCGGTCTCAGGCGGGCTGTCTACCACATATCACCTATGAAGTCTTGGGGGGCAATTGCGGGAGAGGGGCGTCTCTAGGGTCCCGGAAGAACTCCAGGCCTACCTGACAAACGGGTGCCATTCCAACCTGAATACAGGGAAGGGGTGGATTACAGAGGAACATCAAATCGAGTTGTGAGGGAACTTAAGAAACAGACACAACCGTTGTGGGGTTACTTTCCGTAAGCACAGCAGGGAAGGACTACAACACATAGCGCTAGAAGGAAGGCACAGATTTCCACCTGAGAGGAGAACTCTGGAGGTGCCATTGGACCGGCCGGACTTGCGTAGCCTGGTGAACCGTGTTCCGGACTGAGGACTCAGAGATCTCCAGTAAAGAGGTAAAGAGACTGCAACCTGGTGTCCTCGTTATTTACCGCGACTTACACCCCACAACCGCACCGCACCATTACTACCACCTATTACACCGGACGTCCCCCACTGACGGACAGGGCCACGGACCGGGTCTAGCCACCGTGACAACCCCGAGACTGAGAACTAGAGGCCCGGCTCCGGGTACCCCTCGGCCCTGCGGCGGTGTGGGGGCGCTCCAGCAGCACCAAGGTGGCTGGCATTGAAGGCTGGGGGAAAGGGATTACCGAGGACGCATGGTAGCAGCCAAACTGTTGAGGAAGGTGCAGGAGACGAAGTGGAGGACGAACTGGCGCTGGGCATGGAAGACTCATCAGATGAAGGAGATCTTGATCAAATTTCTGTTGTGCGAGGTTGGGGGGAGAGGGCAGACGAAGGAAGCATGATTCCCACCTCGCCACCACGAAGACAACAAGGACTCGGTCCTCCTGGATGCGCAAGACACATGAGTGCCTTCTTGCTGCACTACCTGCAACATGACCCTCGGATTGTCAGAATACAAAGTAATGCCGACTGCTGGGTTGCCACAGTCTTAGATCCCCGGTACAAAAGCAAATTTGGCGAAATAATTCCTGCCATAGAAAGGGATTCACGCATGCAGGAGTATCAACAGAGACTGTTACAGAATCTAACATCTGCTTTTCCACAAAACACCAGTGGTGCACGTAGTCAATCTCTGAGTTCTAACTTACCAACCGTGGGACTATCGAGTCATCACTCTAACCGTAACAGTAACATCGTATCTGGTGGTAACAGCAATTTTTTCCAATCGTTTCAAGATTTTTTTAGACCATCCTTTGCAAGGCCACAGGAGACAAGAAGTCTGACGCACAGCCAACGCCTAGAGAGGATGGTACAAGAGTATCTCCAAGTTAACATCGATGCCATGACTGTGGAACTGGACCCTTGCTCATTTTGGGTTTCCAATCTTGAAAAATGGCCTGAGCTCGCCACTCACGCCTTGGAGAATTGTCGTGCCCCGCAGCCAGCTTTCTTTCTGAACGTGTGTTCAGCGCTGCTGGTGGTGTGCTGACAGATAAGAGCACGCGGCTGTCCAGTGACAATGTAGACAGACTAACGTTCATCAAGATGAACAAATCCTGGATCCGCAAGGACTTTTCTACCCCTGTGTCATCTTGGGGAGACTAAAAGCTTGATGATTTTTGAAAATCACCTCACCAACCGTTTTAAAAAACTCTGGCGAAATTGATGCCACTTAAGTGATGTGTCTATGACCGTATTTTTTGAAAAAATTGAGATTTTTTTATTTAGTCCCCTTGCTGAGTTTTACATGACGTTGCCATCGTCAATTCCAGGTGGGTGGGGTCGTCTGAAGAGTTGTTTACTCATACTATGGTCTGGGATTCAGAGGTCTGCTCCAAAGCTTCAGTGTCTCCTAGGCAGCAGAGTAGCCCAGCCACCCACCGCCTGTTTACCTAAGTACTATTTTTAATGGCATCTGGCCCAGGAAATCCTTTTGGGCCTAGTAGAATTTAGTGCTACTCAGCAGCGTACCCCACCCATGAAGCAAGCTACACCGCCTGTTTAGCTAACTACTATTTTGTAACGGCATCTAGCCCAGGAAATCCTTTTGGGCCTAGTAAAATTTGGTGCTACTCAGCAGCGTACTTCACCCATAAAGCAAGCTTCACCGCTTGTTTACCTAACTACTATTTTGTAACGGCATCTAGCCCGGGAAATCCTTTTGGGCCTAGTAGAATTTAGTGCTACTCAGCAGCGTACCCCACCCATAAAGCAAGCTACACCGCCTGTTTACCTAAGTACTATTTTTAATGGCATCTGGCCCAGGAAATCCTTTTGGGTCTTGTAGAATTTGGTGCAACTCAGCAGCGTACCCTACCCATGAAGCAAGCTACACTGCCTGTTTACCTAACTACTATTTTGTAACGGCATCTAGCCCAGGAAATCCTTTTGGGCCTAGTAGAATTTGGTGCTACTCAGCAGCGTACTTCACCCATGAAGCAAGCTGCACCGCCTGTTTACCTAACTACTATTTTGTAACGGCATCTAGCCCGGGAAATCCTTTTGGGCCTAGTAGAATTTAGTGCTACTCAGCAGCGTACCCCACCCATGAAGCAAGCTACACCGCCTGTTTACCTAAGTACTATTTTTAACGGCATCTGGCCCAGGAAATCCTTTTGGGCCTAGTAGAATTTGGTGCTACTCAGCAGCGTACCCCACCCATGAAGCAAGCTACACCGCCTGTTTACCTAACTACTATTTTGTAACGGCATCTGGCCCAGGAAATCCTTTTGGGCCTAGTAGCAATTTCTGCTACTCAGCAGAGTACCCCACCCATGAAGCAAGCTACACCGCCTTCTTTCTTTCTCAATCTAACCCCTCGGCTCTGGGGTGTCCACTCTCCCTCCAGCTCTCTCCTTCTCACAGGTGGACTGCCGCGTGTTTTCACACTGTGGTGAATCTTTTGGGCCCAGGCATAAGAAGTCGTCGAGGTAATAGTTAATATGTGCCGTCTTACAAACGTCCATGATGACACATTCGAGGAAGCAACTAAACACCTCAAATAGTGAGCAGGATATGGAGCACCCCATGGGCAAATAGCGACCTATGTAGTATGCTCCTTCAAAGAAGCAGCCCAATGGGAGGACTCTATTCGGAGGCACAGGTAGTAACCGGAACGCCCCCTCAATGTCTGTTTTGGCCATTAGGGTGCTCCTTACCAACTTCTTGACCCGCCTGATTGCCTCGTCAAAGGAGGTACAGTACATAGTACTGTACTTGGTTCCGCGTCGATGTTGTCGTTTACTGACCTGCCCCTTGGAGATTACAAATGGTGGATTAGTCTGAATGTATTGGGTTAATTTTTTGGCACAACTCCCAACGGGGGTACCACTACGTCTTCTAAGGAAAGGGTTGTGAATGGACCCACCGCCATTCTACCTAAAGATATTTCTTTTTTTATTTTTTTTGTCAAGACGTCTGGGTGTTGGTAGAGTGAGTTTAGATTTTTACTCCAGCCTTTTTTAACTTTAGAAGGGCATGACATGCCTATATCTGTGTCTCCTCCTCCTTTTACTCCTCCACCTCTTTTCTTTTCGCATGACTATATGTAGTTGTGACTTTTCCATGTGTTTGTTGTGTCTTCTGAGCAGTTTGTCAGCTTTTGGACACCTTTTAAGGTTTTTTCTATGTGTTTTCCATGTGTTTGTATCTGTTTGTGTTTGCCTGCCATTGGTTTCGATGTGGTTCGACGGTGTTCGTCGAACAGTTTGTCGAACACGTCCCTGTTCGACGAACCGAACCGAACCCGAACACTAGGGAGGTGGCTCATCTCTACAGAAGACATCAATCCACCTGATGAATACTAACTGGAAACAACCAAGGAAATAAGAAACTCAAAATGATAACAAGGATGTTATGTTGTGAAAGGTAAGTATGTGAGTGAACATAATTACTGCAAAAGTAAAATTTCATGAAGAAATTGTATATGGATATGCATGTGCTTATAAACACATGTATATTCCATAAAGGAACATGATATAATAAATTCCATTACCAGTATCCAGTGCCTAAATACAATCTAAATACCATCAAGAACATGGTGTTTGACTAGTAAAGGAAATTACTACATATGTTTAATTCTATCCAGATCACATATGCACATATTGCCAGAATATTAGATATAAATATTTTAAATGCTTTTAAATCCTATGTCATTGTTTGCTTTGTTTAATAAACTCGTATTATATTTTGTGATCCCAATTTTCTTAGCACACTTCTTTCTCTCTTTCCAAATGAAGGAAAAAACGCTGAAAGAATTGTCATGCTGCAGATTTGAGGCCATGTGCACACGTTCAGGATTTTTCGCGGTTTTTTTTCGCGTTTTTTCGCTATAAAATGTGATAAAAACGCGAAAAAAACGCTTACATATGCCTCCTATTATTTACAGGGTATTCCGCATTTTTTGTGCAAATGTTGCCTTTTTTTCCGCGAAAAAATCGCGTCGCGGAAAAAAAGCAACATGTTCATTAAAAATGCGGAATTGCGGGGATTCCGCACACCTAGGAGTGCATTGATCTGCTTACTTCCCGCACGGGGCTGTGCACACCATGCGGGAAGTAAGCAGATTATGTGCGGTTGGTACCCAGGGTGGAGGAGAGGAGACTCTCCTCCACGGACTGGGCACCATATAATTGGTAAAAAAAAAAAGAATGAAAATAAAAAATAGTGATATACTCACCCTCTGATGGCCCCCGAAGTGTTCCCGCCTCTCCGGTGCATGCTCTCTCTTCCGTTCCTAAAGATGGTGTGGTTCAGGACCTGTGATGACGTCGCTGTCTTGTGATTGGTCGCGTGACCGCTCATGTGACTCACGCGACCAATCACAAGCCGCGACGTCATCGAAGGTCCTGAACCACACCGGCATCTATAGGAACGGACGCCACTGAGGAGATTGGCTGTCTGCAGAGGGTGAGTATAACCATTTTTTTATTTATTTTTTTTTATTATTTTCAAACATTCTATCTTTTACTATAGATGCTGCATAAGCAGCATCTATAGTAAAAAGTTGGTCACACTTGTCAAACAGTATGTTTGACAAGTGTGACCAACTTGTCAGTCAGTTTTCCAAGCGATGCTACAGATCGCTTGGAAAACTTTAGCATTCTGCAAGCTAATTACGCTTGCAGAATGCTAAAAAAAACGTGAAAAAAACGGAAAAAAACCGCAAAAAAAATAATGCGGATTTCTTGCAGAAAATTTCCGGTTTTCTTCAGGAAATTTCTGCAAGAAATCCGGACGTGTGCACATACCCTGAAACTGCACCAAATCTATAAGTCACAAATAAACGTGCATGAGACTTCAGTAGTCTCATTGTCTCTTAGCTACCATAAGTGAATCCTTACAGGCTTTGTGACAAATCCGCGCGGCAAAAACACAATGTGTACACACAGCCTAAAGGATCAATATTGAATTTTAGACTTGCTATCCCCAATAGGGGGCACTAGAGTTCCTATCCTCTCCAAAAAGGATATATGCATTTTTGTATGCCTTCTCAAACACTTTCAAAGGCTGACTGTCACTACTCATCTGTCTCTCAGCTAGGACCCTTTTTGAATGCAGGAAACGCAGCTCTGGGTTTTTACTCTACAAATGATCTTGCACTATTCTATAATGAGAGCAATCACTCTGTACACATGACAAAACAATGCGACAGGTGTGTCCTCATTGAGACAAACAGACCAATTATCCACAATGGCACCAAAGTCTATTAACTCCTTCACTAAGTGCAAAACATTGTTCAGAGTTATACAGAAATAAAGTATGAAACGTTTCTCCCAGCAGGTAGGGAAAGAGCGACACAGTGGAACATCACTGCAGGTCAGACTCAAATCAGCAACATTATTGGATATGAACGTATACTATACAGCAGAGCATAGCTCCCTGCTATCACACGTAATGGATGGCAGCTGCTGCATTGATTTCACTTGAATATCAATTTTATATTGCATGGACTTGGCAGGTTGCCCTCTGTTTTTACAGTATGGCAAGGTCAGAGTACATGAGTATAGCTGTGGGTCAATGATACCTTTTTATGCATATTTTGCACTGAAAAGCCATAACAAAGATTAGAAAAATATTTAGAATTAAGAGTCCTCAGTGGTTGATACCTGTTAATGGCTAACTGAAAAGATGGTAACAAATTGCAAGCTTTCAAGACTCTCAGTTCTAAATATTTTTCTATCTACTGGCTAACACGGTACCAAGATATATATCCTTCCTGCAACAAAGATTACACATTCCTGATCATAAAGCAGTATTTTTTTGTACAGAGGAGCACTAGCACTATTGAAGACATATATTTAGTGGCCAGTAGTATAGCAATTATATTATTGTACATATGAAGCAGTGTTACATAAATTATCTTATTGTATTAAGGAGCATACATATTAATTGTATTCTTGTACACACGGGGTTGTATTATAATATATAAATATATAAAGGGTGGGCCATGTATATGGATACACCTAAATAAAATGGGAATGGTTGGTGATATCAATTTCCTGTTTGTGGCACATTAGTATATGGGATGGAGAAAACTTTTCAAGATGGGTGGTGACCATGGCGGCCATTTTGAAGTCGGCCATTTTGGATCCAACTTTTTTTTCCAAAGGGAAGAGGGTCATGTGACACTTCAAACTTATTGAGAGTTTCACAAGAAAAACAATGGTGTGCTTGGTTTTAATGTAACTATTCTTTCATGAGTTATTTATAAGTTTCTCTTTGTTTACAGCCATTGACATGTCGCAGAGGTTAACACGTGAGGAGCTGATAGAAATTGTGTTGATGTCTGGTGAATGCAGTACCCAGGTCACTGCAGCAGATTTCAATGCAAGACACCCTATGCAAGAAAACTGTCACCATTCCCATGTTATTTAGGTGTATCCATATAAATGGCCCACCCAAAAAAGTTTGCCTCATCACTGAACATAATGTTCTGTGCAAACTGAGGGTCCTGTTCCAATTTTTGTTTTGCCTATTCTGCAAATTCAGCTCGCCGATCTGGCATTAGTCGAACATCCCTTCAGCTGAAATTGGCTACTCACAAATGGCACCCTTACAAAATTCAGCTGCTTCAGCATCTCAACAAGGATGACCCAGATCGGTGCGCTGAATTTGAAGGTAGACGGCTGTGCTGACTTTGGTCTTGATAAAACACAGTGAACCTACACCAGCAGATGACATGGCTTCCCAAACCATCACTAATTATGGAAACTTCACGCTAGACCTCAAGCATCTTGGATTGTGGCCTCTCCACTCTTCCTCCAGACTCTGGGACCCTGATCCAAATGAAATTCAAAATTTACTTCCATCTAAAAACAACACCTTGGACCACTGAGGAACAGTCCAGTTCTTTCTCTCCTTGGCCCAGGTAAGATGCTTCTGGCGTTGTCTATTGGTCATGAGTGACTTGACACAAGGAATGAGACACTTGTAGCCCATGTCCTGGATACGTCTGTGTGTGGTGGCTCTTGAAGCAATGACTCCAGCAGCAGTCCACTTCTTGTGAATCTCCACCAAATTTTTGAATGGCCTTTTCTTAACAATCCTTTCAAGGCTGCGGTTATTCTGGCTGCTTGTGCACCTTTTTCTACCACACTTTTTCCTTCCACTCAACTTTCCATTAATATGCTTGGGTACAGCACTCTGTGAACAGCTAGCTTCTTTAGCAATCACCTTTTGTGGCTTACCCTCCTTGTGAAGTGTGTCAATGACTGCCTTCTGGACATCTGTCAAGTCAGCAGTCTTTCCCATGATTGTGGAGCTACTGAAACAGACTAAGGGACCTTTGTAAACGCTTAGGAAGCCTTTGCAGGTGTTTTTTTGTTAATTATTCTAATTTACTGAGATAATGACTTGGGTTTTCATTGGCTGTAAGCCATAATCATCAACATTAACAGAAATAAAAACTTGAAATAGATCACTCTGTTCATAATGACTATATAATATGAGATTTACTTTTTGTATTGAAAAACTGAAATAATTAACTTTTTGATGATATTCTAATTTTGTGAGAAGCACCTGTATGTTTACTAACATTTCAAACCAAACGACAAATAAAAAAAGATAAATATACTTATTTTTCTGCTGCCAGCAAAACAAGATATTAATCGTAAATTGCAAGCCATCTTATTACCAACTGGAGATTGGGAAAGTCACACAAAGTGGCTTTTAAGGTGCCATAAGTGATATGAAACATTGTCCTTTCCCTCTTTGCTCTGTACTAAGGCAACCAGACGATAATTGCTAGACAGTGGGCAGTATCTCCCTCACTAGACATTAAGGCTTTTTAGCTGTAAAGACATTACAAACCATAAAGACTATTGTGTCCTTGACCACAATAACAGAAAAAGTACTATCAAAAGTACTTTTTATTTAACCATTTAAAGTTTTCAATTATATCAACCTTGGCATTCTCAACTTTCTGGAGAACTGCAACCAGGGTACTGTATCTATGTATCAAAGCTGTTTGCTGAAAAACAATTTATCCTTAATTTACTACAACCATGCAGGGTCAATTGAGTATAAATGTATATTTAACTGATTAAAAGGGGAATTAGCCACTGCCAAGACTCCTTTGGTTTAGGTTTATTCCCCTCAAGACAAAGGATCAGGCATGTTGACATCGAACATTACTGAATAGTGATGAGCGACCGTGCTCAGTGACATTTGGATATCCCTTAAGTATCTGGGTGCTCGGATGTGCTCGGCACTTACCGAGCATTGGCAGGTGCATGGAATTAATACTTGATCTCCACCCTGCAAGTTTAGCGCCTGTTACACAGTCAATAAACATGCAGTCTGTCACAGGTTTACTGCGACAGAGTAGAGCCAGAAAACCGCAGCATCTGATTCTTCCTACTCCTGCACTGGTTAGAATCACTTCACCTTCATATTAAACGGTGTAAATTTCTTTGGGTAGTGCAGGGGTTAATCTGATCAGTTGAGAGCTCCTGGAGAGTTTAGGCTCTCAGCTGTGCACTGTTAGCCACTCCGATCTCCTATATAAACTGGGTCCTGGCTAGCTCTTATTGCAGAGCTAGCTTTTGCTGTATGGCTGGAAATTGTTGGTGGTTATTAGGGTAGGCAGTTGGTGGAATTATCTGTGACTGTTGCTAGGTTGTGAGTGTGTGATTCCCTTTCTTCTTCTACTTTGGTTTAACACCATCCTCCACTCCCAGATGCATTCCTCTGTTGTCTGTGTATTTGTATGTTTCGTATTTTTCGTTATCCCTGTTTGTATTACCTTGTTAGTCTGGTTGGTGTATTACGGTACACTACTTCTCCCCTCTTCCCTGGGTGGGGGAAGGCTACAGACTTAGGGCGGATTCAGGAGCTAAGGCAAGGTACGTGCCTCTGGCATCTTCACCATCAGAAATAATCGGGAACAGAGCAAGCTAGGGTGCCCCTAGCATTAGGGACAGGGAAGGAGCCCCTGGTCCTGGGACTCTTGACAACACAGTCATGACACAGTCACTGTAATATCATAACTATCTTGGTAGTGGCATTACTGTGATTGGCTAGCCGCATTACCCCATCAAAGGTTATAAAAAGACCGGCGCCACCACACTCAGCACAGTGATGCCACTGCACAGCACAGGGACAGTTCTGATTGGAGGAAGAGAGTAGTTGTCTAGGCCTGTATGCACAGTTTTAGGAATCAGAGTCCTTTAGTTGTGATACTTTGGTGAACCATCAAACTAAAAGTCCTTTTAAGGGCTAATCTTGTGCTTTGCTGTTTCTATGCGATACATTCTGCATTTAGCCTAAGGACACCTCCTGGAGCATAGGAAAGTGGCTGAATACAGCAACTATGCAGGGCTTAGAGCCTTTCAGTCTGTTGCTAAATATATACACACATGGTCAAAATTGTTGATACCCCTCGTTTAATGACAGAAAAACCAACAATGGTCACAGAAATAACTTGAATCTGACCAAAGTAATAATAAATAAAAAATCTATGACAATGTACAAATGAAAGTCAGACATTGCTTTTCAACCATGCTTCCACAGAATTAAAAAACAAACAAAAAACTTATGAAATAGGCCGGGACAGAAATGATGGTACCCTTAACTTAATATTTTGTTGCACAACCTTTTGAGGCAATCACTGCAATCAAACAATTCCTGTAGCTGTCAATGAGACTTCTGCACCTCTCGACAGGTATTTTGGCCCTCTCCTCAAGAGCAAACTGCTCCAGTTGTCTCGTGTTTGAAGGTTGCCTTTTCCAGACGGCATGTTTCAGCTCTTTCCAAAGATGCTCAATAGGACTTATGTCAGAGCTCATAGAAGGCCACTTCAGAATAGTCCAATGTTTTCCTCTTAGCCATTCTTGGGTGTTTTAAGCTGTGTGTTTTGGGTCATTATCCCGTTGTAAGACCCATGACCTGCGACTGAGACCAAGCTTTCTGACATTGGGCAGCACATTTCTCTCTAGAATGCCTTAATAGTTTTGAGATTTCATTGTACCCTGCACAAATTCTAGACACCCTGTGCCAGATGCAGCAAAGCAGCCCAATAACATAGAGCCTCCTCCATGTTTCACAATAGGGACAGTGTTCTTTTCTTGATATGCTTCAGTTTTCCGTCTGTGAACATAGAGTTGATGTGCCTTGCCAAAAAGTTCCGTTTTTGTCTCATCTGTCCATAGGATATTCTCCCAGAAGCTTTGTGGCTTGTCAGTCAGCATGTAGTTTGGCAAATTCCAGTCTGGCTTTTTCATGATTTTTTTTCAACAATGGTGTCTTCCTTGGTTGTCTCCCATGAAGTCCACTTTGGTTCATACAACGATGGATGGGTGTAATCTGACACTGATGTTCCTTGAGCTTGAAGTTCACCTTTAATCTGTTTAGAAGTTTTTCTGGGTTCTTTGTTACCATTCGTATCATCTGTCTCTTTGATTTATTATCAATTTTCCTCCTGCTGTCACGTCGGCTCAGGTTGGCTACAGTCCCATGGATCTTAAATTTCTGAATTATATGTGCAACTGTAGTAACAGGAACATCAAACTGCTTGGAGATGGTCTTATAACTTTTACCTTTAACATGTATGTTTATAACTTTCTTTCTAATCTCTAATATTTCTATAATACAGTATGTTGAAAAAAAACCCATCAGACAACTCAAACAGCTGGGGGCAAGCTTACTTGTTATAACCAAAGAGGAGAGGCAAGGGACACATACACCAGATACAGCAGAGGCGGGGGTACACTGACAAAGGCCTGCGCCAATTTCATGACACCCTCCTAGCATCCAGGCCCTGATGACTGAGTATTTTTGACAAGGAGGGAAAAGTTTTTAAAGCTGGTCAAGCAATATCTAGCTTGAAGTGGTTTTAAATTTCAATATTTTGAATGAAGCCCTCCAGTTGTTGTTTTCAACGGTGTATGGATGACCCTCCTCATAATTTTTTATGGCTTTCCACTATGCAGAGCCTTTATGAGTGTTGAAGTACCACAACTACACATTCTTAATATTTGAATGAGGCCCTCCAGTTGTTGCCTTCAAGGGTCTATGGATGACCCTGCTTCTAATTTTTGGCAGGCTTTGCACTAAGGCATAGCCTTGAGTCTAGGAGTATCACTACATGACAATTTGAACAGAATGTGTTTGATGCCCTCCTTTATGTCTAATACAGAGTGCATCTAAGTCCCTCTTCCATCTAGTTTTTGACAGTTCTTGCTCCCTTCATAAATTACACTGATATTTCCAAGTTTTTTTTATACAAATTTCAATTTTGGTTTACTCTTAAATAATTTAAAAAAAATCTGTTTTAAATGTTGCCTTATAAACAAGTCATTGTGCAGGAAAGAATGTTTTGTTTCCTGTACAATGTTTTGTTTCTCATCGATTTTGAATGTTTCATTGTCAGTCCTTAAAGAGGATATATGGGACCTTAGAAAAAAAGGCATGTAGTTGCTAACGGTGGCAACTACCTGTCTTTTGTACCTGGCACCGATCAATGACCGCTCCTGCCAGAGATTCAGCTACTCCCTGTCTACAGAGCAGCAGTTTCTCTTCCTGTTGACAGGGTGGTCCTACTGGTATCATGATGATTGACATCCGGCTTCTGCTGCCTATTGGGGGAGACAACAGACAGGTAGTTGCCCCTGTTAAGCAACTTGCCTTTTTTTGTTGTTTAAAGTCACGGATATCACAGTTAACCCCCAGGCCATTTTCCGTTTTTGCATTTTTGTTTTTTTACTCCCCTTCTTCACAGAGCCATGACTTTTTTATTTTTGGGTCAAAATGGCCTTATGAGGGCTTGTTTTTTTCAGGACAAGTTGTACTTTTGAACCACATCATTGCTTTTAACATATCATATACTGGAAAACTTCAAAATGCGGTGAAATTGCAAAAAAAGTGCAATTCCAACGTTTTTTTTTTAACCATGTTCAATAAATGATAAAACTGACCTGTCACTATGATTCTCCAGGTCATTATGAGTTCATAGACACCAAATATGTCTAGGTTATTTTTTATTTAAGTGATGAAAAAAAAATCCAAACTATGGTAAAAAAGCGTCATTTTCCGAGATATGTAGCGTCTCCATTTTTCGTGATTTGGGGCTAGGTGAGAGCTTACTTTTTGTGCACCAAGCTGACATTTTTTATGATACCGTTTTGGTGTAGATATAATCTTTTGACCACACGTTATTGCATTTTATTGCAATGTATCGGTGACAAATAAAACGTAATTCTGACGCTTTGACTTTTTTTTTCATTACGCTATTTAGCGATCAGGTTAATTATTTTTTATATTGATAGACCAGGCTATTCTGAATGCGGCGATACCAAAAATGTATATGTTTGAATTTTTTTTTGTTTTATTTTGAATAGGTTGAAAGGGGGATGATTTCAACTTTTATATACAGCTCTGGCAAAAATTAAGAGACCACTGCACAGTTTTATAAAAATCAGCTTCTCTACTGACAGCCATTCCATTCCAGTGTCAGTTGAATTCCAACCAGAGTCCACCCTCATTCTACTTAATGTGCTTCTGATTAGGTGATCACATAAACCAAATCTTATTTAATGAAGGAAAGTCTAAAAAACACTGCTGCGGTGTTCACAATCCTCTTGCAATAGGACAAGCTGGATGGCAAAACAAGTGCTAGTAATATCCCAGAAGTAATAGGAATGAAAAAATAACTTTTCACCATGCCAAAGGAGTTGAAAAGAAAAGTCTTCAGTGAGGAAAAGAAGGGCTCAATTCTGGCTTTACAAGCAGAGGGACACAGTGAGCGTCATGTGCCTCCATCCTTAAAATTTCTAAGACAGCAGTCCATTACATCAAGGTCAAGAGGCAGACATTGGGGACAAATCTACAGACCGGCAGAGGGCAAAACGACTCTTCACTGACTGGGATGACCGTCATCTTATTCAAATGTCACTCAGCAACCGCAGGATGACATCAAATAACCTACAAAAGGAATGGCAAATAGCAGCTGGTTTGAAGTGCACGGCAAGAACAGTTCGTAACAGGCTCCAAGAGGCAGGACTCAAGTCATGTAAAGCTAGAAAAAAGTCTTTAAACAATGAGAAGCAAAGGAGAGCCAGGCTGAAGTTTGCCAAAGACCATAAGGATAGGACCATAGAGGACTGGAGTAAGGTAATCTCTGATAAGTCTAATTTTCAGCTTTGCCCAACACCTGGTCGTCTAATGGTTAGATGGAGACCTTGAGAGGCGTACAAGCCACAGTGTCTTTCACCCACTATAAAATTTGGTGGAGGATCGGTGATGATGTGTGGATGCTTCAGCAAGGCTGGAATTGGGCAGGTTAATCTTTGTGAAGGACGTATGAATCAAGCCGCATACAATGTGCCATGCCACACAGCTAGGTCAATCAAGGTGTGCCTGAAGGACCACCACATCAAATCCCTGTCATGGCCAGCCCAATCTCCAGACCTGAACCCCATTGAAAACCTCTGGAATGTAATCAAGAGGGAGATGGATAGTCACAAGCCATCAAACAAAGAAGTACTGCTTACGTTTTTGTACCAGGAGTGGCATAAGGTCACCCAAAAGCAGTATGAAAGACTGGTGGAAAGCATGCCAAGACGTATGAAAGCTGTGATTAAAAATTATGGTTATTCCACAAAATATTGATTTCTGAACTCTTCCTGAGTTAAAACATTGGTATTGTTGTTTCTAAATAATTATAAACTTGTTTTTTTTGTTTTTTGCATTATTTGAGGTCTGCAAACAATGCATTTTTTTTGTTATTTTGACCATTTCTCAGTTTCAGAAAATAAATACAAAATATATTGCTTGGAACAATTTACATATTACTCAAAAATATGCCTATAAAGAGAAAATTCGGACAAACTGAAAATATTGCAGTAGTCCATAAATTTTTGCCAAAGCTGTATATATATATATATATATATATATATATATATATATATATATATATATATATATATATACACACTTCTCAAAAAATTAAGGGAACACTAAAATCCCACGCCCTAGATATCACTGAATGAAATATTCCAGTTTTAAATCTTTATTCATTACATAGTGGAATGTGTTGAGAACACTAAAACCAAAAAATGATCAACGTAAATTACAACTTATATCCCACGGAGGTCTGGAGTTGGAATGATGCTCAAAATCAAAGTGGAAAATGAAGTTACAGGCTGATCCAACTTCAGCGGAAATGCCTCAAGACAAGGAAAGGATGCTCAGTAGTGTGTGTGACCTCCACGTGCCTGTATGATCTCCCTACAATGCCTGGGCATGCTCCTGATGAGGCCGCGGATGGTCTCCTGAGGGATTTCCTCCCAGACCTGGACTAAAGCATCCGCCAACTCCTGGACAGTCTGTGGTGCAACGTGACGTTGGTGGATGGTGCGAGACATGATGTCCCAGATGTGTTCAATCGGATTCAGGTCTGGGGAACGGGCGGGCCATTCCATAGCTTCAATGCCTTCATCTTGCAGGAACTGCTGACACACTCCAGCCACATGAGGTCTGGCATTGTCCTGCATTAGGAGAAACCCAGGGCCAACTGTACCAGCATATGGTCTCACAAGGGGTCTGAGGATCTCATCTCGGTACCTAATGGCAGTCAGGCTACCCTCTGGCGAGCACATGGAGGGCTATGCGGCCCTCCAAAGAAATGCCACCCCACACCATTACTGACCCACTGTCAAACCGGTCATGCTGAAGGATGTTGCAGGCAGCAGATTACTCTCCGCGGCATCTCCAGACTTTGTCACGTCTGTCACATGTGCTCAGTGTGAACCTGCTTTCATCTGTGAAGAGCACAGGGCGCCAGTGGCAAATTTGCCAATCCTGGTGTTCTGTGGCAAATGCCAATCTTCCTGCACGGTGTTGGGCTGTGAGCACAACCCCCATCTGTAGACGTCGAGCACTCAGGCCATCTTCATGGAGTCGGTTTCTAATCCTTTGTGCAGACACGTGCAGATTTGTGGCCTGCTGGAAGTCATTTTGCAGGGCTCTGGCAGTGCTCCTCCTGTTCCTCCTTGCACAAAGGCTGAGGTAGAGGTCCTGCTGGGTTGTTGCCCTCCTACGGCTCCCTCCACCTCTCCTGATGTACTGGCCTGTCTCCTGGTAGCGCCTCCAGCCTCTGGACACTACGCTGACAGACACAGCAAACCTTCTTGCCATAGCTCGCTCGCATTGATGTGCCATCCTGGATGAGCAGCACTACCTGAGCCACTTGTGTGGGTTGTAGAGTCCGTTTCATGCTGCCACTAGTGTGAAAGCACAACCAACATTCAAAAGTGACCAAAACATCAGCCAGAAAGCATTGGTACTGAGATGTGGTCTGTGTTCCCCACCTGCAGAACCACTCCTTTATCGAGTGTGTTTTGATAATTGCCAATAATTTCCATCTGTTGTCTATTCCTTTTGCACAACAGCATGTGAAATTGATTGTCAGTGTTGCTTCCTAAGTGGACAGTTTGATTTCACAGAAGTTTGATTCATTTGGAGTTATATTCTGTTGTTTAAGTGGTCTCTTTATTTTTTTAGCAGTGTATATGGAGCGCCCCCACACCGCCGCAGGGCCGAGGGGTACCCGGAGCCGGGCCTCTGAGTCTCAGTTCTGGGGTTGTCACGGTAGCTAGACCCGGTCCGTGGCCCTGTCTGTCAGTGGGGGACGTCCGGTGCAATAAGGGGTGTTGTAACGGTGCAGTTGTGGGGTGCAGGTCGCGGTACATAATGAGGACACCAGGTTGCAGTCTCTTTACCTCTTTACTGAAGATCTCTGGGTCCTCAATCCAGAATACGGCTCACCAGGCTGCGCAAGTCCGGCCGGTCCAATGACACTTCCAGAGTTCTCTTCACAGGAGGAAATCTGTGCCTTCCCCTAGCGCTATGTGTTGTAGTCCTTCCCTGCTGTGCTTACGGAAAGTACCCCACAACTGTTGTGTCTGTTTCTGATGTTCCCTCACAACTCGACTAGATGATGTTCTGCTAATCCTCCGTCCCTCCCTGAGGTTCGGGTAGGAACGGCACCCGTTTGACAGGTAGGCCTGGAGTTCTTCCGGGACCCTAGAGACGCCCCTCTCCCACAATTGCCTCCCAAGACTTCATAGGTGATTTGAGTTAGACAGCCCGCCTGAGACTGACTGTCCTGCCGCTGTTTGGAGTATTGCTTGAAGCTGAATGTTGTTCTACTCCCTCGGCGTTCCGGCCACCGGTATTGCGCCTCAGTAGGATGTTGCTTCGGTCTTACAGCACGACTCCTACTGGTATTTCTCCTTTGCGTGATCCCGTTTCTCACTCAGCACAATCTATCTCTCTTCTAATCCTTTCTTGGGCACCGCCGCTACCCGAAGCAGGCACGGTCCCGTTACGTTCGTTCTCGTTGCCAAGCCTCTGTCAGGATCCCACCCCTGACAGAGACCCTACTGTATCTTCCCCTACAACACCCTCTGCCACAAGGTGTTGCCTGGTTCCAACCCAGTCAGCTTTCTGATCTGACTTCCTGCCTGACCCCCAGTTTACCCACTATGGTGGGGAGTGGCCTAGTGAATAGAACCCTTAGCTCCCCCCGGAGGCCCGGCTGTGAAATGTATTGGTGTCTGTGATACCTGATCAGATGAACTCCTTCAGTGCCATCGGACGCACCATAGCTCCCCATAGTGGCGGAGCCACAGTACTGCAACGACCAGGACTCTGGGGCGCTGCACTCCCCCCTGGTTAAACACAGTACTCCGGGACTGGGAAGAAAACAACAATACAAGTTTAGCAAAAAGACATACAATTTTTGTTGAGTGCAAATAACAATACGTATACTTGAACAAACTTCCCTTTATGGGAGGTGAGGACACTTGAACGTTACAAAACATGGTTAGCATTAAACATTATAAATTACAGGCTATAAATAACTCCTGTTACCCAACCGGGTATTCTATTAAGTGCAAAAATTGCTGAACAATACTTTAACATTGCCTTTAAGGACATACACTCTGTATCCACCAAAGACCTTCCTATAATCACATTATAAGGTAAGTTAACTTTTTTCATTCTCCTTCTTTGAATCTGCAGGACCGCCTGTCCTATCGGCACCAGACCTACTGCCTCTCCTTTCTGTTACAGGACCGCCCCGTTCAGCCAGGGCCTACTGCCTTTTCAACTACTATACACAGTATAGAACATAACATTACTTTCAGTTTTAGAGCACTGAGCCATCTCTACATGACTCCTATGAGGACTCAGGGTTTACCTTCTATCCTAACTATCTATCAGCATTATCAAAAACATTTTCTATCGAACATTAAACCTTCTCATTATCTTTCTTTCTATCATGCATGCTGGACTCCACGTCTATCCCTACGGGTCCACTGCATCCTTCTTCTACCTTTCACCTTTTTACTTCTCAGAGCACATCATCAGTATTTCTTCACATTTAACTAATTAAACACATATAACTTTCTCGTACAACATTATCATCACTTTTCTCTCATCAACATTATTGCTACTTGTCTTAAGCAATATTTCTATCGAAATGCGGCAAATGAACATCCCCTTTAAGAGAGGACCAAGTCTCTGTGAGGTAGCGTATTTTCTCAAGCTACCAGTCCATACTCAGCAAAGGTTCCAGTGCGGTATCTTCGCAAAGAGTCCTTCTTTAAGTAAAACCAGTAGGGAGCGCCTTTAATAAGGTGCAAACTATATACAGGAAAAAGTTTGTATCATGCACTGTTCATGATTTCAGCAGTTTTTAAATAACATAGAAAAAATAGAAAATAACCAAAAACAATAGGGATCCATAAGGAATTAACCCTGAACGGGTTTAGCAGCAACAGTAAACAGTAACTATATACATACTCATGGTATCGAGGTTTATTCTTATAAGTCTGGGGGTAATCTTGGTCCCCCAGCCAACGTGGCACCCGTACTGGTAGTTGGTCTCTCAGATGCCATCAGATCAGCCGGTGCCTGGATTTGAAGGCTAATCCTGCTTGCGAGTTCGGTAGCCGCTACAAGACGTACCGTGGTGATGGGAACGAGGTCCGGCAAATCAGGATCAGTCATGATCGGGACAACAGGGGGCGCTCTCTCAGGCTCACACCGTCGAACGTTCCGGGCACACCATCCTTGTGCACTCCGATGGCGGTTGTAAGTCACCTGATCCCCCCTTTGTAACGGATCACCATTTCGACTGCAGCAGGGGGTCTTCACATTATAGCTAGTGACAAAGACATCAGTTGGTAGCCCCGGTTCCTGTATGGAGCCCCATCCCCTCTTCGGGTGGTAGGCCAGTACAGTTCCCCGCTTTACCACGTCTTTCCTGCCGGGAGCAGACTTCTTACGTTGCGTGTCAGGTGGTTCGGTCTCGTCCCGATCTTTCCAGTGTTGGATCAGACATTGTTTATACTGCTCCCAGGTAAGTACCGCAAGGGTGAGGCCATCTTCCCGGGTCCCATCCGGCCCTGTCCAGGGGGCGTCCCACCGAAGGATCACCCCGTCTAGGCCCACACCTATGGGTTCTCCCATCTTGGTTGGTAGCGGCGGCACTAGCTTCCCCATCGCGTTGGAGGTGAGGATAACCCGCTCCACCAAGAAGGAACGATCATTGCCGGGGTGGGGAGCGGTCAAGGGAGTGGGATCGATCAGGGGAGCTGGATCGGTCGGGAGAGCAGAATCGGCCAGGGGAGTAGGGATGTCGTCCATACCTGCGCCTGATGTGATTCCACCGATGTCGCTCAGGTCCGTTGACAAGGACACTGGAATCGGCTGCAGCCCAGACCGCGGCTCCTCCGGAGTCATCTCTGGACATAACCCCGCCCTCCATGATTCCGTGACTAGGATAGGCAGGCTCGGCTCCTCCACTGGTGTCTCCAAGGAGTCCAGGTCCCTCACCGGCGGTGGACGCGAGTCCTCTTCCGATGGGTGAGGACAAACCGGGATCACCTCGCCGTTGTTCGGGCACCTGCTGTTCATCGTCGCTATCCGGCATTCGGCGGCAATGCATGCATCTGACTCTGCCATTTCTCCAAGGTCGAGGTCCTCCTTCACCTCGTTCCCGCCATCGCAAGTCAGGGGGCAGTTCTCTACTTTGAGGCAGGTCATCGCTTTGCAACAAGAGGCGCAGGGGGCGATCACCGCTTCTGGCGCCACTTTGGTAGTCTCCTCCCATGGCACGCCCTCCTTCTTCTCCGGCGCAGCAATGGCGGCGGCTTTTGGCGGGAACTTCTCTGGGTCAATGGCAATACACAGTCTCTCAATAAAGTACAGTCCAAGCACAACAAATCACAGTTCCAAGGCACACATGACCTGATTCTTCAGGCTTAAGTAGATCCTGTTCGTGACGCCAAGTTTGGAGTGCCCCCACACCGCCGCAGGGCCGAGGGGTACCCGGAGCCGGGCCTCTGAGTCTCAGTTCTGGGGTTGTCACGGTAGCTAGACCCGGTCCGTGGCCCTGTCTGTCAGTGGGGGACGTCCGGTGCAATAAGGGGTGTTGTAACGGTGCAGTTGTGGGGTGCAGGTCGCGGTAAATAATGAGGACACCAGGTTGCAGTCTCTTTACCTCTTTACTGAAGATCTCTGGGTCCTCAATCCAGAATACGGCTCACCAGGCTGCGCAAGTCCGGCCGGTCCAATGACACTTCCAGAGTTCTCTTCACAGGAGGAAATCTGTGCCTTCCCCTAGCGCTATGTGTTGTAGTCCTTCCCTGCTGTGCTTACGGAAAGTACCCCACAACTGTTGTGTCTGTTTCTGATGTTCCCTCACAACTCGACTAGATGATGTTCTGCTAATCCTCCGTCCCTCCCTGAGGTTCGGGTAGGAACGGCACCCGTTTGACGGGTAGGCCTGGAGTTCTTCCGGGACCCTAGAGACGCCCCTCTCCCACAATTGCCTCCCAAGACTTCATAGGTGATTTGAGTTAGACAGCCCGCCTGAGACTGACTGTCCTGCCGCTGTTTGGAGTATTGCTTGAAGCTGAATGTTGTTCTACTCCCTCGGCGTTCCGGCCACCGGTATTGCGCCTCAGTAGGATGTTGCTTCGGTCTTACAGCACGACTCCTACTGGTATTTCTCCTTTGCGTGATCCCGTTTCTCACTCAGCACAATCTATCTCTCTTCTAATCCTTTCTTGGGCACCGCCGCTACCCGAAGCAGGCACGGTCCCGTTACGTTTGTTCTCGTTGCCAAGCCTCTGCCAGGATCCCACCCCTGACAGAGACCCTACTGTATCTTCCCCTACAACACCCTCTGCCACAAGGTGTTGCCTGGTTCCAACCCAGTCAGCTTTCTGATCTGACTTCCTGCCTGACCCCCAGTTTACCCACTATGGTGGGGAGTGGCCTAATGAATAGCACCCTTAGCTCCCCCCGGAGGCCCGGCTGTGAAATGTATTGGTGTCTGTGATACCTGATCAGATGAACTCCTTCAGTGCCATTGGACGCACCATAGCTCTCCATAGTGGCGGAGCCACAGTACTGCAACGACCAGGACTCTGGGGCGCTGCATATATATGTATATATATTTTGAAAAACATTTTTTTTTTATGATCAGATTGCTTGTATGTAACAGAAATGCTCACTTGCTATGAGCGCCGACCACCGGGCAGCGCTCATAGCAATCCAGCTATGATAACCATAGAGGTCTGCTGGAGACCACTGGTTGTCATGCCAACCCTTCGGTGACCCGTGTTCACGTGACAGGGTCACCTATGGGCAGGATTTCCGGAGCGCTTCCTTGAGATTGACAGCGGCATTTAATGGGTTAACAGCTGCGGGTGGATTATGATTCCACCTGTGGCTGTTAGAGGCACATGTCAGCTGTTCAAAACAGTTGACATGTGCTAGGAAAGATGTTGGCTCAGCACCGCATCCTTCATCAAAAGAAGGGAGTCCGACGGCGTATTATTACACCCAACGTCAGAAAGTGGTTAAAGTGGAGTAAAAGTGTGATACCATTGTTCTCAGTAGTGATCTGGGAGTCAGAGATGCTTTCAGGGGTTTTCCCCATGCTGTCCTCCTTCCATTCAGCATTTTTTCCATCTATTTCAACATTTTTACTGCCCCCTTGTAGGGTCTGCCGGAAAAATGCTTGAATTAACCCATTGACTCCCATTATACTCGCTACTTCAAACGAGCATCCGAGCATTAGGAATTGCTCAGTTTGGGTAACAAGCATCCGAGCATTTTAGTGCTTGCTTATAACTATTACTAATCCTTCTTTCCCTGATGTGTAGTGAGAGGAGAGTTGGGAGATGCCCATACACATTAGATCACTGATGAACCCGCAGGCAGATGCTGCCAGTCTTATCTGATGTCTTAATTTTTTGTTTTTTAAATTGGAATCAATTTTTGAAGCTCTGCCAAATAGTAATATGATTAAAGGCCCATTTAGACAGGTTGACCAGTCATTAAACAGCCACCTATCAGCTACACGCAAGCTGATCATCTGTCATCTAATGGTCTGTTATGACAAGCCCGACTGATGTACCATGCACACAGAAAGATTGTTGATATGAGCATTCTGTATTCATTGAACGTAATGTTCTCAACAGTAGAGTTGAGCGAATTTTTCAAAATTCAGTTCCGATTATGATCTGCGGCAAATATTGTATTTGCAATATTCACCAAACACAGCCGAACGTCATTGGAGTCAATGGAAGTAGAAATGACCAAATATGTTCGGAATCGATCGTCAAACATAAATTTGTCACGAATATGGCAAATTCAGATTCGGTGACTGATTCCGAACATATTCGTTCAACTCTGTCCTGATTCCCGTCTCCAGGAGAAGTGAAGAGCGCTGGTAACCCGCATGTAAAGCTGGCACATGCGCATCACAGTAGTTTGCTCTGCTCTCATCAGGGCATAGAAAAGTGCGCCTGCACATGAGTGAGATTGGAGGTTCTGTTTGCAGGACGTAGGATGTGTCATCCACATGAAGCAAGACAGGAGGATAGCGATTGCGAGGATAGAGGAGGCAGCGAAGACCATTGACGCCTATCGGATCAAACTGCCCCATAAGGGGGGGGGGGGATTATAAAAGATTTTTTTTTTTATTTGCAGATGGGGATGGGGATTTATATACTTGCTAGACTGCTGTCAAAGAGGCATTAAAGATGGTAATCATAGTTTATATTAGAAAAACCTGGAGATAGGTTCCCTTTAATCTAGTATACTCTGTAGTAAGATTTGGCAAATTCATTAACAGGCATGTGCCTGTCAATGAATTTGGTGCACTGCTCTGCTGCCATGCACCAGCATCAGAAATGTACTCCTGTGATGTACTTATTTGTCTTACTTTAGGCTACTTCTGTTGTGTACATCATGATGAATAGGTTGGGCAGCGCTTAGCCATATCCTCTCATGCTAAGCTCTTTGCATTGTCCAAAGAGTTGGTTAAGGCCTCTTTCACACTTCCGTCTTTCTTTTTCCGTCACAATACGTCGTTTTGTGAAAAAAACGGATCCAGCAAATATTTCTGCTGGATCCGTTTTTTTCTCATAGACTTGTATTAGCAACATATTATGACGGATGGCCTTCCGATTCATCCGTCATGCACTGCATCCGTCGTAAAATCACTGTCCGTTGGGCGGAGACAATGCACATAGAAACTTTTTTGTGTACATCGGAAAATCGCCCAGTGATGGATCCGGCACTGACTGTCAAAAGCAGGAATCCAGGTACGGATGCCGTCTTTTGAAACTGAGCATGTGTGGAAGAATTTCCCGTCAGGGAAATTCTCTCTCGCTCTCTCTCTGCCTATGCAGCATCAACAGTAAAAAGATATAATGTTAAAAATAATAATAATAAAAAAAATCGTGATAGTCTCACCTTCCGGCGTCCCCCACAGCCTTCACGATGCTTGCAATGCTCCCCGCAGCTCCCGTTCCCAGTGATGCCTTGGGAAATGAAATGACCCGGTGACGTAGCAGTCTCTCGAGACCGTTACATCATCACAGGTCATTGTCTCGTAAGGCATCACTGGGAGCGGAGCATGGGGAAGGCTGCGGGGGACGCCGGAAGGTGAGAATATCACGATTTTTTTTTTATTATTATTTTTAACATTATATCTTTTTAATTTTTTACATTTTTTAAATTATTTTTAACATGGGTTGTGTTGTGCATGCGTTTTCGCAGCAAAAAAATGCAGCGAAGACGCATACACAATGTGTGCACATAGCCAATTCTGGCAACAACTGCCTTGACGGGTCCGTCAAAAAAACAGACCCAGTGCTCCCGTTTTTTACAATCTGCACAGGATCTGTCTTTTCAACATTTTGACGGATTGTGACTGATTGTAAAAAACATAAGTGTGAAAGAGGCCTAAGCTGACATCAATCCAGCAAAAGTTACAAACATTTCGCAACATTTCAAATGCAAATTGCCTTGCAATAATGACTTGTAGGATTGCTGCTTCCAACAGGTGGCGCTATAGAGTTAAAGTCCTCTTCATCTCTGAAGAGGTAATTTGCATATTACATTTCCCAAAGGAGCATTGCACAACAAATAAGCCTCATTACATTGACATGTCAGCAACATTTCACAAAGATTTACAGTAGATTTCAGGATGAAACGGATTAATCGGCCCCATAGTTGTTTTTTTTAAGCCTCATAACAGTTATAATGTAAAGTTTAGCTGTTGCAGTCACTCAAAGGGAATCTGTTACCAGGTTTTTGCCACGCAGCATAATTTAAAGACAGAGACCCCGTTTGCACTGATGTGTCACTTACTGTTCTGCTTGCTGTAGTTTTAATAAAATCATAGTTATATAAGCAGAAAATTATCACTAGAGGAATAATAAACCTGTTGCCAGGTAGTCCTCCATATTCATGAGCTCTGTATAACCCTGCCCCCAGCACTGATTGTCAGCTTTCTGCCTATGTGCAGCGCCCCAGAGTCCTGGTCGTTGCAGTAATGTCGCTCTGCCACTATGGGGAGCGATGTTACGTCTGATTGCACTAAAGGAGTTCACCTGACCAGGTATCACAGTCACACATTACACTTCACACTCCGGCCACCAGGGGGAGCAAAGGGTTCTATGTATTAGGCCACTCCTCACACTCTGGTAAAATGGGGGGTTGGATAGGAAGTTAGAGAGAAGCTGACTGGGTCTTGCCCAGGTAACATCTAGTGAGAGGAGAGCGTTGCTTGGGAAGATTCATTGGGGTCCCTGTCAGGGGTGGGATCCTGACAGTGGCCTAGCGAAAGGACAGATTGTTACGGAGCCGTGCCTGCACCTCATTGCGGCGGCATCTTAAGAAAGGACACGAAGCGAAGTATATTGTGGAGAAGTGAGAAACGAGATCACAACACAAAGGCGATAGAACCAGTAGGAGTCGTGAGATCGGCAACATCCTACTGAGGCGCGTAGCCGGTGGCCGGAACGCCGAGAAAGTAACAGACTCTACGCATTACTTTGAACCAACGGCAGGACAGTTAACTTTAGGTTGGCTGTCTCACCTTTTACACCTAATGAAGACAACGGAGGCAATTTTGGGAGAGGGGCGTCTCTAGGGTCCCTATAAAATAACTCCAGGCCTACCCCGTCATACGGGTGCGTGATATCAATATCATCTGGGGGACAGAGAGAGAAAGAACAGAAACATACACGACAGTTGTGAGGACTATCCCGTGGTGCTCAGCAGGGAAGTACTACAACACCCAGGCGCTAGTAGGTAGGCACTGATTTCCACCTGCAAAGGGAACTCTGGATGTGCCTTCGGACCGGCTGGTCTCAGCCAGCCCTGTTAGCAGTGCTCTGGATTGTGGATGCCAAAGCCTTCAGTAAAGAGGTAAAGAGACTGCAACCCTGTGTCCTCGTTATTTACTGCGACCTACACCGTCATCTACATCTTTAATTGGGCGCCCCTTAGCAGGACCACGGACCGGGTCAGGCCACCGTGACATCCCCAGAACCGAGAGAGACCCGGTACCGAGTACCCCGCTGCCCTGCGTTTGGGGGCCGCTCCATATGCACAGTGTCCACTGAAAGCTGCTAATCAGTGATGTTGGCGGCTTTATTCAGAAAACTGGTAGATCTGCAGCAGGGAAAACAGTGATTTATCAAAACTGCAGCAAATAGCCTAGTAAGTGATACATTGCTAGAATCAGAGTTTCTGCCCCTACACCATGCTGCTTTCAGATGGGGCAGCAAATACCTGAAGACACATTGCATTTAAAGAGGTTAACAGGATTAATAATTACATATATTGTTTATGGAGCACTCCACAGTCTCCTGCTGGGACCAGAGGAATGTAAATCACAGTTAAATCCTTCACGGTGGCTCAGTGGTTAGCATTGCAGCACCGGAGTCCTGAGTTCAAATCCCGCCCAGGACAACATCTGCAAGGAGTTTGTATGTTCTCCCCGTTTGCGTGGGTTTCCTCCCACATTCCAAAGACATACTGATAGGAATGTAGATTGTGAGCCCCAGCGGGGACAGTGATGATAATGTGTGCCAACTGTAAAGCATAGCTCCCAACCGTCCCTCATTGTGCGGGACTGTCCCGGTTTTAAGCCTTTGCTCCGCTATCCAGCACGGGACGCTCTGCTTCCCGCTGACAGCAGGACCGACACGCCCCCTTGTGTTAAGCCATGCCCCGGGCCCTTACCCTTCCGTATGGCTGCCTGCTTTCTGCGCACAGGACCTGTGATGAGGTCACAGGAGGGGAGGAGTCAGGGGTCACATGATCGGGACCTCCGTGGATTGCAGGACTCGGCTGTGCTGGTTGCCAACTTGGTGCTGCAGTATGAGGTAAGTAATGCCTTGTGTGGGGTCAGGAGGTGTACAGTGTGGATGTAGCAGAGCCATGTGTGTACAAGGTGTATAGAGTGGAGCCATGTGTGTACGAGGTGTATGGAGCAGAGCTGTGTGTGTATGAGGTGTATGGAGTGGAGCCGTGTGTGTATGAGGTGTATGGAGCGGAGCCGTGTGTGTATGAGGTGTATGGAGCGGAGCCGTGTGTGTATGAGGTGTATGGAGCGGAGCCGTGTGTGTATGAGGTGTATGGAGTGGAGCCGTGTGTGTATGAGGTGTATGGAGCGGAGCCGTGTGTGTGCGAGGTGTATGGAGCGGAGCCGTGTGTGTGCGAGGTGTATGGAGCGGAGCCGTGTGTGTGCGAGGTGTATGGAGCGGAGCCGTGTGTGTGCGAGGTGTATGGAGCAGAGCCGTGTGTGTATGAGGTGTATGGAGCTAAATGTGTACGAGGTGTATGGAGCGGAGCTGAATGTGTACAAGGTGTACAGAGCAGAGCCGTGTGTGTATGAGGTGTATGGAGCTAAATGTGTACGAGGTGTATGGAGCGGAGCTGAATGTGTACAAGGTGTACAGAGCAGAGCCGTGTGTGTATGAGGTGTATGGAGCAGAGCTGAATGTGTACGAGGTGTATGGAGCTGACCTAAATGTGTACAAGGTGTACGGAGCGGAGCCGCGTGTGTACGAGGTGTATGGAGCGTAGCGCGTGTGTACGGAGCAGAGCTGTGTGTGCAAAGTGTACGGAGCGCAGCTGCATGTGTAGGAGTAGCTATGTGTGGCCATTATATGGTACAAAGTATCATGTGCGGCCAATATACAGTATGGAGCATCATGTGCGGTCATTATACAGTATGGAGCATCATGTGTGGTCATTATACAGAATGGAGCATCATGTGGGGCCATTATACAGTATGGAGCATCATGTGCGGTCATTATACAGTATTGAGCATCATGTGGGGTCATTATACAGTATGGAGCATCATGTGCGGTCATTACAGTATGGAGCATCATGTGCGGTCATTATACAGTATTGAGCATCATGTGCAGCCAATATACAGTATGGAGCATCATGTGCAGTCATTATACAGTATGGAGGATCATGTGCAGTCATTATGCAGTATGGAGCATCATGTGCGGTTATTATATAGTAGGGAGCATCATGTGCAGCCAGTATACAGTATGGAGCATCATGTGCAGTCATTATACAGTATGGAGCATCATGTGCAGTCATTATACAGTATTGAGCATCATGTGGGGTCATTATACAGAATGGAGCATCATGTGGTGGTCATTATACAGTATAGAGCATCATGTGGGGTCATTATACAGTATGGAGCATCATGTGCGGTCATTATACAGTATGGAGCATCATGTGGGGTCATTATACAGTATGGAGCATCATGTGAGGCCAATATACAGTATGGAGCATCATGTGCAGTCATTATACAGTATGGAGCATCATGTGCAGTCATTATACAGTGTGGAGCATCATGTGCAGTCATTATACAGTATGGAGCAGCATGTGCAGTCATTATACAGTATGGAGCATCATGTGCAGTCATTATACAGTATGGAGCATCATGTGCAGTCATTATACAGTATGGAGCATCATGTGCAGTCATTATACAGTATGGAGCATCATGTGCAGTCATTATACAGTATGGAGCATCATGTGCGGTCATTATACAGTATGGAGCATCATGTGTGGTCATTATACAGTATGGAGCATCATGTATGGTCATTATACAGTATGGAGCATCATGTGCGGTCATTATACAGTATGGAGCATCATGTGTGGCCATTATACAGTATGGATAACTGTGTGGCCATTTTTTTTTTGTTTATAATTATTGTATATGAAAAAGTGTGATGAGCAGTGCTAAATGGGTGTGGTTGGGACGTGGATATGGGTGTGACTAATTATGAATGGGTGTGGTCAGAGGCATGGCCTAAAATTTGCAGCGGCGCACGTCGCATACTTTTTCCCTCTTTCCCATCTTCAAAAGTTGGGAGGTATGGGTAAAGTGCTGTGGAATATGTTAGCGCTATATAAAAATAAAGATTATTATTGCTAAGAAGGTCATGTCATGCCTAATGGCCAAATCAGCAGTTCTGCTATAGACCTACCTCCTACCACTGCTTACCCTCCTAGGTGTAATTTACCAGACACTGATGAATGTCCATATGACGCCCAGGACAATACCTTTCTAAGGAATTTCTTCTTGATCATCCACAGCTATATAGACATCATGTGCACATGCATTATAACTGGACAGCAGTCTGTTATCACCACATAGACAATACATAGCCTAAAGTCTTTTCTAATGGTTGTATGCAGTGGCGTAACTTGAAACTCATGGGCCCCGATGCGACAGCATCAACAGGGCCCCCAAATATTTTAAATCTTTAATAGCAATAGTCTTTTTCTCTAGGCCAAAAGGACCCCTGCACCTGTTGTAGTTACACCCCTGGTTGTATTTTTCCTGACCCTCTCATACAAATGCATGCTCCGCTGAGCCTGGATATGTTCTGAAAGGGAAGAAAGCATCTCTGGTAGCTGCTTATCTTCCCCAATCTGTCTCACGCTTGACAACTGTTGTGAGGGGATGTTGTGACACCTCCATACCCATTAAATTGTCCAGTCCCACTGAAATTGACACGTTTGCATGACAATTACACATTAGAACTGCCTATACCTGGTGCACTGTAGATCTTTTGCTACAATCTTGGCATTGACACATGAATCAATTTCATAATAATTTACTATTCCTTCCTCTCAAACCCAATTACTAGAAAGCTCATTTGTATCTGGATTCGGTCATACACTGGAAGTAATTTAGGAAGGTACTAGCACATCCATTAAAGCTCAGCAGTGCAGACTATTACACATTCTGTGCAGGTGCAATTCCCAATTTAGAAAGTAGTGCATGGTTGTTTTGTGCATCTAATTGGTACAAAAAAAATAGAAAAAGTGGCAATTCAGCTCATCGCTTGTGCTAGGGATAAGTATCTCAGGAGACTTCCGCAGTCTGTGGTCTGGGTGTGGTGTGCAGAGTATGTACTGGTCTGGCTTCCAGGTCAACTAGCTCTCAATGGTACCAAAGTGGATGTTCTCCAGCACCAAAAGAAAGTAGTTAAAACTTAGCCTTTAATCATATAAGATAAAAAGGGTGAATGTGCATATAATAAAATAGAAAACCCACAATGCTTATGCGTTTTGTTTAGAAATGCACTTAATCATAGCTATGATTACCGTAAATGTTTTGTAACCATTATGGGTTTTCTTTTTTATTATGTGCATATTTTTCATTTTTTTATCCCATATTTTAAAGGCTAAGTTTTAGCTACTTTCCTTTGGTGCTGGAGAACATCCCTTATTGGACCATTGACAGCATGTAATTGATTCCAGCAAAGTACTTTTATGTTTTTAAATTTTTGTTTTAATCAATAAGAAGTGAAAACACCAGTGCCCACTAATTACTGTCGAAATTAACGCTGCTGGCAAACTGACCAGGCCCTGTGTGTAGATACATTAGAAAAGTGAACAATAAAACAAGAGGGAAAGGTATTTCCACTCTCAAAAAACCACACTGTATAAAAATTGCAAAGAAAAACAAGGTATAATGGCACACTAAAGACTGAAGAAACCACTCACAGTAGGAGTGGCTAAAGTAGCAACAATGAGGATTAATAGTAATGTAATAAATATTGCAATAGGTAGATGAATGCCAAACTGCAGTGGTTGAGCTCAAGGAGGCCAGAGAGACTGAAGAATTTTAAAGCAACATATATTGCAGTATAGTTTGTTCAGTATAAAAGGTCATCATTATGATTTCTTCTCATAGATATTAGTAATAGTTGTAAGAATATAAACATTAAAGCATAGCTTTTAATATGATGTACAAATGAAAAAAGATATAACTACTACAATACTGCTCTTTATCTAAAAAAAATATAACTACTATCACAAAAGCACATGGCAGCCAAGCTTCCTATTAGATGAGCGGAACGCCTGGATACAAAATCTTTCTGTGTTGGTGAAACCACTGCTCCTTCCCCTATGTTACGGCCTTCCCAATCTGCTGTCCTTGAAGCAGGGCTGAGGCCTCCTGCCCACAACCTGCAGTTGTGCAGATACAACAGTCAGCAACCACGTCCAGTTCATTGTCCCAGCGCAGCGTTCACTTGTCCCTGCCCCAGACATTTACCAGAAAGCATAAATATCGACCCACCCACAGGCCAAAAACACCCACATAGCCAGATAGCTAGCCCTGGAAATATTGCCATTTTGACTTCTTACCAACCAGTATGTGTAAAATTACAGATACGGAGGGCTATTAAATGCATAACGCATGACAAAATATGGAATGGGCAACACAGGGATAATTAGATAACTGCGTTGTGGCGGTAGGCGGTTCATATGTTGGCAAGGCTTTGTGAGCAGCAGAGAGCAGTGTCTGAATTCCAGCTTCTCAATGCCCGTCAGAGTAACACTCAGCCCCCACACATAACAACTGTCGAGTGGGTGTGGATCGAAGACATTTCCAAGGTTCTTCAAAACTTTGAGTGCTGCACCAAGATGGTGAGCGCTTAACCATCCCGATGCTCCGTCTGTTAAAACGTTTGCTGCAGAATCTCAAAGAGGAAGCTTTTAATGCCGAGCAGGTGGCCATGGAGCAAGATTTTACAGTGGCTGATACTACACCCCCCATCGTCACACAATATTCTCAAGATACATTGGGCACAACAGGGACAAACAGGCTCTCCATGCATGTGTTGTGAGTGTCACACAGCAACGACACATGCAGCTGCGGAGCCGAACAGTTGATCAGCCGGAGCGATCCAGGAAGCCGGGTTCCCTCTGCAGCTTATTCGGTAAGCACTATAGCTTGCCGAATAAGCCCTAACCTGATCAAATTTGCTCATCTCTAGGGCTGATGAGGAACATGAGGAGGAGGATGAGGCAGAACAGGAGTTTTTGGTCTATGCTACAGAGGGGACTCCAAATCCCAGCTTCATGCCTGTCCAGAATGGATGGCCTGAGGAGGAGAAGGAAGAGGAGGCTATGTGTCGTAAGGAGGAGAGGATGGTTAGTGTTCTTCCTGGTTAGGACACTGAACGTTTGACTCTTTGTAGTCTGCCACACATGGCAGAGTTCATGTCCAGATGCCTTTCCCAAAACCCTTGTGTGAAACACATTTTGACCAACATGAAATACTGGCTGTGCACCTTTCTTGACCCACAGTACAAGGAGAAATTTGCTTCTCTCATGTCAGAGGCAGATGTGCCATTTTCAGTGCATGTATGCCAGAGGGCCGTTGTGGAAGACTTGCTAAAAAGATTACCCTCAGACAACACTGCTGGCAGAGGTACCGGCTCTTTTCACCCACAAGGATTACAGGGGAGGGTCACGCACACCAGATGCAACTCGGGAGGAAAATGTCCACCAACTGATACATTTTCATGAGACCATCACATCAGCAAGGGCTATCTGTGGGTGTAACTATGATGAGGAGGGAGAAGTTGACCAAGATGATGAACGACTTCTTAAGTGACTGTACCAGTGTCCTTCCTTATTCTTCAGTGCTCTTTAACTATTGGTTGTCCAAGCTCCACATTTGGCCCGACCTCTCCTTCTACACCTTGGAGGTGCTGCCATGGCCTGCTGCAACTGTGTTGTCTGAGCAGGTTTTTAGTTTGGCTGGTGCAATCATAACGGATAGGTGCGCATGCCTGTCAATGGAGAATGCAGACAGGCTGACGCTTCTAACATTGAACAAGGGCTGGATTTCCAGCAACTTTGTAAGCCCTACGGATGAAAGCAAACCAAATGTTTTGTTTGGAAAGTTGTCTTAACATCCATTCCTTACCGTCCAAACCCATTTTGTTCATGAAATCACCTCCTCCTGCTGCTTCTGCAACAAGTAGTAAGTGGTCATACTGTATATGTATACCCCAAAAGGCTAATGTTTTGTACTTTGTGAAAACTTGTCACATTGTGCAAAGGTGAAACTTGTACTCCCTATCGATACTCCAAATGCTAAGTAACTAAGATTATTGCCCCTGCTAAATTGTCACGTAAGATTATCTGTACCCAGATTGCGCCAGTCGCACAACTGCTAGATAAAGATACGCTATTTTTTAAAACAATAGAATTTTTTTTTCAATCGTCTTACCTGACACACTCCAAATGCGGAGTAATGAAGATTATTGTCCCTGCTAAATTGTCACGTGCGATTACCTCTACCCAGATTTCACCAGTCGCACAACTGCTAGACAAATATTAGGTATTTTAAGTGGAAAATGGCATAGAGCTTCAGCATGTACTCGCAATGATGAGAACACCTAGCTGCCTGCCTTTCACCCTCCCTCCTATTAAATCTCTCCCTACTTAAAACCCCACAAAACAAACAGGTAATCTCTTGACAATCTTCACTACCTGAAAGAGCATTTTGGAATAAATAGCGCTCAACATAACCTCCTATCACTCTCCCTATGCTACTTTCACTCTCCCTACGCTGAAACTACGCTCTACCTATGCTGTTTGCGGCTGCAATGTGCACAAGATGGCGCCGGCAGCCTTTAAATAGTCCCTATGATGCTGGAAGGCCAGACAATCACAGTAATGCCACACCAAGGATGGTGCCGGCATTACTGTGGCAAGCCAGCCCAGCATGTTCATTGGCTGCATATAAAGCAGCAAACATGCTGGGCAGGTCACGTGAATATACCGAGGCGAATACCTAATTACTCGCTGATTAACGAATACCGTACTATTCGTGCGAGTAACGAATAGTGCCGAATGTATTTGCAGCACCCCAGGGTCCTGGTTGTTGCAGTAATATCATTCTCCTCTAGGGGGGAGTGATGTTACGTTTGGAGGCAATAAAGGTGATCTCCTTACCAGGTACCACAAACATACAACACATTTCATACTCCAGTCCACCAGGGGGAGCTATGCTCCTATTTATTAGGGCACTCTTCACACTTAGGTAAAACTGGTGGCCTGGATAGGAAGTTAGGCAGATGCTGACAGGGCTTCACTCAGGCAGATGCTAGCTGAGCTGAGCTCAGGCAGTTGCTGGCTGTGCTTCGGCTCAGGTAGTTGGTCTCTGACAGGGGTGGGATCCTGTCAGAGGCCTAGACAGAAAGTAACGGAGCTGCGCCTGCCCCACATGCGGCAGTTCCTAAGAAAGGACACAAACAGAGAACTGTATTGTAGAGAGTGAGAAGAAGTCATAGCAAAAGGAGTGGAAACCAGAAGTAGTTCTGCCCTGCACAGGCTGCCTCCTTCTGAGGCACAGGATCCGGTAGCCGGAACACTGAGGGAGGAACAGTCCTTTATGCCTTGCTCCAGAGACCATCAGCACTGTTGTGAATTCCGTTCTCGGACTCCCTCCTGTGGTCATGAATGGTACTTTGGTTAGTTCTGCTCTTGGACTCCCTCTGGTGGCTTTGAGCGGAACTGCTGGTCACTGAGGTTGGCTTTGTCAGCTGCTCTCGTTTATTGCTATGCTGGCTTCCCTATTTAACTCCACTCAGATTGTTACTTCATGCCAGATGTCAATGGTTCAGTATTGGTTCAGATCTCTCTTGGACTTCTCTGAGGACCTGTCTACTCCAGCAGAAGCTAAGTCTTTGCTAGTTCATTTTTTGTTACTGCTTCCTGAATATATTTCTTAGTACTGCTATTTCTAGTCCGGCTTGCTATTATGACATTCCCTTGCTAGCTGGAAGCTCTGGGGTGCAGAGTGGCACCTCCACACCGTGAGTCGGTGTGGGGAGTCTTTTTGCTTACTCTGCGTGGTTTTTTGTAGTCTTTTGTGTTGACCGCATAGTTCCCTTTTCTATCCTCTGACTAAATTAGTGAAGTCTGGCCTCCTTTGCTAAAACCTGTTTCATTCCTGTGTTTGTGACTTTCCTCTTAACTCACAGTCATTATATGTGGGGGGGCTGCCTTTACCTTTGGGGAATTTCTCTGAGGCAAGGTTAGGCTTCTATTTCTATCTTTAGGGGTAGTTAGCTCTTAGGCTGTGAAGAGGCGTCTAGGGAGAGTTAGGTACACTCCACGGCTATTTCTAGTGTGTGTGATAGGAGTAGTGTTTGCGGTCAGCAGAGTTCCCACTTTCCCAGAGCTTGTTCCGATTTCTAGTTTACTCATCAGGTCATTCCGGGTGCTCCTAACCACCAGGTCCATAACAGTACAGCTGGCCATCAAAGTGTTAATGCATCTCAAAAGAGGGATAAGAGAAGTTCTGAACCCATTTTTTTTTCTTTGCAGTGTGTTTTGTCTCTCTTTTCCCCTTAATCTCTGGGTGGTTCAGGACTCAGGTGTAGATATGGATATTCAAGGTCTGTCCTCTTGTGTGGATCATCTCACTGCAAGAGTACAAAGCATTCAAGATTATGTAGTTCAGAATCCGATGTTAGAGCCTAGAATTCCAATTCCTGATTTGTTTTCTGGGGATAGATTTAAGTTTCTGAATTTCAAAAATAATTGTAAACTGTTTCTTGCTTTGAAACCCCGCTCCTCTGGTGACCCCATTCAGCAAGTAAAAATTATTATTTCTTTGTTGCGTGGCGACCCTCAAGACTGGGCATTCTCCCTTGTGCCAGGAGATCCTGCATTGCTTAATGTAGATGCGTTTTTTCTGGCGCTTGGATTGCTTAATGACGAACCGAATTCAGTGGATCAGGCAGAGAAAATCTTGCTAGCTTTGTGTCAGGGTCAGGATGAAGCGGAGATATATTGTCAGAAGTTTAGAAAATGGTCTGTGCTTACTCAATGGAATGAGTGTGCCCTGGCAGCAATTTTTAGAAAGGGTCTTTCTGAAGCCCTTAAGGATGTTATGGTGGGATTCCCCACGCCTGCTGGTCTGAATGAATCAATGTCCTTGGCCATCCAAATTGATCGGCGTTTGCGTGAGCGCAAAATTGTGCACTATTTGGCGGTGTCCTCTGAGCAGAGGCCTGAGCTTATGCAATGTGATAGAACTTTGACCAGAACTGAACGGCAAGAACACAGACGTCAGAATAGGCTGTGTTTTTACTGTGGTGACCCCACTCATGCTATGTCTGATTGTCCTAAGCGCACTAAGCGGTTCGCTAGGTCTGTCACCATTGGTACTGTACAGCCTAAATTTCTTTTGTCTGTTACTCTGATTTGCTCTTTGTCATCCTACTCGGTTATGGCATTTGTGGATTCAGGCACTGCCCTGAATTTGATGGACTTGGAGTTTGCCAGGCGCTGTGGTTTTTTCTTGGAGCCTTTGCAGTATCCTATTCCATTAAGGGGAATTGATGCCACACCGTTGGCCAAGAATAAACCTCAGTACTGGACTCAGTTGACCATGTGCATGGCTCCTGCACATCAGGAAGATATTCGCTTTTTGGTGTTGCATAATTTGCATGATGTGGTCGTGTTGGGTTTGCCTTGGCTACAGGTTCATAATCCAGTATTGGATTGGAAATCAATGTCTGTGTCTAGTTGGGGTTGTCAAGGGGTACATGGCGATGTTCCGTTGGTGTCAATTTCTGCTTCCACTCCTTCTGAAGTCCCTGAGTTTCTGTCGGATTACCAGGATGTATTTGATGAGCCCAAATCCAGTGTCCTACCCCCTCATAGGGATTGTGATTGTGCTATAAATTTGATTCCTGGTAGTAAGTTTCCTAAGGGCCGACTTTTCAATTTATCTGTGCCAGAGCACGCCGCTATGCGGAGTTATATAAAGGAGTCCTTGGAGAAAGGGCATATTCGCCCGTCTTCATCACCGTTGGGAGCAGGGTTCTTTTTTGTGGCCAAGAAGGATGGTTCTCTGAGACCCTGTATAGATTACCGCCTTCTCAATAAGATCACGGTCAAATTTCAGTACCCTTTGCCTCTGCTGTCTGATTTGTTTGCTCGGATTAAGGGGGCTAGTTGGTTCACCAAGATAGATCTTCGAGGGGCGTATAACCTTGTGCGTATTAAACAGGGCGATGAATGGAAAACAGCATTTAATACGCCCGAGGGCCATTTTGAGTACCTGGTAATGCCATTCGGGCTTTCAAATGCTCCATCTGTGTTTCAGTCCTTTATGACATCTTCCGAAAGTATCTGGATAGATTCATGATTGTATATTTGGATGATATTTTGGTCTTTTCGGATGATTGGGAGTCTCATGTGAAACAGGTCAGAATGGTATTCCAGGTCCTTCGTGCTAATTCCTTGTTTGTGAAGGGGCCTAAATGTCTCTTCGGAGTTCAGAAGGTTTCCTTTTTGGGCTTAATTTTTTCCCCTTCTACTATCGAGATGGACCCTGTTAAAGTTCAGGCCATTTATGATTGGACTCAACCTACATCTGTGAAGAGCCTCCAGATATTCCTGGGCTTTGCTAATTTTTACCGTCGCTTCATCGCTAATTTTTCTAGTGTGGTTGAACCTTTGACTGATTTGACAAAGAAAGGTGCTGATGTGGTGAATTGGTCCTCTGCGGCCGTTGAGGCTTTTCAGGAGCTGAAACGTCGTTTTTCTTCGGCCCCTGTGTTGCGTCAGCCAGATGTTTCGCTCCCTTTTCAGGTCGAGGTTGATGCTTCTGAGATTGGAGCAGGGGCTGTTTTGTCTCAAAGAAGTTCTGATGGCTCTGTGAAGAAGCCATGTGCCTTCTTTTCTAGAAAGTTTTCACCTGCTGAGTGTAATTATGATGTTGGCAATCGGGAGCTGCTAGCTATGAAGTGGACATTCGAGGAGTTGCGACATTGGCTTGAGGGAGCCAAGCACCGCGTGGTGGTCTTGACGGATCACAAAAATCTGACTTATCTCGAGTCTGCCAAGCGGTTGAATCCTAGACAGGCTCGATGGTCGCTGTTTTTCTCCCGTTTCTATTTTGTGGTCTCATACCTTCCAGGTTCTAAGAATGTGAAGGCGGATGCCCTTTCTAGGAGTTTTGTGCCTGATTCTCCGGGAGTCCCTGAGCCGGCTGGTATTCTCAAAGAGGGGTAATTCTGTCTGCCATCTCCCCTGATTTGCGGCGGGTGCTGCAGGAGTTTCAGGCTGATAGACCTGACCGTTGTCCAGCGGAGAAACTATTTGTCCCTGATAGATGGACTAGCAGAGTTATTTCTGAGGTTCATTGCTCAGTGTTGGCTGGTCATCCTGGGATTTTTGGGACCAGAGATTTGGTGGCTAGGTCCTTTTGGTGGCCTTCCTTGTCTCGGGATGTGTGTTCTTTTGTGCAGTCCTGTGGGACTTGTGCTCGGGCTAAGCCCTGCTGTTCTCGTGCCAGTGGGTTGCTTTTGCCCTTGCCAGTCCCGAAAAGGCCTTGGACGCATGTTAACATGGATTTTATTTCAGATCTTCCTGTCTCTCAGAGGATGTCTGTCATCTGGGTGGTTTGTGATCGCTTTTCTAAGATGGTCCATTTGGTACCCTTGCCTAAATTACCTTCCTCCTCTGATTTGGTGCCATTATTTTTTCAACATGTGGTTCGTTTGCATGGCATTCCGGAGAACATTGTGTCGGACAGAGGTTCCCAGTTTGTCTCTAGGTTTTGGCGGTCCTTTTGTGCTAAGATGGGCATTGATTTGTCTTTTTCTTCGGCTTTCCATCCTCAAACAAATGGCCAAACTGAACGAACCAACCAGACTTTGGAAACCTATCTGAGATGCTTTGTTTCTGCTGATCAGGATGATTGGGTGACCTTCTTGCCATTGGCTGAGTTCGCCCTTAATAATCGGGCTAGTTCGGCTACTTTGGTTTTGCCTTTTTTTTGCAATTCTGGTTTTCATCCTCGTTTTTCTTCGGGGCAGGTTGAGCCTTCTGACTGTCCTGGTGTGGATTCTGTGGTGGACAGGTTGCAGCAAATTTGGACTCACGTAGTGGACAATCTGACGTTGTCCCAGGAGAAGGCTCAACGTTTCGCTAACCGCCGTCGTGTTGGTCCCCGACTTCGTGTTGGGGATTTAGTTTGGTTGTCTTCTCGTTATGTTCCTATGAAGGTTTCTTCTCCTAAGTTTAAGCCTCGTTTCATTGGTCCTTATAAGATTTCTGAAATTCTCAACCCTGTGTCATTTCGTTTGGTCCTTCCAGCTTCTTTTGCCATCCATAATGTGTTCCATAGGTCGTTGTTGCGGAGGTACGTGGCGCCTATGGTTCCCTCTGTTGATCCTCCTGCCCCGGTGTTGGTTGAGGGGGAGTTGGAGTATGTGGTGGAAAAAATTTTGGATTCTCGTATTTCGAGACGGAAGCTTCAGTACCTGGTTAAGTGGAAGGGCTATGGTCAGGAGGATAATTCCTGGGTTGTTGCCTCCGATGTCCACGCTGCCGATTTAGTTCGTGCCTTTCATTTGGCTCGTCCTGATCGGCCTGGGGGCCCTGGTGAGGGTTCGGTGACCCCTCCTCAAGGGGGGGGTACTGTTGTGAATTCCGTTCTCGGACTCCCTCCTGTGGTCATGAATGGTACTTTGGTTAGTTCTGCTCTTGGACTCCCTCTGGTGGCTGTGAGCGGAACTGCTGGTCACTGAGGTTGGCTTTGTCAGCTGCTCTCGTTTATTGCTATGCTGGCTTCCCTATTTAACTCCACTCAGATCGTTACTTCATGCCAGCTGTCAACGGTTCAGTATTGGTTCAGATCTCTCTTGGACTTCTCTGAGGACCTGTCTACTCCAGCAGAAGCTAAGTCTTTGCTAGTTCATTTTTTGTTACTGCTTCCTGAATATATTTCTTAGTACTGCTATTTCTAGTCCGGCTTGCTATCATGATATTCCCTTGCTAGCTGGAAGCTCTGGGGTGCAGAGTGGCACCTCCACACCGTGAGTCGGTGTGGGGAGTCTTTTTGCTTACTCTGCGTGGTTTTTTGTAGTCTTTTGTGTATACCGCATAGTTCCCTTTTCTATCCTCTGACTAAATTAGTGAAGTCTGGCCTCCTTTGCTAAAACCTGTTTCATTCCTGTGTTTGTGACTTTCCTCTTAACTCACAGTCATTATATGTGGGGGGCTGCCTTTACCTTTGAGGAATTTTTCTGAGGCAAGGTAAGGCTTCTATTTCTATCTTTAGGGGTAGTTAGCTCTTAGGCTGTGAAGAGGCATCTAGGGAGAGTTAGGTACGCTCCACGGCTATTTCTAGTGTGTGTGATAGGAGTAGTGTTTGCGGTCAGCAGAGTTCCCACTTTCCCAGAGCTTGTACCGATTTCTAGTTTACTCATCAGGTCATTCCGGGTGCTCCTAACCACCAGGTCCATAACACAGCACAGCTAATTGCAAGTTACTGATACGCCCCATACCCAGGAGGCAAGGTGGCACCCACGAGAGGCCAGGGCGTGCTAGAGTCCCTGTAAAAAGCCTCAGGCCACCAGTCATACGGGTTGTCCTATCCATCTGGGGGACAGAGAGAGACATAACATCTAGAACATCTACAACAGTTGTGAGGACCTTATGAGAGGTTCAGCAATAAGGTACTACAATACCCAGGCGCTAGAGGAAGGCTACTGATTTCCACCTGGATAAGGGGACTCTGGATTTGCCTCTAAACCGGCCGGACTCTGCCTGCCCTGTGGTCTGGTGCTCTGGACTGTGGATGCTGAAGCCTTCAGTAAAAGGTAAAGAGACTGCAACCTTGTGTCCTCGTTCTTCACTGCGCCTCTCACCATCCACCATCTACACACTGGGAAGCCCTGGGGACATACTTCACCTGTGGGAAGGTATACCATCTAGCTGCCATAACATCACCCCAGCGGACCCCTAAGCAGCATCGGTCACCCTGACCGAATACCACAGGCGGCGTCACGAACATTTCCCCTTTAAAGACCTTTCCCTTTTACGCGGACGTCCCTAGGGCCACGGACCGGCTCAGCCACCGTGACATCCCCCTGAGAACCGAAGGACCCGGTACCGAGTACCCCTAGCCCTTGGGGGCGCTCCATATTCGTTGATCGCTAATAATTTTCTGAGTACAGATAATGTAATAGATGACACTCGCAGTCCTATGTAAAACCACAGATAACACAGTGATAACTCTCTGAGTACAGGTAATGTAGTAGATGTCACATGCAGTCCTATGTAACACCTCAGATCAGGGCCGGCGTTAGGGCCAGGCAGACTAGGCAGCTGCCTGGGGCCCCCACTCCCTTGGGGGCCCCCAGCATCTACAGCAGAAGCTTCACTGATAATAGCATTATCAGTGAAGCTTCCGAGTAGAGACTGGTTAAGGACCTGTAGTGACATCACGATCAGGTGACCTGCCATGTGACCGTGATGTCACCACAGGCCATGTACTCTGGGAATGTTTGTAGCAGTAAAATAGGAGCCTGCAGTGAAGCACAGGAGCAGCGGCCAGTGAACCTCCCCCATCAGCGTGATTGAAGTGCTCATTGGCCAGCGCCCTGTCCTGCTGAACGGAGCCTCTGAGGGGAAGGGAGAGAGACCCAGCAGATAAGTAAAGAGCACCGTCCCACTGTGTGTGCTGCTCCTGGTGATGATGGCTCCTGTCCTGCTGTCAGCAACTCCTGCTCTTGTCGGCAGTCCCAGCAGAGGAGAGGGCAGGAAGGTGTCTGCTGGGAGCAGGAGGAGCTGCATCTGATAGTGTGCATCATCTCATTCCCTCCAGCATAAAGGTGTGTGTGTGGTGTGTGGTGTGTATAGCGTGTGTCATGTGTAGTAGTGTGTGCTTATGTGAATCACATGTATCAAATGAGCATTTGTTGTGCTGCATGTGTGTGCCGTGTATGTGTGTGTGTATAAGTGTGTCTTTGCTTGCCGTGTGTGTGTGTGTGTGTGTGTATATATATATATATATATATATATATATATATATATATGTGTGCATGTGTATATATGTATGTGTGTATAAATGCGTGCCATGTATGTGTATAAATGCGTGCCATGTATATATGTGTGTATAAGTACGTGCCATGTGTGTGTTTGTGTGTGTAAAATATATATCTATATATATATATATACTATGTATGTGTGTATGTATAAGAATGCTATGTATGTGTCTGTGTATAAGTGCATGCCATATATATGTGTGTGTGTATATAAGTGTGTGCCGTGTATGTGTGTATACGTGCGTGCCATGTACATGTATGAATGTGTGTATAAGTGTGTGTGTGTATAAGCATGTGTCATGTGCGTGTGTGTGTTTAATTGTGTGTGTTTGTATATATATATATATATATATATATATATATATATATATATATATATATATATAATTTTTTGCATTATTCTATATAAACATACAGTGATAGTGTGTGTGTTCCATGCACATTTTAAAATAATGGTTGAACAGACTAGAGTATGTATGTGTGTGTGTATATATATATATATATATATATATATATATATATATATATATATATATACACACACACAGCCCTGCTGCTTATAGCATGATACTATATGGGGACAGATTGATCTACTAGTGTTCTGTCCCCATCATTCGATTCGTCCTCAGACGATGTAAAGAGGCCGAGAAACAAGAGTCAAACGACTTCAATGTTGTCAATCGCACGCATCGAACGGTCTGAACTCAACGCATGTAAATGCAACCAAAATGTTTGAGCGTCATGGTGCAATATGTATGTGAGCATTGGGGGCCTCATTTTAAACTTTTGCCTAGGGCCCCACTTTGTCTAAAACCGGCCCTGCCTCAGATAAAAGTGATAACTTTTTAAGTTGTAAGAGAGTTATCAGTGTATTATCTATGGTGTTACATAGGATTGCAGGTGATATCTACTACATTATCTGTACTCAGAGTTAAGACTCTATATTTATACTTTATTTGGGTGGTTGGGGGAGACGGTGCCACGCAGCTGACGTCAAGTGGTGTGATGACATCACTGCATCGCAACATCCAATGCTCACTGCTGTACCAGAAGATGAGACAGTGAATGGGAGTCTGGATTAGATGAGTATAAGCTTTTTTTTTCTTATTTTAGTTGGCCACAGAATGGGTGACTGGAGGGACATATTATTTGGGGATCTGTGGTGGACAATACACTGGAGCTGTGGGGACGTAATAATATATGAGGGGCTGTGAGGGACATACTGTATAGGGAGCTGTGGTAGACATCATATTGTGTAAGGTGCTGTGGGGGACAGTATACTGTATCAGTGACTGGGGAGTCATAATACTTTATGGGGAAATGTGGGGCCATCATAGTGTATGTTGGTCAGCTGTTGTGCCCATCATACTGTGCAGTAGGACAGTGCGAGCACGGGGTAGTGTTTGGAGAGGATAATGTGTTGTTTAGTATGAGGTCATATTGTGAATAGAGGGCACAGAATGGATATGGAGAAGGACCAGCGTGAAATGGGGACACATTATGGAGAGATGTTAGCCAGGCGGGGGACAGTGTGGAGTAATAGAATGTAAAAGGGAAAACACGGGACAGTAATGTTATAGGCCATGGTTCATAAGGACAGACAGTATGGTGTTTAGAGCTCATAGTGGCAGACAGTGGTGTGGTTATACCACATAAGGGTAAAGAGTGTGGAGGCCATATACCATAAGAGGCTTATTTAGGGCACAGTATAGACAGATACTTTATGCAGAGGACAGTTGATAACAATCTTATTTTTAAGGGAACCATGTTGGGATGTGCTGCAGCAACTAGGAGAGGATGGAAGTCTGTAGAGACGAGCTCTGGATGTGAGAAGTCCTCAATGGCATCTGGACAAGATGGAGTGGAAAAGAAAGAGAATGATTCAAATCACAGAAGATGGCACCTGTAAGGTAAATGGATGTAAAAATCTTTTTGTGATTCTATCTGTGTCTCATTAGTGCAGAGATTCCTGTACAGTCCACAGTCTGATAAAGACTGATAACAACAATTCCCAGCATCTCCTTAACCATTGTTAAGGACATACTGGAGGTTAATAATAATAATAATTTTTATTTATATAGCGCCAACATATTCCGCAGCACTTTACAATTAAACAGGGACATGTACAGAAAATAAATTCAGTACAAGTTAAGACAATTTAAACAGTGACATTAGGAGTGAGGTCCCTGCTCGCAAGCTTACAATCCACAAGGAAATGGGGGGGACACAATAGGTGAAAAGTGCTTGTTATTTCAGGTCTGGCAATTATAATAAATAGGGATTTTCATACAAAGCTGCATGATCCGGTCATCAGCCCGTGTGTTTAAGTGCAATAGTCAAGTATCATGTGCAGTTATGTGCATGGAGGGTGTGGAGACAGATGAATAGTAGGGTGCAGATTCAGAATAATATTTGGAAGGAGGGAACAGGACAAAGTTAGTTTACTGAGTAGTTGATGTGGTAGGCTTGTTTGAAGAGATGGGTTTTTAAAGCGCGCTTGAAAAGGTCGGGGCTAGGTATCAGTCTGATCGTCTGGGGAAGTGTATTCCAGAGAGCTGGCGCAGCACGAGAGAAGTCTTGGAGACGGAGGTGCGAGGTTCGGATTACGGGGGATGTTAGTCTTAGGTCATTTGTAGAACGGAGGGCACGTGTAGGGCGATAGACGGAGATGAGAGAGGAGATATAAGGTGGTGCAGAACTGTGGAGAGCTTTGTGGGTGAGAGAGATGAGTTTATACTGGACCCTGTAGCGAATGGGTAGCCAGTGTAATGACTGGCACAAGTTGGAGGCATCGGTGAAGCGGCTGGACAGAAATATGACCCTGGCTGCCGCATTCAAGATGGATTGGAGAGGAGAAAGTTTGGAAAGAGGGAGACCGATCAGAAGAGAGTTGCAGTAGTCCAGACGAGAATGAATAAGAGCGACAGTAAGAGTCTTAGCAGTTTCAAAGGTGAGAAAAGGTCGGATTCTGGAGATGTTTTTAAGATGCAGGTGACAAGATCGAGTGAGTGATCGGATATAGGGAGTAAAGGAAAGTTTGGTGTCAAATATGACCCCAAGACAGCGGGCATGCTGCTTGGGAGTTATGGTTGAACCCTCCAGGGTAATTTCGATGTTGGGTAGAGTGAGGTTAGTAGAAGGGAGAAACACAAGTAGTTCAGTTTTGGAGAGATTTAGTTTCAGATAGAGAGAGAACATGATGTTAGAGACGGCAGACAGACAACCTTGGTATTTTGAATTAGAGTGGGGGTGATGTCAGGGGAAGAAGTGTATAATTGGGTGTCGTCAGCATAGAGATGGTACTGGAACCCAAATCTGCTGATTGTTTGTCCAATAGGGGCATTGTATAGAGAGAAAAGGAGGGGGCCCAGGACTGAGCCCTGCGGAACCCCGATAGTAAGGGGACGAGGAGAGGAAGAGGAGCCGGCAAAAGATACAGTGAAGGAGCGGTCAGAGAGGTAGGAGGAGAACCAGGAGAGGGCTGTGTCCTTGAGGCCTATGGAGCGGAGCATAGTGAGAAGGAGCTGGTGATCCACAGTATCAAATGCAGCAGATAGATCCAGGAGAATCAGCAGAGAGCAATGACCTTTGGATTTAGCTGTTATTAGATCATTAGAGACTTTAGTGAAGGCAGTTTCAGTGGAGTGTACAGAGCGAAAACCAGATTGTCAGGGGTCAAGAAGAGAGTTATCCGAGAGATAGCGGATTAGACGGGAGTGGACCAAGCGTTCCAGGAGTTTAGAGATGAAGGAAAGGTTAGAAACAGGTCTGTAGTTAGCTGTGCAGTTCTGGTCCAGGGATGGCTTTTTAAGTAAAGGGGTAATGATGGCATGTTTAAATGAGGAGGGAAAGATACCTGAAGAAAGAGAGAGGTTAAATATTTTAGTCAGGTGAGTGGTGACCACTGGTGAGAGAGACTGCAGGAGAGGTGAAGGAATGGGGTCACTATTGCAGGTTGTAGGCCGAGCAGAAGTGAGGAGCTTGGAAACTTCTTCTGAAACAGGCTCAAAGATGTCTAATGAGCTTGAGGTGCGGCAGGGAAAGGGATCCAGGCACTGAGGAGATTCGGCCGAGATATCCTGATGGATGTGGTTGATTTTTTCTAGGAAATAAGTGGCCAGATCCTCACCACTGAGATTGGAGATGGAGGCCTGTACATTAGGTTTCAGGAGGGAGTTTAAGGTTTCAAAAAGTCGTTTTGGGTTGTTGGCTAGTGAGGTGATTAGGGTGGTGAAGTAGGATTGTTTGGCCAGAGAAAGGGCAGAGTTATAGGTTTTGAGCATGAACTTATAGTGGATGAAGTCTTCTGCTAAGAGAGATTTTCTCCACTGCCGCTCTGCACACCTTGAGCAATGCTGAAGAAAGCGTGTTTGCATAGTGTGCCAGGGCTGCCGTTGTCTGTGTCGGGTCTTTCTGCGTGTAGGAGGAGGTTGTAGGTTCATGTGATACAATTGTATATGGGGCTGACCTGACATAATTGATTACTGTACTAAGCTTGGTTCTTGTATTCAAGTACTTATGGTGGTTCTGATGATGCATTCATGTACTTATGATGGCACTGTTATTGTATTTATTTATTGATGGTGGTTCTGGTGAGGTATTTGTGTACTGATGGTGGTTCTGACATTTATGTACTGATGCTAGTTCTAGTGACCTATTTATTTTTAATCATGTTCTGGTGCTGTATATACAGTATGTTCTATTGATAGCTCTGAATAAAAAGCAAGGAAGGCCAGACACATGACGGGTGTGCACATCTGTTTCAATACTCAGACCAAGAAAACAATGATAAAATATAAAGCATATACAGTGCCTACAATGTTATGGTTACCCCAATGACCATGGGAAAAAATACAAAACGGACTAGCTCTCGGGTGATGGAAACTAAGGTCGACCGTGACCTGAACCTGACCCAACACTTACAGTAGCCGGGGGATGTACCTACGATGCCCTAGACACCACGCGCCAGCCGGAGATCTAACTACCCCTATAAGAGGAATATACAGGCCTGCCTTACCTCCAGTGAGGAACCCCAAAAGATGATAGTAGGCCCCCACAGATATTGACGGTGAGTTCAGAGGAAATGACATACGTAGGATGAACAGCAGATTTAGCACAGTGAGGTCCGCTTACTAGATAGCAGAAGGACAGGAAAGAGTTACTTCACGGTCGACCTAAAAATCACTATTCAAAAACACCATCCAGAAATTACTTTAAACTCCAGTGACAACTCATGCCACTGGAGTAGTAATTTTCTGTCCACAAGAGCTTCCAGCACTGAAGAGTCACATTGCAGATTGCTGGACAAAAATAGCAAAACAAGAAACAAAATTCAACTTAGCTGAACTGGAACTTGAGGCAGGTGAATGCAACAGAATGCTACTAGCACATTGTTGGCCGGCATGTGACTAACAGCCAAGCAGCCTTAAATAGGAAACTCCCCTAGAGGGTGGCGACAGGTAATCAGAGATGGAGGAAGGCACATAAGAGACACTACCATAACAGACCACCGGGGGAGCCCACAAACCGAATTCGCAACAGTACCCCCCCCTTAAGGAGGGGGCACCGAACCCTCACCAGAACCACCAGGGCGACCTGGATGAGCACTATGAAATGCACGAACCAAATCGGGAGCATGAACATCGGATGCTGTCACCCAAGAATTATCCTCCTGGCCATAACCTTTCCACTTAACCAGATACTGAAGTTTCCGTCTGGAAACACGGGAGTCCAAGATCTTTTCCACCACATACTCCAATTCACCCTCAACCAACACAGGAGCAGGTGGATCAGCAGAAGGAACAACCGGTACCTCATACCTCCGCAATAATGACCGATGGAAAACATTATGGATATTAAAAGATGCTGGGAGGTCCAAACGAAAGGACACAGGATTAAGAACCTCCAGAATCCTATAAGGGCCGATAAACCGAGGCTTAAACTTAGGAGACGAGACCTTCATAGGAACAAATCGAGAAGACAGCCACACCAGGTCCCCAACACAAAGACGAGGACCAATACGCCGATGACGATTAGTGAACTGTTGAGTCTTCTCCTGGGACAACTTCAGATTGTCCACAACCTGTCCCCAAATCTGATGCATCCTATCAACCACAGCATCCACTCCAGGACAATCCGAAGACTCCAATTGACCGGACGAAAACCGAGGGTGAAACCCTGAATTACAAAAAAATGGAGAAACCAAAGTGGCAGAACTAGCCCGATTGTTAAGGGCAAACTCTGCCAATGGCAAAAAGTCAAGCCAATCATCCTGATCAGCGGACACAAAACACCTCAAGTAAGTCTCCAAGGTCTGATTAGTACGCTCAGTCTGGCCATTAGTCTGAGGATGGAATGCAGACGAAAAAGACAAATCGATACCCATCCTGGCACAGAACGTCCGCCAAAATCTAGACACAAACTGAGTACCCCTGTCAGACACTATATTCTCAGGAATACCATGCAAACGCACCACATTCTGAAAAAATAGAGGAACCAACTCAGAGGAGGAGGGCAATTTGGGTAAAGGTACCAAATGAACCATCTTGGAAAAACGGTCACAAATCACCCAGATGACAGACATCCTACGAGAAACCGGAAGGTCAGAAATAAAGTCCATAGAGATGTGCGTCCAAGGCCTCTTAGGAATAGGCAAGGGCAACAACAACCCACTGGCCCTAGAACAGCAGGGCTTGGCCCGAGCACAAACATCACAAGACTGCACAAACATGCGTACATCTCGAGACAAAGAAGGCCACCAGAAGGACCTAGACACCAAATCCCTGGTGCCAAAAATTCCAGGATGACCTGTCAACGCGGAAGAATGAACCTCCGAGATAACTCTACTGGTCCAATCATCAGGGACAAACAGTCTACCAGGCGGACAGCGATCAGGCCTATCCAACTGAAACTCCTGCAAAGAACGCCGCAGGTCTGGGGAGACAGCTGACAATATCACCCCATCCTTCAGGATGCCGGTAGGTTCGGAATCACCAGGCGAGTCAGGCTCAAAACTCCTAGAGAGGGCATCCGCCTTCACATTCTTGGACCCAGGCAGATATGACACCACAAAGTTAAATCGGGAGAAAAACAACGACCAGCGCGCCTGTCTAGGATTCAGACGCCTGGCCGACTCAAGATAAATTAGATTCTTGTGGTCAGTGAGGACCACCACCTGGTGTCTAGCACCCTCAAGCCAATGACGCCACTCCTCAAACGCCCACTTCATGGCCAGAAGTTCCCGATTTCCCACATCATAATTTCGCTCAGCGGGCGAAAACTTTCGGGAGAAAAACGCACATGGTCTCATTACTGAGCAGTCAGGATCTTTCTGCGACAAAACTGCACCTGCTCCGATCTCCGAAGCATCCACCTCAACCTGGAACGGAAGTAACACATCAGGTTGGCGCAACACAGGAGCGGAAGAAAAGCGGCGCTTAAGCTCTTGAAAGGCCTCCACAGCCGCAGAGGACCAATTAGCAACATCAGCACCCTTTTTGGTCAAATCAGTCAAAGGTTTAGCAATGGCAGAAAAACCCGCTATAAATCGGCGATAGAAATTAGCAAAACCCAAGAACTTTTGCAGACTCTTCAAAGAAGTAGGTTGCATCCAATCACAAATAGCCTGGACCTTGACAGGGTCCATCTCCATAGATGAAGGGGAAAAAATATATCCCAAAAAGGAAATTCTCTGAACTCCAAAACTACACTTTGAGCCCTTTACAAAAAGAGAATTAGCTCGCAAAACCTGAAAAACTCTCCTGACTTGTTGGACGTGAGATTCCCAGTCCTCCGAAAAAACAAGAATATCATCCAAATACACAATCATAAACTTATCCAGATATTCACGGAAAATATCGTGCATAAAGGACTGAAAAACGGAAGGGGCATTTGCGAGACCGAAAGGCATTACCAAATACTCAAAATGGCCTTCAGGCGTATTAAATGCGGTCTTCCACTCGTCCCCCTGCTTAATCCGCACCAAATTATACGCACCACGTAGATCGATCTTAGTGAACCACTTAGCCCCCTTTATACGAGCAAACAGATCAGTCAGTAAAGGTAACGGGTACTGGTATTTAACTGTAATCTTATTCAAAAGTCGATAGTCGATACAAGGTCTCAATGAACCATCCTTTTTACCTACAAAGAAAAATCCTGCCCCTAGTGGAGACAACGAGGGGCGAATATGACCCTTTTCCAAGGATTCTCTGATATACTCCCGCATAGCAGTATGTTCAGGTACAGACAAATTAAACAAGCGACCCTTAGGAAACTTACTACCGGGGATCAATTCAATAGCGCAGTCACACTCTCTGTGGGGAGGGAGAGAATCAACTTTAGGCTCTTGAAAGACATCATAAAAATCTGACAGAAATGCTGGGATCTCAGAGGGAGTAGATGAAGAAATAGGAACCAAAGGTGCATCCCCATGAATACCCCGACATCCCCAGCTCAACACAGACATAGATTTCCAGTCCAAGACGGGATTATGAATCTGTAACCATGGTAATCCAAGCACTAAGACATCATGTAGGTTATATAATACAAGGAAACGAATAATCTCCTGATGGTCTGGGGTAAGACGCATAGTCACTTGTGTCCAATATTGTGGTTTATTGCTAGCCAAAGGTGTAGAATCAATACCCTTCAGGGGAATAGAAACTTCCAACGGCTCCAAATCAAACCCACAACGCTTGGCAAAGGACCAGTCCATGAGACTCAGAGCGGCGCCAGAATCCACATAAGCATTCACAGTCACAGATGATAAGGTACAAATCAATGTCACGGACAAAAGAAATTTTGACTGCAAGGTACCTGTAGAAAAAGATTTATCAACCTTTTTATCAACCTTATTTATACGTTTAGAGCATGCTGATATAACATGAGCTGGATCTCCACAGTAGAAACACAATCCATTTTTGCGCCTGTAATTTTGACGTTCGCCTCTAGACAAAACACGATCGCATTGCATATGCTCTAATGCCTTTTCAGAGGTCACCGCCAAATGGTGCACAGGTCTTTGCTCAGAAGACACCGCCATATGGTGCACAGGTTTTTGCTCAGAAGATACCGCCATATGGTGCACAGATTTTTCCTCAGGAGACCCCGCCATATGGTGCACAGATTTGCGCTCCCGCAAACGCCGATCAATCTGGATAGCCAATTTCATGGCATCATTCAGACCTGTAGGCACAGGGAACCCCACCATGACATCCTTCACGGCATCAGAGAGACCTTCTCTGAAATTAGCCGCTAAAGCGCACTCATTCCACTTAGTAAGCACCGACCATTTACGGAATTTCTGGCAGTATATCTCAGCTTCATCTTGCCCTTGGGAAAGAGCTATCAAGGCTTTCTCAGCCAAAATCTCCAAATTAGGTTCTTCATAAAGCAACCCCAAAGCCTGAAAAAACGCATCTACATTTAACAACGCAGGATCCCCTGGCGATAATGCAAATGCCCAACTTTGTGGGTCGCCGCGCAGTAGAGAGATAACAATTTTAACTTGTTGAGTCTGATCACCAGCAGAGTGAGATCTCAGAGACAAAAACAATTTGCAATTTTCTCTGAAACTCAAAAACCGGGATCTGTCTCCGGTAAAGTATTCAGGCAGAGGAATCTTAGGTTCAGACATTGGAGCACGTATAACAAAATCTTGTAGGTTCTGTACTTTTGTCGCAAGGTTATTCAAACCTGCAACTAAACTCTGTGGATCCATGTTTCAAATGGGTGTAACCCAAGCATTCAGAGGTTAAGAGGAGAGGAGAAAAAAAAAAGGCTGAAGACTGCAGTTTAAGCAAGGAATACAAATGATCCAACTAAGGTGCACTTTCAAACACAGAAAAAAAAACCTTTTCTTCTCCTTCCTACTTTAGTGCATATTTTAACACATAGATTTTTTACAGGCCGGCCAAACTGTTATGGTTACCCCAATGACCATGGGAAAAAATACAAAACGGACTAGCTCTCGGGTGATGGAAACTAAGGTCGACCGTGACCTGAACCTGACCCAACACTTACAGTAGCCGGGGGATGTACCTACGATGCCCTAGACACCACGCGCCAGCCGGAGATCTAACTACCCCTATAAGAGGAATATACAGGCCTGCCTTACCTCCAGTGAGGAACCCCAAAAGATGATAGTAGGCCCCCACAGATATTGACGGTGAGTTCAGAGGAAATGACATACGTAGGATGAACAGCAGATTTAGCACAGTGAGGTCCGCTTACTAGATAGCAGAAGGACAGGAAAGAGTTACTTCACGGTCGACCTAAAAATCACTATTCAAAAACACCATCCAGAAATTACTTTAAACTCCAGTGACAACTCATGCCACTGGAGTAGTAATTTTCTGTCCACAAGAGCTTCCAGCACTGAAGAGTCACATTGCAGATTGCTGGACAAAAATAGCAAAACAAGAAACAAAATTCAACTTAGCTGAACTGGAACTTGAGGCAGGTGAATGCAACAGAATGCTACTAGCACATTGTTGGCCGGCATGTGACTAACAGCCAAGCAGCCTTAAATAGGAAACTCCCCTAGAGGGTGGCGACAGGTAATCAGAGATGGAGGAAGGCACATAAGAGACACTACCATAACAGACCACCGGGGGAGCCCACAAACCGAATTCACAACACTACAAGTAGTATTCAACCCCCTGAAGATTTAGCAGGTTTACACATTTGGAATTAACTTGGCATTGTGACATTTGAACTGTAGATCAGCCTGGAAGTGTGAAATACACTGCAGCAAAAAAAAATGTTATTTCTTTGTTTTTTTGTTTTTTTTTAAATTGTGAAAAGTCTTTTCAGAGGGTCATTTATTATTCAACCCCTCAACCCACCAGAATTCTGTTTGGTTCCCCTAAAGTATTAAGAAGTAGTTCAGGCACAAAGAACAATGAGTTTCACATGTTTGGATTAATTATCTCTTTTTCCAGCCTTTTCTGACTATTTAAGACCCTCCCCAAACTTGTGAACAGCACTCATACATGGTCAACATGGGAAAGACAAAGGAGCATTCCAAGGCCATCAGAGACAAGATCGTGGAGGGTCACAAGGCTGGCAAGGGGTACAAAACCCTTTCCAAGGAGTTGGGCCTACCTGTCTCCACTGTTGGGAGCATCATCCGGAAGTGGAAGGCTTATGGAACTACTGTTAGCCTTCCATGGCCTGGACAGCCTTTGAAAGTTTCCTCCCGTGCCGAGGCCAGGCTTGTCCGAATAGTCAAGGCTAACCCAAGGACAACAAGGAAGGAGCTCCGGGAAGATCTCATGGCAGTGGGGACATTGGTTTCAGTCAATACCATAAGTAACGTACTCCACCGCAATGGTCTCCGTTCCAGACGAGCCCGTAAGGTACCTTTACTTTCAAAGCGTCATGTCAAGGCTCGTCTACAGTTTGCTCATGATCACTTGGAGGGCTCTGAGACTGACTGGTTCAAGGTTCTCTGGTCTGATGAGACCAAGATCGAGATCTTTGGTGCCAACCACACACGTGACGTTTGGAGACTGGATGGCACTGCATACGACCCCAAGAATACCATCCCTACAGTCAAGCATGGTGGTGGCAGCATCATGCTGTGGGGCTGTTTCTCAGCCAAGGGACCTGGCCATCTGGTCCGCATCCATGGGAAGATGGATAGCACGGCCTACCTGGAGATTTTGGCCAAGAACCTCCGCTCCTCCATCAAAGATCTTAAGATGGGTCGTCATTTCATCTTCCAACAAGACAACGACCCAAAGCACACAGCCAAGAAAACCAAGGCCTGGTTCAAGAGGCAAAAAATCAAGGTGTTGCAGTGGCCTAGTCAGTCTCCTGACCTTAACCCAATTGAAAACTTGTGGAAGGAGCTCAAGATTAAAGTCCACATGAGACACCCAAAGAACCTAGATAACTTGGAGAAGTTCCACCCACACCCAGACTCATAGTAAAACAGGTGGTCAGGAACAATGTCCCCACCCCTGTGCGTATAACTCCCAATAGGAACTATATAAGAGGAGGACAACGGGAGTATATATAGAAAAGTAACAATTTTATTGAAAAACACAATTAAAAACACACACATTTAAAAGACACCAAATGAATGTACCAGGAATCCATATTATATCCCATTTTAACAACCAACCATTGGAATGTACAAAGAGAAGATGTGCGGTAACTCCATGTAATCCTACCAAGTGGACCCAGTTCCCAATGACCACCCTATATTCGCAGTAATATATATAAGCCTGTGCAACTATGAAGTTAGAAAAGGTGCCAATACAAGAACCTGATCCACAATGGAGACTAACATGGAGAGTGCCCGGAGGGGGTGACGCTCAGTCTAGGGATCCTCATGTGGGTAAGATTGTGCTTGTGCTCTGGGAGGTGGATTTTCTAACGCCGCATGGCTTGTTACTCTTGCTGCTCCTCCGGGCACTCTCCATGTTAGTCTCCATTGTGGATCAGGTTCTTGTATTGGCACCTTTTCTAACTTCATAGTTGCACAGGCTTATATGTATTACTGCGGATATAGGGTGGTCATTGGGAACTGGGTCCACTTGGTAGGATTGCATGGAGTTACCGCACATCTTCTCTTTGTACATTCCAATGGTTGGTTGTTAAAATGGGATATAATATGGATTCCTGGTACATTCATTTGGTGTCTTTTAAATGTGTGTGTTTTTAATTGTGTTTTTCAATAAAATTGTTACTTTTCTATATATACTCCCGTTGTCCTCCTCTTATATAATAACTTGGAGAAGATCTGCATGGAGGAGTGGGCCAAGATAACTCCAGAGACCTGTGCCGGACTGATCAGGTCTTATAAAAGACGATTATTAGCTGTAATTGCAAACAAAGGTTATTCCACAAAATATTAAACCTAGGGGTTGAATAATAATTGACCCACACTTTTATGTTTAAAATTTATAAAAATTTAACTGAGCAACAAAACTTTTTGGTTTGTAAGATTTATGCATCTGTTAATAAATCCTGCTCTTGTTTGAAGTTTGAAGGCTCTAACTTGTTTGCATCTTATTAAACCTGCTAAATCTGCAGGGGGTTGAATACTACTTGTAGGCATTGTATACTCGAGTATAAGCCGAGGCACCTAATTTTGCCACGGAAAACTGGGTAAGCTTATTGACTCAAGTATAAGCTGGGTATGCATTGTCCCCTCATCCCTGTCCTGCTCTGTGGGGCTCCTCATCCCCTCATTGCATGCGTGGCTCCCCCGGTCCCCTCATTGTATGCGTGGCTCCCCCATCCTATGCCTGGCTCCCCCCCGTCCTCCCCGTCATATGCGTGGCTCCCCCGTCCTCCCCATCATATGCGTGGCTCCCCGTCCTCCCCATTCATATGCGTGGCTCCCTCATCCTCCCCATCATATGCGTGGCTCCCCCGTCATATGCGTGGCTCTCCCGGTCCCCTCGTATGCGTGGCTCCCCCGTCATATGCGTGGCTTCCCCAGTCTTACCCCATCATATTCGCCATCCTCGTTCCATCGCTGAACGTCCCTGCATCTCCGTTGTCCCGACACAGCAGCTGTTCCTGTGTTGGGCAGTCATGTGGTACCGCTCATTAAGACACTGATTAATACTCCACGCCTATGGGAGTGGAGACACGTACATATTCATTACCTTAATGAGCGGTACCACATGACCGCTCAACACAGGAACAGCTGCTGTGCTGGGACAGTGGAGATTCAGGGACGTTCAGCAATGGAGCGAGGAGGGTGAGCATGATGTCACAGCCGCTGGCTTCTGCTGCCCTCCCCCTCCCTTGCTGACTTTCTGGGACAATGACTCGTGTATAAGCTGAGGGGGGCATTTTCAGCGCAAAAAAATGTGCTGAAAATCTCGGTTCATACACGAGTATATATGGTAGCTTTATTTAAACTCTAGGACACACAAATCCACAAACAATAAAAACAATTAAAAACATGCAAATATCATTGCAGTCCACCCATGCCCCTCAAAGTTAAAGGGTGACTATCAGATTTATAACCGTGTGTTGAACCAACAGTAGACAAATAACAGTTAATAGTAAGCTTCGCAGGATCAGAAAATATCATATAGCAATCACTTATGAGGATAGATAATAACAGATAATACATAGCAACTATAATCAAATGTCAAACTGACCTGTTCATGTAGACAATATGTCCCAGTCAATCCCTATTGCAATGAATCAACTATATTTAGGATTGCATGGCATGGAGGTCACAAAAAAAACCACCACAAAATGTGCACATCAAAAAGACCTAATCAAGGGCAATGCTATTTAATACTAGTAGGAGAGAAGGCTGGAGACCTCAATAGAAATAAGCCAGTGACTGGAAGAAAGGATCCTTAAGTATGTCTACCTGAAAACACACGGGAGGCACCAAGAGACTGCCATAATGAGCAGTGTATAAGGACAGAGGGGTGGGTGGAAAAGCCCACACGTATCGCTGTTTTAAGACAGCTTTATCAGGCTCTAGTGTTCTATTTATGTACTGATGATGAGTGTGAATTTCTATTTATATACTGATGATGGGTTTGGTAATGAATAAGTCACCAGAATAACCATGATTACATGAATACATCACCAGGACCATCATCACTACATGAATACATCATTAGAATCATCAGTAGTATATGAACACAGCACTAAAATAACCATCACTACATGAATTCGTCACCAGAACCACTATCCGGACAGTTATACATCATCAGAACAACGATCAGTATATGAATATGGCACCAGAACCACAATTCAGTTTTGTTGCAAGCTTTATTTGTTGCATGATAGACACAAAAACCTTGAGACATATCACTTTATCTATAATGGTGTCTGTTTAGTTTTCATTAGACTATCCACCAAATGCTGGATACCTTGATTGAAAGCAAATGGCCCCCTTTATAGTTAAGCAATATTAGTTTCCATGACTGTCCTTTGGCCCGACATTTGTCAGTGATGATTATCACTATTAGTCCCTGGTATTGTGTAAATGGACCACAAATAATTCGTGATTCTATATCTAACTTTGAAATTGCACTGCCTGTTGAGTTTCCAACATAAAACATACCAAATTTTTACTTTTGCTGGTATTTTTTGGTGAAAAAGATAACAATTCTAGTGCATGTGATCATCAGAGGTTGTTACCTGACCTATTGGAGGAGGGTGCATTAGGGGTCTGACCCATTCCTTTGCTTACGGGCTGAGGGGTGAGGCTTAATCTGCCTAGGGCACCAAAATACCTTTTCCTGGCTCTGGTTGACGCATTGTGTATGTACATGTTTGTATGTTGGCCACATAAAGTTTTTGGCACCTGTACATTCATTTAATACTGTTATGCTCGCACCCTGGCAGGTTGGAGGGAGCGTGGAGGGTGTGGCCCCACTGTGCCACAAACCAGAGTACCCTGGAAGGGGCATGACTAAGCAGCTACCTTGGTGTTCACTGGAGCCTCTGATGGTGAGGTCAGGCTTGTGCGGCAGGTAGCTGCCAAGTACCACTCAAGGGTGGTGTCTGGCTGTGGCTGCTGATCCCACTGAGGGATGAAACGCTAGGACAGGAGCAGGCAACGGCTCTACTGGCAGGAGGACACAGTTTAGACACTGGCAGGTGGGCACAGCTGAGACACTGGCAGGCGGGCACGGCTGAGACACTGGCAGGCAGGCTGAGACACTGGTAGGTGGGCTGAGATACTGGCAGGCGGGCACGACTGAGACACTGGCAGGCGGGCATGACTGAGACACTGGCAGGCGGGCACAGCTGAGACACTGGCAGGCGGGCACAGCTGAGACACTGGCAGGCCAGGCAAACTCGGCTGGTACTCTGGCAGGAGAGGTACTGACTTGGTAGGGACAGGAATACGGGCAGGTATATGGAAACAGACCAGAACCGCAAGAGGCGGAGCAAATACCAGAACTGCAGGAGGCGGAGCAAAGACCAGAACCGCAGGAGGCGGAGCAAAGAGCAGAGCCAAAGGAGGTGGAGCAAAGATGAGAAGGAGTGAACAGAAGGAAACACACAGCGGAATAGGAAAGGCTACAGACAGGGATACAAACGGACACAGGTATAGGACTAGGTTCAGACAGGGTCAGGAACGGAACAAGGCACAAACAAGGACTCAGACCAGGGTATGAAACCCCACTGGGTGGCAGAAACAAGAGACACATGTACAGGCCAGGGTACAAAGCCCCTCTGGGTGGCTAACACAAGAGAAATAGCAAGACACTAACTGAGGAAGTAAGATGCTCAGGTATCCTCCTATGGGCAGGGATGCCATAAGTACCTGAGACCTCTTGACAATTGGCTGGGGACACCTTAGGAAGATGCACACTGACTCAATAAGAGCCAGGGAGTGCGGGCGCCACCCCCTATGCACACAGCCAGGGAGTATGCAGAGAGCAGGCAGGAGACAAAAGGCACTCAGCATGGAGCCGGCAGAAGACAGAACTCACAGCATGGCCTGGGATAGTGAGTAAGTTGGTGTGTAAGGCAGGTGGGGGATGGGAGGCCATGCAGTGATGCCGGCAGGGTTGTTACAAATACTAAAACTAAGGTGTGTGGGCACTAATTTTTTATTTTTCTATTCTTTCTTTTTCCCAAAAGGAATCTGTCATCTCTAGGAATGCTACTTATATACAAATATGAAGGTATTCTGCAGGTAATTGTAATTCAAATCATACCTGGCTGCCTCACTGAAGTTGCATTCTCCCTGCAGACCTTTGCTTCCAGTCATCGGAGCGGTGCAGAGAACTGTCACAATCACTGCTCAATACACATTGATTGACATCCTGCTCTGCACACACAAGCTGTAGAAGAAACTGTCAATAAAAGTGGCAGACAGTGATTATAGCGCTCTTGTTGGAATAGTTTGCTGTATGCATGATGAGAGTAAGCGAGTGGCTACAGGGAGAATAAAACTTAATTTTCTCCCTGTAGCTGTTACTGCGGTTCGGCAGACAGACATCATTTAAACACTATTTAGATATAGATCACCACTATATCTGCAGGTAAATAGCATTTCTGGACATGACAGATTGTAATTTAACCAATTATGAATATGACCGCAATCAATGAGCAGCGAGGTTTCTTAGACTTTAGGCACAGTGGCTTGTTAGGAGAATGTAGACGCTTTCACTTCTGCTGTGTCCGCATATTCATACTTTGCTACGTTTGCGGCCTTCTTTATGTCGCCCATTGGCGCACACACTGCTTGACCTATGTAGATGCAGCTTACTCTGAGCAGAAAAAATCTAGATGCGTGGGTGGAAATAGGATGTTTGGCACAGGTGAGACGGGGACAGATCCAGTGGCATTTCAATATATTTCCGCCTCAGTGAAGGATCAGATTTTGCTCAGAGAAGCGAGGAGGCATTAGGTTTTTGATGTGTGAGAAGAAAGGTGTTAAAAAAAGAATGTAGAAAAATAACAGAAGAGGTTGGAAAACAAGTCGATAATCATACCGATGTTAGGGAGGTGAGACAAAAGGGCTATGTGCAAAGAGGAAGGCTAAGATTAAAGGGAAACTCCACCTTTAATTATTTTGGCCATATCTCTGTTGTTTACAGATAGAAAGAAGAATCATTGCATTAGCTTTTTATACAGGGCATTATATGGCCTTATTGTATGGGCTACGTATAAGTTCTAGCAAAATGCTTTATGTATTGTACTCTATATTATTTCACTAGTTACCTAAATGCAGCAACTGTGCCCCGAAAAAAGCTTGCATAGTGACCAAAAAAGGGGTTTCAAAACCTTATCAAGCTTTTCCCTTACTTCAGACCCTTAGGGACTATATAGTACATTCTTTAAAGTGAATCTGTCACCCCAAAATTCGCCTATAAGCTAAGGCCACCGGCATCAGGGGCTTATCTACAGCATTTGGTAAGGGTACCATTACACTAAACGATTTACCAACGATCACGACCAGCGATACGACCTGGCCGTGATCGTTGGTAAGTCGTTGTGTGGTCGCTGGAGAGCTGTCACACAGACAGCTCTCCAGTGACCAACGATGCCGAAGTCCCCGGGTAACCAGGGTAAACATCGGGTTACTAAGCTCAGGGCCGCGCTTAGTAACCCGATGTTTACCCTGGTTACCATTGTAAATGTAAAAAAAAAAAAACACTACATACTTACATTTCGATGTCCGTCAGGTCCCTCGCCGTCTGCTTCCCGCACTGACTGTGAGCGCCAGCCGTAAAGCACAGCACAGCGGTGATGTCACCGCTGTGCTTTGCTTTTACTTTACGGCCGGCGCTCAGTCAGTGCGGGAAGCTGCCGGCGAGGGACGTGACAGGCACCGGAATGTAAGTATGTAGTGTTTTTTTTTTTACATTTACAATGGTAACCAGGGTAAACATCGGGTTACTAAGCGTGGCCCTGCGCTTAGTAACCCGATATTTACCCTGGTTACAAGCGAACACATCGCTGTATCGGTGTCACACACACCGATCCAGCGATGACAGCGGGTGATCCAGCGACGAAAGAAAGTTTCAAACGATCTGCTATGACGTACGATTCTCAGCGGGGTCCCTGATCGCAGTAGCGTGTCAGACACAGCGATATCGTATGTATATCGCTGGAACGTCACGGATCGTGCCGTCGTAGCGACCAAAGTGCCACTGTGAGACGGTACCCTAATGCTGCAGATAAGCCCCCAATGTAACCTGAAAGATAAGATTATACTCACCCAGGGGTGGTCCCAGGGTAATGTCATTCTTCCACCAGGGGGAGTGATGTTACGTCTGAAGGCAATAAAGGAGATCTCTTTACCAGGTATCACAAACAACACAACACACTTCACACTCCAGTCCACCAGGGGGAGCTATGCTCCTATTTATTAGGGCACTCTTCACAATTAGGTAAAACTGGTGGTCTGGATAGGAAGTTAGGCAGAAGCGAGCTGGGCTTCACCCAGTTAGCTGCTATCTGAGTTCCGCTCGGGTAGTGGGTCCCTGACAGGGGTGGGATCCTGTCAGAGGCCTAGACAGAAAGCCACGGAGCTGCGTGGGCCCGGCGTGCAGCAGCATCCTAAGAAAGACAAGAACAGCGAATTGTATTGTAGAGAGTGAGAAACGAAGTCATAGCAAAAGGAGAGGAAACCAGAAGGAGTTCTGCCCTGCAAAAGGCTGCCTCCTTTCTGAGGCGCAGGATCCGGTAGCCGGAACACGGAGGGAGTCATCGTCTCCAAGCCTTGCTCCAGAGACCGGCAGAACAGCTAATTCCATATTATCTGCCCGACCCATACCCAGGAGGCACGGTGGCAACTTGTGGGGGCCGGGGCATGCTAGAGTCCCTGTAAAAAGCCTCACGTCACCAGTCATACGGGTTTGTCCTATCCTTACCATCAGGGGAACAGAGAGAGAGACATAACATCTAGAACATCTACAACAGTTGTGAGGACCTTACCGAGACGCTCAGCAGGGAGGTACTACAACACCCAGGCGCTAGAGGAAGGCTACTGATTTCCACCTGGATAAGGGGACTCTGAATTTGCCTTCAGACCGGCCGGACTCTGCCTGCCCTGTGATCTGGTGCTCTAGACTGTGGATGCTGAAGCCTTCAGTAAAGGTAAGGAGACTGCAACCTTGTGTCCTTGTTCTTCACTGCGCCTCTCACCATTTACCACCTACACACCGGGAAGCCCTGGGGATACACTTCACCTGTGAGAAGTGTAGCATAGCGCCTACTACGTGTCTTGGGGGACACTCGCTTGGCAGCAGAATCAAAGCACTCGGGCACGGTTTTCTATCAAAAACAGTCTTTTCGGTTTATTTCACATAATGTAAACTGTCATGATCTCTGCGGGCAGAGATCATAGCAAGCCTATAGAGGGACAAGCTCTCGGAAGATGGAACTATACTGACCATGAACTAAGCCTGCCGCGCAACTAGAAATAGCCAGGTAGCATTTCCTATTTATAGCTAGATGCCCAGCTCTGGCCTAAGACCTAAATAGCTAGCAGAGGGAAATATAAGACCTGGCTCACCTCTAGAGAAATATTCCAAAGAAGACAAGCCCCCCACATATAATGACGGTGAGTTCAGATGAAACAACAAACGCAGCAGGAAAATAGTCTTAGCAAATTTGAGGTCCGCTTACTAGATAGCAGAAGACAGATAGTATACTTTCATGGTCAGCAGAAAAACACTAACAAAACACCATCCAGAGATTACCTTAAACTCTGGCATTAACTCATAACGCCAGAGTAGCAATCCCTGATCAACGAGAGCTTTCCAGACACAGTAACAAAACTTCAGCTGTGAACTGGAACAAATAGGCAAAATGAAACATGGACAAAAGTCCAACTTATCTAGTAGTTGTCAGAAGCAGGAACAAGCACTGAGAGGCATCAGATAACATTGTTGACCGGCAAGAAACCACCAGAGAAATGAGCTTAAATAGCGACACCCACTACTGATGGAACCAGGTGAAACAGGAAAGAGGATGACAAGTCCAATTCCACAAGCGGCCACCGGGGGAGCCCAGAATCCAAATTCACAACAGTACCCCCCCCTCAAGGAGGGGGCACCGAACCCTCACCAGATCCACCAGGGCGACCAGGATGAGCCCTATGGAAGGCACGAACAAGATCAGAAGCATGAACATCAGATGCATTGACCCAAGAATTATCCTCCTGGCCGTAACCCTTCCAGTTGACCAGATACTGGAGTCTCCGTCTGGAAACACGAGAGTCCAAAATTTTCTCCACAACGTACTCCAACTCACCCTCAACCAACACCGGAGCAGGAGGCTCAACTGAAGGTACAACAGGTACCTCATACCTGCGCAATAACGACCGATGAAAAACGTTATGAATGGAAAAGGACGCAGGGAGGTCCAAACGGAAAGAAACAGGATTAAGAATCTCCAATATTCTATAAGGGCCGATGAACCGAGGTTTAAACTTAGGAGAAGAGACCCTCATAGGGACAAAACGAGAAGACAACCACACCAAATCTCCAACACAAAGCCGAGAACCAACACGACGATGACGGTTGGCAAAACGCTGAGTCTTCTCCTGGGACAACTTCAAATTGTCCATAACCTGCCCCCAGATGTGATGCAATCTCTCCACCACCGCATCCACTCCAGGACAATCCGAGGATTCCACCTGACCGGAGGAAAATCGAGGGTGAAACCCCGAATTACAGAAAAACGGGGACACCAAGGTGGAAGAGCTGGCCCGATTATTGAGGGCGAACTCTGCCAATGGCAAAAAAGCAACCCAATCATCCTGGTCAGCAGAGACAAAACACCTCAGATATGTCTCCAGGGTCTGATTAGTCCGCTCGGTCTGGCCATTAGTCTGAGGGTGAAAAGCAGATGAAAAAGACAAATCTATGCCCATCCTAGCACAGAATGCCCGCCAAAATCTAGACACAAATTGGGTACCTCTGTCAGAAACAATATTCTCAGGAATACCGTGCAATCGGACAACATTCTGAAAAAACAGAGGAACCAACTCAGAAGAAGAAGGCAACTTGGGCAGAGGAACCAAATGGACCATTTTAGAGAAACGGTCACAGACCACCCAGATGACAGACATCTTCTGGGAAACAGGCAGATCTGAAATAAAATCCATCGAGATGTGTGTCCAAGGCCTCTTAGGAATAGGCAAGGGCAACAGCAGTCCGCTAGCCCGAGAACTACAAGACTTGGCCCGAGCACAAATGTCACATGACTGCACAAAGACTCGCACATCTCGTGACAGGGAAGGCCACCAGAAGGATCTTGCCACCAAATCCCTGGTACCAAAAATTCCGGGATGACCTGCCAATGCAGAAGAATGTACCTCAGAGATGACTCTACTGGTCCAATCATCCGGAACAAACAGTCTATCAGGCGGACAACGATCCGGTCTATCCGCCTGAAACTCTTGCAAGGACCGCCGCAGATCAGGAGAAACGGCCGACAAAATTACTCCCTCCCTAAGGATACCTGTGGGTTCAGCATTACCAGGAGAGTCCGGGTCAAAACTCCTAGAAAGGGCATCTGCCTTAACATTCTTAGAACCCGGTAGGTATGACACCACAAAATTAAAGCGAGAAAAAAATAAAGACCAGCGCGCCTGTCTAGGATTCAGGCGCCTGGCAGTCTCAAGATAAATCAAATTTTTGTGGTCAGTCAATACCACCACCTGATGCTTAGCCCCCTCTAGCCAATGGCGCCACTCCTCAAACGCCCACTTCATGGCCAAAAGCTCCCTATTCCCAACATCATAATTCCGCTCTGCGGGCGAAAATTTGCGAGAAAAGAAAGCACAAGGCCTAATGACGGAGCAGTCGGAACCTTTCTGCGACAACACTGCCCCAGCTCCGATCTCCGAAGCGTCAACCTCAACCTGAAAAGGCAGATTCACATCAGGCTGACGTAACACAGGGGCAGAGGCAAAACGGTGCTTAAGCTCCTGAAAGGCCTCTACAGCATGAGGGGACCAATTAGCAACATCAGCGCCATGTCTGGTCAAATCAGTCAGTGGTTTAACGACATCCGAAAAACCAGCAATAAATCGGCGGTAAAAGTTGGCAAAGCCCAAAAATCTCTGAAGACCCTTAAGAGAGGAGGGCTGAGTCCAGTCACAAATAGCTTGCACCTTGACGGGATCCATCTCAATGGAAGAGGGAGAAAAAATATACCCCAAAAAGGAAATTTTCTGGACCCCAAAAACGCACTTAGACCCCTTCACACATAAAGAATTAGACCGCAGAACCTGAAAAACTCTCCTGACCTGCTGGACATGAGAGTCCCAGTCATCAGAAAAAATCAGAATATCATCCAGATATATTATCATAAATTTATCCAGAAAATCGCGGAAAATATCATGCATAAAAGACTGGAAAACTGAAGGGGCATTAGAAAGACCAAAAGGCATGACCAAATACTCAAAGTGGCCCTCGGGCGTATTAAATGCGGTCTTCCACTCATCCCCCTGCCTGATCCGCACCAAATTATACGCCCCACGAAGATCAATTTTGGAGAACCACTTAGCACCCTCTATACGAGCAAACAAATCAGTAAGCAATGGCAATGGGTATTGGTACTTAACAGTGATCTTATTCAGAAGCCGATAATCAATACATGGTCTCAAAGAGCCGTCCTTTTTTGAGACAAAGAAAAACCCAGCTCCCAAGGGAGAAGAAGATGGACGAATATGTCCTTTTTCCAAAGACTCCTTTATATATTCCCGCATAGCAGCATGTTCCGGCACAGACAGATTAAACAAACGACCCTTTGGATATTTGCAACCCGGTATCAAATCTATGGCACAATCGCACTCACGGTGCGGAGGTAACGACCCAAGCTTGGGTTCGTCAAAGACGTCTTGATAATCAGAGAGGAACTCAGGGACTTCAGAGGGAATGGACGACGAAATAGAAACCAAAGGTAAGTCCCCATGAATACCCTTACATCCCCAGCTCAACACAGACATTGCTCTCCAGTCCAAGACTGGATTGTGAGACTGCAACCATGGCAATCCCAGTACCAAATCGTCATGTAAATTATACAGCACCAGGAAACGAATAATCTCCTGGTGATCCGGATTGATACGCATGGTTACTTGTGTCCAGTATTGTGGTTTATTATTAGCCAATGGGGTGGAGTCAATCCCCTTCAGAGGAATAAGAGTCTCCAAAGGCTCTAAATCAAAACCACAACGATTGGCAAAGGACCAATCCATAAGACTCAGAGCGGCGCCAGAGTCAACATAGGCGTCCGTGGCAATGGATGACAAAGAGCAAATCAGGGTTACAGACAAAATAAACTTAGACTGAATGGTGCCAATGGAAACAGACTTATCAAGCTTCTTTGTACGCCTAGAGCATGCTGATATAACATGAGTAGAATCCCCACAATAGAAGCACAATCCATTCTTCCGTCTAAAATTCTGTCGCTCGCTCCTGGACAGAATTCTATCACACTGCATACTTTCTGGCGTCTTTTCCATAGACACCGCCAGATGGTGCACCGGTTTGCGCTCCCGCAGACGCCTATCAATCTGAATAGCCATTGTCATGGACTCATTCAGACCTGCAGGCACAGGGAACCCCACCATAACATCCTTAACGGCATCAGAGAGACCTTCTCTGAAAGTTGCCGCCAAGGCGCACTCATTCCACTGAGTAAGCACAGACCATTTACGGAATTTTTGGCAGTAAACCTCAGCTTCGTCTTGCCCCTGAGATAGTGCCATCAAAGTTTTTTCTGCCTGAAGTTCCAAATGAGGTTCCTCATAAAGCAAGCCCAAGGCCAGAAAAAACGCATCCACATCGCGCAACGCAGGATCCCCTGCTGGCAATGAGAAGGCCCAATCTTGAGGGTCACCCCTGAGCAAGGAAATCACAATCCTAACCTGCTGAGCAGGGTCTCCAGCTGAACGAGACTTCAGGGACAAATAAAGCTTACAATTATTTCGAAAATTCTGGAAGCTAGCTCTATTCCCTGTGAAGAACTCCGGCAAAGGAATTCTCGGCTCAGATACTGGAGCATGTACCACAAAATCTTGTAAATTTTGTACTTTCGTGATGAGATTATTCAAACCCGCAGTTACACTCTGAAGATCCATTATCGTCAGGTGCACACAGAGCAATACAGAGATTAGGAGGAGAGAGAGAAAAAAGACTGCAGCAAGGCAAACTGGAGGAAAAAAAAAAAAAAAAAAAAAAAAAAAAATTCCAGCAGACTTCTAATAACTCTCCTTTCTCAACCTGGGTCTTTAACACTTTATTGGCCGGTCAAACTGTCATGATCTCTGCGGGCAGAGATCATAGCCAGCCTATAGAGGGACAAGCTCTCGGAAGATGGAACTATACTGACCATGAACTAAGCCTGCCGCGCAACTAGAAATAGCCAGGTAGCATTTCCTATTTATAGCTAGATGCCCAGCTCTGGCCTAAGACCTAAATAGCTAGCAGAGGGAAATATAAGACCTGGCTCACCTCTAGAGAAATATTCCAAAGAAGACAAGCCCCCCACATATAATGACGGTGAGTTCAGATGAAACAACAAACGCAGCAGGAAAATAGTCTTAGCAAATTTGAGGTCCGCTTACTAGATAGCAGAAGACAGATAGTATACTTTCATGGTCAGCAGAAAAACACTAACAAAACACCATCCAGAGATTACCTTAAACTCTGGCATTAACTCATAACGCCAGAGTAGCAATCCCTGATCAACGAGAGCTTTCCAGACACAGTAACAAAACTTCAGCTGTGAACTGGAACAAATAGGCAAAATGAAACATGGACAAAAGTCCAACTTATCTAGTAGTTGTCAGAAGCAGGAACAAGCACTGAGAGGCATCAGATAACATTGTTGACCGGCAAGAAACCACCAGAGAAATGAGCTTAAATAGCGACACCCACTACTGATGGAACCAGGTGAAACAGGAAAGAGGATGACAAGTCCAATTCCACAAGCGGCCACCGGGGGAGCCCAGAATCCAAATTCACAACAGTAAACCACATCCACAGGAACTTGGTAACAGTTTGAACACAGTCTGCATATATTCATCTTTACCACAGTTCGTCTCTTACCCCGGTCAGCATTATACACGGTTTTCAGACCGTTACCCGTTGGCAACCTTTACGGGTTCCTGGACACCCCTTGGCCTCTGAGGTGCCCATACACAATGTCTCTCACTCTGACCCCGGTCAGTGTCACACGGTTCCTTCCCATTACCTGTTGGTGCCGCACAGGTTTCCCGGATCCCTCTTCTCCACAGAGGTATCCATCAGACGTTTCTCACTCACACTGACTTCAGGTCAGTCCCAGGTCCTCAACACAGACCTCCCAGGTCTACGGTCTCCAGGTGCTTCCAGGACGACTCCACTCGCCGGAGCCTCCAACACCAACCGTCCGTGCTATGTCCAGCATGCAGGCTCTCCAGCCTGGAATGGTCACTGTGTGCTTCCAGGACGTCTGTCCCCACCTGGGACCGTCCAGCCCACAGGCCACTTTGCAGTGTCCTGCCAGGACACACGGAAGTGTGTCCACCCTGACGGACACTTACCCACTAACACTCACACTCCACCATGTGCTCCACACACCTCCTTTACATAGGTGTAACCACACCCAGGTACCTGTCACATGGCTAGTCAGGTGAGCGTGACATCACCACAGGTCCTTTCACACCATATATATGCCTCAATGCATATCTCAAGGAGCACACACAGCGCCCCCTAGCTACCACAGGGGTCGCTATACCACAGAAGGTATAACATCACCCCAGCGGACCCCTTAAAGCAGCGTCGGTCACCCTGACCGAATACCACAGGTGGCGTCGCGAACATATCCCTTTAAAGACCTTTCCCCCCATTTTACAACGGACGTCCCTAGGGCCACAGACCGGGTCAGCCCGACCGTGACATCCCCCTTTGAGAACCAAAGGACCCGGTACCGAGTACCCCGCCGCCCTTGGGGGTGATCCAATTGCGTAAAAGCTATCCCACTGCGACACGATGTACCCATTTGGCATAGTCCCGACACTAGTATGAAAACCTTACCATGTGTCAGCCAATCTCAATATAGATGGGGACAGTGCATTGTGTAGGAGCAGTGTGAACGTGCTCCTACACATTGCACTTATACCAACTAATGGTCTGGTTCACTTCTTTTTTCATTTGAAAGCATGTAAAAATCCCAGTTGCTGTTGCTTCGTTTGTAAAAGGATCATCCTCAGCAGATTTGACGTGGATGAAGGAGTATTCACGGGGGGAAAGCTGTGTTGCTGGATGTAGATAAAACTTCACACATGATGATAGTTCAATATAAATGTATGGTGTATTTATTGGTCAACGCATTCCAGAGCCACACAGACTCCTTTTTCAATAGAAAAACAACATGCTACGGCTCCGAAACGCATCATATATACTTTATATTAGCGGCTGTTAGACAGACGCAACACTTACAGGGATTGCCTAACAATCATGCAATCCACCGCATGTGTTGCGGCTGTCTAACAGCCGCAGTGACTCGAACATATTGCTCAAGCATGCCTGAGATACTCGGATAACACTTGAGCATGCTCGGATAATAGGATATCTGAGCATGTTCGGTCATCATCACTAATTCTAATACTTACAAAATATTATCAAGCAGTAAAGCCTTGTATCCAACACTTTAGAATGATCAAAAACACAGAAAATAAGAACAAAAAAAATAAAGCAAACCCTCTCTCAACCTCTCACTACCCACCGCGCTGAAAAAGAATGCTGGTGATCAGCTTGATAAACTAATGGTCACAGATGAGATTATAAATATGACACAAAAATCAAGAGGCAAGGATTGAGAGCGAAAACAAATCAATAATGGATTGAAAATGCACAGAGCACGGTGGGAAAGGAGATGGAAGAGGGTGAGAAAAGGTGACGATAATAACTGATATGTGGTGGAGAGATATTGAGCGGGAGGAAGTTACATAGGAGATAACATAGGTGTTGGTGGAGATTAGGAATTTAAGCTGAGTCAAAAAATGTAACAAAGACAACAAAGCAGTTATGCATCAAAAGCATACAGCCAGACTTGGTTGGATCAATAGAATTGATATATTGCTACTGTAGTGTAACCAGTCCATCTGAGGTGTGCAAATTTTCTTGCCATAGTAATGCTGAAATTTTTTTCAGCAGTGAAATTTTATACATTTTTGTGCTCCAGTTGTGCCTCAAAACACCTAAAAAAAAGGTTAGAATTAGCATCGCTATATTGATTCTGCATTCTAAGAAGTCCATCTGAAGTGGGCACATTTTCCTGTCATTGTAATACTGCAATTTTTTTTCCAGCAGTGAAATTTTATATGACATTTATCATGCTACAGTTATGCCTCAAAACACAAAAAAAACTTATTTGGTTAGAAATAGCATCACTCTATTAATACTGCATTCTAAGAAGTCCACCTGTAATGGGCACATTTTCCTGCCACTGTAATACTGCAACGTTTCCTCAACAGAGATATATCATACGCAATGTAAAATAGGCAAGGCGTGTGGTAAGGGACGGGGAAGTGAACGTGATGCTGATGGTGAGCGTAGAGGCTGAGGCCGTGGGCAAGGTGAAACTTGCTTGCTGTGGGATTACAACAAACACACATATCATGTTGATCTAGCTTCCAGTCCCACTTTGTGTATGGGTGCGGAACATCGCTGTTGAAGCCAGACCAGTGTAAAAAGGTTGTTGGATGGATAGCAGATAATGTTTCCAGCCACTTTGCCAGCACCACCCTGTCTTCCACACAGTCCTGTCTCAGTAGCTGTGATACTGGACCACATAATCCTCACTCTGATCCTCCTTCCTCCCACCATGCCGAGTGCCCAGAGACAAGTGATCCCACACTTGGACTCTACGAAGAGCTGTTCATTTCCATTTATAGAATCTAACCTCTTGCCCTGCCCATCTCAAGCGGGACATGAGCAGATCGCATGTAGTGATGCCCAAATATTTGATAAGCGACCCTTACAAGAAGGCAAAGGTGGGAAAATGCAATTACTGTGGCAAGAGCTGGATGATGGTGAGACACATTTGCCAACAAGTGGTGTTGTTTCGTCAGCAAATCAGGAGGAAGACCAGGTGGCGGAAGAGTAAGGTGGTGGACGATGAGGTCACTGACCCAACCTGGGAAGGTGACATGCAGAGTGAGGACAGCAGCGCACAGAGGGAAGGATCCACAGCACTAGAGCATGCATGAAGAGGCAGTGGGGTGGCCAGAGACACAAGGCAGGCAACTGTTCTCCAAAGCACTAACACAGGTGAAGTTGCCAAGCCAAGGTTTAGGTGTTCATGACTCTGGCACATTTTTAAAGACAGTCCAGTTAACCCCAAAAAAGGCCATTTTAAATATCTGCCATGCTAGCATCAGCAGGGGCAGCACAATTAACAGCCTGACCACAACCAGCATGCTCAGGCACATGCAAGTTAAGCACTTGACTACTTGGGCCAAACCCCAGAGTCCAGAAGCAGTGTCTGTGGGTGACACCATTGCCTCTTCCCCTGTTCTACCTGCAGGAAAATCCCCTGTCCATGATCTAGGGGAATATGCATTCCACTTTGCACTTGCTGTTGCACACTTGCAGCCACTGCCAGCAACCACTTCCACATCCTTGTCCCAGCGCAGCATCCAGTTGTCCCTACCCCAGTTCTCGGAAAACAAGCTTAAATAAGCAGCCACCCACCCACAGGCCACAATGCTAAACGGCCACATTTCCAGTGTGCTTACCCTGGAAATGTTGCTGTTTAGGCTTGTGGAGATTGAAGCTTTCCGCAACCTCATGGTGGCCGCCGTCCCATGGTACTCAGTTCCCAGCCGACACTATTTCTCCCGGTGTGCCATCCCTGCCTTACACAAGCACATGTCCCATAACTTCAGCCACGCCCTAACCAACGCTGTTACTGGGAAGGTCCATATAACCAAGGACACGTGGACAAATGCTTGTGGCCAGGGATGCTACATTTCCCTGACAGCACACTGGGTGAACATTGTGGAAGCCGGAACATCTTCTACAGCAAGCAGTTCCTGCACCTTGTCCTCCTCCTCACCCTCCATCTCAGAAACATCAATATCAGTCAAATTCTGGAAGCACTGCCTCGGCCAAGCGTCTGCTTAGGTGACAAACCACACACCGCCGTGGAGTTGTTGAAAGGTCTAACAGACCAGAATGATTTGTGACTCTCGCCCCTGAACCTACAATCAGACATGGTCATGTGAGACAATGGCTTTAACCTGGTGGCAGCCCTGAAGCTTGGCACACATACCATGCCTGGCCCACATGTTCAACTTAGTGGTGCAGCGTTTTATGAAAACCTTAGTGTGAACATGCAATCCCTTAAAATGATATTTTTCTTAAAAAATTACTTATAAAACACCAAACCCATTGTAGCAAACACTAAAAATGAAATTGCTTAGATAAATTATAGCAACTTAGATAACCAGACCATGCATAATAGCATACAATATACAGTTGTGCTCAAAAGTTTACAGATCCCGGCTGAATTTTTGCCTTCTTGCCTTTTTTTCAGAGAATGAGTGATAACACCAAAACTTTTTCTCCACTCATGTTTAACGGTTGGGTGAAGCCATTGATTGTCAAACTACTATGTTTTCTCTTTTTAAATCATAATGACAACTCACAACATAAAAATGACCCTGATCAAAAGTTTACATACCCCTTTTCTTAATACCGTGTATTGCCCACTCTAACATCAATGACAGCTTGAAGTATTTTGTGGTAGTTGTGGATGAAGTTCTTTATTTTGTGGTAGTTGTGGATGAGGTTCTTTATTTTCTCAGATGGTAAAGCTGCCCACTCTTCTTGGCAAAAATCCTCCAGTTCCTGTCAATTCCTGGGCTGTCTAGGATGAACTGCGTGCTTGAGATCTCCCCAGAGTGGCTCAATGATATTGAGGTCATGAGACTGAGATGGCCACTTCAGAACCTTCACTTTGTTCTGCTGTAGCTAATGACAGGTCGACTTGGCCTTGTGTTTTGGATCGTTGTCATGTTGGAACGTCCAAGTACGTTCCATGCACAGCTTCCGAGCTGATGAGTGCAAATTTGCCTCCAGTATTTGCTGATACCGTGCTACATTCATCTTTCATTCAACTTTGACCAAGTTTCCTGTGCCTTTATAGCTCAGACATCCCCAAAACATCAGCGATCCACCTCTGTGCTTTACAGTAGGAATGGTGTTCCTTTCATCATAGGCCTTGTTGACCTCTTTCCAAATGTAACATTTGTGGTTGTGGCCAAAAACTTAAATTTTGGTCTCATCACGCCAAATTACATTGTACCAGAAATTTTGAGGCTTGTCTCTGTGTTGTTTTGCATATTGTAGGCGAGATACTTTATGGCATTTGTGCAGTAATGGCTTTCTTCTGGCGACTCGACTATGCAGCCCATTTTTCTTCAAGGGCCTCCTTATTGTGCATCTTTTATCACCCACACCACTAGTTTTCAGAGAGTCCTGTATTTCATCTGATGTTATTTGTGGGGTTTTCTTTGCATCCCGAACAATTTTCCAGGCAGTTGTGGATGACTTTTTTGTTGGTCTATTTGACCGTGGTTTTGTTTTTACAGAGACCCTTATTTTGCATTTGTTAATCACAGTTTGAACACTGCTGACTGGCATTAACAATTCCTTGGATATCTTTTTGTATTGCTTTCCTGTTTTATTCAGTTCAACTACCTTTTCCTGTATATTTGTTGACAATTCTTTTGCTTTTCCCATGACTCACAATCCAGAACCGTCAGTGGCTAGATAAAAGATGCAAGAGTCTGTCTGGATCACAGAATCTCGCTCAGCTTTTATGCACGCACACTGATTACAAGCAAACAGGTCACAGGTGAGGATGTTACCTTTAGTAGTCATTCAAACCAATTTGTGTCAACTTCTGTGCATGTTATCAGGCCAAAATCATCAGAGTATATGAACTTTTGATCAGGTTCATTTGTATATTTTGGGTTGTCATTATGATTTAAAAAGAGAAAACACAGTAGTTTGACAATAAATGGCTTCACCCAACCATTAACCATGAGTGGAGAAAAAGTTTTGGTTGTTATCATTCATATTCTCTGGAAAAAGGCCAAGAAAGCAAAAATTCTGCTGGGGTATGTAAACTTTTGAGTACAACTGTACCTCTATCACATCTTTATACAAAATTGTTCACAGCCTAAAAAATACCTACAAGGTCCCTAGGCGCCCCCACTCATGGGCCCCTGACCATGTGTTCCCTAGATATCCCTGCTGAAAACAGGTGTGAAAACAAATAGATTTCAGATAAGAGATGAAGGCACAGATTCAATTTGTAACAGTCCTATTCTTAAATAAGGTATAGTACCCTCACAGACAATATTAATTGTTTAGAAAAAGATAGTAGCACCCTTTTTAAGGGGAATAGTTGATATATATATCTTGTAAATATTTCACAGAGTTTGATAGATAGGTAATAACAAAAAGATAAAACTTCCAGATAACCTTGTATTCCTATAATTTTGCATAGGACTAATTCTGCCCAACAGTGGAGGTTGGCACACCATGATTTGTGGCACCCCCACTTATCAATGGCTCCCCCGTATTCCCTGCTAACCCTATTATAGTTAATAGTGAGTGGGAAAACAGGAGACAACAGGAGACAAACAATGCTTCTAGTCATAGAATCATAGAATGTTAAGGCCCCGTCACACATAGCGATTTACCAACGATCACGACCAGCGATACGACCTGGCCGTGATCGTTGGTAAGTCGCTGTGTGGTCGCTGGGGAGCTGTCACACAGACAGCTCTCTCCAGCGACCAACGATCAGGGGAACGACTTCGGCATCGTTGAAACTGTCTTCAACGATGCCGAAGTCCCCCTGCAGCACCCGGGTAACCAGGGTAAACATCGGGTTACTAAGCGCAGGGCCGTGCTTAGTAACCCGATGTTTACCCTGGTTACCAAAAAAAACAAACAGTACATACTCACCATCTGATGTCCATCAGGTCCCTTGCCGTCTGCTTCCCACACTGACTGAGCGCCGCAAAGTGAAAGTGAAAGTACAGCACAGCGGTGACGTCACCGCTGCGCTCTGCTCTCACTGTACGGCGGCACTCAGTCAGAGCAGGAAGCAGACGGCAAGGGACCTGACGGACATCAGATGGTGAGTATGTACTGTTTGGTTTTTTTTACATTTACGCTGGTAACCAGGGTAAACATCGGGTTACTAAGCGCGGCCCTGCGCTTAGTAACCCGATGTTTACCCTGGTTACCAGTGAAGACATCGCTGGATCGGTGTCACACACACCAATTCAGCGATGTCAGCGGGACCTCAACGACCAAAAAAAGGTCCAGGCCATTCCGACACGACCAGCGATCTCGCAGCAGGGTCCGGGTCGCTGGTACGTGTCACACATAGCGAGATCGCTACTGAGATTGCTGTTGCGTCACAAAACTTGTGACTCAGCAGCGATCTCGCTAGCGATCTCGCTATGTGTGACGGGGCCTTTAGAGTTGGAAGAGACTTCCAGGGTCATCGTCTCCAATCCCCTGCTCAATGGAGAATTCACTAAACCATCTCACACAGATGTCTGTCCAGCCTCTGTTTGAAGATTTCCATTGAAGGAAAACCTACCACCTGTTGTGGCAGCCTATTCCACTCATTGATCACCCTCAGTGTCAAAAAGTTTTTTTTCTAATATCTAATCTGTATCTTCTCCCTTTCAGTTTCATTCCATTGCTTCTCGTGTTTCCATGAGTAAATGAGAATAATGATCCCTCTACACTGTGACATCTCTTCAGATATTTGTAGACAGCTATTAAGTCTCCTCTTAGCCTTCTTTTTTGCAAGCTAAACATTCCCAGTTCCTTTAACCTTTCCTCGTAGGACATACTTTGCAGTCCGCTTACCATCCTGGTAGCTCTTTTCTGAACTTGCTCCAGTTTTTCAATGTCTTTTTTAAATGTGGTGCCCAGAACTGAACACAGTATTCCAGATGCGGCCTGACCAAGGAGGAGTAGAGGGGGATAATTACTTCACGTGATCTATGCTTCTCTTAATACATCCTAGAACTGTGTTTGCCTTTTTTTCTGCTGCATCACACAGTTGACTCACGTGCAGTCTGTGATCTATTAGTATACCCAAGTCTTTTTCACATGTGCTGTTGCTTAGTTCTATTCCTCCCAGTCTATAGATGTATTTTTTATTTTTCTTGCCCAGATGTAGAATCTTGCATTTCTCCTTGATAAATACCTTTCTATTAGTCGATGCTGATTATTCAAGCTTATCTAGATCCTTCTGAATTGTTTCTCTAGTGTTAGCTATCCCTCCTAGCTTGGCATCATCTGCAAATTTGATTAGGTTACCTTCAGTTTCCTTATCTAAATCATTTATAAAAATTTTGAACAACACTGGGGCCAGGACAGAGCCTTGTGGTACTCCACTTGAAACCCTTTTCCAATTAAATGTGCAACCATTTATTACCAGTATTTGAGTACGATCACAGAGCTACTTATGAATCCATCTAACAGTAGCCTTGTCAATTCCATATTTGGTAATTTTTTCAATTAGGACAGTATAAGATCCTTTATCAAATGCTTTGCTGAAGTTGAGATACACTATACCTACGGCATTTCCCTGATTCACTCTGTCAGTGATTCCATCATAGAAGGAAATTAGATTAGTCTGGCATGACTTGTTTGCTACAAACCCATGCTGGCTCTGGTTAATTACTGTATTCTTATCCAAGTACTTGCATACATGCTGTTTAATAATTTGTTCAAATATCTTTCCTGGTATAGAAGTAAGGCTCACTGGCCTGTAATTTCCTGGTTCCTTCTTCTTTCCTTTTTTGAAGATAGGGACAGCATTTGCCCTTCTCCAATCTTCTGGGACTTCTGTTTTCCAGGAGTTTTCAAAGATTCTGGCTAGTGGGTCTGCAATTTCCTCTGCTAACTCTTTCAGTACCCTAGGATGTAATTCATCTGGACCAGTAGATTTAAATTAATTTAAATTAGCTAAGTGTTCCCTCACCATTTCTCTTTTTATGGATAACGTAGATTCTTTTATTCCTTCGATGGCATCATGAAGATCAGTTGATGTTGCATTTGCTTTCTTAGAGAACACATATATAAAATAGGAATTTAAAAGCTCAGCCTTCCCAACATCATTTTTGACCACTTCACCCTTTTCATTGTGTAAAAATCCTATAGCATCTTTGACTTTTTGCTTTTGACATACCCCCAAAATCCTTTTTTACTGCTTTTGGTCTCCCTTGCAAGCCTTACTTCATTACTGGCTTTGGCTCCTCTAATTCTTGCCTGCATTCCCTGCAAATAGCATTATATTCTTCTTTAGATATGCCCACCTTTCCATTTGATACACATTTCTTTCTTCCTTTTTAGCAAGTGATTAAATTCTAGTCAGTCAATCTAAGGATACCTAAAATGCATAAAGTCTCGAATGGGTAATTCGTGATAAATTCCTTTCTTACATAATAATGACTCCCTAATATGGAGCTTTAGCAGCGTCCCAACGTGTTTCCCCATCCATACGGTTCATAAAGAAACCTGTTGGATAATGTAAAAGATGGTGCAGGATACAGATGATGTTGCCAGCATCAAAACCTACCCAGATCTGCCTAAGCTACTTGTGAAAGCATGCCGTGTGTGCCAATATCCGCAAATCAGCTACAGCTGCCACTCCTCTGGCAGTGCCGCAGCAGCGTTTGCAACTTTCAGCTCACTGACTGAGCTGATGAGTGGCCATGGATGTGCAGCGCCCCAGAGTCCTGGTCGTTGCAGTACTGTGGCTCCGCCACTATGGGGAGCCATGGTGCGTCCGATGGCACTGAAGGAGTTCATCTGATCAGGTATCACAGACACCAATACATTTCACAGCCGGGCCTCCGGGGGGGAGCTAAGGGTTCTATTCATTAGGCCACTCCCCACCATAGTGGGTAAACTGGGGGTCAGGCAGGAAGTTAGATGAGAAAGCTGACTGGATTGGACGAAGCAACACCTAGTGGCAGAGGGTGTTGTGGAGGAAGAGACAGTAGGGTCTCTGTCAGGGGTGGGATCCTGACAGAGGCTTGGCATTGAAAAGAACGTAACGGGTCCGCGCCAGCTCCGGGAAGCGGCGGGACCCAAGAAAGGACTAGAAGCGAGATAGATTGTGCTGAGTGAGAAACGAGATCAAGCAATAGGAGAATTCCAGTAGGGGTCGTGCTGTAAGACCGGAGCAACACCCTACTGAGGCGCACTACCGGTGGCCGGAACGCCGAGGGAGTATTATAACATTCAGCTTCAAGCAATACTCTAAACAGCGGCAGGACAGTCAGTTTAAGGCGGGCTGTCTAACACATATCACCTATGAAGTCTTGGGAGGCAATTGCGGGAGAGGGGCGTCTCTAGGGTCCCGGAAGAACTCCAGGCCTACCCGACAAACGGGTGCCGTTCTAACTGTAACATCGGGAAGGGACGGACGATTAGAAGAACATCATTTAATCGAGTTGTGAGGGAACTTAAGAAACAGACACAACGGTTGTGGGGTACTTTCCGTAAGCACAGCAGGGAAGGACTACAACACATAGCGCTAAGAAGGAAGGCACCGATTTCCACCTGTGAAGTGAACTCTGGAAGTGCCATTGGACCGGCCGGACTTGCGCAGCCTGGTGAACCGTATTCTGGACTGAGGACTCAGAGATCTCCAGTAAAGAGGTAAAGAGACTGCAACTTGGTGTCCTCGTTATTTACCGCGACCTGCACCCCACAACCGCACCGTTACAACACCAACATCCACACCTATCATTCACTGTGCGCCCCACGGCAGGGTCACGGACCGGGGCCTAGCCGCCGTGACAACCCCCAGAAGCAGAGACTCGTAGGCCCGGTACCGGGTACCCCTCGGCCCTGCGGCGGTGGGGGCGCTACAGATGCCTGACATCTGTGCAGTTCTCCAAAACTTTGAGGACTCGACCAAGATGGTGAGTGGTGATGCCTGCATAATCAGTGTCACCATCCCGCTTCTTTGTCTACTGAAACGCTCGCTGGTCACAATTAAAGAAGAGGCTTTGCAAGTGGAGCAAGTTGAGATGGAGCAAGAAACTATACTGGGTGATGCTACACAGCCCAGCCTCACTTCATCTTTTAGTTTCAATAAGTTTATTTGGGATTTTTCAGTAAAACATAATATAATATAAACAATCCTCCATACAGAAAAAAGATGAATTATTAAGAAAAATATAACAATTGCTATATGGAAGACTCAACTTAACAAAAGGTAGACTAGACATATCAAAAGACAAATACATCACATACTAAGGGTAACAACATCAGGGCAGGGGGTAACAGTATTGTCCACTTCATCTTTTTAATTCTGATTGGGTGATACTGAGGAGAAGAAAGAGGAACAGGCGTTGATTGTCTGCGCTACAGATTGTAGTACCCACATCACCTTCATCCCATCTATTCAGCGTGGATGGCCTGAAGAAGAAGAGGAGACAGAGGACAAGGAGGAAGAAGAGGAGGAGGACAACATGGACAGTTGACCTTTTGGTTGGGTGGTTGGGACAGGGAAGTCTTGACTGTTGGCAGTCTGTCACACATGGCTGAGTTTATGTTCCGATGCCTTTCCCGTGACCCTCGTGTTGTATGCATTTTGGCCAACACAAATTACTGGTTGGTCACCCTTGTAGACCCATGCTAGAAGGAGAAATTTACCTTCTCTCCTTCCCGTGGCAGAGAGGTCTAATAAAATGTTGCCGTACCAGAAGGCCCCAGTTCAAGAATTATTTTAAAAATCTGACAGCACTGGTGGCAGAGGTCACAGTTCCTTGGGCAACCAAGGAGTGGAGACTATGGAGACACACATCAGATGCAGCAGAGGCAGGGGAACACTCTCAAAGGTCTGGGGCAGTTTTTTCAAACCTTCCCATTGCCCAGGCCCTGATATGCAGGATACTTTGACAAGGAGGGAAAAGTTTTGGAAGATGCTGAAGGAGTACCAGCATACCAGCATCCTCCATGATTCCTCTGTGCCTTACAACTATTGGGTATGCAACAGGCCCGGATTGATAATCTGCCAGGCGGGCAGATGCCCGCTGAACCAGCGGCTCTGAGCTCCAAATGGGCCGCCGGCCCTTTAAATCTCCTGCACAGGCCCTGATGCCAGCATACTCTCTCAGTGCACGCGCTGACCAGGGCCGCGGCAGGCCATGTCAGCTCGTGAGCGCGGCCCTCGTTAGTGCGGACAAGCAGGAGAGCATGCACCTGGGCCTGTGCAGAAGCTTGAAAAGCCCACCATGGTGCACACAGGAAGCCTGACATGTACCGGAAGCTGGACTCCTGGAGGCAGAGCCGCGCTGCTGGGGAGCGACTGTGAGGTAAGTATACAAAGCTTTTTTTTTTCTGTGCAAAATGAATTAAATGGGCGATGGGGGAGGAGGAATTGCACATGATGACGTGGAAGGAATAAGGGGGACTGTGGGGAGGGGGATTAAAGCGAGACTGCACATAATGATGTGGGGGGATAAAGGGGGACTGCACATGATGATGTGGAGAGGGAGTTAAAGGGGGTTTGCACATGATGATGGGGGGATTGCACATGATGATGTGGGGATTAAAGGGGGATGGCACATGATGATATGGGGAGGGGAGTTAAAGGGGGACTTCACATTATGTGGAGAGGGGGTTAAAGGGGGACTGCACATGATGATGTGGAGAGGGGGTTAAAGGGAGACTGCACATGATGATGTGGGGGTGTGAAAAGGGTACTGCACATGATGTGGAGAGGGGGGTTAAAGGGGGACTGCACATGATTATGTGGGGAGGGGGTTAAAGGGGGACTGCACATGATGATGTGGAGAGGGGGGTTACATGGGGACTGCACATGATGATGTGGGGAGGGGGTTAAAGGGTGACTGCACATGATGATGTGGGGGTGTTAAAGGGGGACTGCACATGATGATGTGGAGAGGGGGGTTAAAGGGGGACTGCACATGATGATGTGGAGAGGGGGTTAAAGGGAGACTGCACATGATGATGTGGGGGTGTGAAAAGGGTACTGCACATGATGTGGAGAGGGGGGTTAAAGGGGGACTGCACATGATGATGTGGGGAGGGGGATAAAGGGGGACTGCACATGATGATGTGGAGAGGGGGTTAAAGGGGGACTGCACATAATGATGTGGAGAGGGGGGTTAAAGGGGGACTGCACATGATGATGTGGAGAGGGGGGTTACATGGGGACTGCACATGATGATGTGGAGAGGGGGGTTACATGGGGACTGCACATGATGATGTGGGGAGGGGGTTAAAGGGTGACTGCACATGATGATGTGGAGAGGGGGGTTAAAGGGGGACTGCACATGATGTGGAGAGGGGGTTAAAGGGGGACTGCACATGAAGATGGGAGGTTAAAGGAGGACTGCACATGATGTGGGGGTTAAAAGGAACTGCAAAGGATGACATGGGGTAAAGGGGACTGCACATGATATTCATTTCTCTTAAGTATCAGCAATTGTGACCGCCAGCAGCAGCAGGAAGGCTCCTGCTGAGACTGTGCGCGCTACTGAAGAGAAATGAATACTCACCGCTCTCTGCGATGAACAGTCCCAGCATGCAGAGAGCTCTAAGTATTCTGGAGGCTGCCCTTCGGCTTGAAAGCAGTGCATGACATCCCTGCCATGTGCTGCTTACAAGCATAAAGCAGCTGCTGGCGTCTGAACAAGATGCTGCGAGGGAGCGCCGGGAAGGTAAATGTAATGGGTTTTTTTTAAAATCTTTTCTGATGGGGCATGCATACCAGGATAAGGAAAGGATGGGACCAATCATATCAGGATAAGGATGGGGCCATGCATACCAGGACTGAGATGAGGGCAAACCATAATAGGTAAAGGATGGAGCCCTGCATGCCACGTTAGGGATGGGGCCATGCATACTTGGACGAGATGGGGACCCTGCATATTAGGATAGGGATGAGGGCGATCATTCCTGCCAGAATAAAGATGAGGTGGACCATTCCCACCAGGATAGGGATGAGGAGCCATGCAAACTAGGATGAGATGGGGCCCTGCATACCAGGATAGGGATGGGGCCCTGCATACCAGGATAGGGTTGGGACCATGCATACTAGGATGAGATGGGGGACCCTGCATACCAGTATAGGGATGAGGGCAATCATTCCTGCCAGGATAGGGATGAGGAGGCCATGCATACCAGGCCAGGGATGAGGAGGTATGCATACCATGATGGGAATGAGAGCCATGCATACCAGGATAGGGGAGCCATGCATACCAGGATAGAGATGAGGGGGCATGCATACTAGGATAGGGATGAGGGGCCATGTGAATCAGGATGGGGATGAGGGACCATATTTACCAGGATAGGGGATATTAAGTACAGAAATTACCACATTTTTTGCTTCAGTTTTTTCTCCCCCTAATTTCCTCCTCTAAAACCTAGGTGTGTCTTATAGTCTGAAAAATTCGGTGTATCTATTGGAAAACCAATTTAAATGGATTATGCCAAGTAATCCCATATCCCGAGACCTATGTAGTCGCTGGGGTCTGACCGCTGGGACCCCCATGATCCCAAGAACTGGCGCTCTAAAGAAGAGGTTGATCATGCGCACTGCGGCGGCATTCACACATGGCTCTTCAAATAATGCCTTTAAGAGGAGTGTTGAAGGGCACGACAAAATATAGCAAAATCCACTGATGTGGGGGGAGTGTTATAGTATATGGGCTGGTGGGGTTTGTGTGGCAGGGCTGCTCTTTTGTCCCAGTCCGGCCCTGGTATGCAAGCTAGACACATGGCATGAACTGTCTTGCTACACCTTGGAAGTCCTGGCCTGCCCCTGCGCTAACATTTTGTCAGAGCGGGTTGTTAGTCCCGCCGTTGGTATTATACCCAATGGGCGCACATGCCTGTCAACTGAAAATGCTGACAGGTTGACTCTAATCAAAATGAACAAGGGCTGGATTGGGCCAGACTTCTGTGCACCACCAGATGACAGTAGGGAACATAAACTCAAATGCAATGTTTTTTTTTTTTCTGGTGTACTGCCATGAACCCCTTCCCACCCAAATATGGGTATATGCTTCAGGATTTCGTCTTTTTTTGTGTTGTTGTCCTCCTCCTTCTCCTCCTGTTCCTCCACCACCATACCAAAAGGGTAATCATGCTACTCTTGCTATACATTTTTTAAGGGTATTTATGAGACCCACATAAGCAATTTTTAGAGGCCTACCTCAAAAATTATTTTATATGTATGTAACACCTGCACTGGGAACTGTCAGGGCAGCTACTGATATACTGGGATTTACAGACACTAAGAAGAGCTTTGCAGCTGCTGTTATACAGGGACCTACAGACATTAGCAGATTTTCATCTGAGCTGCAGTGGACTACAATTCCCAAGGACACTTGGACTACAATTCCCAGGGATCCTTGTTTCAGTCAGATGACACAGCCTGGATTGGATGAGGAGGGACTTGGAGGGAGGAGCTGGGCAGAAAGTGAAAGCAAGAATTCAGAGAAAGAAAAGAGCGTGGCATCTTGCTGGGAGAGACTGAGCACGGCGGATTTGCATCCCTCTACGCTGCAGGGTTGCTGTCCCCTCGGATATACCTGCGCTGCTGGAGAGAGAGCGGCTTTGTTTTACCCTCTGGAGCAAGTTGCATCAAGAACTTGGAGAGTTCTGCCGGCACTCCCACCGTATAAAGGACTGAATCCGGCCGCCCCCAGCTGGCATCCAGAGAACCATCCGACCGTTGGAGACACGCAGTGAGTGCCCTTCTGAGACTTGTGGTCCTACCAGTGCTATTTACAGTGAGTACATTACAGCCCAGACTATTGCCATTGATATTCGTCTAAGTGCACCAACTGTTCTAATTTGCGCGCTAACATCCGCGGCAACTGGGCCCCAACGTTTGGACTGAGTTAAACTAGAAGAAACAAAAACCCTGCTACATTATACTTGCAGGGTTGAAGTAGAATTAGAATATGATGTGTATATGACTTTGACAAAGCACAGTTACTTGTATTGCATGTTATTCTTTTAAATCCATCTCATTTATGCTGCATAGCAATAAACCTGTTAAACTGTTTTACTTCTGATCCCTGTGAGTGTGTACTGAGTGTGGCAGGGGCTTCCCGAGGTAGCCCCCGGCAGGGCAGAAGATAATAGTCCTTCTGCAGTCCCAGAGAGAGCTCCAATCAAGATTCGGGTGGAGGCACTGCGCCCTGGAGAGGTGAGACCCCCCCATAACACCCAGTGTACCGTGGTAGCCCTAAAGGGGTGTTACATGTATGTATAACCCACAGGAGTAAATGTTTTTCAGCCCATGCACTTAGTGCATGGGGATTAACAGTCTAGAATATCCACTCCTTAATAATGGGAAAAAATGTTTTCTGAGGCCCTCCACTACATCTCTTCAAACGGGTATTGGAATGCCTCCTTTTAATTTTTTGCATACCTTGTATTTAGTGCTTATTAGGGTTGAGCGAAACGGGTCGTTCATTTTCATAAGTCGCCGACTTTTGGCAAAGTCGGCGCCTCATGAAACCCGACCCGATCCCTGTGCGGGGTCGGCCATGCGGTACGCGATCTTGGCGCCAAAGTCGCGTTTCGTATGACGCGTTTAGGAGAGAGGAAGAAGAAGAAGAAGAAGAAGAGGAAGAGGAAGAAGAAGAAGAAGAAGAAGAAGAAGAATTCCTTCATCGGGTAAACCCGACTTTTCACGGTGGTCGGGCGATTTCACTCGACTCGACTTTTAAGACAGTCGGGTTTCACAAAACACGACTCGACCCTAAAAAACTAAAGGTCGCTCAACCCTACTGCTTATTCTTTACCAGTCTAAGAGACCCGCTCCTTAGTAATGGGAAAAAATGCTTTTCTGAGGATCCACCTTCTAGTTGAGAGAAAACATTTTTAAACCAAAAGAGTCGACGGGATCTATTAGTTTATGATCAAGTGCCTTGTTGTGGGCTGTCAGGTACTCATCACATAGGGTGTTCTCACACTGCATACTGGATTTCACAGCCGGGACAGGAGCGTTTGTACAGTAAGTACAAAAGATCCTAGTATCCTCCGTATCAAGTTGAGTAGATGAGAACAGGTAGCAGGATGCAGTAATGGACAAGAGGCAGATTAAGGGTTAACGTAATTTTTACTAGAACAGGGCAATACTCCAAGCAGGGAGGAGAAGGGAGAGACAGGGGTATGGCAGATGATATAAGCACAATAGATGTGCTGAGGGAAATAACAAGGGCAACAAGTATAGCAACTGTTCATTAAGGGTTAACTTATCAGTCGGAACTCTTCCTGACTGCAGAGTACTAGGTTCAAACGGTGGTGCCAACGCTGTTAGCACGTGAGGAATTCGGTGTCATCCTTTAGGCGTTGATGATCTGGCTCCTGGCAGTGAATCTCAATGTCTTGTGCGGGGTCCTGGGTCCAGAATCCGGGTTGCAAAGTAAAGCGCAGTCTCCAACACTGCCAGAGCTAGACGAAGCTCGGCAGAAGTATGCGGCATGCGCGCGGTATTTACTGACCCGTTGCGTTGAGTACCTTCAGCAGCGGGAACTAACGGGCAAAAGACAGTTCTCCAGTCACAGTCTTTGTAAGTCTCAGGAGGGATACTATAGCATGGGCCTGCGCTGTCACGCTGCTCAGAGGACGGAGCACCAAACTTCCCCTGCTGCGCGCAGCGTGCTCCTGCCAATTCTGTCTGCTTTTTCGCACGTTCTTCCTTTTTTAGTATCGCCACGCCCCCTGCTGTCCAGTGCCAAGGTTGGTCTGGGTCTCTAAGTTTTCCCCCAGACAACAAAGGTGACAGCGCCAACAGATCCGGACCTGGCGCAAGAAAGGTACCCTCAGTTCGGCCCCTCTTCTTACACTCTCCCTCTCCTTTTGCTCATCATTCCATGGGCAAGAGTTCTTGCAGTTTGCGTCGACATTCTTCTAGTCCTTGAATGATTTGTTGCCAAATGAGTTGGTCTTGATCATATCTATTGGGGGGTATCCCAGCTGTGACCCGTTCAGAGCGCCGTAAGTCAGAAGGAGTAGTCGAGTCAGGTTGGTTGGGTAGTCGAGTCAGGCTGAACAGACGAGGGCAGGGACGTGCCCAATGGAGCAACCACTTCGGGAACTTCGGGAACTTGTCCCTCTCTGGAATTTACAGGTGACAGATCAGGCAACTCTTCTTCTTCACAAACAGCAAAAAAACCAAAAAAACAGCAAAAAATTTAGTTCCGAAACGCGCGTCGGGTGTGTGCGTGTACTCAGGACGGCGTGGTACCCTCAGGTAATGTTTACTATTTTTATCCCTGGATTTTTTTAAATTTAACACTTAGCACTTTGTTCTTACTGGCACTGTGTAGGGGCTGTGGGGAAGAAACCCTTTTATGTATAAAAATGTAGTTCCCTAATGTTTAATTGCACTTTAGCACTTTTTGCATATATTGCACAATATTTTGGAAATTTTTTATATTAATTTTTCCACATTTTTTGCACCTTATTTCCAGGGAAATTAATATACCCCGATGTCGGGGAATACTTACCTTGCACAGGTATATAAGTGATTATTACAATTGTGCGCTTGGGTTTACGTTTATTTATCTTTATACACCGTCCCGTGCAGCACACTTTTTTGAATAATTATTTGTATAATTTTAACAGTAATTAGTGATTTTATATATTGTATCGCTGCTGGATAATGAATTAATAAAGTTATATATTTGATCCAGTCTGGTCTTCCTGGTGTATCCTTTGGTTTGGTGATTGTTTTTTTGCTCTTGGTTTAAGTGGTTGTCACTTTCCTTCTGTTCAAAAGACACCCTGGTGAGCTAATTTTATTACATTAGTGATTGTGATATTTTTATATATATAGCTATCATTTTGGATTTGGGTTGTTCTTTTGTAATCTCTCTTCTTCACAAACAGCAACGGGCGGCGGGGATATCTCAGGAACACTTTGCTCCTCTTCAATTTGGTCAGGATCTCTTACAAACAGGGACGTAGCATATTCCGGTGAACTACTCGAGTGGGACCAGTTTCTTCCCCTTCAGGTTGGATTTCATAAACGGGCCCTTCTGAGCTAATTCTCTGCTTCACCCGATACAGGTTTTTTTTCCCACCGGTACTCCAGTTTGTCCCTAGGACGCTTATCTCAGACCAACACATGGTCCCCGGCTTGAAGAGCTGTCCCTCGCAGAGGAGCTATCTCCGGATGCTCTACTTCCTGGAACTTGGTCTGCACCAGGCGATGTAGTGTCTCTAGACAATGACGATGTCGATTTTCCCGGACCCAGGTGGACCCACCAGTCCGTGGGTAGTCCTCTTCTGGATCCAGTTCCAGCTCGGTAATCTCTCTTCCTGGCTGGCCGAACAGCAGGGTATATGGAGTGTAACCGGTGGTGCGATGTACTCGGTTGTTATATACCCACACTAACCCAGCAATGATTTCTGGCAACCGGGCTTTTCAGTCTTCCTCTAAGGTCCTTAACATCTGGATAAGAGTCTGACTAAACCGTTCACAGGCTCCATTTCCCTGAGGGTGATAAGGCGTCATCCGAGATTTCTCAATCTGGTACAGTCGGTGCAGTTCTTCCATCATTCGCCCTAGAAAACAGGCACCTTGATCGGAGTGGATTCTCTTCATGTAGCCATACACTTGAATGAAATTCTTGCAGGTGGCATGTGCTGCTGATTCGGCAGTTTGGTCATGGGTTGGAGTCACAACGGCAAACTTAGTGAAGTGGTCCGTCATTAATAGACAATGCTCATATCACTGGTGGGCCGGACCTATCGTCAGATAATCTATCATCAATATTTCTAGAGAAGAAGTCACAATGGTCTGTGTGGGAGCCCTGTGCTCCCGAGGTTTAGCTAATTTGCAGCTTCTACATTGCGGACAGGCCTCTTCCACCACGGCCTTTAGGCGTGGATAGTATATCAGCTTTTGCTGCCACTGAAAGGTCTTCTCTTGACTGAAGTGAGCTCCTCTTTTGTGTTCTTCCGTGGCCACCTTAGAGAGCAGCGCCTCGGGGATCACAACATGCCAGGTGACACCCAGTTCCCGTTGTAACTAAACCTTTCAGTACAATAGCCCATTCTTCAGTTGGAGCCTTTCCCACTGTCAAATGATCTGCAGAGTTCCTGGGGACAGGGCATCTCTCACTCTTTGACTGGGAAGTTGTCTCAGAGTTACCCACTGTCTCATTTGGGTGAGTTCCCCATCTTCTTGTTTTAAGGGAAGGCCAGGGCCGTAGTCGTGACTGAGAATATCTGTTTACATGCGCCCTGGCCTCCCGCCACATGAAAACAATGTCCCCTTTTCAGCGTACCTTCAGCTACATCATCTGCACCGTCAGGGTCCCATCTGCGCGGCCGAAGTTTTGCTGCCGGCGTTGTTGCACAAATAGAGACAGAGTCCACGTTCAACTTAAAACTTTACTGGTTTCTTCTCTCAGCACATCCATGTCAACATAGGGTTCCACACAGTTTACATCGTTCGCTTTCCCTGTGCTCTCCTTCATGTCCTTCAACACGTTCCCAGATCGGACTGCCATATCCGGCATCGCAGCTTCCTGCCTGCCCAGCTTCAATACTCTTAGGAATTCTCTTGTCCGCTTCACCCCGGACAAAAGGGCATCTGCCCACGTAGTAAGCTGCCACATGATAGAGCCACCTGCGTTCCTGTGCTGCTGCAGTTCCTGATCTCCTGGCCTTGGATGTCTGGGCTTCTGCTTCAAATGTTACTGGGTCCACTATGTTGCCTCGGGGCTCCAGGGCCCTCAGGGACTGCCTGGGCTCTCTGGTTCTTCTGAGCTGTCTGAGCTCCCTGGCCCCACTCATCATGGGACCGTCCCAGTATGCATTCCCGAGTCACTGTCTGTACCTGTTCCTGCTTAGCTGCCAACGTCCTGCCAGAATCCCAGAACTCAGGGACCTCTTCAGTCTCCAACTCTTTGTCACAGTTGAGCCCAGGCTTTGCATGTGTCCATCTGGATAAGGCATCTGCGTGAGTATTCTCAGCTAACCCTCTTGTATGTGATTTTATATCGAAACTTTGCCATCCAAGCCACCCAGCGCTGCTCCAGGGGCCCTAGTCTCGCATTTTCCAGGTGGGCCAAAGGGTTATTATCTGTACACACCAGGTCTTCAGAGCCAGACAAGTATTCCGCAAACTTCTCAGTCATGGCCCACACTAATGCCAACAGCTCCAGTTCGAACGAACTGTAATTGTCTGGATTCTGTTTAGAGTCGTGTAGGGACTGGCTAGCATATGCAATTACCCACTGTTTTCCGTCTTGGATCTGAGACAACACAGCTCCGGGTCCATGCAAGCTTCCATCAGTGTGGAGAATAAACGGCTGGGAGAAGTCTGCATAGGCTAACACTGGCGCTTCAGTCAAAGCCACGTTTAAAGCTCGAAATGCTTTCTCCTGGCATTCTCTCCATGGAATAGTCCTGTTCTTTGCACCAGATGGCACACCTTTCAGCACTTCTAGTAACGGGTTCACAATGTGAGTAAAGTTCTTTGCGAATCACCGATAATACCCAGTGAGGCCCAGGAATGCTCGTAAATCTTTCTCGGTCTTCGAGGTAGGCCAATCTTGAACTGCAGCAATTTTCTCATGGGATGGTCTCACCCCCTCTGCAGAGACGACATGTCCTAAGTACTCAATCTGGGTGCGAAATAAATGACACTCCTGAGGCTTCACTTTCAAACCGTGTCTCTGCTCTGGACCTTCCCTGCTGGGACTGCACCCCCTGCTCCTGCTTGCTTCGCTCCCCACTTCAGAAAAGGTCATACGTGGATTTACCCGTAAGCGCTCGCACAAGGCCTTTTTTCAACAGTACGTCTCGCCAGCCTGTCACCAACTGGTCTCGCAGTACTATGTCAGTAGACTCTATTCCCATGCCGTCTTTTCTGGTAATGGCAGTGTGGATCTCCTGTAGTGCGTTCACGTACTGGGTCACCATCTCCCCTCCCCTTGCACCAGGCAAAATAAACACATGCATAACTCCCCTATGTCAGTGGGGTCTCCTTGTGTTTCTTCCAGTATCTGTAATACCTTATTAAGTGTCCCTTAATCGCAGGGGGCGTAGCATAACAGATTCCCTCACCTCTCTATCTAAAGCCATCATGGCAACAACCGCCTCTAATGCAGGAGTCATGGGGTGCATCCTCATCGTTCCCCGATCTGCTCAGTCCAGCTCCATAGCATAGTTTTGTTCCCAGTAAACTTCGGGAGGTTACTCAACATTGCCCCCAGTGATATGCTGGACCTTGGGCCCCCCCACTGCTTGGTCTGTCACCTCTGTTCTGTTGGACTGCATCCTGACGACTATGCCAAGTGAGAGCAGGTAGCGGGATGCAGTAACAGACAGGAGGCAAGTCAAGTATTAACGTTATTTTTACTAGAACAGGGGAATACTCCACGCAAGGAGGAGAAGGGAGAGACAACAGGGGTTTGGCAGATGAGTTAAGCACAATAGATGTGCTGAGAGAAATAACAAGGGCAACAAGTAAAGCAACTGTTCATTAAGGGTTAACTTATCAGTCCAAAGTCTTCCTGACTGCAGAGTACTAGGTTCAAATGGTGGTGCCAACGCTGTTAGCACATGGGGAATCTGGTGTCATCCTGTACACTTTGATGATCTGGCTCCTGGCGGAGACGGTGAATCCTCTATGTCTTGTGTGGGGTCCTGGGTCCAGAATCCGGATTGCAAAGTAAAGTGCAGTCTGCAACACTGCCGGAGTTTGACGAACTTGCTAGAAGTATGTGGATTAGAAAGGGTGCAGTTCTCGGTGAGTCACCCGGTCGTTCTTAGGCGGCATGACCTGTTGCGTTGAGTACCTTCAGCAGCGGGAGCCAACGGGTAAAAGACAGTTCTCCGGTCACAGTCTTTGTAAGTCGCAGGAGGGATACTATATCGCGGGCCTGCGCTGTCACGGTGCACCAAACTTCCACTGCTGCGCGCTCCCGCCAAGTCTGTCTGCTTTTTTGCGCGCTCTCCCTTTTTTAGTCTTGCTATGCCCCCTGCTGTCCAATGCAAAGGACGGTCCGGGTCTCTACGCTTTCCCCCAGAGAACAAAGGTGACAGCCCCGACAGTTCCAGACCCAGTGCAAGAAAGGTACCCCCGGTTCGGCCCCTCTTTTGACAGATGCGAAATGCTACACTATATTCCTCTAAAGGGTTTATAAAATAACAGTCCTTGATGCTGCTACATTAAACTAATCACTTTTTTCAAGGCTAATTTAAATAGATTCTATTCTGTTCCAATAATACCTATCTTATCTGTAATTCATCTATGGGGAGGTGTTCCAGTAGGTATAGCGTATGACAGGCATCTAGTCAGGGATTATTGCTTCATAAATTCTAAGCCTTGCTGTTACTTTTTTTCTTGGACTCAGTGACTGATTCAAGTCTTTTTATGGTGATCTGTAATCAGAAATTCATCAAAGCTGGCAGTGTTATTTGTGTTCCTCCAGAGTTTGTTTCTGCCACTTACAAGAAAAAATATTTTCAGGGACGGTTCAATTCCCTTCTGTATTCTGCAATAATACTCTTATCTGCCATTCTTCTATGGTGCGGTGTTGGAGTAGATATAGCTTATGACAGGCATCTAGTCAGGAATTATTACCTTGAAAAATTCTAAGCCTTGCTGCTACTTTTTTTCCATGGACTCATTCATGTTTCTGAAATCAGAAATTTATCAAAGCAGGCAAAATTAACTGTTTTAATGTGTTCATTCACAGTTCTCTCTAGAGAGGTAGTGGTGGGATACTTTATGCTGCTGGAGCTGGAATTATCACTTCTGAACTCTCGAGTGTTTTGTTTCCATCTTTTATGGGTGCTTCTTTAAGTATGTTTGGATAATTGTCCTGCTGGAAGACCCATAACCTAGGATGCAAACCCAGCATTCACACCGTGGGCACTGCATTGCAACCCCAAATCCTTTGGGAATCTTCACATTTCATGATGCCTAGCTCACAGTCAAGGCACCCAGGGCCTAGGACCCCTAAATTTCTTTGAACCTCCACCATAAAACTTTACAGTATTAATACGAAAAAGAAGTGCTTAGTGAGGGCTGGCTGTTGGCACTCTAAAATTAGAGTGGGGGCCACCTGATGGCCCTCTGACAATAGTAAGGACTGCCTGATGGCCCTCTACAAATACTGATGGTCGTTAAATGGCCCTGAAAAAAAAAATAAATTGTGACTTAAACAAGATATGTCTGATCATGTCTCACACACCACCCGGACAGATACGGTATTAAAATTCTAAAATTATATTTTGTGTAGAATGTTTTTTTCACCTTACAGCAATGCAAACATGTAAAAATGCAGCCAAACACTACACATGAACATAGCCCAAGGTGTGGAGGAACTTTTTTTTTTCCCTTATTTTTTTTTTAATTATTTATTTTTGCTTATATACAAGTCATTATCCTGGAAAGAATGTTTCTTAATATTTGTTCCAATCAAAACCATTCATCCAGTCCATAAAAGTGGCGTAATACTGTGACAACATTGTTTTCAGAACTGACATGGGATTCAGAGAAGCCTCCAGGGGTCTTCTCCATGCTATTCCCATTCCATTTCAGCACTGTTTAGATCGTTTTCAGCAATTTTTAAACCCCTCCAGACCTCAGGGTGCGAGCCGCCTAAAAAATGCTCGGATTTCCCATTGACTTCCATTATACTCTTATACTCGTTAGTAAGCATCCATTAAGAAATTGTGCTTCTCAGGGTCAAGATTGAGAAAGCAGAAATCAAAAGAGGAAAAAAAAAAGCAAAGAAACAAATTTTTCAGAAGCAATAAAAGTCTCTGAGGGATCTATTGGGACCATTTGAGTAATGACAATAGCTATGGTATCTCCATGGCAACAGAACATGACTGTCGAGACTTGTAAGTTCTCATAAGAGCAGTTTCCACTCTCCAACTTGAGCTGGCCGCAGGAATAATCTTAGCTGCGTAAATAATACATCTAATAATTACAGCTTATACCAAAAATCATTGTGCCCATGGTAACAAAATGATCAGGAATGTTATAACATTTTTGTGCTCAAAATATATGAAGAAAATGGTTATTGTTAGATATATTCCAGATTTCCAGTCTCGATTCAGTCCTCCATCCATGCTAATAGACTCCATGTTTTCTTAGGATGGTTTCTATACAGGATCTTTTGCTATTTATCTAGTATTCCAACCTTTCTATGTTTGGTAAGTAAAATAGTGTCCTAGGAATGATCGTCATGTTTACTCATGTCCTATTTGTCCAGTTGGTGCACAGGAATTAACACTGTAGTCAATTAGATTAAAGGACTAAGCACAGTTACAGAAGAGGAGTGTGCTAATTTTGTGGAAGGCAGTGACTTCTCCTCTTTGAGGATGTGGACTAACCATAGCCGCAGAAAAAGAGTGTGCTGCTTTTGTGGGAGGCAGTGACCTGACCACCTGTCTAGGGATGTTGACTAACCACTGCAACAGAAGAGATCTCTGCTGATTTTGTGGGAAGCAGTGACCTGTCCATTTCTTAGGGATGTGGACTAACCACAGCACCATAAGAGGAATATGCTGATCTTGTGGGAGGAAGTGACCCATCCACCTCTATGGGGATGTTTGTATAGACAGGTCTACTAATGACAGGGGTGACATTGCGATACATGATTGACACCTGTGTCATATACTTTGAGATTAGAGACCAGGGGTGGTACAAGAAACTCAGGGGCCCCAACACTGCTGATTTTGTACTGGGCAGTAATTTCTCTCCTATGATAATACTAGTGAGGACAGGGGCAAACTCTTAATGTAAAATGGATATCCAGACCAGTTGGTATTTATAAATTAACTAGATGGTGGCCCAATTATAACGCATCGGGTATTCTAGAATATGCATGTCCACGTAGTATATTGCCCAGTGACGTAGTATATTGCCCAGCCACGTAGTATATTGCCCAGTGACGTAGGATATTGCCCAGTGACGTAGTATATTGCCCAGTTACGTAGGATATTGCCCAGTGACGTAGTATACAGCACAGAGCCACGTACTATATTGCCCAGCCACGTAGTATATTGGCCAGTCACGTAGTATACAGCACAGAGCCACGTAGTATATTGCCCAGCCACGTATGTCACAGGTTATTAACAGGTGTGAAGATAGCTGCAGGCCAAAAAAACATTTAGATGGCAACAAGCTCGTGTCTATCCCCAGCTTTAGCAGTGTGGTTTATTCTCTAATGTACATGGTTTGTTTTGTGTAAAGGAAATGTAATAATCAATAAAAAATAAAGCATAAAAATACCCTCCAAACAACAATAGATTTTTCTGCATTGCACCGTATCACTTATGCACTTGTTCTAGTAATCATTTAAGAAGTCGAGTGTATTGGTTCTGGAGCCTGGCCAGCAGATGCATAATACCTCTATTTGTAATGCAGATTACCTTTGGCAGTCTTGGCAGGGCACCGTGTGCTCAAAGACTGAATTCTGTATCTACAGGACTCTCTGAAGTGTCACAGCAGCCAGTGTTACTGTGTATCTTGTGAGCACAGCGGGTGATATTATTCATGTGTCAGGATGAATGGAAGTGAATTCCTACCTGTGACTGTGGTTGTTAGGAGCTTTCATCCTCCTGGGGCTCAATGCAAAGTCATATCAGCTACATTCTTGGGTTAAAATGTGTGATGTGGTTATATAGATACACACATAGATATACAGACACACTGACCAATTATGCTATAGTTAAAGGGTATCTGTCACCAGGTTCTTGCTACCTCATCCAAAAGCAGCAAAATGTATGAAAAGAGACTTTGATTCCAATGATGTATCACTTAGTTTACTGGGTGCAGCAGTTATGATACAATTAGAGTTTTTAGATGTAGCATGTAGCACAGCTCAGAAATCCAACCCTGTTTACACTACAGCTTTGTGCGTACATTGTATATTGACAGTGAACTGCTAATCAGTGCTGAGGACATGGTTGGACCATGATGCACGGGAGCTGTAGTCCTCTAGTGTTAATCTCCTGATGATAAAGCAGTTATTGTATTGAAACTTCAACACGCAGCCTAATAAGTGACACATCCCTGAAATCTGTGACACAGCCACTACCTCATGTTGCTCTCAGATTAAATAGCAAAAAAACTGCTGACAGATTCCTTTAAACAGATAAATGAACTGATAATTTCTGGACCACTGTCTTCTTCAGTGCGGAACACATGTATCCATTGAAAATGGCATGTTATCCAGGTCCGAGAAGGCAGTGCATTCATACACAAACATCACCATATGATGAGCTTAAAGAATGGGCTTATCTAAAAGTTTCACACTAGTGAGCCCTGTGACAGATGGAGAAGGGGTGAAGATTAAATGTTTCTCCTTTTGTCATAGCCTTTTTGGGTTTGATGTGAAGTTTTCTGTAGCCAGGTGGTGCCATGTTATTATAGTAGGAGGAAGACCTAATAATGTAATGCTTACATCAGGTACCACTTAAAAACCACCACTAGAAATAAATATTCTACAAAACTGCCAACTCAATGTCATATGAAGCACTTAAGAGATTGTCATTTATCGTCAAACTCTTCTTGAGTACAAATGGACTTGTCAACTTGACTGCAATCCAAGACCAGGAGTTAGAACCTAAAAAGACCAGTAACATATTATACACCTATGGGTATGTGCACACGTTGCGGATTTGGCTGCAGATCTGCAGCCGATTTGACGCTGCGGATTCGCAGCAGTTTTCCATATGTTGTACAGTAGCATGTAAACCTATGGAAAACCAAATCCGCAGTGCACATGCTGTGGAAAATTCCATGCGAAAACGCTGCGGTTTATTTTCCACAGCATGTCAATTCTTTGTGCGGATTCCACAGCGTTTTACACCTGTTCCATAATTGGAATCCGCAGGTTTAAAAACGCAGGTGAAATCCGAACAAAATCCGCAGTAAATCCACAAATAATCCTCTTGGAAAAATCCGCAATGGAATCTGCAATGTGTGCACATACCCTATGAATGACTTAAACATAGTGATGAGCGAGTGTGCTCGTTACTCGAGATTTCCAAGCATGCTCGAGTGCTCTCCGAGTATTTTGGGCGTGCTCATAGATTATGTTTGTGTTTGCCGCATCTGCATGATTTGCAGCTGCTAGACAGACTGAATACATGTGGTGTTTCCCTAACAAACAGGCAATCCCTGCATGTGTTCAGGTTGTCTAACAGCTGCAAATTATGCAGCTGTGGCGACACAAACATAATCTACGAGCACACCTCAAATACTTGGAGAACACCCGAGCATTCTCAGAAATCTCGAGTAACGAGCACACTCACTCATCACTACTAGTGTTGAGCATTCCGATACCGCAAGTATCGGGTATCGGCCGATACTTGCGGGTATCGGAATTCCGATACCGAGATCCGATACTTTTGTGGTATCGGGTATCGGTATCGAAACAACATTAATGTGTAAAAGAAAGAATTAAAATAAAAAATATTGCTATACTCACCTCTCCGACGCAGCCTGCACCTTACCGAGGGAACCGGCAGCGTTCTTTGCTTAAAATGCGCGCTTTTCCTTCCTTCCGTGACGTCACGGCTTCTGATTGGTCGCGTGCCGCCCATGTGGCCGCGACGCAACCAATCACAGCAAGCCGTGACGTAATTTTAGGTCCTTCAGTATTTTAAAATTACGTTCCGGCGTTGTGATTGGTCGCGTCGCGGTCACATGGGCGACGCGACCAATCACAAGCCGTGACGTAACGGGAGGCAGGAGACGCGCGCATTTTAAAATGCGCGCGTGTCCAGCCTCCCGTGACGTCACGGCTTGTGATTGGTCGCATCGCCCATGTGACCGCGACGCGACCAATCACAACGCCGGAACGTAATTTTAAAATCCTGAAGGACCTGAAATTACGTCACGGCTTGCTGTGATTGGTTGCGTCGCAGCCACATGGGCGACGCGACCAATCACAAGCCGTGACGTCACGGGAGGCTGGACACGCGCGCATTTTAAAATGCGCGCGTCTCCTGCCTCCCGTGACGTCACGGCTTGTGATTGGTCGCGTCGCCCATGTGACCGCGACGCGACCAATCACAACGCCGGAACGTAATTTTAAAATACTGAAGGACCTAAAATTATGTCACGGCTTGCTGTGATTGGTCGCGTCGCGGCCACATGGACGGCGTGCGACCAATCACAAGCCGGGACTTCACGTAAGGAAGTTAAAGCGCGAATTTTAAGCAAACAACGCTGCCGGTTCCCTCGGTAAGGTGCAGGCTGCGTCGGAGAGGTGAGTATAGCAATATTTTTTATTTTAATTCTTTATTTTACACATTAATATGGTTCACAGGGCCTGAAGGAGAGTTTCCTCTCCTTCAGACCCTGGGAACCATCAGGAATACCGTCCGATACATGAGTCCCATTGACTTGTATTGGTATCGGGTATCGGTATCGGATTGGATCCGATACTTTGCCGGTATCGGCCGATACTTTCCGATACCGATACTTTCAAGTATCGGACGGTATCGCTCAACACTAATCACTACTTAACCCTGCTGTGGACCCATGAAAAAAAAAATCATTGCTTTGGTGCCATGGGGGTCTATATGACCCCAAGCTCAAAATCATCATACTTCATTAAAATGAACATGCTGGCTGTTCAGAATAATCAAGTTTTATTCTGTCATAATTTCAGAACACAGTTATGAAATCAGACGTAACTTTGAAGTGATTTATTTGTCATCATTAGTGTTGAGCATTCCGATACTGCAAGTATCGGGTATCGGCCGATACTTGCTGTATCGGAATTTCCGATACCGAGATCCGATACTTTTGTGGTATCGGGTATCGGGTATCGCAACAACATTAATGTAATAATGTGTAAAAAAGAGAATTAAAATAAAAAATATCGCTATACTCACCTGTCCGACGCAGCCGGGACCTCAGCGAGGGAACCGGCAGCGTTGTTTGTTTAAATTTCGCGCTTTTACTTGGTTACGTGAAGTCCCGGCTTGTGATTGGTCAGGGCGGCCATGTTGCCGGGACGCGGACCAATCACAGCAAGCCGTGACGAAATTACGTCACGGCTTGCTGTGATTGGTCCGCGTCCCGGCAACATGGCCGCCATTAACCAATCACAAGCCGTGACGTCACGGGAGGCTGGACATGCGCGTATTTTGAAAAGCGCGCGTGTCCAGCCTCCAGTGACGTCCCGGCAACATGGCCGCCATTAACCAATCACAAGCCGGGACGTCACGGGAGGCTGGACATGCGCGTATTTTGAAAAGTGCGCGTGTCCAGCCTCCCGTGACGTCACGGCTTGTGATTGGTTAATGGCGGCCATGTTGCCGGGACGCGGACCAATCACAGCAAGCCGTGACGTAATTTCGTCACGGCTTGCTGTGATTGGTCCGCGTCCCGGCAACATGGCCGCCCTGACCAATCACAAGCCGGGACCTCACGTAACCAAGTAAAAGCGCGAATTTTAAACAAACAACGCTGCCGGTTCCCTCGCTGAGGTCCCGGCTGCGTCGGACAGGTGAGTATAGCAATATTTTTTATTTTAATTCTTTCTTTTACACATTAATATGGTTCCCAGGGCCTGAAGGAGAGTTTCCTCTCCTTCAGACCCTGGGAACCATCAGGAATACCGTCCGATACCTGAGTCCCATTGACTTGTATTGGTATCGGGTATCGGTATCGGATTGGATCCGATACTTTGCCGGTATCGGCCGATACTTTCCGTTACCGATACTTTCAAGTATCGGACGGTATCGCTCAACACTAGTCATCATCAAACACAAACTGAAATTTATACCAAAATGCTTTACTAATAACTAAAAGTATTCAATTCAATAAAAAAATACACAATAACTTCAACTGTGTGGATTTTAGTAAAAACATAATGACAACGAATTTTCTGACAATAAATTTAGCCCTTGCTTTCACTGCACGTCATAGTGCCATGTTCTTCACAAATGAACTTCTTGCAGTCATTGCAAACAAATCTCGTCTTTTTGTCCTTCAATCGAGGACAAACATAGCACCATTTGCGCTGTCCTGTAACTGCTGGTGTCACTTGGAGGTGACTAGCCATTGTTTATTTACAATTATATTACAAAACCTGTGAATAAACAGAAAATATTAAAAAAAGTCAGACAATAAAGGTACTATGGGGTCTGGAGAGTACCCAAACACAGAAAATTGAAAATAACTTTGAAATAAGATTGAAAAACAAATGCAAAATATCATCAACATAAGCAGAAATATGTTACTTGAAAATACATAGAAGGTCAATATCTGAGATTGACCAGTTTTAGAAATATTTCAATTTATTCAGCGCTGGGGTCTGTATGACCCCATGGTTCCACAGCAGAGTTAAACAACATCTCCACTGAAAACATTAAAAAACCTCTTTCATCATTCTTTTCTATTGTCTATGGCCTGTTTTAAGGCCCCCATACACGTAAGACTACCTGCTGATATTGATGGGTTTGGCAACTGATTGTGGAGGGAGATGTCGATCGCGTATATCTGATTTCGGTCTGCCTATCACATTGTATTGTTTCCTAGGTAAGCAGCTGGCCAATGTGTAAATGGGTGGCTGTCTCATAAAGAACGCATGAGCGTTCAGCCGAGCAAGCGAGCGAGCATGTGTATGTGTAACAAGGTGGCACGAGGTGGTAGTCATAGCCGAGTCCACTAGGTCACAGTCAGTTAGCAACCCGGCCCCTTGCACATGAAAAGACAGTTCCAATCCCAGCCCTGGCTCACAGTCAGTTACCTCAGTCCTGCAGCTGTTCTCCATCGTGAGATGACGTCTTTCGGATGAAACACGCTTCACACTGTATAGGGCCCAACAGTGGCAATTTGTATTTTAATAATAAAGGTGTAGAAATGAACAAGGCATGAATGATTTCTATTCTGTCCCTAGACACAGCAGCAGCAGCAAAGTCCATATGCCGGACTCTGGACGCTTAAATTCCCTTCGGTGGGGCACCTACGTAGTCCTGGTGCCCTTTTCACTTCCCATGGGTCCTGAGCAGCACTCTTTGTTCTCTCCAGGGCTCCGGCCGGCTCCCAACAGGGGAGCACATCTTGCCATGGCCAAGCCAGGCTGGGCTCTGACCAGGAAGCAGGAGCTTCCTGCTTCCTTGAGGCTGCAAGTCCAGCCCTTCTTTAACCCCTTCTGTCCCTGCGTCTAGTACACTCCCTGACAGAAGTTATGTCGCTTATCCATGTTATGTAAATAAAAGCTTATAACCTGATGTTAAATTCATCCATTGGATGTATAAATTATTCTTTTGAAAGCTGAAACCCTCCGAAATGTGGTTTAGGTTAAGAAAATAAATTGGCATCAATGCAGAAATATTGATCAGTTAATGGACACAGAATGGTCAGATTTTGGCAAGACAAAAGTTTTGTCGCCCACAGAAAGTGATGTGATATTCAAACAAATAATTAACTTAAAATACAAATATATGTTGCATAACATTGGTGAATGAAGTTGTGGTGCTATTAGAGTCATATTTAATATTTTGTGTGACTTCCATGAGCTTGAAGGACTGCATCCATGCGATTCAACAATGATTCCTCCAATTTATTAGTGAAATCATCAGGAATAGCAAAGAATGCAGTCTTACATGCCTCCCAGACTTCATCTAGATTCTTTGGTTTTGTCTTCCAAGCTTCCTCTTTCATCCTACCCCATACATGCTCAATAATGTTCATGTCTGGTGACTGGGCTGGCCAGTTCTTGAGCACCTTGATCTTTCTTGCCTGGAGGAACTTTGTTCTAGAGATGGATGTATGAGATGGAGCACCATCCTGCTGCAGAGTTTGACCCCTTTTATGATTTGGAATATAAGCGGTAGCTAATACTTCTTGATATTTTAGGCTATTGATATTGCCTTCCACCTTGCAAATGTTTTGTACACCCCCATACTGAATGTAACCCCAGACCATGATCTTTCCACCACCAAATTTAACTGTTTTCTGGGTGCATTTTGGATCCATATAGGCTCCAGTAGGACTCCTGCAGTATTTGTGGCGGCTGTGGTGTAATTCTACTGAAGATTCATCAGAGAAAGCCACCTTCTGCCACTTTCCCAGCGTCCATCTGTTTAACAGGTTGTGGGACTTTGCAAATGCCACGCGGTTTTTTATTTGCCTTTTATTTAGTGCTGGCTTCTGGGCACTGATTCGACCATGGAGGCCATTTCGAGACAGAATCCTACAAACTGTTCTAGTTGACACAAGGACTTCAGGTGACCAGGCCTGTTGGAGCTCTGCTGCAGTGGAAGAGGCGCTTGCTTTGGATTTTCTAACCAACAAACATTCCTCCTGAGTACTTTTCTTGCGGGGTCTGCCAGACCTGGACTTGTCAAACACATCTCCAGTCTCTTCAAATCTTTTTTTAATTCTTTGTACTTGACGCTGAGACACATTAAAGGTGCCAGCCACCTCTGCAGTGGATCTGTTCTTCAGCCTCTTGATAATCCAGGCTTTGGTTGCAGGGTGGATTTTTGGCATGTTGTCAGAGCTCAAGTTGCAGTTCAAGTTAAGGTCTGGGGTGCTGGGTTTCTTTTTATACACACACACTAATTAACCGATCATTTACTGAGCACAGGTGAGGATGTAAACTAGGATTGGGTGCATTATATGACCAGGCGACAAAACTTTTGTCTTGCCAAAATCTGACCATTCTGTGTCCATTAACTGATCAATATTTCTGCATTGATGCCAATTTATTTTCTTAACCTAAACAACATTTCAGAGGGTTTCAGCTTTCAAAAGAATAATTTATACAACCAATGGATGAATTTAACGTCAGGTTATAAGCTTTTATTTACATAACATGGATAAGCAACATAACTTCTGGCAGGGAGTGTATGTGCATTATAAACACAGCACAACAGTTATACATGGCAGACACAGCACATTTAACAGTGTAACACACAAGGGGATAACATTAAAGCATAAGTGGTACATAGCATTACACAAAAGCGCAAAACACATGACAATACATAGACATTTTACAATAAGGTCTTAAAGTGCATGGGACCAGCATGAAGGAGAGAGGGAGCACCGAGGGTCTCCGTCACCTTCTTACATATGAGAGAGTCAGCTGAAATGGCTGTCGGACAAACAAACAGCCACAGGATCATTCGGCTGACTGCCATCTAATATACAGCTCTGGCAAAAATTAAGAGACCACCGCACAGTTTTATAAAAATCAGCTTCTCTACATGTCTGACAGCCATTCCATTCCGGTGTCAGTTGAATTCCAACCAGAGTACACCTCATTCTACTTAATGTGCTTCTGATTAGGTGATCACCTGAACCAAATCTTATTTAAAGAAGGAAAGTATAAAAAACCCTGCTGTGGCGTTCACAATCCTCCTGCAATAGGACAAGCTGGATGGCAAAACAAGTGCTAGTAATATCCCAAAGTAATAGGAATGAAAAAATAACTTTTAACCATGCCAAAGGAGTTGAAAAGAAAAGTCTTGAGTGAGGAAAAGAAGGGCTCAATTCTGGCTTTACTAGCAGAGGGACACAGTGACCGTCATGTTGCCTCCATCCTTAAAATTTCTAAGACGGCAGTCCATTACATCAAGGTCAAGCTGCAGACATTAGGGACAACAAAGCTGCAGACCGGCAGAGGGCGTAAACGACTCTTCACTGACTGGGATGACCGTCATCTTATTCAAATGTCACTCAGCAACTGCAGGATGACATCAAGTGACCTACAAAAGGAATGGCAAATAGCAGCTGGGGTGAAATGCATGGCAGAAACAGTTCGTAACAGGCTCCAAGAGGCAGGACTCAACTCATGTAAAGCTAGAAAAAAGCCTTTCATCAATGAGAAGCAAAGGAGAGCCAGGCTGAAGTTTGCCAAAGACCATAAGGATTGGACCATAGAGGACTAGAGTAAGGTAATCTTTTCTGATGAGTCTAATTTTCAGCTTTGCCCAACACCTGGTAGTCTAATGGTTAGACAGATATTATGGTATAAAAGATGTTCAGCACAGCCCGTGAGGGGAGGTGCACAGTTATAGGTTCCCAAACCTTGATAATTAGAATATAAGTAACTAGCACACTCCAATGGATTGTGATGCAAAGTGTGTGTGTGGGGGGGTTATTTGCATACAGTAGTCACATACAGTAGTCACAAACGTTTCGGTCTGCACTTGACCTTCATCAGTGTGCTGAAGACAAATTATATAATATATAAATGTGTGAAAAAACAAATAAATAAATAGTAAAAAAAGGAAAATAATAAAAAAAGGAATAACAAAATGAAATAAAAAACAAAAGTATATACATCACGGAAAAAGAGCATGGTCATAAATAGTAATGGTAGCACAACCATGGAGTACAACAGACATGCATATATGCTCATAAAGGACGTATGGCAGGCCATAGAAATAGTTACATAAAATGGAAGAAAATTAGAAGAAAAATACAAAAAGGTTGCATAAAAAGAGAAAAGAAAGAAGAGGGTCTGGGAGACCACGTTAGTTGTAAGGAATGGGTAGCAAGGGGAAGACCTGTCTAGGAGAGGTGTATGGATAAGGGATAACATACCTAAATGTAGTGGTACACTTGGTAGAACCCCGGTGGTGATTACTTAATTTTCATCTAAAATAAGAGAGGTATAATGTGTCATATACAGTAGTGATGCCGACATGTCATGCATGTGAACTAGATATGACGGTACATACCCACTTGAAAAAAACTGGGAATATATATATGCCAGTATGGGCAGCAAGTCAGTCTGTGGAGGGAAGTATACGGAGTCACAGTTACTTGGAGCTGACCTGGGGAATAATAGTGCCGACCGCCAATGGAGGAGCATGCCACATAATGAACTTACCAACTTGTTAGAAGGAAGAGAGTGTGAACGTTTATGCGGTGTCCACCGCAAGTAAAGTGAGGGAGTGGTGCACCCGTGTACTATATGTATGAGAACGGGGCATGATGGGCGTGCTATGATGCCGGCGTGTGGAGCCGGAAGGGGCGGCGGTGACGCGTATGTCACATGACCGCTAGGGGCGGCGTGCTGTGTGTTCCACAGATGCTGCAGAAGAAGATGGTGGTGCGTTCCAAGTCAGAAACAAAGTGAATTGCTGTGAACGGAACTTGTGACTGGAGGGTGTCACGGGATGCAGAGAGGTGAAGTCAAAGTGGACAATTCTGTAAGAGGAGACAATAGATTATTAGAACGATCCACTAACAATACAGTCTCTGCATAATGCCAGGATAATGAATGCTATGCGGTATAAAAATGGCAGCAGTATTAAAATGATAGTATGGTGATATAATACGGTATACAACCATAGGAGGACTGCTGACAGTACAGTCTCTGCATAATGGCAGGAAAACATGTGTAGCGCCCCCACTGCCGCAGGGCCAAGGGGTACCCGGTACCGGGCCTCTGAGTCTCTGCTCTGGGGTTGTCACGGTGGCTAGGCCCGGTCCGTGACCCTGCTGAGGGGCGTACAGTGATAGGTATGATGAATGATGGTGATGGTGAGGCTGTGGTGGTGCGGTGCAGTAAATAACGAGGACACCAAGTTGCAGTCTCTTTACCTCTGTACTGAAGATCTCTGGGTCCTCAGTCCGGAATCCGGATAACCAGGCTGCGCAAGTCCGGCCGGTCCAATGGCACCTCCAGAGTTCTCTTAACAGGTGGAAATCTGCGCCTACCTCCTAGCGCTATGTGTTGCGGTCCTTCCCTGCTGTGCTTACGGAAAGTCCCCACAACTTTTGTGTCCGTTTCTTAAGTTCCCTCACAACTCGATTAGATGATGTTCTGCTAATCCTCCGTCCCTCCCTGATGTTACGGTTGGAACGGCACCCGTATGACGGGTAGGCTCGGAGCTCTTCCGGGACCCTAGAGTCGCCCCTCTCCACAAGTTGCCCCCCAAGACTGCATAGGTGATGTAGTTGAGACAGCCCGCCTTAGACTGACTGTCCTGCCGTTGGTTTAGAGTATTGCTTGAAGCTGAATAATGTAATACTCCCTCGGCGTTCCGGCCGCCGCTTGTGCGCCTCAGTAGGATGTTGCCTCGGTCTTACAGCATGACCCCTACTGGTATTCTCCTTTTTGCTTTGATCTCGTTTCTCACTCAGCACAATCTATCTCGCTTCCAATCCCTCCTTGGGCACCGCCGCTATACTGAGCAGGCACGGTCCCGTTACGTTCGCTCAATTGCCAAGCCTCTGTCAGGATCCCACCCCTGACAGAGACCCTACCAAATCTTCTCCCGCAACACCCTCTGCCACAAGGTGTTGCCTGGTTCCAACCCAGTCAGCTTTCTGACTAACTTCCTGCCTGACCCCCAGTTTACCCTCAATGGTGGGGAGTGGCCTAGTGAATAGAACCCTTAGCTCCCCCTGGTGGCCCGGCGGTGAAATGTATTGGTGTCTGTGATACCTGATCAGATGAACTCCTTCAGTGCCATCAGATGTACCATAGCTCCCCTTAGTGGCGGAGCCACAGTACTGCAACGACCAGGACTCTGGGGCGCTGCACTCCCCCCCGGTTAAATCCAGTACTCCGGGACTGGGAAGAAAACAACAATACAGGTTAGCAAAAAGACATACAATTTTGTTGAGTGCAATAACAATAAGCATACTTGAACAGAGCTTCCCTTTATGGGAGGTGAGGACACTTGAACGTTACAAACATGGTGAAATATCATAGCAACATGCTATAAATAACTTTTCTTACCCAACCGGGTATTCTACTTAGTACACATTCTTGAACCATAATTTAACATTGCCTTTAAGGACGAACACTCTGAATCCGCTAAAGACCTTCTTATAATCACATTATAAGGCAATTTAACTTTTACATTCTCCTTCTTTAAATCTGCAGGACCGCCTGTCCTAATGGCACCAGACCTACTGCCTCTCCTTTCTTACAGGACCGCTCCTTTCAGCCCGAGCCTTCTGTCTTTTCAACTACTATACACAGTATAGAACATAACATTACTTTCAGTTTAGGATCAAGGAGCCATTTCTTCAAGGCTCCTAAGAGGACTCACTAACTAACCCCATACGGGCTCACTCTCTCTGTCCCCATCTTTCTATCAACATTATCAAACATTTTCCACAATTAACTTGTTAAATACACATAACTTTTACATGTAAGCATCATCATCACTTTCTTTTCGTCAAGACATTATTGCTATTTATCTGTCTTAAAGCAATACCATTATGTAAATGCAACAGTGAACATCCCCTTTAAAAGAGGACCAAGTCTTTATGAGGTAGCATATCTTCTCAGGCTACCAGTCCATACTCAGCAAAGGCTCCGGTGCGGTATCTTCACAAAGAGTCCTTCTTTAAGTAAAACCAGTAGGGAGCACCTTTAAGAAGGTGCAAACTATTTACAGAGAGTTTGTATCATGCACTGTTCATGATTGCGGCAGTTCTGGAAACTTGTGCAAAACTTTAGAAAAAGCAAACAAAACAATAGGGATCCCGGGTCAACAAAGGGATCCCTTTAAGAGTTAACCCTGGACAGGTTTAGCAGCAACACAGTAGAACAGTAACTATTTACATGTCATGCAGAGTTTTAAAATCTTACTCATTACTCAGGAGGCAACCCCCACCGAGGCTTTACCTGGCAGGTGGCTTTCTGCTGGCCGGATTCACTGGGCTCCAAGTTTACCCCTGCGGCCAGGTATACCTCGTGGGTTCGGGTCTTCTGCACGACCAGGTCGTGCGCTGCGATGATGGTCTGCGTGGGCCGATGGATGAGGCTGGCAGCGGCGGCGGCAGCAGTAGCAGCTTCAGCGGCGAGCTCCTCCCCCTCGGTTCGGGATACCGCCAGAACGGCGGTGCAGCGCTGCATATCCCGGGCCCACCAGCTGCTCCCCTTTAGATGCCGGCGGTATGTGACCACATCCCCGGCTTCAGGAAGGACTTGGCGCCGTCTCCACACAGGCAGGGCTCCACTTCATCCCGGGTGATGCGGACTCTCAGGGCTGTCCCGATCTCCTGCACGAAGCCCTTCCCCGCCTGGGGCAGGTAAACAATCACAACGCCCCACTTCGGCAGGGAGCCCTCCAGCAGCTCACCACGCGCCTCCCGCTCCACTTCCCACTGGAACTCCGCGATCAGATGATTCCTGTACTCTCCCCAAGGGAAGGGCCCCATGTCTGGCCCCCCCGGTTCTTTGGGAGCAAGCGGCGGGAATGCTTGAGCGCTAGTGGCCGCAGCGGCGACCGGGTCTGGCGCAGAGGTGAGGCGGTCTCCCTGGGGGTCGCGGCACTCAGTACCCCTACCTGGGGTGACTCCTCCAGCATCACTCCTTTCCCCTGGGGAAGGCACACGGGCTGGGGACTGCGCAGACAAAGGGTGCCCCATCGACAGCTCCCACGGATCCAGATCCTCCAGCGGGGGCATATCCGAATAATCCTCCGGTGACGGGGGTCGATGCGGGGCCATCCTTTTCTGCAAGCCTTCTTCAGTCTCCAGTCCCACCTCATCTGAGTCATAGTTTCGTTTCTTCGGTCTCCGCCCGCCATAGAAGATCAAGAGGCGGATCTCTCCTATCGACGGGCCCGCCCTTAGGATACAACAATATTTAGACTGGGCGGCCATTGTCCTTCGCGCTCTTTAGTTCGTCTACGCCTATTCCACGCCCTTCTTCTCTTCCTGCGCTCTCCTCAGCTCTGTAATGGCGGCGGATTTTGGCGGCAAGTGGCACAGCACAGTCTTTGCAATAAAGTACAGTCCACGCACAATAATTCACAGTTCCAAGGCACACATGACCTGATTCTTCAGGCTTAAGTACATCCTGTTTGTGACGCCAAAAATGTAGCGCCCCCACTGCCGCAGGGCCGAGGGGTACCCGGTACCGGGCCTCTGAGTCTCTGCTCTGGGGTTGTCACGGTGGCTAGGCCCGGTCCGTGACCCTGCTGAGGGGCGTACAGTGATAGGTATGATGAATGATGGTGATGGTGAGGCTGTGGTGGTGCGGTACAGTAAATAACGAGGACACAAAGTTGCAGTCTCTTTACCTCTTTACTGAAGATCTCTGGGTCCTCAGTCCGGAATCCGGATAACCAGGCTGCGCAAGTCCGGCCGGTCCAATGGCACCTCCAGAGTTCTCTTAACAGGTGGAAATCTGCGCCTACCTCCTAGCGCTATGTGTTGCGGTCCTTCCCTGCTGTGCTTACGGAAAGTCCCCACAACTGTTGTGTCCGTTTCTTAAGTTCCCTCACAACTCGATTAGATGATGTTCTGCTAATCCTCCGTCCCTCCCTGATGTTACGGTTGGAACGGCACCCGTATGACGGGTAGGCTCGGAGCTCTTCCGGGACCCTAGAGTCGCCCCTCTCCACAAGTTGCCCCCCCAAGACTGCATAGGTGATGTAGTTGAGACAGCCCGCCTTAGACTGACTGTCCTGCCATTGGTTTAGAGTATTGCTTGAAGCTGAATAATGTAATACTCCCTCGGCGTTCCGGCCGCCGGTTGTGCGCCTCAGTAGGATGTTGCCTCGGTCTTACAGCATGACCCCTACTGGTATTCTCCTTTTTGCTTTGATCTCGTTTCTCACTCAGCACAATCTATCTCGCTTCCAATCCCTCCTTGGGCACCGCCGCTATACTGAGCAGGCACGGTCCCGTTACGTTCGCTCAATTGCCAAGCCTCTGTCAGGATCCCACCCCTGACAGAGACCCTACCGAATCTTCTCCCGCAACACCCTCTGCCACAAGGTGTTGCCTGGTTCCAACCCAGTCAGCTTTCTGACTAACTTCCTGCCTGACCCCCAGTTTACCCTCAATGGTGGGGAGTGGCCTAGTGAATAGAACCCTTAGCTCCCCCTGGTGGCCCGGCGGTGAAATGTATTGGTGTCTGTGATACCTGATCAGATGAACTCCTTCAGTGCCATCAGACGTACCATAGCTCCCCTTAGTGGCGGAGCCACAGTACTGCAACGACCAGGACTCTGGGGCGCTGCACTTGCTATGTAGTATAAAATGAAAAAATCAGCCGTAGTGTTGAAAGGACAGTATGGTAACATACTATTGTACATAGCCATAAGAGGGCTTTAGATAAGTACAAATACAATGGTAATGTACATATTGCAAATGATAACCTGACAACCGGACATCACAATAATCACAGCAGTGATATATAATCCTCGTACAAATCCCAATAGGTCTCCTGGTTGGAGGGAACTGGAGGTAGTAAAGTACAGCAATGACACATACATGAATAACATAATAGATGATAAAAACCACAGTATTTGGAATATTGCCACCTATGGCACATTGGTGACTCTATAACAGAGCTAGTATAATTAATGAAGCCTGTGCATGATGGAGGGAGGCAAGAAAGAATGAAAAATAATAATACCTGAGTCAGACAGAGAATGATATCACCACTACACTGATATAGTATAGCAGGGTCTATTTCAAATGAAGGACATCAGCTCATAGTCCCTATTGAGTCCTTTTGGGCTGAGAGTATTGAGTTCATGAATACAGTATGCCTCTCTACGTTTGAGCATAGAAATCGGTCACCACCACGCCTAGGTGGTGTAACTTGTTCAATTATTTGAAATTTTAATTGACACAGATTATGGCCTTTTTCGATAAAATGTGACGGTAAGGGGAGCAGAAGGTTCTTACACCGAATGGTTGATTTGTGTTTGAATATTCTAGATTTAACTGGTTGGGTAGTCTCACCCACATACAACAAGCCACAAGGGCACTTGATCAACTAGACTGCGAAATTGGTGTCACAGGTGTAGAAGCTATCAATATGGTATCTTTTGCCCATCTGTGGATGGTGAATGGCATTGCCTTTGAGTACGTTGTTGCACTGATTGCAACTTAGACAGGGAAATGTGCCTGTCTTAGGATTGCTCAAAAACCGTTGAGTGGAAGGAGAGTGAGTGGAACCAATATCTGCCCGAATCAAACTATCCTTAATGTTGCGTGGCCGTTTAAAACACGGTAGGAAAGGCTGTTGGAATTCTTTGACTGTGGGATATGCGGTTTGGAGAATGTGCCAGTGTTGGCGAATGGTTCTATGTAACCTGTATGCCACAGGATGGTACTGATGTACAAATGGTATGCGTGTGGTGGCAGAATTATTCCTAGTAGTAGTGCTGCTTGTATTCTCAATATCAAGGATATGAGGGGGATATCCTCTGTCCCGAAATTTGGACTTCATTTCCAAAGTTCTTTGTTCTTTTAACAACGGATCAGAAACAATTATAGCTACTCTGTTCAGTTGGGATTTTGGTATGGACTTTTTCATATTCCTTGGGTGAAAACTATCATAATGCAACAAACTTTTGCGGTCAGTAGGCTTGGAATATAAATCGGTGGACAGATTGCCATTGGCGTCTTTTATGACTAGTGTGTCGAGAAAATTGATCTGATGGAAATCATGTGTCATCGTGAAGTCTAACCCAGGCCAAGAGGTTCTAAGGAATTTGAAGAAATTTTGTAAGGACTCAAGGTCTCCTCTCCAGATGCAGAAGACATCGTCTATATATCTTTTCCATGATACAACATGGTTATGGAAAGATTCGTGGGTATAGATTAAGGTGTCTTCATAATGGGCCATATATGCATTGGCATATGGAGGTGCCACGTTTGAACCCATGGCCGAGCTCTTAGTTTGGAGATAATAAGTATCTTCAAAAAGAAAAAAGTTGTTATTCAGTACAATAGACAAGAGTTCACAGCAAAAGTTGACCAGGTCAGGGTTCATGTTATTGTTAGAGAGAAGCCAGCGGGTGGAGCCAATGCCATTGGTATGTGGTATTGACGTGTACAAGTCTTTCACGTCGAAAGAGACTAAAATGGTGGCCGGAGGTATAGGATTGATGTTCCTAATTATTTCAAGAAAAGCTCCTGTATCTAGAAGAAAGGAGCTGGTGTTTCTAATCGGAGGTGTAAGGATTTTCTCTAGATATATAGAAAAGGGTGCCAATAGTGAATCTGTGGAAGCCACAATTGGTCTACCCGGTGGATTCTGTAAATTTTTATGGATCTTGGGCAAGATATATATGACGGGCATAATGGGAACATTTAACTTTTTTCACACAAAATTTATTTCAGCTCCAATTTGTTTTATTTTACCAAGGGTAACAGGAGAAAATGGATCCCAAAAGTTGTTGTACAATTTGTCCTGAGTACGCTGATACCCCATATGTGGGGGTAAACCACTGTTTGGGCGCATCAAGGAACTTATCTAGATGTGTTTTGAGAGCTTTGAACCCCCAAGTGTTTCACTACAGTTTATAACGCAGAGCCGTGAAAGTAAAAATTCTTTTTTATTTTCACAAAAATGATTTATTAGCCCCCAGTTTTGTATTTTCCCAAGGGTAACAGAAGAAATTGGACCCCAAAAGTTGTTGTCCGATTTGTCCTGAGTACTCTGATACCCCATATGTGGGGGGGAACCAATGTTTGGGCGCATGGCAGAGCTCGGAAGGGAAGGAGCGCCATTTGGAATGCAGACTTAGATGGAATTGGTCTGCAGGCGTCACGTTGCATTTGTAGAGCCCCTGATGTACCCAAACAGTAGAAACCCCCCACAAGTGACCCATATTGGAAACTAGACCTCCCAAGGAACTTATCTAGATGTGTTGTGAGAATTTTGAACCCCCAAGTGTTTCACTACAGTTTGTAACGCAGAGCCGTGAAAATAAAGATTTTTTTTTTTTTCACAAAAATGATTTTTTAGCCCCCAGTTTTGTATTTTCACAAGGGGAACAGGATAAATTGGACCCCAAAAGTTGTTGTCCAATTTGTCCTGAGTACGCTGATACCCCATATGTGGGGGGAACCACTGTTTGGGCGCATGGCAGAGCTCGGAAGGGAAGGAGCGCAATTTGGAATGCAGACTTAGATGGATTTGTCTGCAGGCGTCACGTTGCATTTGTAGAGCCCCTGATGTACCCAAACAGTAGAAACCCCCCACAAGTGACCCCATATTGGAAACTAGACCTCCCATGGAACTTGTCTAGATATGTTGTGAGAACTTTAAACCCCCAAGTGTTTCACTACAGTTTACAACGCAGAGCCGTGAAAATATAAAATCTTTTTTTTCCCCACAAAAATGATTTCTAGCCCCCCAAATTTTTATTTTCCCAAAGATAACAAGAGAACTTGGACCCCAAAAGTTGTTGTCCAATTTGTCCTGAGTATGCTGATACCCCATATGTTGGGGTAAACACCTGTTTGGGCGCACGGGAGAGCTCGGAAAAGAAGGAGCACTGTTTTACTGTTTCAACGCAGAATTGGCTGGAATTGAGATCGGACGCCATGTCGCGTTTGGAGAGCCCCTGATGAGCCTGAACAGTGGAAACTCCCCAATTCTACCTGAAACCCTAATCCAAACACACCCCTAACCCTAATCCCAATGGTAACCCTAACCACACCCCTAACCCTGACACACCCAACCCTAATCCCCACCGTAAATGTAATCCAAACCCTAACCCTAACTTTAGCCCCAACCCTAACCCTAACTTTAGCCCCAACCCTAACCCTAACTTTAGCTCCAACCCTAGCCCCCACCCTAACCTTAGCCCTAACCCTAGCCCTAACCCTAGCCCTAACCCTAGCCCTAACCCTAGCCCTAACCCTAACCCTTACCCTAGCCCTAGCCCTAACCCTAGCCCTAACCCTAGCCCTAACCCTAATCCTAATGGGAAAATGGAAATAAATACATTTTTTTTTATTTTATTATTTTTCCCTAACTAAGGGGGTGATGAAGGGGGGTTTGATTTACTTTTATAGCGTTTTTATATTGGATTTTTATGATTGGCAGCTGTCACACACTAAAAGATGCTTTTTATAGCAAAAAAGTTTTTGCGTCTCCACATTTCGAGACCTATAATTTTTCCATATTTTGGTCCACAGAGTCACGTCAGGTCTCGTTTTTTGCGGGACGAGTTGACGTTTTTATCGGTAACATTTTCGGGCACATGACATTTTTTGATCGCTTTTTATTCCGATTTTTGTGAGGCAGAATGACCAAAAACTAGCTATTCATGAATTTCTTTTGGGGGAGGCGTTTATACCGTTCCACGTTTGGTAAAATTGATAAAGCAGTTTTATTCTTCGGGTCAGTACGATTACAGCGATATCTCATTTATATCATTTTTGTAATGTTTTGGCGCTTTTATATGATAATAGCTATTTTATAGAAAAAATAATTATTTTGGTATCGCTTTATTCTGAGGACTATAACTTTTTTCTTTTTTTTCTTATGATGCTGTGTGGCAGCTCGTTTTTTGCGGGACAAGATGACGTTTTCAGCGGTACCATGGTTATTTATATCCATCTTTTTGATCGTGTGTTATTCCACTTTTTGTTCAGCAGTATGATAATAAAGCGTTGTTTTTTGGCTCGTTTTTTTTTTCTTACGGTGTTCACTGAAGGGGTTAACTAGTGGGACAGTTTTATAGGTTGGGTCGTTACTGACGCGGCGATACTAAATATGTACTTTTATTATTATTATTTTTTTTTTTACACATGTGGAATTTTTTTTTTTTTTTACTTTGTCCCAGGGGGGGACATCACAGATCGCCAATCTGACAGTTTGCACAGCACTCTGTCAGATCGGCGATCTGACTTACAGTGCTGCAGGCTTACCAGAGCCTGGTCTGCACCCGGAAGTAATCCCTGCAGGACCCGGATGCAGCCCCGTGGCCATTTTGGATCCAGGGCCTGCAGGGATAGGAGGTAAGGGACCCTCGCAGCAACACGATCACATTGCGTTGCTCCGGGGGTCTCAGGGAAGCCCGCAGGGAGCCCCCTCCCTGCGCGATGCTTCCCTGTACCGCCGTCGCACACCGCGATCATGTTTGATCGCGGTGTGCCGGGGGTTAATGTGCGGGGGGCGGTTCGTGACCGCTCCTAGCACATAGTGCCGGATGTCAGCTGCGATAGGCAGCTGACACTCGGCCGCGATCGGCCGCGCTTCCCCCATGAGCGCGGCCGATCAGCTATGACGTACTATCCCGTCACTGGGAATTAAGGCCCAGGTCACCTTGTCGGGATAGTACGTCATATGGGATTAAGGGGTTAATTATACTAGCTCTGTTATAGAGTCACCAATGTGCCATAGGTGGCAATATTCCAAATACTGTGGTTTTTATCATCTATTATGTTATTCATGTATGTGTCATTGCTGTACTTTACTACCTCCAGTTCCCTCCAACCAGGAGACCTATTGGGATTTGTACGAGGATTATATATCACTGCTGTGGTTATTGTGATGTCCGGTTGTCAGGTTATCATTTGCAATATGTACATTACCATTGTATTTGTACTTATCTAAAGCCCTCTTATGGCTATGTACAATAGTATGTTACCATACTGTCCTTTCAACACTACGGCTGATTTTTTCATTTTATACTACATAGCATGTTTTCCTGCCATTATGTAGAGACTGTATTGTCAGCAGTCCTCCTATGGTTGTATACCGTATTATGTCACCATACTATCATTTTAATACTGCTGCCATTTTTATACCGCATAGCATTCATTATCCTGGCATTATGCAGAGACTGTATTGTTAGTGGATCGTTATATTAATCTATTGTCTCCTCTTACAGAATCGTCCACTTTGACTTCACCTCTCTGCATCCCGTGACACCCTCCAGTCACAAGTTCCGTTCACAGCAATTCACTTTGTTTCTGGCTTGGAACGCACCACCATCTTCTTCTGCAGCATCTGTGGAACGCACAGTACTCCGTTCACAGCAATTTACTTTGTTTCTGACTTGGAACGCACCACCATTTTCTTCTGCAGCATCTGTGGAACACACAGCACGCCGCCCCTAGCGGTCATGTGACATACGCGTCACCGCCGCCCCTTCCGGCTCCACACGCCGGCATCATAGCACGCCCATCATGCCCCGTTCTCATACATATAGTACACGGGTGCACCACTCCCTCACTTTACTTGCGGTGGACACCGCATAAACGTTCACACTCTCTTCCTTCTAACAAGTTGGTAAGTTCATTATGTGGCATGCTCCTCCATTGGCGGTCGGCACTATTATTCCCCAGGTCAGCTCCAAGTAACTGTGACTCCGTATACTTCCCTCCACAGACTGACTTGCTGCCCATACTGGCATATATATATTCCCAGTTTTTTTCAAGTGGGTATGTACCGTCATATCTAGTTCACATGCATGACTTGTCGGCATCACTACTGTATATGACACATTATACCTCTCTTATTTTAGATGAAAATTAAGTAATCACCACCGGGGTTCTACCAAGTGTACCACTACATTTAGGTATGTTATCCCTTATCCATACACCTCTCCTAGACAGGTCTTCCCCTTGCTACCCGTTCTTTACAACTAACGTGGTCTCCCAGACCCTCTTACTTCTTTTCTCTTTTTATGCAACCTTTTTGTATGTTTCTTCTAATTTTCTTCCATTTTATGTAACTATTTCTATGGCCTGCCATACGTCCTTTATGAGCATATATGCATGTCGGTTGTACTCCATGGTTGTGCTACCATTACTGTTTATGACCATGCTCTTTTTACGTGATGTATATACTTTTGTTTTTTATTTCATTTTGTTATTCCTTTTTTTATTATTTTCCTTTTTTTACTATTTATTTGTTTTCACACATTTATATATTATATATTTTGTCTTCAGCACACTGATGAAGGTCAAGTGCAGACCGAAACGTTTGTGACTACTGTATGTGACTTCTGTATGTAAATAAACCCCCCCCCACTTTGCATCACAATCTATTGGATTGGAGTGTGCTAGTTACTTATATTCTAACTAGATTGTGGCCCGATTCTAACGCATCGGGTATTCTAGAATATGCATGTCCCCGTAGTATATGGACAATGATGATTCCAGAATTCGCGGCAGACTGTGCCCGTCGCTGATTGGTCGAGGCAACCTTTATGACATCATCGTCGCCATGGCAACCATTATGACATCTACGTTGATACTGTGCCCGTCGCTGATTGGTCGAGGCCTGGCGGCCTCAACCAATCAGAGACGCGGGATTTCCATTATGACATCTACGTTGATACTGTGACCGTCGCTGATTGGTCGAGGCCGCCTGGGCCTCGACCAATCAGAGACGCGGGATTTCCAGGACAGACAGAAAACCCTTAGACAATTATGATTGGTCGAGGCAACCTTTATGACATAATCGTCGCCATGGCAACCATTATGACATCTACGTCGATACTGTGCCCGTCGCTGATTGGTCGAGGCGAATTCGCGGCAGACTGTGCCCGTCGCTGATTGGTCGAGGCAACCTTTATGACATCATCATCGCCATGGCAACCATTATGACATCTGTTATGATCCGGTGACCTTGGAGCTGCATGAGAGACTTTCTCAGGAGTAGGTGGTACCTGTATTGACCGCAAACCCTAAACTAACACTGCAACTAGAAGTAGCCGTGGGATGTACCTAACACGTCCTAGAAACCTCGACACAGCCGGAGGACTAAATACCCCTATAGATGGAAATGGGAATTCTATCTTGCCTCAGAGCAGAACCCCAGAGGATGGGCAGCCCCCCACAAATATTGACTGTGAGTATAAGAGGAAAAACACACGCAGGCAGAAAAACAGGATTTAGCAAAAGAGGCTCTTCTAGCTAAACAGAAAAGGATAGGACAGAATTCTAAGCGGTCAGTATTAAAATCCTAAATATATCCACAGCAGATAATACAAATATACTACATCTAACTAAAGACATAGAAAGTATATCTGCATCTCCTGAGAATCCAGCATGACTGAAAAATCCAAACAAAATCTAAGCTGGACAAAAAACACAATGAATTGCACTGAATTGCAAAGCACACTGCATGTGTGCACAGACAAAAAACCAGACACTTATCTTAGCTGAATTGGCAGCAGGGCATGAGGAGCCAAAGAGAGATGCAATCCCTCCAAGTACAATGGACTACTGGCGAGGACTCATGGATCCTGCACACCTAAATACCTAATAGAGCTGAAATCAGCAGAAACACCTGCCCAGGATTACAACCCCAAGACAACTGCACTACCACCAACAACCACTGGAGGGAGCCCAAGAGCAGAATTCACAACAGTACCCCCCCCTTGAAGAAGGGTCACCGAACCCTCACCAGAGCTCCCAGGCCGATCAGGACGAGCCAGATGAAAGGCACGGACCAAATCAGCAGCATGGACATCAGAGGCAAAAACCCAAGAATTATCCTCCTGGCCATAACCCTTCCATTTGACAAGGTACTGAAGCCTCCGCCTCGAAAAGCGAGAATCCAAAATCTTCTCAACCACATACTCCAACTCCCCATCAACCAACACAGGAGCAGGAGGATCAACCGAGGGAACAACGGGCACCACATATTTCCGCAATAAAGATCTATGGAAAACATTATGGATGGCAAAAGAGGCCGGAAGGGCCAAACGAAAGGACACAGGATTGATAATCTCAGAAATCCTATAAGGACCAATAAACCGAGGCTTAAACGTAGGGGAAGAAACCTTCATAGGAACATGACGGGAAGACAACCAGACCAAATCCCCAACCTGAAGCCAGGAACCAACACACCGACGACGGTTAGCAAAACGCTGAGCCTCCTCCTGAGACAACACCAAATTGTCCACCACATGAGCCCAAATCCGCTGCAACCTGTCAACCACAGAATCCTCACCAGGACAATCAGAAGGTTCAACTTGCCCCGAAGAAAAACGAGGATGAAAACCAAAATTACAAAAGAAGGGCGAAACCAAGGTAGCCGAACTAGCCCGATTATTAAGGGCAAACTCGGCAAATGGCAAGAAAGCCACCCAATCATCCTGATCAGCAGACACAAAGCATCTCAAATAAGTTTCCAAAGTCTGATTAGTTCGCTCGGTCTGGCCATTTGTCTGAGGATGAAATGCGGAAGAAAAAGACAAATCAATGCCCAGCCTAGCACAAAAGGCCCGCCAAAACCTAGAAACAAACTGGGAACCTCTGTCGGACACAATATTCTCCATAATACCGTGCAAACGAACCACATGCTGAAAAAACAACGGAACCAAATCAGAAGAGGAAGGCAATTTAGGCAAAGGCACCAAATGAACCATCTTAGAAAACCGGTCACACACCACCCAGATAACCGACATCCTCTGGGAAACCGGAAGATCTGAAATAAAATCCATAGAAATACCGTATATACTCGAGTATAAGCCGAGATTTTCAGCCCAAATTTTTGGGCTGAAAGTGCCCCTCTCGGCTTATATTCGAGTCACGGTCGGCGGTGGGGTCGGCGGGTGAGGGGGAGAGGGCGCTGAGTCATACTCACCTAGTCCCAGCAATCCTGACGCTCCCCCTGCCAGTCACACTGTCTTCGGGTGCCGCAGCTCTTCCCCTGTTCAGCGGTCACAAGGGACCGCTCATTAGAGAAATGATTATGGACTCCACTCCCATAGGGGCGGAGCCGCCTATTCATTTCTCTAATCAGCGGTGCCGGTGACCGCTGACAGAGGAAGAGCTGCGGCACCGAAGACAGTGTGACAGGCAGGGGGAGCACCAGGAGCGCCGGGACTAGGTGAGTATTTTATATTCACCTGTCCACGTTCCACACGCCGGGCGCCGCTCTGTCTTCGCGTCCTCTTGCTCTGACTGTTCAGGTCAGAGGGCGCGATGACGCATATAGTGTGCGCGCCGCCCTCTGCCTGATCAGTCAGTGCGGAGAGACGCCGAGACGGGACGCTGGGGAGCTGCAAGCAAGAGAGGTGAGTATGTGTTTTTTTTTTTTTATTGCAGCAGCAGCGTTATATATTGCACAGATTTATGTGGAGTATCTATGGGGCAATGGTGCAGAGCACTATATATGGCACTGCTTTATATGACACATCTATGGGGCAACGGTGCAGAGCACTATATATGGCACTGCTTTATATGGCACATCTATGGGGCAACGGTGCAGAGCACTATATATGGCACAGATTTATATGGCACATCTATGGGGCAACGGTGCAGAGCACTATATATGGCACAGATTTATATGGCACATCTATGGGGCAACGGTGCAGAGCATTATATATGGCACTGCTTTATATGGCACATCTATGGGGCAACGGTGCAGAGCATTATATATGGCACAGATTTATATGGCACATCTATGGGGCAACAATGAACAGTGCAGAGCATTATATATGGCACAGCTCAATAAGGAGCATCTATGGGGCAATAATGAACAGTGCAGAGCATATATGGCACAGCTTTATAAGGAGCATCTATGGGGCCATAATGAACAGTGCAGAGCATATAAGGCACAGTATCATGATTCCCCAATGGCATGGGAACATCAGAAACACAAAAATAACAGACTAGCTCTCGGGTGATGGAAACTCAAGCTGACCGTGACCTAAATCTACCACACAACTGACAGTAGCCAGGGAGCATTCCTACGGCTGCCTAGATGCCACGCGCCAGCCGGAGAACTAACTACGCCTGGAAGAGGAAGGAACAGACCTGGCTTACCTCTAGAGAAATTCCCCAAAGATGATAGTAGCCCCCACGTATATTAACGGTGAGTTCAGAGGAAAAGACATACACAGTATGAAGGTAGATTTAGCAAAGCGAGGTCCACTTACTAGATAGAGGAAGGATACAAAAGAGGACTTCACGGTCAGCTGAAAAACCCTTTCAAAAACCCATCCTGAAATTACTTTAAGACTCCTGTGTCAACTCATGACACAGGAGTGGCAATTTCAGTCCACAAGAGCTTCCAGTAACAGGAAAAGACAAAACTGTAAACTGGACAAGAAATACAAAACAATAAGGACAAGAGTCCACTTAGCTGATCAGCAGACTAGTAGCAGGAACATGCAACTGAATGACTCAGGTTACAATGATGACCGGCAAGGAAGTGACTGGAGAGCAAGGCTAAATAGGGAACTCCCAAAACTGATGGAAGCAGGTGAGCTGAGGCAGAAAAGCACACACAAGTCTCCAGTACCACCAGCCACCACCAGGGGAGCCAAAAAGCGGATCACAACAGCACAGCTTAATAACGAGCATCTATGGGGCAATAATGAACAGTGCAGAGCATATATGGCACTGCTTTATAAGGGGCATCTATGGGGCCATAATGAATGGTGCAGAGCATTATATATGGCACAGCTTTATAAGGAGCATCTATGGGGCCATAATGAACGGTGCAGAGCATTCTATATGGCACAGCTATATATGGAGCATCTATGGGGCAATAATCAACGGTATGGAGCATTATATATGGCACAGCTTTATATGGAACCTCCTTTGGGGCAATAATGAACGGTATGGAGCATCTATTTTTATTTTTGAAATTCACCGGTAGCTGCTGTATTTTCCACCCTAGGCTTATACTCGAGTCAATAAGTTTTCCCAGTTTTTTGTGGCAAAATTAGGGGGGTCGGCTTATACTCGGGTCGGCTTATACTCGAGTATATACGGTAGGTGTCCAGGGCCTCTCAGGGACCGGCAAAGGCAAAAGCAACCCACTAGCACGGGAACAACAAGGCTTGGCCCGTGCACAAGTCCCACAGGACTGCACAAAAGAACGCACATCACGTGACAAAGAAGGCCACCAAAAGGACCTACCAACCAAATCTCTGGTAACAAAAATACCAGGATGGCCAGCCAACACAGAACAATGAACCTCAGAAATCACTCTACTAGTCCATCTATCAGGAACAAACAGTTTCCCCACTGGACAGCGGTCAGGTTTGTCAGCCTGAAATTCCTGCAGAACCCGTCGCAAATCAGGGGAAATGGCAGAAAGGACCACCCCTTCCTTCAGAATGCCGACCGGCTCCAATACCTCAGGAGAATCAGGCAAAAAACTCCTAGAGAGGGCATCAGCCTTAACATTCTTAGAACCCGGAAGATACGAGACCACGAAATCAAACCGGGAGAAAAACAGGGACCATCGAGCCTGTCTAGGATTCAGCCGTTTGGCAGATTCGAGGTAAATCAGATTTTTATGATCGGTCAAGACCACAATATGGTGCTTGACTCCCTCAAGCCAATGTCGCCATTCCTCAAATGCCCACTTCATAGCCAACAACTCCCGATTGCCGACATCATAATTGCGTTCAGCAGGTGAAAACTTACGGGAAAAGAAGGCACACGGTTTCATCAAGGAACCATCAGAATTCCTCTGAGACAAAACGGCCCCTGCCCCAATCTCAGAAGCGTCAACCTCAACCTGAAACGGAAGAGAAACATCTGGCTGACGCAACACCGGGGCAGAAATAAATCGGCGTTTAAGCTCCTGAAAGGCAGAGACAGCCACAGGGGACCAATTCGTTACATCAGCGCCTTTCTTCGTCAAATCGGTCAGGGGTTTAACCACACTGGAGAAGTTAGCAATGAAACGGCGATAAAAATTAGCAAAGCCCAAAAATTTCTGAAGGCTCTTCACAGATGTGGGCTGAATCCAATCATGAATGGCCTGAACCTTAACCGGATCCATCTCTATAGATGAGGGAGCAAAAATGAAGCCCAAAAAAGAAACCTTCTGCACTCCAAAGAGACACTTAGACCCCTTCACAAACAAAGCATTATCACGAAGGATCTGAAATACCATCCTGACCTGTTTCACATGAGACTCCCAATCATCGGAAAAAATTAAGATGTCAGCCAAATATACAATCATGAATTTATCAAGATAATTCCAGAAGATATCATGCATGAAGGACTGAAAAACAGATGGAGCATTAGAGAGCCCGAATGGCATCACAAGGCATTCAAAATGGCCTTCGGGCGTATTAAACGCAGTTTTCCATTCGTCACCCTGCTTAATACGAACAAGATTATATGCCCCCCGAAGGTCAATTTTAGTAAACCAACTAGCCCCCTTAATCCTGGCAAACAAATCAGAAAGCAAAGGTAAAGGGTATTGAAACTTGACCGTGATCTTTTTCAAGAGGCGATAATCAATACAGGGTCTCAAGGAGCCATCCTTCTTAGCAACAAAAAAAAATCCCGCTCCCAACGGTGAAGAAGATGGCCGAATATGCCCTTTCTCCAAAGACTCCTTAACATAACTCCGTATGGTGGTATGTTCCGGCACAGACAGGTTGAAAAGTCGGCCCTTAGGAAACTTACAGCCTGGAATCAAATCAATAGCACAATCACAGTCACTATGCGGTGGAAGGGAACTGGACTTGGGCTCATCGAATACATCCTGAAAATCAGACAAAAACTCTGGAACTTCAGAAGAGGAGGAAGAGGAGATTGACATCACAGGAACATCATTATGAACCCCCTGACAACCCCAACTAGTCACAGACATAGACTTCCAATCCAACACAGGATTATGTATCTGCAACCATGGAAAACCCAGCACAATAGCATCATGCAAATTATGCAACACCAGAAAACGACAATCTTCCAGATGGGCTGGCGCCTTGCACATGGTCACCTGTGTCCAAAACTGGGGTTTATTTTTAGCCAAAGGTGTAGCATCAATGCCCCTTAAAGGAATAGGGTTCTGCAAAGACTGCAAGGGGAAACCACAATGCCTGGCAAATTCAAAGTCCATTAAATTCAAAGCGGCGCCCGAGTCCACAAACGCCATGCCAGAAAATGACGACAATGAGCAGATCAAGGTCACAGATAACAGAAATTTAGGTTGTACAGTTCCGATGGTAACAGAACTAGCGATTCTCTTTGTACGCTTTGGGCAGACTGAAATGACATGAGAAGCATCGCCACAATAAAAACACAACCTATTCTGACATCTGAATCCTTGTTGTTTCGTTCTAGACAGAATCCTATCACACTGCATAGGCTCAGGCATCTGCTCTGAGGACAACGCCACAGCGCGCACAGTTCTGTGCTCCCGCAAGCGCCGATCAATCTGAATGGCCAGAGACATAGAATCACTCAGACCAACAGGCGTGGGAAACCCCACCATAACATCTTTAACAGATTCAGAAAGACCCTTTCTGAAAATTGCCGCCAAAGCATCCTCATTCCATTTAGTCAGCACAGACCATTTTCTAAATTGAGACAGGGCCAACAAGGTCTTCTCCGCTTGATCCACAGAATTTGGTTCATCATATAATAATCCTAGAGCCTGAAAAAAGGCATCTACATTATGCAAGGCCGGATTCCCAGATTCCAGGGAAAATGCCCAATCCTGAGGGTCGCCACGCAGCAGGGAGATGACAATTTTAACCTTCTGAATGGGATCACCAGAGGAACGAGGCTTCAGAGCAAAAAACAGTTTACAATTGTTTTTAAAACTCAAAAATTTGGACCTGTCCCCAAAAAACAAATCAGGAATAGGAATCCTAGGCTCTAAAAGCGGAGTCTGAACAATATAATCAGAAATACCCTGTACCCTAGCAGCAAGCTGGTCTATACGAGAAACTAATCCCTGAACATCCATGCTAGCACAAGACTCCTCAGTCACCCAGAGGAAAAGAGGGAAGAAAAGACAAAGCAGGCTACAGAAAAAAAATGGCTCTTTCTTCCCTTCTTCTGAGATGCATTTAACTCATTGTTGGCCAGTTGTACTGTTATGATCTGGTGACCTTGGAGCCACATGAGAGACTTTCTCAGGAGTAGGTGGTACCTGTACTGACCGCAAACCCTAAACTAACACCGCAACTAGAAGTAGCCGTGGGATGTACCTAACACGTCCTAGACACCTCGACACAGCCGGAGGACTAAATACCCCTATAGATGGAAATGGGAATTCTATCTTGCCTCAGAGCAGAACCCCAGAGGATAGGCAGCCCCCCACAAATATTGACTGTGAGTATAAGAGGAAAAACACATGCAGGCAGAAAAACAGGATTTAGCAAAAGAGGCACTTCTAGCTAAACAGAAAAGGATAGGACAGAATTCTAAGCGGTCAGTATTAAAATCCTAAAAATATCCACAGCAGATAATACAAATATACTACATCTAACTAAAGGCATAGAAAGTATATCTGCATCTCCTGAGAATCCAGCATGACTGAAAAATCCAAACAAAGTCTAACCTGGACAAAAAACACAATGAATTGCACTGAATTGCAAAGCACACTGCATGTGTGCACAGAGACAAAAAAACACACTTATCTTAGCTGAATTGGCAGCAGGGCATGAGGAGCCAGAGAGAGATGCAATCCCTCCAAGTACAATGGACAACTGGCGAGGACTCATGGATCCTGCACACCTAAATACCTAATAGAGCTGAAATCAGCAGAAACACCTGCCCAGGATTACAACCCCAAGACAACTGCACTACCACCAACAACCACCGGAGGGAGCCCAAGAGCAGAATTCACAACAGACATCTACGTCGATACTGTGCCCGCCTTGCGGCCTCGACCAATCAGAGACGCGGGATTTCCAGGACAGACAGACAGACAGACAGAAAAACCCTTAGACAATTATATATATAGATATATATACTAGATTGTGGCCCGATTCTAACGCATCGTGTATTCTAGAATGTACAGCCACGTAGTATATAACACAGCCCACGTAGTATATAGCACAGCCACGTAGTATATAACACAGCCCACGTAGTATATAACACAGCCACGTAGTATATATAACACAGCCCACGTTGTATATAGCACAGCCACGTAGTATATAACACAGCCCACGTAGTATATAGCACAGCCACGTAGTATATAACACAGCCCACGTAATTTATAGCACAGCTACATAGTATATAACACAGCCCACGTAGTATATAACACAGCCCAAGTAGTATATAGCACATCTTCGTAGTATATAACACAACTACAAAAATGTCCATAAACATATTCATGCAAGTATAGGGGCCTTCACCATGAAGGGCATTCCCAAATAGCAACACAGTCAGGGGTGTGTAAACTTACACTATTCTCACATATGGACACAAAGTGTCCAACACACCACTCATCAAGAGAAGTATTTAGAAAGATAGCACATTTTATTAAATATACAATCAATAAAATATGACATCACACAATACAAAATAAGAGGAAGGAATATTCACCCGAGTATATTGCACAAAAATGAGATAGAGAGGAACGTCCATATGGGCTGCGGGATAGTGTAGTTTACAAGGCAATACTGACCTACCAGCATCAATAAATCTGGCCCAACTGGCCATAAAGTGCATAGTGCAAACGCATGGATAGATCAATAAGTAGATGTACAGTATAATAGCCACTACATACCCATCAAGTACGCCCGTCCTCGCTGTCTCAAGTACCCTGATGCGCGTTTCGCGTTTCCGCTTTCTCAAGGGGAAAGAATATGCATTATGCACTTTATGGCCAGTTGGGCCAGATTTATTGATGCTGGTAGGTCAGTATTGCCTTGTGAACTACACTATCCCGCAGCCCATATGGACGTTCCTCTCTATCTCATTTTTGTGCAATATACTCGGGTGAATATTCCTTCCTCATATTTCGTATTGTGTGATGTCATATTTTATTGATTGTATATTTAATAAAATTTGCTATCTTTCTAAATACTTCTCTTGATGAGTGGAGTGTTGGACACTTTGTGTCCATATGTGAGAGTAGTATATAACACAGCCCACGTGGCATATAACACAGCCCATGTAGTATGTAGCACAGCCACGTAGTATATAGCACAGCCACATAGTATATAACACAGCCCACGTAGTATATAGCATAGCCATGTAGTATATTGCACAGCCACGTAGTATATAACACAGGCCACGCAGTATATAACACAGCCCACGTAGTATATAACACAGCCCACATAGTATATAACACAGCCACGTAGTATATAACACAGACCTCGTAGTATATAACACAGCCACATAGTATATAACAGCCAACATAGTATATAGCATAGCCATGTAGTATATTGCACAGCCACGTAGTATGTAACACAGGCCACGCAGTATATAACACAGCCCACGTAGTATATAACACAGCCCACATAGTATATAACACAGTCCACGTATTATATAACACAGACCTCGTAGTATATAACACAGCCACGTAGTATATAACAGCCCACATAGTATAAAACACAGACCACGTAGTATATAGCACAGCCCACGTAGTATATAGCACAGCCACGTATTATATATCACAGCCCACGTAGCATATAGCACAGCTACGTAGTATATACTGTAGCACAGCCACGTAGTATATAACACAGCCCACGTAGTATATAGCATAGCCACATAGTATATTGCACAGCCCACGTAGTATATAACACAGGCCACACAGTATATAACACAGCCCACGTAGTATATAGTACAGCTAAGTAGTATATAACACAGCCCACGTAGTATATAACACAGCCCACATAGTATGTAGCACATCCACGTAGTATATAACACAGCCTACGTAGTATATAGCATAGCCACATAGTATATTGCACAGCCACGCAGTATATAACACAGGCCACGCAATTTATAACACAGCCCACGTAGTATATAACAGCCCACATAGTATATAACACAGCCCACATAGTATATAGCACAGACACGTAGTATATAACACAGCCCACGTAGTATATAGCACAGCTACATAGTATATAGCACAGCCCACATAGTATATAACACAGCCCACGTAGTATGTAGCACAGCCACGTAGTATATAGCACAGCCACGTAGTATATAACACAGCCCACATAGTATATAGCACAGTCACATAGTATATAGCACAGCCACATAGTATATATCACAGCCCACGTAATATATAGCACAGCCACGTAGTATATAGCACAGCCACGTAGTATATAACACAGCACACGCAGTATATAGCATAGCCACATAGTATATTGCACAGCCACGTAGTATATAACACAGGCCACACAGTATATAACAAAGCCCATGTAGTATATAACACAGCCCACTTAGTATATAGCACAGCCCACATAGTATATAACACAGCCACGTAGTATATTGCACAGGCACGTAGTATATTGCACAGGCACGTAGTATATAACACAGCCCACTTAGTATATAACACAGCCCACGCAGTATATAACACAGGCCACGCAGTATATAACACAGGCCACGCACTATATAACACAGCCCACGTAGTATATAACACAGCTCACGTAGTATATAACACAGGCCACACAGTATATAACACAGGCCATGCAGTATATAACACAGCCACGTAGTATATTGCACAGCCCACGTAGTGTAGAGCACAGGCAAGTAGTATATAGCACAGCCCATGCAGTATATAACACAGCCCACGTATTATATAGCAATGTGAGCACCATATTCGTGTTAAAAAAACAATTAAAATAAAAAAATAGTTATATACTCACCTTCTATCGGCCCCCGGATGCAGCCGAGTCCTTTACCGATGCTCCTCGCGACGCTCCGTTCCCAGTAATGCCTTGCAGCAATAACAGGTGATCATGTAGCGGTCTTGCGAGACCGCTACGTCATTATCTCGCGAGACCGCTACGTGATCTCGAGTCATTGCCGCAATGCATTCTTGAGACTGGAGCGCGAGGAGCGGGAAAGGCTGCGGCGGACTTCGGAAGGTGAGAATATAGTTTTTTTTTAATTACTATTTTTAACATTATCTGTTTTTACTACTGATGCTGCATAGGCAGCATCAACAGTAAAAAGTGAAGCGATGTTTAACTCCCGCCCCAATATCGCTGATTGGTCGCGGCCGGCCGTGACCAATCAGCGACCCAGGATTTCTGTTAAAAACAGAAGAAGTACGCCTTAGGCAATTATCTATATATATAATTGTCTAAGGGTTTTTCTGTCTGTCTGTCTGTCTGTCTGTCCCGGAAATCCCACGTCTCTGATTGGTCGAGGCCAATCAGCGATGGGCACAGCATGGCGACGATGATGTCATAAAGGTTGCCTTGACCAATCAGCGACGGGCACAGTCTGCCGCGAATTCGCCTCGACCAATCAGCGACGGGCACAGTATCGACGTAGATGTCATAATGGTTGCCATGGCGACGATGTCATAAAGGTTGCCTCTACCAATCAGCGACGGGCACAGTCTGCCGCGAATTCTGGAATCATCATTGTCCATATACTACGGGGACATGCATATTCTGGAATACCCGACCAATCAGCGACGCGGGACATTGCACTTGAAACTTTGTTGCACTGAGAGACCTGCTGCTGAGAGGAAATAACCTTTATTTCTCCTGGCAGCATGGGGCTTTCAGTCATAGAGGTGCAGCCGACACGGTTTCTGTCACTGTTCAGTACGTAGAGAACAGCAACAAAAACTACATCCTATCACTCATTGACAGACGGCAGACGGCTCTGATGCTGACTTTAGTTGAATTGTCTATGTTCATCCATTATGACATCTACATCGATACTGTGCCCGTCGCTGATTCTAGAATATGCATGTCCCCGTAGTATATGGACAATGATGATTCCAGAATTTGCGACAGACTGTGCCCGTCACTGATTGGTCGAGGCAACAGGCCCGATTCTAATGCATCGGGTATTCTAGAATATGCATGTCCCCGTAGTATATGGACAATGATGATTCCAGAATTCGCGGCAGACTGTGCCCGTCGCTGATTGGTCGAGGCAACCTTTATGACATCGTCGTCGCCATGGCAACCATTATGACATCTACGTCGATACTGTGCCCGTCGCTGATTGGTCGAGGCCTGGCGGCAGTTTGTTGTGGTGTCTCCTGTTGGCAACATTGTCTGTGAGATTCCACATCCTGGGCTTGTCTGGTGGCAGTTTGTTGTGGTGTCTCCTGTTGGCGACGTTGTCTGTGAAATTCCACATCCTGGGCTTGTCTGGCGGCAGTTTGTTGTGGTGTCTCCTGTTGGCGACGTTGTCTGTGAAATTCCACATCCTGGGCTTGTCTGGCGTCAGTTTGTTGTGGTGTCTCCTGTTCCCGATGTTGTCGTTTTCTTGCTGCTGCTGCTCCTTTTCTGTCATCCTCATTGGCGTATTTTCGTTTACGACCCATTCTAAGATAGAAACACAGGGAGATGCCGCCCATACAGGGAGATGCAGGCACGCACCCTACACAATGGCGGCACTTGACAGCAGTGGAGGACAATGATGATTCCAGAATTCGCGGCAGACTGTGCCCGTCGCTGATTGGTCGAGGCAACCTTTATGACATCATCGTCGCCATGGCAACCATTATGACATCTACGTCGATATTGTGCCCGTCGCTGACGGCCTCGACCAATCAGAGACGCGGGATTTCCAGGACAGACAGACAGACAGACAGACAGAAAAACCCTTAGACAATTATATATATAGATGGTTAGACAGAGACCTGGAGAGCTGCACAAGCCACAGTGTCTTGCACCCACTGTGAAATTTGGTGGAGGATCGGTGATGATGTGTGGATGCTTCAGCAAGGCAGGAATTGGGCAGGTTAATCTTTGCGAAGGACGTATGAATCAAGCAGCATACAAGGTTATCCTGGAAAAACAATTGATTCCTTCTGCTCAGGCACTGTTCCCCAACTCTGAGGACTGGTTTTTCCAGCAGGACAATGTGCCATGCCACACAGCTAGGTCAATCAAGGTGTTGCTGAAGGACCACAACATCAAATCCCTGTCATGGCCAGCCCAATCTCCAGACCTGAACCCCATTGAAAATCAAGAGGAAGATGGATAGTCACAAGCCATCAAACAAAGAACTGCTTAAATTTTTGTACCAGGAGTGGCATAAGGTCACCCAAAAGTAGTGTGAAAGACTGGTGGAAAGCATGCCAATACGAATGAAAGCAGTGATTAAAAATCGTGGTTATTCCATAAAATATTGATTTCTGAACTCTTCCTAAGTAGAGATGAGCGGTGTTCGAATCAAACTGTTCGCCAATTTCAAATTCGAGCTGTTTTGGGCGGTGTTCGAGTCGTTCGACGAACCCGAACAATTTGCTTAAAATTCGGCTGTTCCGACTCTCTGTTCGATAACTGTTCGTTCACCAAAAGCCCAGCTTGATTTGCACATTAAAACTGTTTATCATTGTTAATGGACTGTTTCAGTGTATAGTGGGCGGGGGGCACGGGGATAGATCTGTGCTGAAATAACGCCGATCTCCATTTTTTTTTTCTTTTTCTTTCCCGCATTTACAGAGGGTCGGTGCAGTCTCTCAGCCTATCAGCAGTACGCACACACACAGCAATGTGCATGTGATGCACACAAGCAAGGGCATGTGTCATTGGCTGTGTATATCACATGTCCTTGCCCTATAAGAACCAGCCATTTGCCCCGTCGCCACCATTTCCTCACTGCTGCAGCTTAAGGTACCGTCACATTAAGCGACGCGGCAGCGATATAGACAACGATGCCGATCGCTGCAGCGTCGCTGTTTCGTCGTGTGGTCGCTGGAGAGCAGTCACACAGACAGCTCTCCAGCGACCAACGATGCCGAAGTCCCCGGGTAACCAGGGTAAACATCGGGTTACTAAGCGCAGGGCCGTGCTTAGTAACCCGATGTTTACCCTGGTTACCAGTGTAAATGTAAAAAAACCCAAACACTACATACTTATGGAGCGCCCCCACTGCCGCAGGGCCGAGGGGTACCCGAGTCTCTGTTCTGGGGTTGTCACAGTGGCTAGACCCGGTCCGTGACCCTGCTGAGGGGCGTCCAGTGAAAGGTGGTGGTAAATGGTGGTGATATTGCGGTGCAGTGTAGGTCGTAGTAAATAACGAGGACACCAGGTTGCAGTCTCTTTACCTCTTTACTGAAGGTTTTAGAGTCCTCAGTCCAGAGCACTGTCAACAGGGCTGTTTGAGACCGGCCGGTCCAAAGGCACATCAGGAGTTCTCTTTACAGGCGGGAATCAGTGTCTACCTTCTAGCGCTGTGTGTTGTAGTCCTTCCCTGCTGAGCTCCCGGGATAGTCCTCACAACTGATTCTGTCTGTCTCTCATGTTCGTTCTCACCGTCCCCCAGGTGATATGGTAGGACGCACCCGTATGACGGGGTAGGCCTGGAGTTCTTCCGGGACCCTAGAGTCGCCCCTCTCCCACAGCTGCCTCCGTTGTCTGCTTAGGTGATTTGTGTGAGACAGCCAACCTATAATTGGCTGTCCGGCCGTGGTTTGCAGTAGTACTTAGAGTCTCTTACTTGCTCGGCGTTCCGGCCACCGACTGTTTGCGCCTCAGAAGGATGTTGCCTCGGTCTAACAGCACGACTCCTTCTGGTCCTAATGCCTCTTTTCTGTATTCCCGTTGTTCACTGGTTAGTTCTGCTCTTAGGAGTCTGCCAGGATCCCATCTCTGACAGGTCCTCTCACAAGCTCTTCCCAGTTACTTCTCTCTCCGTCTTCCTGTCCAACCCCCAGTTTTACCAGAGTGTGAGGAGTGGCCTACTAGATAGAACCACCCCCCCTGGTGGCCGGAGTGTGAAGTGTAGTGTGAGTGTTACCTGGTCAGAGAAACTCCTTTAGTGCAATCAGACGTAACATCACTCCCCTTAGTGGCAGAGCGACATTACTGCAACGACCAGGACTCTGGGGCGCTGCACTCCCCCCCGGTTAAATCCAGTACTCCCGGACTGGGAAAACAAGAACAACAATACATGTTAACAGAAAACACACAAAATTTTGAAATAGCATAAACAATTAAACATAACAGTGCTTCCCTTTATGGGAGGTGAGGACTCTTGAACGTTGCAAAAGTTAGGTCATGCACAGTTTATGACTCCCAGTTCAATGGTTGAAACAGCGGGGACCCCGGGTAAACAAAGGGTGTCCCTTTTGAAAGTTTTTGAGCAATTCACCGTCCATTACTCTATTGTCCATTTTAAAACCTGTAACAAAAGATATGCACACAAACATTTTCAACTAAATAGCAGCCCTCGCTAATACCTCCAAGTTTTGTAACGGAGGGGAGTTTGGTTCTGAGTGCTGCATGTGGACCTTCGCAGCGCAGGGGTTGCTATTGGCCTAACAGGGCCCGCTATGCTTGCTACCGCTGGTGTAGTGCACTGTCTTCTAGCTACACTTCTAGTGAGTCTGGGTAGCACTGGCAGGTTGGGGCTCTCAGAGCTGCTGCTATCAACAGTGGGTACAGAAGATTCACCGATAGCAGAGGGAGGATTTGCCGGTTCAACGGTTGGCATGGCATCTTCAGGTAGGGCTTGTTGAGGTTGCGGGGCCGGATGATCTGGTACCACCATTGCTTCTGGTGGGTCCGGCTGTTGAAACGTTAGAACAGGTACCACGATGGCCTGATTTATCTGAGTCCAGGACTGGGGAAAGTCACCAAGGACGGTATGGATCATCTTCTCCTTTTCCACCGGCGGGGAGATTCTTGGGGCCGTGTCCCTCTCTCTCAACTTATCGGGGCAGACCTTAAGGTGATCCCTGGATACCGCTGTCGAGGTCTCCCCTCTGTCCTTGCTGATGAGACAGACCTTCGTGTTGTCGAAATCGGATGGCAGGATGGTATACGGTTCCGCTTCCCATTGGTCATCGAGCTTGTGTAGTCTCCTCTTTCGTTTAAGTACTTGCTCACCAGGTGACAGGGGAATCGCAGGAGCGTGCTGATTGTAGTCCCTTTCTTGTTTTTGCCTAGCCTGGGCGAGACTTCTTTCCACGCACTCCTGTACTTTGCGGTACCTTCGCTGCCTTTCTGCATCCCAATCTGCATCCGGCGAGGTATCTTCGGGGACTAGGACCCCCATGTCCAGATCAACGTGTAATTGGCTAGGCCTTCCCCTCATTAGGTACGCTGGAGTACAGTTGGTGGAATTTACTGGGATGTGATTGTAGATATCCACCAAGTCAGGCAACTTTGTCGGCCACAGGTTCCGTTCCTCTACGGGCAAGGTCTTCAATAAGTCGATCACCACCTGGTTCATCTTTTCGCACATCCCATTGGTTTGAGGATGGTACGGCGTGGTTCGGATCTTCTTACACCCGTACAGTTGGCAGAACTCGTGGAACACTTCTGCTTCGAATGCTGGTCCCTGATCGGTCAGTACCTTCTCCGGGTAGCCATGGGGCCTACAAAAGTACTGCTGGAAGGCCTTGGCGGCAGTCCTGGCCGTTAGATCCTTGACAGGTACAACCACCAAAAATCTGGAGTAGTGATCTACGATGGTAAGAGCGTAGATATAGCCTGACCGGCTAGGTGTCAACTTCACATGATCCAGCGCGACCAGTTCGAGCGGCCGTTTGGTGATGATAGGCTGCAGGGGAGCCCGTTGGCTGCCACGGTCCTTCCTGCGTAGGCTACATGGACCGCACTCCCGACACCACTTCTCAATGGCTCTCTTCATGCCAATCCAATAGAACCTCCCTCGGAGTAGCCTCTCTAGCTTCCTCCATCCGAAGTGTCCGGCTCCATCGTGGTAGGCTCCCAGAACCATGGGCGCATCTCGCCTTGGCACCACTATCTGCCAAACCAATTCATGAGTACGTGGGTCGATGCTCCTCCTGCACAGCTTGCCATCATGGATAAACAGTTTGCTTCTCCCCTTCCACAGCTGTTGGGTTTCCTGTGGATCATCTGGGCCGGGATGCAACCCTGCCTGCGTCAAGAGCTCTTTCACCCGACAGACCGCGGGGTCACCATCCTGGGTCTCCGCCCACCCGTGATGGGGCAGGGGATTCAGCGTGGCATCCGGTTGGTTCCTGTGCCTGTTCTTCACATGATGAGAGTTCTGAGTGGCTTTGGGGCAATGGAATGCAGGCAGCTCCACCTCTTCAAGTGCCTCCGGGTCTTCTCCCGTTTCTGGCAAATTGGGCATTCGGGACAAGGCATCGGCATTGGCATTCTTGTGTCCCGCCCGGTACTTGATGGTGAAATCGTAGTTGGACAGCCGGGCCATCCACCGCTGTTCCAAGGCCCCGAGTTTGGCATTATCCAGATGCGTTAGCGGATTGTTATCCGTGAAGACGGTGAATTTCGCGGAGGCCAGGTAGTGTTTGAACCTCTCTGTCACTGCCCAGACGATGGCAAGGAATTCCAGCTTAAAGGAACTGTAGTTGTCAGGGTTTCTTTCCGTGGGACGGAGTTTCCTGCTGGCGTAAGCGATCACCCTTTCTTTGCCTTTCTGGACCTGGGACAGCACGGCTACTAATCCCACATTGCTGGCATCTGTGTACAGCACAAACGGTTGGTCGTATTCGGGGTAAGCCAGTACCTCTTCTCCCGTCAGTGCCGACTTCAAACAAGCGAAGGATCCCTCCAGCTCCTCGTTCTAATCAAAGGGGGTGTTCCTCCCCTTGGTCTTTGGTTGGCCCACCAACAGGTTTTGCAAGGGTGCGGCCTTCTTGGTAAAGTCCTTAATGAACCTCCGGTAATAGCCTACCAGCCCGAGGAACTGCCGGACTTCGTGAAGGTCACTGGGCCTTGGCCAGTCCTTGATCACCGTGACCTTGTCGGGGTCTGGGGCCACTCCTTCAGTGCTCACCACATGGCCCAGGTACTGCACTTTAGGTTTCAGCAGATGACACTTGGACGGTTTCACCTTTAAGCCAAAGTTGGACAGGGCTTCAAACACCTCGGCCAGGTGCTTCAGATGGTCTTCGTAGGTCTTAGAGAAGACAATGTCATCATCCAAATACAGCAGCACGGTTTCGAAGTTCATGTGTCCCAGGCAGCACTCCATCATCCTCTGGAACGTCCCGGGAGCATTGCACAATCCGAAGGGCATGTAGTTGAACTCACAGAGACCCATTGGTGTCGTGAAGGCCGTCTTCTCTTTGTCCGCCTCCGCTACAGGAACCTGCCAGTACCCACTGGTGAGATCTAAAGTAGAGAAGTAGTTAGCAGATTTTAAGGCAGCCAGAGACTCCTCTATCCTGGGCAGTGGGTATGCGTCCTTATGTGTAATGCGATTCAACTGCCTGTAATCAACACACATCCTCATTGTACCATCTTTCTTTTTAACAAGGACTAACGGAGCTGCCCAGGGGCTACAGCTGTCTCTCACCACCCCAGCCTCCTTCATTTCCCGCAACATGTCCTTGGCACACTGGTAATGAGCTGGGGGTACAGGGCGATATCTCTCTTTTATGGGTCGGTGATCTCCCGTGGGGATATGATGTTGGATCCCTTTCACCTGCCCAAAATCTAAGGGGTGTTTGCTGAATACCTGCTCGTACTCGTGTACCACCCTGTAGGCCCCCTGTTTTTGATGGGATGGGGTAGAGTCAGTGCCCACATGCAATTCCCGACACCAATCTTTCGAGTGCTCTGCAGAACCGTTGTCCTCGTTTGACGGGACCAAGGGTTCAGGTGTCTGTATCACACTATTATTAACAGTGAACAATTTGGCGAGCGTGGCATACTTGGTGAGGTGAACCTCTTCCTCCCCACAATTGAGGACACGTACGGGCACTCTCCCCTGGAGAACGTCGACCACCCCCCGGGCTGTCAGAATAGTAGGCCTATTGTCTGAATATACGGGTTCTACCAAGGCCTGGTAGTCCTTTCCCCTGAGGCCTATGGCTGCCCGACACCATATTAACATTTCACTCCTGGGGGGTATCGCGATGGGGTTTGAATCACTCACAGTGACACGACCAATCTCACCACCAGTCAGCTCTACCTGCTGTCTCTGCATCAGAGCTCTGATTTCCTTCTGCAGGGCACGTTGCTCACTGTGGCCAGCGGTTTCTGCCACCTGTTGCAATAAAACAATAACTTCTGCAAGACAATTTTCTATAACATTAGTACCAAGAGTCATCATTAGTGTTGAGCGATACTGTCCGATACTTGAAAGTATCGGTATCGGAAAGTATCGGCCGATACCGGCAAAGTATCGGATCCAATCCGATACCGATACCCGATACCAATACAAGTCAATGGGACTCAAGTATCGGACGGTATTCCTGATGGTTCCCAGGGTCTGAAGGAGAGGAAACTCTCCTTCAGGCCCTGGGATCCATATAAATGTGTAAAAGAAAGAATTAAAATAAAAAATATCGCTATACTCACCTCTCCGACGCAGCCTGGACCTCAGCGAGGGAACCGGCAGCGTTGTTTGTTTAAAATTCGCGCTTTTACTTGGTTACGTGAAGTCCCGGCTTGTGATTGGTCAGGGCGGCCATGTTGCCGGGACGCGGACCAATCACAGCAAGCCGTGACGAAATTACGTCACGGCTTGCTGTGATTGGTCCGCGTCCCGGCAACATGGCCGCCATTAACCAATCACAAGCCGTGACGTCACGGGAGTCTGGACACGCGCGCTTTTTAAAATGGGCGCGTGTCCAGCCTCCCGTGACGTCCCGGCTTGTGATTGGTTGACCGCGGCGCAACCAATCACAAGCCGGGAGGCTGGACACGCGCAAATTTTAAAATTTTAAAATGGGCGCGTGTCCAGCCTCCCGGCTTGTGATTGGTTGACCGCGGCGCAACCAATCACAAGCCGGGACGTCACGGGAGGCTGGACACGCGCCCATTTTAAATTTTAAAATGCGCGCGTGTCCAGCCTCCCGGCTTGTGATTGGTTGATCGCGGCGCAACCAATCACAAGCCGGGACGTCACGGGAGGCTGGACACGCGCCCATTTTAAAATGCGCGCGTGTCCAGCCTCCCGTGACGTCACGGCTTGTGATTGGTTGCGTCTCCCATGTGACTGCGACGCAACCAATCACAAAGCCGGGACGTAATTTTAAAATCCTTAAGGACCTGAAATTACGTCACGGCTTGCTGTGATTGGTTGCGTCGCCCATGTGACTGCGACGCAACCAATCACAACGCCGGAACGTAATTTTAAAATCCTGAAGGACCTGAAATTACGTCACGGCTTGCTGTGATTGGTTGCGTCCCGGTCACATGGGCGGCACGCAACCAATCACAAGCCGGGACTCACGTAAAGGAAAGAAAAGCGCGAATTTTAAACAAAGAACGCTGCCGCTTCCCTCGGTAAGGTGCAGGCTGCGTCGGAGAGGTGAGTATAGCAATATTTTTTATTTTAATTCTCTCTTTTACACATTTTTACATTAATGTTGTTTCGATACCGATACCCGATACCACAAAAATATCGGATCTCGGTATCGGAATTCCGATACAGCAAGTATCGGCCGATACCCGATACTTGCAGTATCGGAATGCTCAACACTAGTCATCATGGGATTACATTCTCGACGATCAATATCAACAATCACAATCCCTTGGGCTTTCAATTCCACCCGCCCCACCTTGATGGTGACCTCCTTATACCCCACTTGTGGCAATGGCTGACCATTACTGGCTATTATGGTGAAATCATCGTCAGGGCCACGAGTAATATCGGTGTCCTCCCAATACCGTTTATAAAGCACGTAAGGTATAGTCGTCACCTGAGAACCGGTGTCCAGCAAAGCGTTCAAGGGGATTCCATCAACCACTACAGGGAGAACTGGTCGTCCTCCAATGTACTTGGTTCTCCAATGCTGTGGGCCTGACCGTCCTACTCCTGGGGGTTGGCCCTTTGCCCCAGGGGTTGCTCGTTTAAAGGACAGTACCTTGCAAGGTGGCCCACCTGGTGACAGCGGCGGCAGATGGGTCGTCCGTCCTGGTGGAAGCGATCGTCGTTCCGGCCTCTGGTCGGCGGAGTCCTCCTCTGTCGCATCCAAGGGACATCCTCTGGTCTGGAGGCCAACTGGATCTTCTCCTTGGGGGCCTCCTGTAGGGACTGCACCGTCCGGGCCAGGGCAGCAACGCTCTTGGTTAGCTCCTGCATCTGGAGGCGAAGTCCTGTAGGGGAGTCGTCCTCTAGGCACTGAGCATCGGCCTCGGCGGCGACTGGGGCATCCGACGCCACCTCCTGGTGGTATGTGAGAGCGGGACGCCGGGGAGGTGCTGCACGGCTGGGCTGTCGCTCCTGCAATGCCTGGATAGCTTTATCTTTGAATTGCGCAAAAGTCAAGTCTGGATTTTGCATGGCCAGGAAGTGCAATTGGCCCCGCTGGTGACTGCACAGGAGCCCCTCAATGAACCGCTCCTTCAGGATTTTATCCTCATCCTGCATGCTGCCGGGGTCACTCTGCTTAATGGCCCGCATCGCCTCCTGGAGATTAAGGGCATAGTCCCATAAGCTATCCTGCGGTCTCTGTTTGCATCCATAGAAAGTCAGTTTAATTTCTGTAGCAGTGCGAGTATCGAAGGTAGCTTTAAGCTTTGCAAAAATCTGCTGTGCAGTTCCCTTATCCTCGGCGGGCCAGGACTTCAATTCTCTCAGAGCCGCCCCAAAGAGTTGGCCGGTTATCATATGAACCTTCTGAGGCTCTGTCAGGGGATAGAACTCGAGCAGGCTGCAGAGACCTTCCTTAAAGTCAGTGAATGTATGCGACTCCCCAGAGTATCGTGGGAGCCAGGCCGATCCGGGGAGGTACGGCATAGAGAAGGGCATTATGGCTTTTGTGTTAGCGGCAGCGTCTGACTGGCTGAGGGGAACAGCGGGTTCTGCGGCAACCGGTGGTTGTATTAGGGCCGCGGCTTCGCCCGCTGCGGGGCCCGGAGGTGCCCCTGCGTCCCCGGCTGCGGCCTCTTCCTCCGCTCCTCCCAACTCGGACATGGCTGGCCCTTCCTCCACTAACCTGCTGGAGATCGGAGTTCCTCTTCCGGGATCGGCACGTTACCGCGCTTTCTCGTTCCGCGCTTCTTTTTGGCCGGTCCCGCCCACGAAGCTGAGGCTCCTCCCTCCGCACACTGTGATGGCGAATCGTGGCGGGAACTCCTGGCGGCAATTGTCAACGCACAGTCTTTGCAATAAGTTACAGTCCAAGCACAATAAATCACAGTTCCAAGGCACACATGACCTGATTCTTCAGGCTTAAGTAGATCCTGTTCGTGACGCCAAAATGGAGCGCCCCCACTGCCGCAGGGCCGAGGGGTACCCGGTACCGGGCCTCTGAGTCTCTGTTCTGGGGTTGTCACGGTGGCTAGACCCGGTCCGTGACCCTGCTGAGGGGCGTCCAGTGAAAGGTGGTGGTAAATGGTGGTGATATTGCGGTGCAGTGTAGGTCGTAGTAAATAACAAGGACACCAGGTTGCAGTCTCTTTACCTCTTTACTGAAGGTTTTAGAGTCCTCAGTCCAGAGCGCTGTCAACAGGTTTGTTTGAGACCGGCCGGTCCAAAGGCACATCAGGAGTTCTCTTTACAGGCGGGAATCAGTGTCTACCTTCTAGCGCTGTGTGTTGTAGTCCTTCCCTGCTGAGCTCCCGGGATAGTCCTCACAACTGATTCTGTCTGTCTCTCATGTTCGTTCTCACCGTCCCCCAGGTGATATGGTAGGACGCACCCGTATGACGGGGTAGGCCTGGAGTTCTTCCGGGACCCTAGAGTCGCCCCTCTCCCACAGCTGCCTCCGTTGTCTGCTTAGGTGATTTGTGTGAGACAGCCAACCTATAATTGGCTGTCCGGCCGTGGTTTGCAGTAGTACTTAGAGTCTCTTACTTGCTCGGCGTTCCGGCCACCGACTGTTTGCGCCTCAGAAGGATGTTGCCTCGGTCTAACAGCACGACTCCTTCTGGTCCTAATGCCTCTTTTCTGTATTCCCGTTGTTCACTGGTTAGTTCTGCTCTTAGGAGTCTGCCAGGATCCCATCCCTGACAGGTCCTCTCACAAGCTCTTCCCAGTTACTTCTCTCTCCGTCTTCCTGTCCAACCCCCAGTTTTACCAGAGTGTGAGGAGTGGCCTACTAGATAGAACCACCCCCCCTGGTGGCCGGAGTGTGAAGTGTAGTGTGAGTGTTACCTGGTCAGAGAAACTCCTTTAGTGCAATCAGACGTAACATCACTCCCCTTAGTGGCAGAGCGACATTACTGCAACGACCAGGACTCTGGGGCGCTGCACTTACATTCCGGTGTCTGTCGCGTCCCCCGGCATCCGCTTCCCTGCACTGTGTAAGCGCCGGCCGTAAAGCAGAGCGGTGACATCACCACTGAGCTCTGCTTTACTGCCGGCCGGCGCTGACACAGTGCAGGGAAGCGGATGCCGGGGGACGCGACAGACACCGGAATGTAAGTATGTAGTGTTTGGTTTTTTTTACATTTACAATGGTAACCAGGGTAAATATCGGGTTACTAAGCGCGGCCCTGCGCTTAGTAACCCGATGTTTACCCTGGTTACCAGTGAAGACATCGCTGAATCGGCGTCACACACGCCGACTCAGCGATGTCAGCGGTTGATCCAGCGACGAAATAAGGTGCTGGCCTTCTAGCTCCGACCAACGATGTCACAGCAGGATCCTGATCGCTGCTGCATGTCAAACACAACGATATCGCTATCCAGGACGCTGCAATGTCACGGATCGCTATCGTTATCGTTGATAAGTTGTTCAGTGTGAAGGTACCTTTAGTGTTAGACGGCACCGCTGCTGATGTGGGCGCTATACAGACTAAGAGTGATTTTTGCCAGCAAATTTTCTGAGAGATAGGTTTAGGGAGTCGGGAGTTGGGACTAGTTGTAATATCAGCCCTTTTCAGGGTAGGTTACAGCAGTTCATAGCACTGTTTGCCAGGCAGGTCTGAGCCAGTGCTGTGCAAGTGTTACACAGCATTTGGTGTAATCTAGCTCAGCCAATCCTTTTGGGCTAGTAGCATTGTCTGATAGTCATCTGAGTAGCCCGCCTGTGAAGCTAGCTACACCGCCTGTGTATCTCAATTTTTACAGCATCTAACCCAGTAAATCGTTTTGGGGTTTTGGGCTTAGTAGCAGTGTGTGCACGTCAGCAGAGTAGCCCGCCTGTGAAGCTAGCTACACCGCCTGTGTATCTCAATTTTTACTGCGTCTAATCCAGTTAATAGTTTGGGAGTTTTGGGCTTAGTAGCAGTGTTTGCACGTCAGCAGAGTAGCCCGCCTGTGAAACAAACTATACCGCCTGTGTATCTCAATTTTCACTGCATCTAATCCAGTTAATAGTTTTGGGCCTAGTACCACAGTTTGGCCACTCAGTTCTGCTCGGTTTTCATCCATCGGTTGTTGTGCCAACAACTACAGATACAGAGTTGCCAATTAGTTAAGCACTAAAATGAGTGGCAAAAGGCCTGCTGCTGGTGGAATGGGGAATAGGCGTGTTGGAAAGGGAAAAAAAGGTTGTGTCCGTGGGGTAGGTGGTAAAGCAACAGTAACATCTGCAGAAGAAAGACCATCTTCCTGCCAAAGTAAGATGTCTACTTCTTTTCGTGGACAATCTGATATGATCCCTTTCTTACGACCATCGCTACAAGCATCGCCAAAAATTCCAGATGAGGCACAAAAACAGCAGGTGCTCGAACGGATATCAAGAGCTCGTTCAAGTGGGCTCTCCTCCATGTCAACTTCAACATCACAACTACTCCAGTCCTCAGAGTTGTCACCCCAATCGCACTTGCTTCCTCACAGCTCCCAAGTCTCCAGCTGCCCGTCTGAGCATGGGGTAACACATGATTGAGTCTGTAGAGCTGTTTACGCATACTATAGCCTGGGAATCAGAGGTCTGCTCCAGAGCTTCTGTGAATCCATATGAGGAAATGATCTACACTGATGCCCAGAATCTTTGTGAGTCAGATCCAGGCCCAGATGAAGAAGGTTCTGAGCATAATGTAAACCATCGTTCCAAAACTGTAACTCCTGTTGGTGGAGACAATGAGGAAGATGATGATGAGACTGAGATACCTGATTGGAACGAAAACTTGACTTTTCAGTCGGGGCAGGAAGAGGTTGGCTCTGAGGACGACGGGTGTGAGAACACACAGGATGATGATGACGAGGTTGTAGACCCCACTTACTGTCAACCCCCAGTCCGCCAGTCCGTGAGGTCAGCAGAGGAGGTGGAGGAGGATGCCAGTGACGAGTCTGACGACGAGGTAATGGTGCGCCTTCCTGGACAGAGATGGAGTACTGGAAGCACGTCATTAACTAACTGCATCCTCAACCCCAACTGTGCCTCAGACCAGAAGTCGTGGTGGCTCTTCAGTTCGCACGGGCTCTAAGCCTTGCATAGCCTGGGCATTTTTTGACATCGCAAAGGATGACCCAACTCATGTTGTCTGTAAGATTTGTCAACAAAATCTCAGTAGAGGCCAAAAAATCACTAGCTTGAGTACTTCATGCATGAACCGTCACATGGATATGAGGCATAAGTTGCAGTGGGAAGCTCACTGTGCTACAATGCGGCCTAGTGGGCCGGGTCAACCACCGTCTGCCCCATCAAGTGCATCCGCATCCTCTTCATCCTCTGTGACTGTGGGGACAGCAGTCGCACTTGGTTTTGAATGCAGACCTTCCACCTCTTTACTCGCAACAGCCAGTGTGATTGGCAGGTCGTCAGGACATTTGCAAGTGGAAACACATGCTGGTGTTGAGCGCTCTCCGACATCGACACCACATTTTGATCAAGGCAACATAAAATCTCCGCCTGCACTTTCCTCACAGACCAGCAGTTTGCCGGGGACACCCTACTCAACTCAAGCACGGCAGCCAGCCCTCAGTCCTTCAGATGTGGACAAGTAAAAGACCATTTCCTCCTAGCCATGACAAAGCTAAGAGGTTGAATTTCACCATCTGCAAGCTGTTGGCTACAGAAATGCTGTCTTTCCGCCTGGTGGACACAGAGGATTTTCGAGACCTTATGTCCGTCACAGTGCCCCAGTACCAGATGCCCAGTCGCCACTACTTCTCAAAGAAAGCTGTGACTGCGCTACACCAGCATGTCGCACACAACATCACTGCTTCCTTGAGAAACTCTGTGTGTGACATGGTGCATTTCACCACAGACACTTGGGTGAGTAGACATGGACAGGGGCGTTACATGTCGGTTACTGGGCACTGGGTACCTACGACGACATCAGGAGAAGGGGCTGCTGTCCAAGTCTTGCCGTCCCCACGAGTTGCTCGTCGATCCTCTGCATCTAGAAGTTCCTCCACTGCTTCTGCCTCCTCAACCTCCTCTCGGTCCTCCACCTGCACCCAAAGCCTGTCTGGTAATGCCACCCGCGTTGTTACTGTGTAGAAGGAATCCTTCACACCTCCTCACTATGCTGTCACCAGGGCTCAATGGCATCAGGCAGTGTTTACATTGAAATGTCTGGGAAATGTGAGTCACACAGCTGAGGAGTTGTGGTCAGCTCTGGAGACCGAGTTCCATCAATGGTTGTCTCCACTCAACCTGCAGCCAGGGAAGGCTATGTGCGACAATGCTGCAAACCTGGGTGCGGCCCTTTGCCGGGGCAATGTCACACACATGCCTTGTATGGCTCACATTTTGAACCTGGTTGTCCAGCAATTTTTATCCCACTATCCCGGACTAGATGGGCTTCTGCAGAGGGCACGGTCGCTGTGTACTGGCTTCCAGCGTTCGCATCCCACAGCTCGATGGCTTGCATCTCTACAGAAGTCGTTGGGCCTGCCAGTTCACCCGCTGAAATGCGATGTGCCCACACTGTGGAATTCAACTCTGCACATGTTGCAGCGACTGTGGCAGCACCAATGAGCCCTGGTGCAATACGTTATGACGTATAGCCTGGGCCAACGAGATCAAGAGGTGGGGCAAATCACGCTGCAGGAGTGGTCTCAGATCAGGGACCTATGCACCCTTCTACACAGTTTTGAAATAGCAACAAAGATGTTTAGTGCTGACGATGCCATTATCAGCATGACCTTTCCGGTGATTTACATGCTGGAGCACACCTTACACAGTGTCCGGAGTCAGGTGGTGGAACAAGAGGAGGAGGAGGAGGAACAGGAGGAGTCGTATGCGGAAGGGATCATATCTCCAAGGTCAAGAAGATTGGCAGCACCAAGGCGGCTGGCATTGGAGGCTGGAGGAGAGGGAGGAAGGTGCAGGAGGCGAGGAAGAAGTTGAGGACGAATTGGCGCTGGGCATGGAAGACTCATCAGATGAGGGAGACCTTGATCAAATTTCTGTTGTGCGAGGTTGGGGGGAGAGGGCAGACGAAGGAAGCATGATTCTCACCTCGCCACCACCAAGACAACAAGGACTTGGTCCTCCTGGATGCGCAAGACACATGAGTGCCTTCTTGCTGCACTTCCTGCAACATGACCCTCGGATTGTCAGAATCCGATGTAATGCAGACTACTGGGTTGCCACACTCCTAGATCCCCGGTACAAAAGCAAATTTGGCGAAATAATTCCTGCCATAGAAAGGGATTCACGCATGCAGGAGTATGAGCAGAGACTGTTACAGAATCTAACATCTGCTTTTCCACAAAACACCAGTGGTGCACGTAGTCAATAACTGAGTTCTAACTTGCCAACCGTGGGTCTATCGAGTCATCACTCTAACCGTAACAGTAACATCGTATCTGGTGGTAACAGCAATTTTTTCCAATCGTTTCAAGATTTTTTTAGACCATCCTTTGCAAGGCCACAGGAGACAAGAAGTCTGACGCACAGCCAACACCTAGAGAGGATGGTACAAGAGTATCTCCAAGTTAACATCGATGCCATGACTGTGGAACTGGACCCTTGCTCATTTTGGGCTTCCAATCTTGAAAAATGGCCTGAGCTCACCACTCACGCCTTGGAGATCTTGTCATGCCCCGCAGCCAGCGTTCTCTCTGAACGTGTGTTCAGCGCTGCTAGTGGTGTGCTGACAGATAAGCGCACGCGGCTGTCCAGTGACAATGTAGACAGATTAACGTTCATCAAGATGAACAAATTCTGGATCCGCAAGGACTTTTCTACCCCTGTGTCATCTTGGGGAGAATAAAAGCTTGATGATTTTTGAAAATCACCTCACCAACCGTTTTAAACAACTCTGGCGAAATTGATGCCACTTAAGTGGTGTTTGTGGCCGAATTTTCTGAAAAAATGGAGACTCTTTTATTTAGTCCCCTTGCTGAGTTTTACATGACGTTGCCATCGTCAATTCCAGGTGGATGGGGTCGTCTGCAGAGTTGTTTACTCATACTATGGCCTGGGATTCAGAGGTCTGCTCAAAAGCTTCAGTGTCTGCTAGTCAGCAGAGTAGCCCAGCCACCCACCGCCTCTTTACCTAAGTACTATTTTTAACGGCATCTGGCCCGGGAAATCCTTTTGGGCCTAGTAGAATTTAGTGCTACTCAGCAGCGTACCCCACCCATAAAGCAAGCTACACCGCCTGTTTACCTAACTACTATTTTGTAATGGCATCTAGCCCGGGAAATCCTTTTGGGCCTAGTAGAATTTGGTGCTACTCAGCAGCGTACCCCACCCATGAAGCAAGCTACATCACCTGTTTACCTAACTACTATTTTGTAATGGCATCTAGCCCGGGAAATCCTTTTGGGCCTAGTAGAATTTAGTGCTACTCAGCAGCGTACCCCACCCATGAAGCAAGATACACCACCTGTTTACCTAACTACTATTTTGTAACGGCATCTAGCCCAGGAAATCCTTTTGGGCCTAGTAAAATTTAGTGCTACTCAGCAGCGTACCCCACCCATAAAGCAAGCTACACCGCCTGTTGATCTAATTACTAATTTTTAACTGCATCTAGCCCAGGAAATCGTTTTGTACCTAATAGCATTTTGTGTTAATCAGCACAGTACCCCAACCATGAAGCAAGCTACACCGCCTGTTTACCTAAGTACTATTTTTTAATGGCATCTAGCCCAGGAAATCCTTTTGGGCCTAGTAGAATTTAGTGCTACTCAGCAGCATACCCCACCCATGAAGCAAGCTACACCGCCTGTTTACCTAAGTACTATTTTGTAATGGCATCTAGCCCAGGAAATCCTTTTGGACCTAGTAGAATTTGGTGCTACTCAGAAGCGTATCCCACCCATGAAGCAAGCTACACCGCCTGTTTACCTAAGTACTATTTTTTAATGGCATCTGGCCCAGGAAATCCTTTTGGGCCTAGTAGAATTTAGTGCTACTCAGCAGCGTACTCCACCCATAAAGCAAGCTACACCGCCTGTTTACCTAACTACTATTTTGTAACGGCATCTAGCCGGGGAAATCCTTTTGGGCCTAGTAGAATTTGGTGCTACTCAGCAGCGTACCCCACCCATGAAGCAAGCTACACCACCTGTTTACCTAACTACTATTTTGTAACGGCATCTAGCCCAGGAAATCCTTTTGGGCCTAGTAAAATTTAGTGCTACTCAGCAGCGTACCCCACCCATGAAGCAAGCTACACCGCCTGTTGATCTAATTACTAATTTTTAACTGCATCTAGCCCAGGAAATCGTTCTGTACCTAATAGCATTTTGTGCTAATCAGCACAGTACCCCACCCATGAAGCAAGCTACACCGCCTGTTTACCTAACTACTATTTTGTAACAGCATCTAGCCCAGGAAATCTGTCATGATTCCAATGGCAGGGAATCACCAAAAGGGCAAGCACAAAAATAGGACAAGCTCTAGGGTGATGGAACCTGAGCTGACCGCAATCCTGAACTTAACACAAACACTATCAGCAGCCGGGGAACGTACCTACGGGGACTCTAGACGTCTCGCGCCAGCCAGAGAACTAACTTCCCCTAGAAGATGAAAAGCAGACCTCTCTTGCCTCCTAGAGAAATACCCCAAAGGGATAGCAGCCCCCCACATATAATGACGGTGAATTAAGAGGAAGGCACATACGCAGGTATGAAAACAGTTTTAGCAAAATGAGGCCCGCTACAGCTAGATAGCAGAAGGATACAAAAGAGATCTAGGCGGTCAGCGAAAAACCCTTTCTTCAAAAAACCATCCTGAAATTACTGGGACCCATGTGCCAACTCATGGTACATGGGGAGTAATTTCAGCCCACTAGAGCAACCAGCAGCAAAGATTCATATGTATGCAAGCTGGACTAAAAACATGATAAGGCAGAACACAAAAAACAGGAAAATCAGAACTTAGCTTGTCCAGCAGATTATAGGAGCAGGTAGCAGAGGCAAACAGAGACACTCTGATTACATTGATAGCCGGCAAGGGAATGACAGGAAAGCCAGGTTAAATAGGAAACACCCAGCCTATGATGGACAGGTGGAAACCAGAGACCGCAACCCACCAAAGTCACCCAGTACCACTTGTAACCACCAGAGGGAGCCCAAAAACAGAATCCACAACAGTACCCCCCCCTTGAGGAGGGGTCACCGAACCCTCACGAGAACCCCCAGGGCGATCAGGATGAGCTCTATGGAAGGCGCGGACCAAATCAGTCGCATGAACATCAGAGGCGACCACCCAGGAATTATCCTCCTGACCATAACCCTTCCACTTAACCAAATACTGGAGTTTATGTCTGGAAACACGAGAATCCAAGATCTTCTCAACAACATACTCCAATTCTCCCTCCACCAGCACCGGAGCAGGAGGCTCAACCGAAGGAACAACGGGCACCTCATACCTCCGCAACAACGACCGATGGAACACATTATGAATAGCAAACGATGCTGGGAGATCCAAACGAAAAGATACAGGGTTAAGAATCTCCGAGATCCTATAAGGACCGATGAACCGAGGCTTGAACTTAGGAGAAGAGACCTTCATAGGGACAAAACGAGAAGACAACCACACCAAGTCCCCAACACGAAGTCGGGGACCCACGCGGCGACGGCGATTAGCAAACTGCTGAGCCTTCTCCTGAGACAACTTTAAATTGTCCACCACCTGATTCCAAATCTGATGTAGCCTGTCCACCACCACGTCCACTCCAGGACAATCCGAAGGCTCCACCTGACCAGAGGAAAAACGAGGATGAAACCCCGAATTACAAAAGAAAGGAGAAACCAAAGTGGCAGAACTAGCCCGATTATTAAGGGCAAATTCGGCCAGCGGCAAAAAGGCAACCCAGTCATCTTGATCAGCAGAAACAAAACACCTTAAATAAGTTTCCAAGGTCTGATTAGTTCGCTCCGTCTGGCCATTCGTCTGAGGATGGAATGCAGACGAGAAAGACAAATTAATGCCCATCTTAGCACAAAACGTCCGCCAAAATCTAGACACAAACTGGGATCCCCTGTCAGAAACGATATTCTCCGGAATCCCATGCAAACGAACCACGTTCTGAAAAAACAAAGGGACCAACTCAGAGGAGGAAGGCAACTTAGGCAAGGGTACCAAATGAACCATCTTAGAAAAGCGGTCACACACAACCCAGATGACGGACATTTTCTGTGAGACAGGGAGATCTGAAATAAAATCCATGGAAATGTGCGTCCAAGGCCTCTTCGGGATAGGCAAGGATAACAACAACCCACTGGCCCGAGAACAGCAAGGCTTAGCCCGAGCACACACTTCACAAGACTGCACAAAGGTACGCACATCCCTTGACAAGGAAAACCACCAAAAAGACCTGGCCACCAAGTCTCTAGTACCAAATATTCCAGGATGACCAGCCAATGCAGAAGAATGGACCTCGGAGATGACTCTACTGGTCCAATCATCCGGAACAAACAGTCTTTCTGGTGGACAACGATCAGGTTTATCCGCCTGAAACTCCTGCAATGCACGTCGCAAGTCTGGGGAGATGGCGGACAATATTACCCCATCCCTAAGGATACCAGTAGGCCCAGAGTCTCCAGGAGAGTCAGGCACAAAACTCCTGGAAAGAGCATCTGCCTTCACATTCTTTGAACCTGGCAGGTATGAAACCACAAAATTGAAACGAGAAAAAAACAATGACCAACGAGCCTGTCTAGGACTCAGACGCCTGGCAGACTCAAGGTAAATCAGATTTTTGTGATCAGTCAAGACCACCACACGATGTCTAGCACCCTCAAGCCAATGACGCCACTCCTCAAATGCCCACTTCATGGCCAAAAGCTCCCGATTACCCACATCATAATTCCGCTCGGCGGGCGAGAATTTTCTAGAAAAGAACGCACATGGCTTCATCACCAAGCCATCGGAACTTCTCTGTGACAAAACCGCCCCCGCTCCAATCTCGGAAGCATCAACCTCAACCTGAAAAGGAAGTGAAACATCTGGTTGACACAACACAGGAGCAGAAGAAAACCGGCGCTTAAGTTCCTGAAATGCCTCCACAGCCGTAGGAGACCAATCAGCAATATCAGCACCCTTCTTAGTCAAATCAGTCAAAGGTTTAACAACACTGGAAAAATTAGCAATGAAACGACGATAAAAATTAGCAAAACCCAAGAACCTCTGAAGACTCTTAACAGATGTAGGTTGTATCCAGTCACAGATCGACTGAACCTTGACGGGATCCATCTCAATAGTAGAAGGAGAAAAAATGTACCCCAAAAAAGAAATCTTCTGAACTCCGAAGAGACATTTTGAGCCCTTCACAAACAAAGAATTGGCCCGCAGGACTTGAAACACCTTCCTGACCTGTAGAACATGAGACTCCCAGTCATCAGAAAAAACCAAAATATCATCCAAATACACAATCATAAACTTATCCAGATATTCACGGAAAATATTGTGCATAAAGGACTGAAAGACTGAAGGAGCATTAGAAAGTCCAAAAGGCATTACCAAATACTCAAAATGGCCCTCAGGCGTATTAAATGCGGTTTTCCACTCATCACCCTGCTTTATCCGCACAAGATTATACGCACCGCGAAGATCTATCTTAGTGAACCACCTAGCCCCCTTAATGCGAGCAAACAAATTAGTCAATAATGGCAATGGATACTGATATTTGACTGTAATCTTATTCAGAAGGCGATAATCTATACAAGGCCTCAGGGAACCATCTTTTTTAGCCACGAAAAAAAAACCTGCTCCCAGAGGGGACGAAGATGGACGAATATGTCCCTTTTCCAAGGACTCCTTAATATAATTCCGCATAGCAGTATGCTCTGGCACTGACAGATTAAATAAACGACCCTTAGGGAACTTACTGCCAGGAATTAAATCTATAGCACAGTCACAATCCCTATGAGGAGGGAGCGAATTGAGCTTAGGCTCCTCAAAAACATCCCGATAGTCAGACAAAAACGCAGGGACCTCAGAAGGAGTAGATGAAGCGATTGAAATCAGAGGTGCATCATCATGAACCCCCTGACATCCCCAGCTTAACACAGACATTGTTTTCCAATCCAGGACTGGATTATGAGTTTGTAACCATGGCAGACCAAGCACTAGTACATCATGTAAATTATACAGTACAAGGAAGCGAATCACCTCCTGATGAACGGGAGTCATGCGCATGGTCACTTGTGTCCAGTACTGCGGTTTATTCATAGCCAATGGTGTAGAATCAATTCCCTTCAAAGGAATAGGAACTTCCAGAGGCTCCAGACTAAAACCGCAGCGTTTGGCAAATGACCAATCCATAAGACTCAGGGCAGCGCCCGAATCCACATAGGCATCGACGGAAATGGATGACAGTGAACAAATCAGAGTTACAGACAAAATGAACTTAGACTGCAGAGTACTAATGGCAAAAGATTTATCAACCTTTTTTGTGCGTTTAGAGCATGCTGATATAACATGAGCTGAATCACCACAATAAAAACACAATCCATTTTTCCGCCTATAATTTTGCCGTTCACTTCTGGACTGAATTCTATCACATTGCATAGTCTCAGGTGCCTGTTCAGAAGACACCGCCAACTGGTGCACAGGTTTGCGCTCCCGTAAACGCCGATCAATCTGAATGGCCATAGTCATAGACTCATTCAGACCTGTAGGCGCAGGGAACCCCACCATAATATCCTTAATGGCCTCAGAAAGACCATTTCTGAAGTTTGCAGCCAGGGTGCACTCATTCCACTGAGTAAGTGGAGCGCCCCCACACCACCGCAGGGCCGAGGGGATACCCGGAGCCGGGCCTCTAGTTCTCAGTCTCGGGGTTGTCACGGTGGCTAGACCCGGTCCGTGGCCCTGTCCGTCAGTGGGGGACGTCCGGTGCAATAAGTGGTAGTAATGGTAGCGATGGAGCGGTACGGTTGTGGGGTGTAAGTCGCGGTAAATAACGAGGACACCAGGTTGCAGTCTCTTTACCTCTTTACTGGAGATCTCTGAGTCCTCAGTCCGGAACACGGTTCACCAGGCTACGCAAGGCCGGCCGGTCCAATGGCACCTCCAGAGTTCTCCTCTCAGGTGGAAATCTGTGCCTTCCTTCTAGCGCTATGTGTTGTAGTCCTTCCCTGCTGTGCTCACGGAAAGTAACCCCACAACGGTTGTGTCTGTTTCTTAAGTTCCCTCACAACTCGATTTGATGTTCCTCTGTAATCCACCCCTTCCCTGTATTCAGGTTGGAATGGCACCCGTTTGTCAGGTAGGCCTGGAGTTCTTCCGGGACCCTAGAGTCGCCCCTCTCCCGCAATTGCCCCCCAAGACTTCATAGGTGATATGTGGTAGACAGCCTGCCTGAGACCGACTGTCCTGCCGCTGTTTGGAGTATGGCTTGAAGCTGTATTCTAATCCACTCCCTCGGCGTTCCGGCCACCGGTATTGCGCCTCAGCAGGGTGCTGCCTCTTTCAGCACAACCCCTGCTGGTATTCTCCTTCTGCTTGATCTCGTTTCTCACTCAGCACAATCTATCTCGCTTCTAGTCCTTTCTTGAGTCCCGCCGCTTCCAGGAGCCTGCGCGGACCCGTTACGTTCTTTCAATGCCAAGCCTCTGCCAGGATCCCACCCCTGGCAGAGACCCTACAGTCTCTCCCTTCACAACACCCCCTGCCACAGGGTGTTGCTCCGTTCAATCCCGTCAGCGTTCTCTCTCTAACTTCCTGCCTGACCCCCAGTTTACCCACTATGGTGGGGAGTGGCCTAATGAATAGCACCCTTAGCTCCCCCCGGAGGCCCAGCTGTGAAACATATTGGTGTCTGTGATACCTGATTGGAGGAACTCCTTCGGTGCCATCGAACGTACCATGGCTCCCCTTAGCGGCGAAGCCACAGCACTGCAACGACCAGAACTCTGGGGCGCTGCACTCCCCCCTGGTTAAACACAGTACTCCGGGACTGGGAAGAAAAACAACAATACAGATTAGCAAAAAGACATACAATTTTGTTGAGTGCAAAACGATAAGTATACTTGAACAAGCTTCCCTTTATGGGAGGTGAGGACACTTTTAACGTTACAAACATGGTCAACATTATAAATTACAGGCTATGCATAACTCCTGTTACCCAACCGGGTGTTCTACTTAGTGCAAATTCTGGAACAATAAATTAACATTGCCTTTAAGAAACATACACTCTTAGTTTACCAAAGGCCTTCCTATAATCACATTACAGGGTAAGGTAACTTCACATTCTCCTACTTTGAACCTGCAGGACCGCCTGTCCCTATGGCACCAGACCTACTGCCTCTCCTTTCTTTTACAGGACCGCCCCGTTCAGCCAGGGCCTACTGCCTTTCACTACTATACATAGTATAGACATAACATTCCTTTCGTTTAAAGAACTCTGAGCCCGCTCTACTCGGCTCCTTTAAGGACTCACTCTCTAACCCCTACGGGTTCGCCTTCTGTCCTTAGTAACAAAGTAACTTTCTATGGGGACGCAGGGTTGACCTTCTATCCTCACCTTCATCATTACTTCCTTACTTTCAGCTATGCAGATCTCTATCTCTACCCCTACGGGCTCTCTGCATCTTTTCTTTCTGCAAAACATTATTTAGATTTCACATTTCAACAAATTCAACACATATAACTTAGCATGTAAAACAGTTACATTTCTTTTTCAAGCTTCATTATCACATTACTGTTCTGCAACAGTATCTTTCTCAAGTTCAATTTCACACATCCCCTTTAAGAGGGGACCAAGTCTTTCTGAGGTAGCTCGTCTTCTCAGCCTACCAGCCCACGCAAAGGTTCCGGTATGGTATCTTCGCAAAGTGTCTTTAACTAGAACCGGTAGGAAAGGTATCTTCACAAAGTGTCTTTGGCTCAAACCAATAGGGCAAATATCTTCGCAAAGTGTCTTTGGCTAAAACCAGTAGGGAGCACCTTTAAGAAGGTGCAAACTATTTACAAAAGAAAGTTCGAATCATGCACAGTCCATGATTTCTGCAGTTCTTTAAACTTGTGCAAAATTTTAGAAAAACTCAGAACAAACACAGGGATCCCGGGTCAACAAAGGGATCCATTAACCCTGGACAGGTTTAGCAGCAACTTAAAAGAACAAACAGTAACTATTTACATTTTCACAAAGCGAAATCTTACTCTTCTTTCAGAAGCTTCCATGAGGCGCCACCTGGCGGGCGGACCCCTGCAATTCAGGTTTCAGGTCCACTCCCGCTGCCAGATACACCCCATGGGTTCGGGTCTGTTGCACGACCAGGTCGTGCGCGGCGATCAAGGTCTGTGTCCCCACTTCTCTCTGTGCTGGTACGTCCGGAGCCTCGGTCACTCGAAGGGGCACCTCCTTAGGCACGACGGTGGTGGCGGCGATCGGGTGGCAGATCGCAAGTTCTGTGGTCAGGCAGGTGGGGCCGACCAGGGTGGGTACAGATCGGTCACACGGCGGCACTTTGGCCACAGGGGCTGGTTTCTCTTTCTTGTAGACGTTCAGAGCGAACCACCCCTTTTCCCCAAGATGCCGGGTGTAGGTAACACTGTCTCCCGGATAGAGGTCCCGATCGGGGTGACCCTCTCTAAGGTGTGACTCGACATCCCGTCGGTTAACAAAGACCTCCGCGTATAGCCCCGGTTCTTTAATGAAGCCCCAGCCTCCTTGGAGTTTAAAGACGGTGATGATGCCCTGTCTGCGCGGGGCCTGGTGAGTGGTGGGGTCCTTACGGGCCCGGTCCTTGACCGCCAAATCCTTTTGATGGTAGGCCTCCCGTTTAGCCTGATGTGTTTCCTCTTCCTCTCGCCACCGCTGTTCTAGCTGGATCTGGTATTCTTCCCAGCTTAGGGCCTGTACCATTTCTCCCTTCTGGGTCTCCACCCCGGGGAACCCCATAAGATTGGATCCAGGGTTCACCCAGCGGCACACCGTGCGCTCCGCGCTGACCTCACACGGCAAGGGAGTAGGGGTGATTGGGGCTCGCATACGGTGTTCCATGCCCGTGGCTTCCTCCCATGGTAACAGGCGCTGAAGTCTATGGGTCCCCGGGAGAGGTGGTGCTGCTACGGGACCCACTAACACACCCTCTGCTGGTGGGGCAGGATCGGCGGACTCACCCACTGGTACGATTCCACTTTCCGCAACAGGTCCCGCTGGTTCTTCCGATGTCCGGGAATCCACTGCCGGTCCCACCTGATGCGGGGCCTGGACTCTTACGTGCAGTTGGAGGAGCTGGTTATATAAATCCTCCATCTCGGCTCTCAGGAATTTGGTGTTATCCACGGAGGACAGGCTGCTGGGCTCAGCCGGGTAGTCAGGGGAGACTTCCACTTCAACCCCGCTGTCGGGTTCGGAGCTGCTGGCCATAGCGTCCTCCACGTGGGTCGCTTCCTGGTCTTTTTCCCGCTCTCTCCTGCGTGAGCAGTTTCGTTTTCTCTGCCTCCGCCCCCCATTAAGGATTAGGAGGCGGATCTCTGCTGCTGACGGACACGTCCTCACTGCACAGAAATATTTAGACTGGGCGGCCATTATTCTTCGCGCTCTCCAGCTCGTCTACGCCCACTCCACGCCCCTCTTCTCTTCCTGCGCTTTCCTCAGCGCTGCAATGGCGGCGGATTTTGGCGGCAACTGGCGCAGCACAGTCTTTGTAATAAAGTACAGTCCAAGCACAACAAATCACAGTCTCTAGGCACACATGACCTGATTCTTCAGGCTTAAGTAGATCCTGTTCGTGACGCCAAGTTGGAGCGCCCCCACACCACCGCAGGGCCGAGGGGATACCCGGAGCCGGGCCTCTAGTTCTCAGTCTCGGGGTTGTCACGGTGGCTAGACCCGGTCCGTGGCCCTGTCCGTCAGTGGGGGACGTCCGGTGCAATAAGTGGTAGTAATGGTAGCGATGGAGCGGTACGGTTGTGGGGTGTAAGTCGCGGTAAATAACGAGGACACCAGGTTGCAGTCTCTTTACCTCTTTACTGGAGATCTCTGAGTCCTCAGTCCGGAACACGGTTCACCAGGCTACGCAAGGCCGGCCGGTCCAATGGCACCTCCAGAGTTCTCCTCTCAGGTGGAAATCTGTGCCTTCCTTCTAGCGCTATGTGTTGTAGTCCTTCCCTGCTGTGCTCACGGAAAGTAACCCCACAACGGTTGTGTCTGTTTCTTAAGTTCCCTCACAACTCGATTTGATGTTCCTCTGTAATCCACCCCTTCCCTGTATTCAGGTTGGAATGGCACCCGTTTGTCAGGTAGGCCTGGAGTTCTTCCGGGACCCTAGAGTCGCCCCTCTCCCGCAATTGCCCCCCAAGACTTCATAGGTGATATGTGGTAGACAGCCCGCCTGAGACCGACTGTCCTGCCGCTGTTTGGAGTATGGCTTGAAGCTGTATTCTAATCCACTCCCTCGGCGTTCCGGCCACCGGTATTGCGCCTCAGCAGGGTGCTGCCTCTTTCAGCACAACCCCTGCTGGTATTCTCCTTCTGCTTGATCTCGTTTCTCACTCAGCACAATCTATCTCGCTTCTAGTCCTTTCTTGAGTCCCGCCGCTTCCAGGAGCCTGCGCGGACCCGTTACGTTCTTTCAATGCCAAGCCTCTGCCAGGATCCCACCCCTGGCAGAGACCCTACAGTCTCTCCCTTCACAACACCCCCTGCCACAGGGTGTTGCTCCGTTCAATCCCGTCAGCGTTCTCTCTCTAACTTCCTGCCTGACCCCCAGTTTACCCACTATGGTGGGGAGTGGCCTAATGAATAGCACCCTTAGCTCCCCCCGGAGGCCCAGCTGTGAAACATATTGGTGTCTGTGATACCTGATTGGAGGAACTCCTTCGGTGCCATCGAACGTACCATGGCTCCCCTTAGCGGCGAAGCCACAGCACTGCAACGACCAGAACTCTGGGGCGCTGCATAAGCACCGACCATTTCCGAAATTTTTGACAATATACTTCCGCTTCATCATGCCCCTGAGAGAGGGCCAATAAAGCCTTTTCAGCCTGAATCTCCAGGTTAGGTTCCTCATAGAGCAATCCCAGTGCCAGAAAAAACGCATCCACACTGAGCAATGCAGGATCCCCTGGTGCCAATGCAAATGCCCAATTCTGAGGGTCACCCCGCAGGAAAGATATAACAATCTTGACCTGCTGAGCAGGGTCTCCAGAGGAGCGAGATTTCAAAGAAAGAAACAATTTGCAATTGTTCCTGAAATTCAAGAAGGTAGATCTATCTCCAGAAAAAAACTCTGGAATAGGAATTCTAGGTTCAGACATAGGAGTGTGAACAACAAAATCCTGTATGTTTTGAACCTTAGCAGCAAGATTATTCAGGCTGGAAGCCAAACTCTGGACATCCATGTTAAACAGCTAAGGTCAGAGCCATTCAAGGGTTAAGAGGAGGTAAGAAGCAGCTAGACAGCAATTAAGGGCTAGGCAGCAAAACTCTGAGGAAAGAAAAAAAAAAAAATCCCCCTCAACACTTCTTTTTCTCCTGCTTCAGCCCAAACTTTCGGGCCGGCTATACTGTCATGATTCCAATGGCAGGGAATCACCAAAAGGGCAAGCACAAAAATAGGACAAGCTCTAGGGTGATGGAACCTGAGCTGACCGCAATCCTGAACTTAACACAAACACTAACAGCAGCCGGGGAACGTACCTACGGGGACTCTAGACGTCTCGCGCCAGCCGGAGAACTAACTTCCCCTAGAAGATGAAAAGCAGACCTCTCTTGCCTCCTAGAGAAATACCCCAAAGGGATAGCAGCCCCCCACATATAATGACGGTGAATTAAGAGGAAGGCACATACGCAGGTATGAAAACAGTTTTAGCAAAATGAGGCCCGCTACAGCTAGATAGCAGAAGGATACAAAAGAGATCTAGGCGGTCAGCGAAAAACCCTTTCTTCAAAAAACCATCCTGAAATTACTGGGACCCATGTGCCAACTCATGGTACATGGGGAGTAATTTCAGCCCACTAGAGCAACCAGCAGCAAAGATTCATATGTATGCAAGCTGGACTAAAAACATGATAAGGCAGAACACAAAAAACAGGAAAATCAGAACTTAGCTTGTCCAGCAGATTATAGGAGCAGGTAGCAGAGGCAAACAGAGACACTCTGATTACATTGATAGCCGGCAAGGGAATGACAGGAAAGCCAGGTTAAATAGGAAACACCCAGCCTATGATGGACAGGTGGAAACCAGAGACCGCAACCCACCAAAGTCACCCAGTACCACTTGTAACCACCAGAGGGAGCCCAAAAACAGAATCCACAACAGAAATCCTTTTGGGCCTAGTAGAATTTGGTGCTACTCAGCAGCATACCCCACCCATGAAGCAAGCTACAACGCCTGTTTACCTAAGAACTATTTTGGAACGGCATCTAGCCCAGGAAATCCTTTTGGACCTAGTAGAATTTGGTGCTACTCAGCAGCGTATCCCCCCCATGAAGCAAGCTAGACTGCCTGTTTACCTAACTACTATTTTGTAACGGCATCTAGCCCAGGAAATCCTTTTGGACCTAGTAGAATTTGGTGCTACTCAGCAGCGTATCCCCCCCATGAAGCAAGCTACACTGCCTGTTTACCTAAGTACTATTTTTTAACGGTATCTAGCCCAGGAAATCCTTTTGGGCCTAGTAGAATTTAGTGCTACTCAGCAGAGTACCCCACCCATGAAGCAAGCTACACCGCCTTCTTTCTTTCTCAATCTAACCCCTCGGCTCTGGGGTGTCCACTCTCCCTCCAGCTCTCTCCTTCTCACAGGTGGACTACCGCGTGTTTTCACACTGTGGCGAATCTTTTGGGCCCAGGCATAATAAGTCATCGAGGTAATGGATAATATGTGCCGCCTTACAAACATCCATGACGACACATTCGAGGAAGCAACTAAATGCCTCAAATAGTGAGCAGGATATGGAGCACCCCATGGGCAAACAGCGATCTATGTAGTAAATTCACAGAAGCAGCCCAATGGGAGGACACTATTCGGAGGCACAGGTAGTAACCAGAATGCCCCCCTCAATGTCTGTTTTGGCCATTAGGGTGCCCCTTACCAACTTCTTAACCCGCCTGATTGCCTTGTCAAAGGATGTACAGTACATAGTACTGTACTTGGTTCCGCGTCGATGTTGTCGTTTACTGACCTGCCCCTTGGATATGACAAATGGTGGATTAGTCTGAATGTACTGGGTTCATTTTTGGCACAACTTCCAACGGGGATACCACTACGTCTTCTAAGGAAAGTGTTCTGAATGGACCCGCCGCCATTCTACCTAAAGATATTTCTTTTTTAATTTTTTTGTCAAGACTTCTGGGTGTTGGTAGAGTGAGTTTAGATTTTTACTCCAGCCTTTCTTGATTTTAGAAGGGCATGACATGCCTATAGCTGTGTCTCCTCCTCCTTTTACTCCTCCACCTCTTTTCTTTTCGCATGACTCTATGTAGTTGTGACTTTTCCATGTGTTTGTTGTGTCTTCTGAACAGTTTGTGTTTGTCAGCTTTTGGACACCTTTTAAGGTGTTTTCTATGTGTTTTCCATGTGTTTGTATGTGTTTGTGTTTGCCTGCCATTGGTTTCAATGGGGTTCGACGGTGTTCGTCGAACGTTCAACGAACAGTTCGTCGAACATCTCCCTGTTCGACGAACTGAACCGAACCCGAACACTAGGGAGGTAGCTCATCTCTATTTCTAAGTTAAAACATTAGTATTGTTGTTTCTAAATGATTATGAACTTGTTTTTTTTTTTGCATTATTTGAAGTCTGCAAGCAATGCATTTTTTTGTTAGTTATTTTGACTATTTCTCATTTTCAGAAAATATATACAAAATTTATTGCTTGGAACTACGGAGACATGTTGTCAGTAGTTTATAGTATAAAAGAATAATTTCCATTTTACTCAAAAATATACCTATAAAGAGAAAAATCAGACAAACTGAAAATTTTGCAGTGGTCTCTTAATTTTTGCCAGAGCTGCATATGGCCATCTTTAGCCTCATACAGTACTCCTACCATAAGTAGTAGTATTTTAGTATAATGTAATTTTACGTCAATGTCTGTTAAAAAGATGCAGAGTGATCGCTTTTCTCGCATAGCTTGGGACAGATTTTGTGATGATGTAAGGGAAATATTGCTTTGGCTGGGGACACAGATAGACAATAGAGCTCTTGATTTGCTTCCTAAGAGGTCACATTAATCACAGTCTGAGCTGCGACCGACCATGTCCCCTGGATTTGCCTTGATGATTAACACGATCATATTATACACCCATTCTGTTTTTCACATAAACAACTGGTCTAATTCTGCATAGTCTCACTCCTAAAATAACTAACCGGATAACCAACGACCTATACATGCGTTGATGACATTGTCCTAGCCAGTCCATACTCTGCTTGCCCAGTATCTGCATCATCATTCATTGCCACATGTTTGATCCGCTCAGATTGCACATCACTTGGGAGAAAGTATTAGTAATCTATTCACATGCTGAAAGCATGGCCAGGAAAAACAAATGGATCTTTACTGGAGTGCTGCATGTAAATCAAATTTAACACTAACTTCAACTTTACTGTATAAGGAAACACACAGGGGGCTCATTTGTGAACACTAGTGCAAAAGGAAATAGGTGTTACCCACGAGGACTACTGTTGCCTGCCTGTCTATTAAGTGTCATTATAAAACATTGTTTTTTTTGTGGAAGAAGGAGCCATTTGCATTAGACTGAAGTCTTCATGCTCCAGTCCCCTCTAACTCCCTAATGTTACTTTGCTTCTGGAAAAATAGGAACATATTGACTATCAATTACCATTTAAAAACGTGTCCTTACACCGGCAATAATCATGAAGAAGAGTCCAGTCGTCAATTTCACAATGTTTTAAGAAAAGGTCAACCAGAACTGTTCACACAGTTCTCTTTTTCGGAGTGGATCCTCTCAAAAAATCCTCCACAAAATGTCTTCAGAAATGCTTGGAAAACTCTACTAATTCATTTTGATGAGAAATACAGTTTCAATACACTGTTCAATTGAAAAGTTTTGAAAGTATTTTTTTTTAAATTGATGGAGAAAAAAAAAAGTGCGCATCACTCCTTTCAAGCTCCAAATTAGACCGAGAAATCAAAAAGGGGAAAACAACCCCCACCTCAAAAAAAAAAAGAAAAGTTTTTTTCATGAAAAACTTGTCATTTCAATGCCTCAAAAAATTAAGTGTGAATATAACCTTAGAGTTTTTTTGAAGTGTTCAGTAAGAACGAGTTTTCAGCTGCATACTACTTTGGGGATTTTTTTTTTTAGATGATGGGGTATTTGCACAAGACATATTTTTCAGGTGGATTCTGCACAAAAAAACTCTGCAAAAAATTAACATAGTGCACAGCAGTTTAAAAAGTGACATTGCTGATCATGCAGCCAGTCTTTTGTTACTTCTTATAATTGCTTCAGAGTTTGGAAACTGTGAGTTGGTTAACCCCTTCCCGACATGTGCCGTCTATGTACCGCTCTGCGGGAGCTGCATTCCCGCAATCATTCATACATATACGGTACTTCTTCTTGATGGTGTGGGCTCACGCTGATATGGCCGCGGGGTCACCCAGGTATGTTGGCCTCTAAGCTTCAGCTCAGAGCAGAAGCTGACACACCTCCTCTCTGCATGTGAGACCCTGAACTAATGCCCTGCAATGACCCTGTATTGCAGAATATTAGAACTATATATATATATATATATATATATATATATATATATATATATTAATCCAATAAATACATTTATTTATGTAAAAACAAAAATAAACAAAAAAAGTACACATACGTATTTGATATCATTGTGTCAGGAACTACCCGACCTATAAAACTGGCCCACTAGGTAACCCCATCTGTGAACACCATAAAAAAAACCCCCTCTGAATATTACACGATCAAAAAGATGAATGTAAATAAAAATGGTATCTCTGAAAACGTCATCTTGTCCCGCAAAAAACAAGCCACCATACAGCTCTGTCAGCAGAAAAATAGAAAACTTATAACTCTCAGAATAAAGTGATGCAAAAATAATTATTTTTTCTATAAAATAGTTTTTACTACACTATGTAACACAATTTTTGTTCCTGGCTTCCAAGTGTAATATTTCAACTGCTTATGTTTAAAGACTATGGAAAAATGACTACATTCAGCACAAATTTTGATTTTATGACCACGGCCCAGAAAAATTTCGCATTCATTGTGACAAAAAAGGAAAATATTATATTTTCGTTCATGCGGTCTGATAAAAAACAACACTTGCATGGTAAATAAACAAAGACAGTCAAAAAACACTCAAGAAGGTTAAGAAATTAGAAGTTTTTCTACATTTGCGAGTGTAGTGCAAATCGCCTTCTTGAAGAAGCCCCCAAATGTAGTCCCCCATCAATTTGGCATCCACCTTAATGGAAATTTTCTCCCGAGTGGGCTTTCGCCAGGAAATGCTAACAGACGAGCAGACCCAGTTCATATTGCAGCTGATGAAGTCCCTCTGGCCTGTGCGAATAGTTCAGTGGCACTCTGAAGCAGATGCTTAAGATGTTGGTCATCTCCCATATCTGCTATTTGCCTATCGTGAGGTTCCACAGGCCTCAACGTGGTTCTCCCCCTTCGAGTACCTGTACGAGTGACGTTTGCAGGGGCCCCTCGGTGTTACGGAATTGCAACACATAACTAGGATAGAAGGGGGAAAACTGACCCTGCACTGAGACTAGGCTGATACCCTATGATGGAGTGGGCGGTCCATTCCTTGCGAATAAACCCACCGACCATCCTAGGTTAATCTCAAGCGAAGACCTATAGATAGGGGAAGGAGGTCCCTAAAAGATCTAAGGACTGGGTATAAAAACACGTCATCTCCTAGTAGAAAATACAGAGAAGGCTGCAGAAACCAACGGAAAACAGAAACTAAGGCTAGCAGAACTGGGGTCCCAGATCTGCACAATATCAAACACAGAAAGCTATCAAAGCACCTAGCCAGAACGCTAGCGGATTAACACTGTGGTCCAGCAAGGACTGGGAGGCAGGTGCTGGGTAATAAAGGGTGATACAATCACCTGACCTAAGACAACCCAGCACCAGAGGAAAAAGACCAGCAGCCAGAAAACCACAACAAGATGGCGTATGGTCAAAAACAAAACAGATTCTAACACAAGGTCTAAAGAAAGTGGTCTGGGAAGGAGATTTATCCACTCCTGGCGTGTCGGTCATCGAGCTTGTAGTTCATTTCAGTGACAAGATGCAGGCCTTGGTGCAGCTAGTGCACAATAATGTCATGTAAGCCCAGGCCGACCAGAAGTGATGGTACGATAAAAATGCTTGTGAGAGGACCTACCAGATGGAACAAAAGGTGTGGGTACTGGTCCCCGCATCCCAGGACAAGCTTCAGGCAGCCTGGGAAAGCCCTTATCTTGTACACAAGCCCCTCAACGCCATAATGTACCTGGTCACAGTGGACCACGCCCGGGGAAGGCGGAAGGCCTTCCATGTGAACATGATGAAGGCACATCATGAGCGGGAGGCCTGCGCCCTTTTCTTGTGCAACCTTCCAGAAGAGGGAGAGGCCGAGACCCTCCCGGTATGCTTTCCAAGGCTAGGGCGGGGGAGACCATCGAGAATGTCGAGGTTTGCAACCAGCTCTTGTTGGACTAAGGCTCCCAGCTGTGGGCAACCCTACACCCTTTCCAGGATTTGTGCAGCAACAAGCCCGAAAGGACAGAGTCAGCTGTCCATCACGTGGACAATGAAGTTCAGCATATCGAGTCTCCCTGGAGGTACAGTGGCACATGTGCCAGGAGATTGATGAGATTCTGGAGCTGGAGGGTCATCCAAACATACAGCAGAGCTTGTGCCTCCCCCTAGTCCTCATTCCAAACAAGGATCGGACAACACCTTTCTGCTATGGACTGCAAGGGGCTCAACGATGTCACGGTCACCGATGCATACCCAATTCCACACTTCGATTACCTGCTTGATCAGTTGGCCATGGCCAAGTATCTTATAATCATGGATCTGAGCTGGGGATATTATCAGATTCCCCTGACCCACAAAGCACGGGAACACTGTCTTTATCACCCCGTTCGGACTGTGCGAGTCTACAGTGATACCATTTGGCATGAAGAATGCCCTTGTCACTTTTTAGCAGATGGTCAACACGCTGCTCAAGGGACTTGAAGGGTATGCGGCTGCGTACCTGGACGACATTGCCATCTTCAGTTACACCTGGGAGGATCACCTAGAGCATCTGGTGCAGGGGGTTGGGTGGATCCATCGGGCAGGCTTGACCATTAAGCCAGTATAGTGCCAGCTGGGTATAAGTAAGGTTCACTACCTGGGACAACGGGTAGGTGGGGGATCTCTGTAAAAGGAGCCTGGGAAGGTGGATGCCATCTCATTGTCACCTGTCTCTTGGGCATCGCTGGGTACTATAGGAAGTTCCTTCCCCACTATAGTGGCCTGACGTAGCCCCTGAAGGACCTCACCAAGAAGAAGCTGCCCTCTGCAGTCGGTTGGACAAACGACTGTCAGATGGCCTTCCGGACACTGACGACTGCCCTTCCCAGCTACCCAATAATACAGGCAGCTGACTTTACATGGCTGTTTGTAGTACAGACTGATGACAGTGACTTTGACACTCGGTGCTGTGCTCAGCCAGGTCAACTCTACAGAACACCCCCTTTGTACCTGAGTCGGAAGCTCCTCCCGAGGTAGGTGGCCAATTCCTTGATGGAGTAGGAATATCTGGCAATTGTGTGGGTCCTGAAGTGTCTGCAGCCATACTTGTATGGACACCAATTCACTGTAGAAATCGACCACAACCCCCTCAGTCTTGCATTCCAGCAGTACCACTTTGCCATAAGAAGAGCCATGACCACGGTAATGCCGATGGGTTATCCTGATGAGGTTGCGGACTGGCACATGGGGGAACACTGAAAATTGCAGCCCCCTAGCATCCCTTAATGGGGGAGGTGTGAAGGATGTGGGGATTTAATGGCAGCTTACAATCCTCCTGAATCATGTGTAGCTCTAACAGGACACCTGGCTCATTAGGGGTCCCCAGCTTTCTCAGCTTCAGAGAACAAAATTCAACCCCCCACCAGCTAGCAGTCTCCAAGCTACTACAGGAAGACTCCCTGTGAATATCATGCAGTCTAACTGCTTTGTTGAGTCAGCTATGATTTCATAAGGAGAATATGAACTTATCGTACGTCATGACCCCACACAGGTTACATTTTTGAGATCTCTGGAATGAGACGAACGCCTTCCAGGGTCCCAATCCATTCTACCCACCCAGGATTGGGGGGGTACATAGAATGGCTAGTAGGAGCCAGGTAGCATAATGGGGCCACGGCCGGACCTGATGGCACCAGAATCACTGTCCTGTGACTTTCTGCTTTTTCATACGTTTTGGGAGATGTAGCTACAAACCTGCAGGGGAGTGGGATAAGGACCCTCCTGGGGGTGGAAAAGGGTGTGATCAACCAAGGGGATAAAAGCTTGTGTGAGGCCGTGTGGTCTCAGTCTGTTATGCTTGCTGTTCACTTTGCAAGTGGGGACCATGTCGAGTAACGTTCTGTGAAGGAACTAGGAGCCAACTGGCAGCCAAGCCCCCTGCGGCCCAACACACACATGGTCGAATATCAAACTGGTAATTAACAAATCCATATGCTCATATATTTTGTACTTCACGCGTATTTGCATAACTGACCATTGTATATGTATATCCATTGTGTATATATCATAGTGTGCTATAGTATGGTATAGTGTATTGTCTAGTGTGCAATTAGTGTGCAATTAAGGTGATTAAATATATAATTTAACCTTGGGCTGCTCCTTCATCTTGATCCACTTGTCCGTATTCTTGGTTTAACTTTCCATGCTACCGGAGTTGGTTTTTGGCCCGATATAATCCCGTTAATGGACTGGGCTTATATCTAATGAGGAACTGATGGCAATCCTACTGAGCTGACCTCTCAGCCTGTCAGGGTTGTGGGTGAGTGTGGTGCTACGTCAGTGACTGTGTGGGCCTCATCCTCTCACTGCCTCTGCCTCGTCGGTCCCATGTGGACAGGGGGTGTCTGTATAAAATTGTACCAAGCTGACCTTATGTGTCCCTAGGGAGTCCGGACTGTCACATTGATCCATGGGAAGTCCCCACTACGTGATCCTTCTGATGTATCAGTGACATCAGGCGGGGTTGCAGGGTTTGGGTTCATCACAAATGTGGTAGAGGGTGGTGATCATTACCGCTTTGGGACATGGATTATCTTAATTTTGGGCACTGGTGTTTTGGTCCCACTCTCCCTCAAAAGGATCTGCTGTGTTGTAAGCAGTTGGACTGAATGCAACAGCGGAGACACCAAGCAGCAGCAACAGGATTATTTGTGGAAAAGGTTACTGTTAAAGGCAAATCACAGAAGAACAATATTCACAGAATTACTGGCAATACAATTATATAGATTGAGATTTGTTGCTTAGTATACAATACAGAATCTCGGGATTAGCTCAGGGTCTACTGTCCAACCTAGTTGTAGTTGGGAGGGGGGAAAACTCTGTATTTAGCGAGAACAGTACTTTGGAATGTCCATGGCTTTCCAGGTCCTGACAAGAGCCGCTTACCAATTGTCTGTTTTCCTACCAAGTCTATCAGCTTTGTCTGTACCGCTTTAGTGGAGCGCCCCCACACCGCCGCAGGGCCGAGGGGTACCCGGAGCCGGGCCTCTGGGTCTCAGTCCTGGGGTTGTCACGGTGGCTAGACCCGGTCCGTGGCCCTGTCTGTCAGTGGGGGACGTCCGGTGCAATAAGTGATGATGATGGTGCAGTTGTGGGGTGCAAGTCGCAGTAAATAACGAAGACACCAGGTTGCAGTCTCTTTACCTCTTTACTGAAGGTTTTGGAGACCTCAGTCCAGAGCGCTGTTAACTGGGTTGTCAGAGACCGGCCGGTCCAAAGGCACATCAGGAGTTCTCTTTACAGGTGGGAATCAGTGTCTACCTTCTAGCGCTGGATGTTGTAGTTCTTCCCTGCTGAGCTCCCGGGATAGTCCTCACAACTGTTTCTGTCTGTCTCTGATGTTCGTTCTCTCCGTCCCCCAGATGATATGGTAGGACGCACCCGTATGACGGGGTAGGCCTGGAGTTCTTCCGGGACCCTAGAGTCGCCCCTCTCCCACAACTGCCTCCGTTGTCTGCTTAGGTGTTAAGTGAGACAGCCAACCTATAATTAGCTGTCCGGCCGTGGTTTGCAGTGTACTTAAAGTCTCTTACTTGCTCGGCGTTCCGGCCACCGACTGTTTGCGCCTCAGAAGGATGTTGCCTCGGTCTAACAGCACGACTCCTTCTGGTCCCAATACTTCTTTACTGTATTCCCGTTGTGCACTGGTTAGTTCTGTTCTGAGGAGTCTGCCAGGATCCCATCCCTGACAGGTCCTCTCACTAGCTCTTCCCAGCTACTTCTCTCTGTCTTCCTGTCCAACCCCCAGTTTTACCATAGTGTGAGGAGTGGCCTACTAGATAGGACCACCCCCCCTGGTGGCCGGAGTGTGAAGTGTAGTGAGGTGTTACCTGGTCAGAGAAACTCCTTTAGTGCAATCAGACGTACCATAGCTCCCCATAGTGGCGGAGCCACAGTACTGCAACAACCAGGACTCTGGGGTGCTGCACTCCCCCCCGGTTAAATCCAGTACTCCGGGACTGGGAAAACAAGAACAATAATACATGTTAACAGAAAACACACAAATTTTTGAAATAGCATAACAATTGAACATAACAATGCTTCCCTTTATGGGAGGTGAGGATTCTTGAACGTTGCAAAAGTTAGGTCATGCACAGTTTATGACTCTCAGTTCAGTGGTTGAAACAGCGGGGACCCCGGGTAAACAAAGGGGTCCCCCTTATGAAAGTTTTTGAGCAATTCACCGTCCATTACTCTAGTGTCCATTTAAAAACCTGTAACAAAAAGATATATATACAACCATTTACAATTAAATAGCAGCCCTTATTAATACCTCCAAGTTTTGTAGCGGAGGGGGGTTTGATTTTGAGTGCTGCGTGTGGATCTTCGCAGCGCAGGGGTTGCTATTGGCCTAACAGGGCCCGCTATGCTTGCTACCGCTGGTGTAGTGCGCTGTCTTCTAACTACACTTCTAGTGAGTCTGGGTAGCACTGGCAGGTTGGGGCTCTCAGAGCTGCAGTTATCAACAGTGGGTACAGCAGATTCACTGATAGCAGAGGGAGGACTTGCCGGTTCAACGGTTGGCAGGGCTTCATCAGGTAAGGCTTGTTGAGGTAGTGGAGCCAGATGATCTGGTATCACCATTGTTTCTGGCGGGTCCGGCTGTTGAAACATTACGACAGGTACCACAACGGCTTGGTTTATCTGAGTCCAGGACTGGGGAAAGTCACCAAGGACAGTATGGAACATTTTCTCCTTTTCCACCGGCGGGGAGATTTCTGGGGCCGTGCCCCTCTCTTTCAACTTATCGGGGCAGACCTTAAGGTGATCCCTGGATACCGCTGTCGAGGTCTTCCCTCTGTCCTTGCTGATGAGACAGACCTTAGTGTTGTCGAAGTCGGATGGCAAGATGGTATACGGTTCCGCTTCCCATTGGTCATCGAGCTTGTGTAACCTCCTCTTTCGTTTAAGCACTTGCTCACCAGGTGACAGGGGAATCGCAGGAGCGTGTTGATTGTAGTCCCTTTCTTGTTTATGCCTAGCCTGGGCGAGACTTCTCTCTACACACTCCTGTACTTCGCGGTATCTTCGCTGCCTTTCTGTATCCCAATCTGCCTCCGGCGAGGTATCTTCGGGTACTAGGACCCCCATGTCCAGATCAACGGGTAACCGACTAGACCTTCCTCGCATCAGGTACGCTGGAGTACAGTTGGTGGAACTTACTGGGATGTGGTTGTACATATCCACCAGTTCAGGCAACTTTGTCGGCCACAGGTTCCGTTCCTCCACAGGCAAGGTCTTCAATAAATCGATTACTACCTGGTTCATCTTCTCGCACATCCCGTTGGTTTGAGGGTGGTACGGGGTGGTTCTGATCTTCTTACACCCGTACAGCTGGCAGAATTCTTGGAACACTTCCGCTTCGAATGCAGGCCCCTGATCGGTCAGTACTTTCTCTGGGTAGCCATGGGGCCTACAAAAGTGCTGCTGGAAGGCCCTGGCGGCAGTCCTAGCCGTTAGATCCTTGACAGGCACAACCACCAAAAACCTGGAGTAGTGGTCCACGATGGTAAGGGCGTAGATATAGCCCGACCGGCTAGGTGTCAGCTTCACATGATCCAGTGCGACCAATTCGAGCGGCCGTTTGGTGATGATAGGCCGCAGGGGAGCCCGTTGACTGTCACGGTCCTTCCTGCGCAGACTACATGGACCACACTCCCGACACCACTTCTCAATGGTTCTCTTCATGCCAATCCAATAGAACCTCCCTCGGAGCAGCTTCTCTAGCTTCCTCCATCCAAAGTGTCCGGCTCCATCATGGTAGGCTCCCAGAACCATGGGCGCATCTCGCCTTGGCACCACTATCTGCCACACCAATTCATGAGTACGTGGGTCGATGCTCCTCCTGCACAACTTGCCATCATGGATAAACAGTTTGCTTCTCCCCTTCCACAGCTGTTGGGTTTCTTGTGGATCATCTGGGCCAGGGTGCAACCCAGCCTGCGTCAAGAGCTCCTTCACCTGACGGACCGCGGGGTCACTATCCTGGGTTTCTGCCCATCCGTGGTGGGGCAGGGGATTGAGCGTGGCATCCGGTTGGTTCTTGTGCCTATTCTTCACCTGATGAGAGTTTTGGGTGGCTTTGGGGTGATGGAATGCAGGCAGCTCCACCTCTTCAAGTGCCTCCGGGTCTTCTCCCACTTCTGGTAAATTGGGCATTCGGGACAGAGCATCGGCATTGGCATTCTGGTGTCCTGCCCGATATTTGATGGTGAAATCATAGTTGGACAGCCGGGCCATCCACTGCTGTTCCAAAGCCCCGAGTTTGGCAGTACCCAGATGCGTTAGCGGATTGTTGTCCGTAAAGACGGTGAATTTCGCGGAGGCCAGGTAGTGCTTAAACCTCTCTGTCACTGCCCAGACAAGGGCAAGGAATTCCAGTTTGAAGGAACTGTAGTTGTCAGGGTTCCTTTCCGTGGGACGGAGTTTCCTGCTGGCGTAAGCGATCACTCTTTCCTTGCCTTTCTGGACTTGAGACAGCACGGCTCCTAGTCCCACATTACTGGCATCTGTGTACAGCACAAACGGTTGGTCGTATTCGTGGTAAGCCAGTACCTCTTCTCCCGTCAGTGCCGACTTCAAACAGGTGAAGGATTCCTCCAGCTCTTCGTTCCAATCAAAGGGGGGTGTTCCTCCCCTTGGTCTTCTTTGGTTGGCCCACCAACAGGTTTTGCAAGGGTGCGGCCTTCTTGGTGAAGTCCTTAATGAACCTCCGGTAATAGCCTACCAGCCCGAGGAACTGCCGGACTTCGTGGAGGTCACTGGGCTTTGGCCAGTCCTTAATCACTGTGACCTTGTCGGGGTCTGGGGCCACTCCTTCAGCGCTCACCACATGGCCCAGGTACTGCACTTTAGGTTTCAGCAGATGACACTTGGACGGTTTCACCTTTAAGCCAAAGTTGGATAGGGCTTCAAACACCTCGGCCAGGTGCTTCAGGTGGTCTTCGTAGGTCTTAGAGAAGACAATGACATCATCCAAATATAGCAGCACGGTTTCAAAGTTCAGGTGTCCCAGGCAGCACTCCATCATCCTCTGGAACGTTCCGGGAGCATTGCACAATCCGAAGGGCATGTAGTTGAACTCACAGAGACCCATTGGCATCGTGAAGGCCGTCTTCTCTTTGTCCGCCTCCGCTACAGGAACCTGCCAGTACCCACTGGTGAGATCTAAGGTAGAGAAGTAGTTAGCAGATTTTAAGGCAGCCAGAGACTCCTCTATCCTAGGCAGTGGGTATGCGTCCTTATGTGTAATGCGATTCAACTGCCTGTAATCAACACACATCCTCATTGTACCATCTTTCTTTTTAACAAGGACTAACGGAGCTGCCCAGGGGCTACAGCTGTCTCTCACCACCCCAGCCTCCTTCATTTCCCGCAACATGTCCTTGGCACACTGGTAATGAGCTGGGGGTACAGGGCGATATCTCTCTTTTATGGGTCGGTGATCTCCCGTGGGGATGTGATGTTGGATCCCTTTCACCTGCCCAAAATCTGAGGGGTGTTTGCTGAATATCTGCTCGTACTCGTGTACCACCCTGTAGGCCCCCTGTTTTTGATGGGATGGGGTAGAGTCAGTGCCCACATGCAATTCCCGACACCAGTCCTTCGAGGGCTCTGCAGAACCTTTGTTCTCTGCCAAGTTTGACGGGACCAAGGGTTCAGGTGTCTGTATCACATTATTATTGACAGTGAACAATTTGGCGAGCGTGGTATACTTGGTGAGGTGAACCTCTTCCTCCCCACAATTGAGGACACGTACGGGCACTCTCCCCTGACGGACGTCGACCACCCCCCGGGCTGTCAGAACAGTAGGCCTATTGTCTGAATATACGGGTTCTACCAAGGCCTGGTAGTCCTTACCCCTGAGGCCTATGGCTGCTCGACACCATATTAACATTTCACTCTTGGGGGGTATCGCGATGGGGTTTGAATCACTCACAGTGACACGACCAATCTCACCACCAGTCAGCTCTACCTGCTGTCTCTGCATCAGAGCTCTGATTTCCTTCTGCAGGGCACGTTGCTCACTGTGGCCAGCGGTTTCTGCCACCTGTTGCAACAAAACAATCACTTCTGCAAGACAATTTTCTATAACATTAGTACCAAGAGTCATCATGGGATTACATTCTCGACGATCAATATCAACAATCACAATCCCTTGGGCTTTCAATTCCACCCGCCCCACTTTGATGGTGACCTCCTTATACCCCACTTGTGGCAACGGCTGACCATTACTGGCGATTATGGTGAAATCATCGTCAGGGCCACGAGTAATATCAGCGTCCTCCCAATACCGTTTGTAGAGCACGTAAGGTATAGTCGTCACCTGAGAACCGGTGTCCAGCAAAGCATTCAAGGGGATTCCATCAATCACTACAGGGAGAACTGGTCGTCCTCCAATATACTTGGTTCTCCAATGCTGCGGGCCTGACCGTCCTACTCCTGGGGGTTGGCCCTTTGCCCCAGGGGTTGCTCGTTTAAAGGACAGTACCTTGCAAGATGGCCCACCTGATGACATCGGCGGCAGATGGGTCGTCCGTCCTGATGGAAACGATCGCTGTCCCGGCCTCTGGTCGGTGGGGTCCTCTTCTGTCGCGTCCAGGGAACATCCTCTGGTCCGGAGGCTAGCTGGATCTTTTTCTTGGGGGCCTCCTGTAGGGACTGCACCGTCCGGGCTAGGGCAGCAACGTTCTTGGTCAGCTCCTGCATCTGAAGACGGAGTCCTGCAGGGGAGTCGTCCTCGAAGCTCTGGGCGTCGGCCTCCGCGGCAACTGGGGTATCCGATGCCACCTCCTGGTGGTATGTGAGAGCGGGGCGCCTGGGTGGTATTGCGCGGCTGGGCTGTCGCTCCTGCAATGCCTGGATAGCTTTATCTTTGAACTGCGCAAAAGTCAAGTCTGGATTTTGCATGGCCAGGAAGTGCAATTGGCCCCGCTGGTGACTGCACAGGAGCCCCTCAATGAACCGCTCCTTCAGAAGTTTATCCTCATCCTGCATGCTGCCGGGGTCACTCTGCTTAATGGCCCGCATAGCCTCCTGGAGATTAAGGGCATAGTCCCGTAAGCTATCCTGTGGCCTCTGTTTGCATCCATAAAAAGTCAGTTTAATTTCTGTAGCAGTGCGAGTATCAAAGGTGGCTTTAAGCTTGGCAAAGATCTGTTGTGCAGTTCCTTTATCCTCAGCGGGCCAGGATTTCAATTCTCTCAGAGCCGCCCCAAAGAGTTGGCCGGTTATCATATGAACCTTCTGGGGCTCTGACAGGGGATAGAACTCGAGCAGGCTGCAGAGCCCTTCCTTAAAGTCAGTGAATGTATGCGACTCCCCAGAGTATCGTGGGAGCCAGGCCGCTCCGGGCAGGTACGGCATAGAAAAGGGCATTATGGCTTTTGTGTTAGCGGCAGTGTCCGGCTGGCTGAGGGGAACAGCGGGTTCTGCGGCAACCGGTGGTGGTATTAGGGCCGCGGCTTCGCCCGCTGCGTGGACCGGAGCTGCCCCTACGTCCGCGGCTGCGACCGCCACCTCCTCTCCTCCCGACTCAGACATGGCTGTCCCTTCCTCCCACTAACCTGCTGGAGGTCGGGTTTCCTCTTCCGGGATTGGCGCCTTACCGCGCTTTCCGTTCCGCGCTTCTTTTGGCTGGTTCCGCCCGCGTAGCTAGGGCTCCTCCCTCCGTGCGCGGCAATGGCGAATTTTGGCGGTAAATGGCACAGCACACAGTCTTTTCAATAAAGTACAGTCCAAGCACAATAAATCACAGTTCCAAGGCACACGTGACCTGATTCTTCGGGCTTAAGTAAATCCTGTTCGTGACGCCAAATTGGAGCGCCCCCACACCGCCGCAGGGCCGAGGGGTACCCGGAGCCGGGCCTCTGGGTCTCAGTCCTGGGGTTGTCACGGTGGCTAGACCCAGTCCGTGGCCCTGTCTGTCAGTGGGGGACGTCCGGTGCAATAAGTGATGATGATGGTGCAGTTGTGGGGTGCAAGTCGCAGTAAATAACGAAGACACCAGGTTGCAGTCTCTTTACCTCTTTACTGAAGGTTTTGGAGACCTCAGTCCAGAGCGCTGTTAACTGGGTTGTCAGAGACCGGCCGGTCCAAAGGCACATCAGGAGTTCTCTTTACAGGTGGGAATCAGTGTCTACCTTCTAGCGCTGGATGTTGTAGTTCTTCCCTGCTGAGCTCCCGGGATAGTCCTCACAACTGTTTCTGTCTGTCTCTGATGTTCGTTCTCTCCGTCCCCCAGATGATATGGTAGGACGCACCCGTATGACGGGGTAGGCCTGGAGTTCTTCCGGGACCCTAGAGTCGCCCCTCTCCCACAACTGCCTCCGTTGTCTGCTTAGGTGTTAAGTGAGACAGCCAACCTATAATTAGCTGTCCGGCCGTGGTTTGCAGTGTACTTAAAGTCTCTTACTTGCTCGGCGTTCCGGCCACCGACTGTTTGCGCCTCAGAAGGATGTTGCCTCGGTCTAACAGCACGACTCCTTCTGGTCCCAATACTTCTTTACTGTATTCCCGTTGTGCACTGGTTAGTTCTGTTCTGAGGAGTCTGCCAGGATCCCATCCCTGACAGGTCCTCTCACTAGCTCTTCCCAGCTACTTCTCTCTGTCTTCCTGTCCAACCCCCAGTTTTACCATAGTGTGAGGAGTGGCCTACTAGATAGGACCACCCCCCCTGGTGGCCGGAGTGTGAAGTGTAGTGAGGTGTTACCTGGTCAGAGAAACTCCTTTAGTGCAATCAGACGTACCATAGCTCCCCATAGTGGCGGAGCCACAGTACTGCAACAACCAGGACTCTGGGGTGCTGCATTAGCGTCAGCTGGATACTGTCTGGCCTGCAACCTTTCCTCTGCCCACACCTGGCACCGTAAGTCCAAGCTGAAAGTGACGGCTCATCTCACATATCCGGCTCGAGTTTCTGGATGGCTATCTTCAGGGCATTTTCAGTACTTGACCACCGATGAGTGTCTCCTTGGTCCATATTGATGGGGGCTGGTCCTTGACTGTTGACCGGTGTTGTCCGGGTCAGGAACCTTGACCGGTGTTGTTCGAGTCTTCTGTGCTTGACCGCAAATGGGTGAAGTCTGGACCTTGACTGGCGTAGCTTTGGTCTTTGATGCTTGACCATCGTCGTTTGAGTCTTGGCTTTGCTGGTACACGCATCAGTGGCCTCTTATGGGTCACGTTTTTGATTTTGCTATGTTGTCTCTCCTTCATATATTTCCTATCAATATTAGAGCTTTTCTGAAATTTGCCAAAGGGAACATTTTTATGATTATTCTTTTTTAAGTTTCAATTTAATGTAATCAGTCAAGTTTTTTACAGTCGCCCTAAATACGATTATGATGGGCCACAATGGGACTTGGGCTGTTCTGTAAAGCTTAGTTTTTACTGGTTTATACTGTCATAGATCTCTCCAGAAGAGATTGCTAATAACCTGAATAGGTTAATTAGATTGTGGGTGAAGGTGAACAGTGGCAGATAATGGTGATTACATTCTCTCCTCAGCTCTGCATAATGTTAGAATCAGCATATTTTATAATGTGCTATAGAGAATTCAGTGTCATTGTGTAGTGTAGGCGTATGAAATGTACTGACGAAACCTTTAGGCTACGTTCCTACAATGAGTATTTGGTGAATTTTTGCATTTCTCCACCTAATAAGTAAATTAGATTACTTGCGGCTTTTTTTCATTACGTCTTTGAGTGTGTTTTTTTACATGCGTTTTTTAAGGCGCTTCTTGGCATGTCATACTTATATAAAGCTGCTTTGTTTTTTATACTTACTGGTATTTATGGCTTTGACAAAACCTTATTGACACAGACATTTGTCAATTACACGCATTTTTAGTTTGTTTCCAGTGGAAACACACTAAAAACACATGAGCATTTTCTTATCTGATGAAAGTCTATGGGAAAAATCTGCACATCAGGCTATGTGCACACGATGTGGATTTGCTGCGGATCCGCAGCGGATTTTTCTGTGCAGAAACGCAGCAGATTCGTACTGTGATGTACAGTACAATGTTCTTCAATGGGAAAAAAAAAGCTGTGCAGATGGTGCGGAAAAATTAGTGCAGAATTGCTGCGGATTTCAAAGAAGTGCATGTCACTTCTTTTGTGCAGATCTGCAACATTTCTGCACCCCTCCATGTTAAAAATCCGCAGTGGCAAAAACCGCAGAAAATCCGCATAAATTCCGCATAAAACCTGCACAAAATCCACGGCAAATGCGCGGCTGCGGATTCTGCCAGAAGATGAGGATTTTGTGCAGAAAATTATGCACCTCTTTTCCTACGTGTACTCATACCCTAAGGCCGGCGTCACACTGGCGTTTTAAACGGCCGAGTGCAATGCGATAAAAAAATCGCATTGCACTCGGACCAATGTTAAGCTATGGGGCAGCTCCCACCAGCTGACTTTTTGTCGGCCGTTTTCCTCGGTCGGAGACAATCGCAGCATGATGCGATTGTCTCGGACCGAGGAAAACTCTCGGCTCACTCGCACCCATGTAAGCCTATGGGTGCGAGTGAGACAACGCACTTCACTCCGATATCATCCGAGTGATGTGCATTATAAGCGGACCCTAGCAATGGAGGAGATGGAGAAATTCATTTCTCCGCCTCCTCCGCAGCTGTGCTCCGATCCTCCCTGTGCGAGAGAATCGGAGCACAGATGCATGACACGGCTCCTGCTCTGCTGTGAGCAGGGGCCGAGTGTCATTAGCATATTGCATCCGATGCTCTCGCATTGGATGCAATATGACAGTGTGACGCCGGCCTAAGGCCGGTTTCACACGTCAGTGGCTCCGGTACGTGTGGTGACAGTTTTCTCATGTACCAGAGACACTGACTCATATAGACACATTAAAATCAATGTGTCTCTGCACATGTCAGCGTGTTTTCACTGACCGTGTGTCCGTTTGAAAAACACGGAGACATGTCAGTGTTCGTGGGAGCGCACGGATCACACGGACCCATTAAAGTCAATGGGTCCGTGTAAAACATGTACCGCATACGGATGCTGTCCGTGTGCATGTAAGCGCTGTCCCCCCAGCTTGTGCTGAAGCAGCCACTCATTTCTTCTCTCCAGCAGCGTTCGCTGGAGAGAAGAAATGAAAAATCATTTTTTAAATTTTTTTTGTGTTTAAAATAAAGATCCTTGTCACCACCCCCTGTGCGCCCGCCCGCTGGAAATAAAATACTCACCCGGCTCCCTCGATGCTTCCTCTCAGCGCCGCAGCTTGTCCTGTATGAGCGGTCACGTGGTGCGGCTCATTACGATGATGAATATGTGGCTCCACCTCCCATAGGGGTGGAGCCGCATATTCATCACTGTAATGAGTGGTACCATGTGACCGCTCATACAGGAAGAAGCTGCGATGCTGAGAGGAAGCATCGAGGGAGCCGGGTGAGTATTTTATTTCCAGCGGGTGGTCGCACAGGGGGTGGGAGGGTGGTAGTGACAAGGATCTTTATTTTAAACAAAAAACAAAAAAACAACAATGATTTTTCATTCCTTCTCTCCAGCGAACGCTGTTGGGAAGAAGGAATGAATTCCAGTTTCAGCACCAGATGCAGGGGACAGCGCTTATCTCTAGCGCTGTCTCCTGCACGGTCCGTGTGGTACCCAGTCGGCACATGGGCGGCACACAGCTGCCGCACGTGTGCCACACTGATGTGCCACGTGAGCACACGGACACGGATAACTCCGGTACCGATTTTTCCGGTACCGGAATTATCTGGACGTGTGAGACTGGCCTAAAACTCAATGTTGCCACAAGTGCTATGTTCACAAGCAGCGTTTTTGCAGTGTTTTTTCCTGAAGCAAAAACCTGCTTTCTTGGCAGTAAAAATGCTGCATAAATGCAGGTTTTGCTGTGCTTTTGGAGCATTTTTTTAGCTGTGTATTTTTGGTGCGGATTGCATGTGTAAGTTGTCTGCAGAACATGTTCAATAAAGTTGGTTTTATTCATCAAAAGTGCAGAAAAAACCTGTTTTCTATAATTTTTTGCAGCGTTTTGCTCTCTCATTGTTTTCTGTGAGTGAAAAACTCTGCAGAAACGCGTAATTAATTGACATGCAGCAGATGTAAAGAAAAAAAACACTGCAATTCTCAAATTCAGACAGGAAAAAAACCCAGTGCTACTGTAAAACAGATTCTTATTTGCAAGAAAAATGCTACAAGAAAAGATGCAAAAACGCTGTGTGTGAACATAGCTAAATTACATGTTGTGGATTTGACTGTAGGTCAGTTTATGCTGCCTAAAGAAAAAAAAGTATACTGGGCATGCGATTTTTATAAGGCTATGTTCCCATGATCAGGATGCAGCAGTGTTTTCCGTGCAGCGTATTTTCGCTGAATCCAAAACACTGCGTTCTAATCACGTAGGTAAATCCACGCGTTCATTGAACCATGCGGCTTAACCACATCTAATCTAGAACGCAGCTTTTGGATGCAGCACAGCTGAGCTGCTTCCAAAATGCTGCTGTTCTGGACCGTGGGCACATACCCTTAGGCTATGTGCACACGATGCGGATTTGCTGTGGATCCGCAGCTGATTTTTCCGCTCAGAAATGCTGCAGATCCGCACTGTGATGTACAGTACAATGTTATTCAATGGGATAAAAAAAAAAGCTGTGCAGATGGTGCGGAAAAATCAGTGAGGGATTGCTGCGGATTTCAAAGAAGTGCATGTCACTTCTTTTGTGCGGATCTGCAGCGTTTCTGCACCCCTCCATGATAAAAATCCGCAGTGGCAAAAACCGCAGAAAATGGGCACAAAATCCGCATCAATTCCGCATAAAAACCGCACAAAATCCGCATTAAAACCGCGGCAAATCCGCGGCTGCGGATTCTGCGAGGAGATGCGGATTTTGTGCAGAAACTCTCTTTGTGCACCTCTTTTCCTATGTGTGCCTGATGAGTTTTTGGTGAGTTTTTTTTTACCCTGCGTATTTTTGAGAAAACACAAGTAGCATATTTTGCTTAACCCCTTCACTTCAAAGTCTGTTTTCAGCTGCCTGACCAGGACAAATTTTACAATTCTGACCTGTGTCATTTTATGTGGTAATAACTCTGGATTGCTTCAACGGATCCCACTGATTTAGAGAGTGGTTTTCTCATGGCACATGGTCTTCATGATAATGGTAGATTAAGGTAGAATTTTTTTTGTATTTGTTTGTGATAATATCAGAATTATGATGAATTAAATGTCTACTTTATATCAGCATCATTTTTTGAACAATTTTTTTTGTTAGGAAGTTAGAAGAGTTAAATTTTATCAGCAATTTCTAATTTGTTCAACAAAATTTATAAAAACATTTTTTTTTAGTGACCACATCACTTTTGAAGTGACTTTGAGGGGCCTATATGACAAAAAATATCCAAAAGTGACACCATTTTAAAAACTGCACGCCTCAAAATGTTCAAAACCACATTCAAAAACTTTATGAACCCTTTAGGTGCTTCACAGGAATAAGGCTACAGTCACACTATCAGTATTTGGTCAGTATTTCACATCAGTATTTGTAAGCCAAAACCAGGAGTGGTTCAAAAATACAGACTTAGTGACATGTTTCTATTATAGCTTTCCCCTGTGTTTGTTCCACTTCTGGTTTTGGCTTACAAATACTGATGTAAAATACTGACCACATACTGAATGTGTGACCGTAGCCTAAAAGGAATGTGGAAGGAAAAAATGAACATTTAAATTTTTCCAAAAATGTTCATTTAGCCCCAAATTTTAAGAAAAAATGAACCATAGGAAAAACCAAAAAGATGGCCTAGGTCTAGTGTCAGAAGACCTAAAAAAAAGACCTAAAAATATTCTTTAATAATAATAATTAAAATATAGGACTGGAAACCACACATACCAAACAAATAACAATGGTAGGGAGCCTAAAAATAGGATCAGACAATCGTTAGATAAAGATAATCGCTATTGAAGAAAGGGCTATGGAAGATAGAAGTGCCTCACCCTAAGGGTCCCTTTCCACTTGCGAGATAAAAAACGGTCCGTAATCTGGACCGAAAAAACGGATGGAACGTATGTGATTGTCATGCGAGTGTCATGCGAGTGTTATGCGAGTGCCATGCGATTTTTTAATCGCACCATCCGTATGACATCAGTATGACATCCGTATTGCTGTCCGATTTTTACGCACCAGTGTCCTTTGAAAAGCCGGCAATTCAGCGCTGTGTACAGTAAAATCACACTGACAGGTTAGAATAGAGTAGATATATGCACATAGAATGTGTATATATACATATATACATGTCAGTGAGACACCTATATATGTATATTTATATTTAATGCAGCGCTAGATAGCATAAAAGCCTCTAATTCAATTGCCGGCTTTTTCCTTCTCCTTCACAAACCCGACAGGATATGAGACATGGTTTACATACAGTAAACCTTCTCATATCCCCATTTTTTTTGCATATTCCACACTACTAATGTTAGTAGTGTGTATGTGCAAAATTTGGCCGCTGTAGCTGCTAAAATAAAGGGTTAAATGGCGGGAAAAATTGGCGTGGGCTCCCGCGCAATTTTCTCCGCCAGAGTGGTAAAGCCAGTGACTGAGGGCAGATATTAATAGCCAGGAGAGGGTCCATGGTTATTGGCCCCCCCGTGGCTAAAAACATCTGCCCCCAGCCACCCCAGAAAAGGCACATCTGGAAGATGCGCCTATTCTGGCACTTGGCCACTCTCTTCCCACTCCCTGTAGCGGTGGGATATGGGGTAATGAAGGGTTAATGCCACCTTGCTATTGGAAGGTGACATTAAGCCAGATTAATAATGGAGAGGCGTCAATTATTACACCTATCCATTATTAATCCAATTGTTTGAAAGGGTAAAAAAACACACACACACACGTGATTAAAAAGTATTTTAATGAAATAAACACAGCGGTTGTTTTAATAATTTATTGCTCTCTCATTCCATTTTCATACCCTCGCTTGTCAAAACAATAAACACACAAGATACATACCTTCTGATGTACTGTCAGGTCCAACGATGTAATCCATCTGAAGGGGTTAACTAATATTACAGGCAGAGCTGCGATAATCCACTCGCTCGTACCTGTAATCCCCCGGGTGCTGAAAGGAAAGCAGTGATCTGTACTTACATTCAGTCGCGGTGATGCGCCCCTGCTGGATGTTCTCATGAACTGCAGCCTGGGAACTTTTTCCCACGCTCCAGGTCATATGAGGACATCCACCAGGGGGCGCATCAACGCGACTGAAGGAAATGTAGGTCAATGACCTATAGTTACCTTCAATCGCGGTGATGCGCCCCCTGGTGGATGTCCTCATATGACCTGGAGCGTGGGAAAAAGTTCCCAGGCTGCAGTTCTTGAGAACATCCAGCAGGGGCGCATCACCGCGACTGAATGTAAGTACAGATCACTGCTTTCCTTTCAGCACCCGGGGGATTACAGGTACGAGCGAGTGGATTATCGCAGCTCTGCCTGTAATATTAGTTAACCCCTTCAGATGGATTACATCGTTGGACCTGACAGTACATCAGAGAGGGTATGTATCTTGTGTGTTTATTGTTTTGCCAAGCGAGGGTATGAAAATGGAATGAGAGAGCAATAAATTATTAAAACAACCGCTGTGTTTATTTCATTAAAATACTTTTTAATCATGTGTGTGTGTGTTTTTTAACCCTTTCCAACAATTGGATTAATAATGGATAGGTGTAATAATTGACGCCTCTCCATTATTAATCTGGCTTAATGTCACCTTCCAATAGCAAGGTGGCATTAACCCTTCATTACCCCATATCCCACCGCTACAGGGAGTGGGAAGAGAGTGGCCAAGTGCCAGAATAGGCGCATCTTCCAGATGTGCCTTTTCTGGGGTGGCTGGGGGCAGATGTTTTTAGCTATGGGGGGGCCAATAACCATGGACCCTCTCCTGGCTATTAATATCTGCCCTCAGTCACTGGCTTTACCACTCTGTCGGAGAAAATTGCGCGGGAGCCCACGCCAAGTTTTTCCGCAATTTAACCCTTTAATTTAATAGCTAGATCCCCCAAATTGTGCACACAGACACTTGTTACATTAGTGAAGAGGAATATGTAATAAAAAAAGGGATATGAGATGGTTTACTGTATGTAAACCATGTCTGATATCATGTCGGGTTTGTGAAGGAGAAGGAAAAAGCCGGCAATTGAATTAGAGGCTTTTAAGCTATCTAGCGCTGCATTAAATATAAATATACATATATAGGTGTCTCACTGACATATATATATGTATATATACCTATTCTATGTGTATATATCTTCTCTATTCTAACCTGTCAGTGTGATTTTACTGTACACCGCACTGAATTGCCGGCTTTTCAAAGGACACTGGTGCGTAATAATCGGACAGAACTCGCATGTTGCGAGTGCTGTGCGATTTTTTTCTCGCACCCATTGACTTGCATTGGCGAGTCTCGTCCGAGAATCGCAGCAATACGCAGCATGCTGCGATTTTTTTCTCAGCCGATCCAGATTTTTCTCAGTCCGATTTCGGCTGAGAAAAAAATCGCAAATGAAAAGCCACCTATTAAATAACATTGGTCAGAGTGCAATCCGATTTTTAATCGGATTGCACGCATCCGTTTTCCTCGCAAGTGGAAAGGGACCCTAAGGCCTGTTTCACACGTCAGTGGCTCTGGTACGTGTGGTGACAGTTTTCTCACGTACCGGAGACACTGACTCACGTAGACACATTAAAATCAATGTGTATCTGCACATTTCAGCGTGTTTTCACGGACCGTGTGTCCGTGTGCAAAACACGGAGACATGTCAGTGTTCGTGGGAGTGCACGGATCACACGGACCCATTAAAGTCAATTGGTCCGTCTAAACACGTCCCGCACACTGATGCTGTCTGTGTGCCGCCCATGTGCCGACTGAGTGCCACACGGACGTTGCAGGAGACAGCGCTAGAGTTAAGCGCTGTCCCCCCTGCGTGTGGTGCTGAAGCCGCCATTCATTCCTTCTTCCCAGCAGCGTTCGCTGGAGAGAAGGAATGAAAAATCATGTTTTTTTTTAAATAAAGTTTCCTGTCACCTCCCGCCTCCCACCCACTATGCGCCCGCCCGCTGGCATTAAAATACTCACCCAGCTCCCTCAATGCTTCCTCTCAGCGCCACAGCTTGTCCTGTATGAGCGGTCACGTGGTACCGCTCATTACAGAGATGAATATGCGTCTCCACCCCTATGGGAGGTGGGGCCGCATATTCATCACTGTAATGAGCGGCACCACGTGACCGCTCATACAGGACAAGCTGCGGCGCTGAGAGGAAGCATCGAGGCAGCTGGGTGAGTATTTTAATGCCAGCGGGCGGGCGCTCAGTTGGTGGGAGGCGGCAGGTGACAAGGATCTTTATTTTAAACACAAAAATATTAAAAAAACATTGATTTTTCATTCCTTCTCTCCAGCGAACGCTGCTGGGGAGAAGAAATGCATGGCGGCTTCAGCACCACACGCTGGGGGGGACAGCGCTTACTGTAGCGCTGTCTCCTGCACGGTCCATGTGGTACTCAGTCGGCACATGGGTGGCACACGGCTGCCGCATGTGTGCCACACTGATGTGCCACGTGAGCTCACAGACACACAGACACGGATAACTCCGGTACCGATTTTTCCGGTACCGGAATAATCTGGACGTGTGAGACTGGCCTAATAGAGTCCCTTCCTTACAGCGGAGGTTGGCACCCTGGGATACGATATGGTGCCCCCGCTCAACGTAGACTGGCCCTGAAAAACCCTAAAAGGTATCCCTACCAAAGCCACCACCCAAAACACACCACAACAAAAAAGTGAATAAGTGAATAAATAAATACACTAATGTGCTGTTGCTGCTAATGGCTGTAAATGCAAAAATGGCGTTAGTGAGCCTTGCTCAATACCATCTGAGAAAATGTCTAAACTCTGAGTGATATAAAGTCTAGGAGAATAAGTAAATTACAGAGATGTATATATAAAAACAATAAACAATACTCTCCTTTTGATATCGCTATTATTTATAGATACAGCAGTGACTAATAGTAGAACGTGTTTATCAAGGAGAAAATGAACCCTACAGTTTGCTGTGCAATTTCTCCTGAGTACGCCAATACCCCATGTGTGGCAGAAAACAACTGCTTGGGCACATGGAAGGGCTCGGAAGTAAAGGAGCACCATTCGACTTTTAGAGCACAAAATTGGCTGGAGTAGATAGCGGACAACATGTCACATTTGTAGAGCCCCTGATGTGCTTAAACAGTGGAAACCCCCCACAAGTGACCCCATTTTGGAAACTACACCCCTTAAGGAATTTATCTAGAGATGTGATGGTCACCTTGAACCCACAGGTGCATCACAGAATTTTATAACATTGAGCCATGAAAATGAAAGAAAATCCATTTTTCCCACAAATATGTTCCTTTCGCCCCAAATTTTTCACAAGAGTAGCAGGAGCAAATGGACCATACCATTTGTTGTGCAATTTCTCCTGAGTTCACCAGTACTCCATATGTGAATTGCCATGGGAGATGGAAGTATCCTGCGTTGCAGGATAAATTAGAGGATATGATGAAGAATGAAGAGTTGAAATATTGAAAACTCCTTTCAATGTCACTCCAACTCCTTCATGACATCCACAACTTGTGGCAGTTCTCATATACAACTCCCTGTAAGCTGCAGAAGCTGCACAGCTGGAATTTACATATGTATAGTGGTTGCTCATTGTTCCATCTCTATTACTTGGATAAGATCCTACTGCACTTTTGCATCTTTTATCTATCGATAACCCGTATGTGGTGGAAAACTACTGTTTGAGCACAGAGCAGGGCTTGGAAGGAAAGGAACACCAATTGAATTCTAGAGCGCAATTTTGGCTGGAATAGATTGCCATGTCAGATTTGAAGGGCCCCTGACATGCCAAAACAGCAGAAACCCCAACAAGTGAACCCATTTTGGAAACTATACCTCTTGAAGAATTAATCTGGAGGTGTGGTGAGCATTTTTAATCCACAGGCAATTCACAGAATCACAGTGCCCTGAAGAAGCCCATGCAAAACGAGCGTTGGGGCTAAAGATGAGCGGATATATTCAGTGAACAATTGCCGAATCCGAATGTGCCATATTCGTGCCATATTCATGCTCTTTTTAGATTTGATGATCGTTTCGAAACATATTCGCTCATTTGTACTCCTACTGACTCCAATGGCATTCGGCTATGTTCGGTGAATATTGCAAATACAGCAATCGTAATCTGAATCGAATATTGAAATATTCCCTCACCTCTAGTTGGATCTGTTGGCATAGCTGGTCTACACAGGTTAAATATGGGTAAGATGACTCTTTCTAAACACGTCCAAAATGATCTTTAGCTTCACTCATAGTTTGTGTAGCCTTATCTATACCACATTGAGTGGCATGTTGCCTGATCCAGTATAGTGCGTATTCATCTATTGATTACTACTGTGTATCCGAGATTTTCTTACAATATGAAATACATGCACTGGTACTTTATAGAATCCCTGATTCCGTAATGCTCTTGGTAATAGGAACTACTGTATTTTCGTGGATGACAGTGATATTATACATGAACTCTTTGTTAATTTTTTGAGGATTTGTGCTTGCCCTAGCCTGTTACTTGCTATGGACCTGCCGCAACAACCACCTGTGCTTTTCGCTATGTGAACTGTTTTCATTTTGATGTTACGTATGTTAGCCTGTTTCTTACAACTAATACAACTGTTTGTATGTTACCTATTTTGTGGACCTTAGTTATATGCTTATTGTAAGTATTAGTTCACAGAACTGTATAACATTGGGCAGAGTCAATGGAAAATTACCATTTTTTTCCACTAAAATGTTAATTTGGATCCAAGTTTTTCAATTTTCAAAAGGAATAACAGGAGAAAATGGATGATATAATTTGTTACGCAATTTCTCCAGAAGGGAAGAACCACCATATTGTAGTGCACATTTTGCTGGAATGGTTTAAGGGTGCCATGCCACATTGGCAGAGCCCCTGAGGTGCCAGAACAGCAGAAACCTGAATTTATCTAGGAGTGCAGTAATCATATTGACACCACAGGTGTGTCACAGAATTTTATATAATTGGGCGGTGAAGAAAAAATAATTACATTTTGACCAATAAAATGTTGTTCTATACCCAGATTTTAGATTTCACATGGAAAAATGGGTAAAAATGGTACCAAAATTTGTCACACCATTTCAGTTGAACGTGGCAATACACCAGATGTGGCTGTAACAAACACATGAGTTATGCACACAGTGAACAAGCCTGTAGGGACACCGTTCACACCAATACAAAACTGAAACACAAAAAGGCACAGTAAAACCAAAAAATACTCTGAAGAAAATGCAGAAAATATCAGTAAACAGCAAGTGCTAGTAAAAAGATGGAAAAACACAGGGTATTTGGTTGATATGTTTTTTGCAAAATATGTATATTAAGCCGCTCTACCAAATGTCAAGGTATACCCGTATTAGAGCAGTCCTAACTAATGTATGTAATCCCTATCTGATGTATTTAAAAACCTGGTCATAAGTATAGTACCTGTATGAGCAGGATTCAGAAAGGAAATGTCCAATGTGGACACGTAGCATAGAACGACTTTTATGTGCACAGCTCACAAGGAGGGGTGGGAATCTCCTTAGTCTTGTAGAAACAAGAAAACAATTGGTTAGAACAAACACATGAGCCATGCACACAGTGAACAGGCCTGTAGGGACACCGTTCACACCACCAAGAAACTGAAACACAAAAAGGTACAGTAAAACCAAAAACTACTCTGTTGCAGAAAATATCAGTAAACAGCAAGTGCTAATAAAAACACAGGGTATTTAGTTAATACGTTTTTTGCAAAAAATGTATATTAAGCCGCTCTACCAAACATCAAGGTATACCTGAATTAGAGCAGTTCCATCTAATGTATGTAATCCCTATCTGATGTATTTAAAAAGGACTGCTCTAAGGCTGGGATCACACATACGCGAGATATGGCCGAGTCTCGCAGGTGAAAACCCAGCTCTGGCACCGGCACTCCAGAGCAGAGCGTGCAGCTCCATATATTGCTGTGCGGCTGCACGTTCTGCTCCGAAGTGCCGGAGTGAGAGCTGGGTTTTCACCTGCGAGACTCGGCCGTATCTCGCGTATGTGTGATCTCGGCCTAATACGGGTATACCTTGACGTTTGGTAGAGGAGCTTAATATACTTTTTTTGCAAAAAAGTATTAACCAAATACCCTGTCTTTTTCAATCTTTTTACTAGCACTTGCTGTTTTGTGATGCAAAATGAACAAATCAACCGCGGATGAAAAATTGATTTTATATATTTTTTACGTCGTACCTCGTGAGGTATAAGTAATTAGGGAACTATATTATTTTTTCGTATGGTGCGATTATAGCAGTACCATACTTGTTTAATTTTTTTAATGTTTGGCTGCTGTAACACATTAAAATACTTTTTTTTTTGCAAAACAAAGTTTTTGCATCACCATATTTTGAGAGCTATAATTTTTCTATATTTCTGCTAACAAAATCCTGTGAGGGCTTGTTTTTTCCAGGATGAGTTGATGTTTTTATTGGTACTATTTTTGGGCACATGGCATCACTTTCTATTCTAATTTTTGAGAGGCAGAATGACCAAAATCAGCAATTCAGGATTTTTTTTATTTTTTATGCCATTGTTCGTGTGGTTAAAGTGAAAGGCAGCTTTATTCTTCTGGTCAGTACGATTACAGCGATACCACATTTATATCATTTTATGTTTTGGCACTTTAACACAATAAAGACAATTTTATAGAAAAAAAATTGTTTTTGCATTGCTGTATTCTATAGCTTTTTTTATTGTTTTGCTGATGGATCTGTATGGCAGTTTGTTTTTTGATGATGACATTTTCAGCAATATCATTTTTATTTACATTTGTCTTTTTGATTGCGTTTTATTCCACGTTTTGTTCAGTGGAATGATGAAAAAGCTTTGTTTTTTTGCCACCTAGGTCAGGTCGTTCTGGACATGGCGATACCGAATATGTGTACTTTAGTTGCTTATTTTGGTTTTTACATAAATATATGTATTTATTGGATTAATATTTTTTAGTTTTTTGTTCTTTATTTTGTCATTTTTGTAAAATATTTTCACAATTTTTTTATTTATTTATTTTTTTACCTTTTTTTTTTTAACTTGTCTCAGTATATGGCACACAGGAAGGAGGTTTGTCAGCTCCTCCTCCGTACAAGAGCTTACAGGAAAATGTACCTGGGTGACCCCACGGCCATGTTTCAGTCCAGGATCATCATGGAGACCATCGGCACAAAGCGATTGCAATCGTGTGTGCCGATCGGAGCAGAGAGCTCTCTCTGCTATGCCGATCGATGTCGCTGTCATTATTGACAACGGGATCAGAGGGGTTTAAAGTTCACGATCGGCGTATCACCGATCGTGAACGTTGCCGCAGGGTGACAGCTCTCATATTGAGCTGACACTCGCTTTTGATCGCGATGGTGCTCTGAGTGAGCCCGTATGATCGTCACGTCGTACATGTACGGTGGTTTGCGGGAACACCCCTCCCGCAGCGACGTACATGTACGGAGGATATTGTGAAGGGGTTAATGGGTGCAGAAAATCTAAAATGCACCAAAAGCTCATTTTGGGAACGTAGCCTAAAGCCAACCACTTTGCTGGAATTACTAAGTTCCATGATGAGTTTTTGGTGAGCTTTCAATGTTGCCGATTTTACCCATTAAGTAAAATACTGTAGGTCACTTGCCTATTTTTTTTAAAAAAAAACTCATTGTGGGAACGTAGCCTAAGACACTGCATTTTTTGATCATCGAAAATACATAGCGTCAAAAACTCATGTTGGGGACACAGCCTAAAGGGTGACACTGGAAAATAATGCAATTATTTATTTATTTTTTTAAACTAAGAATCACCTTTTGTGGATTAACACCTTTTATTCACAGGGGGATACTTGTTACCATTTCTAGAATTTGCAGCATGCTCGGAATACCTGATAACCTGATACTCCTTAGCAACATCTGGAGGCAAGGTGACAAATTGTGCAATGCAGTGACTATTACCATGGTTACCGCAGTTCCTAAGGAGTGTTAGTCATTTACAACATGACTGCAAATGGTAGTAACAGCTGTGTCCTTATCTCTTCAATGCGATTTGAAGTAGTGTACTTCTTTTATCAAGTGTCTAGGAGTTTTGTTCCAGTTAAATATAGCAGCCAGTCTAGTGAATTTAATTCAGAAAAACAAGGAATGTTTTTTGAGTGCAGTTACTAATTAAGCCAGTGAACTAACGAAGAAAAATACTGCAGATGAAGGCATTGCTATCATAAGAAAATCCTCTTTAAACATTGTGCAGTGTTTTGGCCTGAAGTGTTCATAAAATAAAAAATGAAGGTACATCTAGGGCCGATTCATCATGTGCATTTTTTTTTAAAGTCAATTTTCTTCTTTTTTTTTTTCATGTGGCATTCACAGATGTTTATTGTACTAAATGAATCAAAATTGCGCACACGGTTTAAGAATTTAGCATAAAGTTTCCTGTCACTTGTCATTTTTTGTGACTTTTTGTGCAAAAACTCACAATTTTTTTAAAAATTTTGCAAAAGATGTGACTTTTTGACTTAGGTGCAGAAAATTACTCCAGGGTAGTGCTCAAGTGTTGTTGCACCACATTTTACAACTTTTTGGATAGCCAGAATTGATGAATCAGATGAAAACTTTGCCTACGGCCGGTGTCACACGTCCAGATAATTCCGGTACTGGAGTTATCCGTGTCCGTGTGCTCACATGGCACATCAGTGTGGCACACGTGCGGCAGCCGTGTGCCGCCCGTGTGCCGCCTGAGGACCACACGGACCGTGCAGGAGAGACAGCGCTACAGTAAGCTCTGTCCCCCCTGCGTGTAGTGCTAAAGGCGGCACTTATCTCTTTTCCCCTGCAGGAGAGAAGAGATGAAAAATCAAGTTTTGTTTTTTTTTTTGTTAAAAATAAAGTTTGGGGGTCACCTCCCGCCTCCCATCCCCCGTGCGCCCGCCCGTTTGCAGAGAAATACTCACCCAGCTCCTGCGACGTCTCCACTCTCCTCTCAGCGCCGGCAGCTTGTCCTGTGTGAGCGGTCATGTGGTACCGCTCATTACTGTGATGAATATGCGCAGGAGCTGGGTGAGTATTTCTCTGCAAGCGGGTGGGCGCATGGGGGATGGGAGGCGGGAGGTGACCCCCCAAACCTTATTTTTAACAAAAAAAACCCTTGATTTTTCATCCCTTCTCTCCTGCAGGGGAGAAGAGATGAATGCCGCCATCAGCACCACACGCAGGGGGGACAGCGCTTACTGTAGCGCTGTTTCTCCTGCGGGCGGTACGTGCACACGGAGGAGAGTGCACACAGTTCTCTGTGTGCACATGTGCGGGACGCTTTGCGGACCGTGCTGCCATAGAAAAGCGGACATGTCTCCGTGTTTTGCACACGGACACACGGTCCATGAAAACACGCAGGCATGTGCATAGACCCATTCATTTGAATGGGTCTACATGTGTCAGTGTCTCCGGTATGTGAAAAAACTATCAGTACACGTACCGGAGACACTGACGTGTGAAACCGGCCTACAAGAGGAGAAAAACACAAAAAAGGCTACCACATATTAAATAAAAACAAAACATGCAAAACTAGACAAAAAACAGGCACAAGAGCAGTGATGGATCACTTATCAGGTGCTTGAATTGGAATGATTACAGAATGCTGTAGATAAGCCCCTGATGGCGGTGGCCTTAGCTTATAAACCAAAAATGACAGATTCCTTTTAAACAAGAAAATGTTACCGATGGAAGTATTTAATGATGATTTAAAGTGTTATTCTGCAAATTGCAATGTGATATATATCAAGTATATGATATATATTTAAGTATGCCCTGTAAGGTGGCTGCCGGACACATAGTGGATGGGAGATATGTATCACAGAGGTGCATGTTCTATTAGATATAAATCTGGAGTAATGCTCTAGTTCACATAGTACTATGAGGGGATAATCGGCCATGTTAGGGCCAGATCTAATTGTGAGTAGCTCAAGAGTTAGGGTGGAACGGCTTTTCACCATATTTCCACTGTGTGGGTCACAGTGTAAAATAGGACCTGTTTGTCTGACACATGGTGCTGTCTATGGAGGTGTGTTGACCTGTTGGATTGTGTGGCTTTGCTAAAGGACTAAGAAGCTGAACCCTAAGCCAAGCGGCAAACCCACACTATTGTATGGACTGTTCACTTTATGCTTTACTTTATGCTGGACAAGGGCTGTATTTAAAGGGAACCTGTCAGAAGGATTGTGCAGCGCCCCAGAGTCCTGGTCGTTGCAGTACTGTGGCTCCGCCGCTAAGGGGAGCTATGGTACGTCTGATGGCACTGAAGGAGTTCATCTGACCAGGTATCACAGACACCAATACATTTCACAGTCGGGCCTCCAGGGGGAGCTAAGGGTTCTATTCACTAGGCCACTCCCCACCATTGTGGGTAACCTGGGGGTCAGGCAGGAAGTTAGATCAGAAAGCTGACTGGGTTGGAACCAGGCAACACCTTGTGGCAGAGGGTGTTGCGGGAGAAGATTCGGTAGGGTCTCTGTCAGGGGTGGAATCCTGACAGAGGCTTGGCAACTTGAGCGAACGTAACGGGACCGTGCCTGCTCAGGATAGCGGCGGTGCCCAAGGAAGGATCAGAAGCGAGATAGATTGTGCTGAGTGAGAAACGAGATCAAAGCAATAAGGAGAATACCAGTAGGAGTCGTGCTGTAATACCGAGGCAACATCCTACTGAGGCGCACAACCGGCGGCCGGAACGCCGAGGGAGTATTACAATATTCAGCTTCAAGCAATACTCTAAACAGTGGCAGGACAGTCAGTCTAAGGCGGGCTGTCTCACCTAAATCACCTATGTAGTCTTGGGGGGCAACTTGTGGAGAGGGGCGACTCTAGGGTCCCGGAAGAGCTCCGAGCCTACCCGTCAAACGGGTGCCGTCCAAACCGTAACATCAGGGAGGGACGGAGGATTAGCAGAACATCATCTAATCGAGTTGTGAGGGAACTTAAGAAACGGACAAAACAGTTGTGGGGACTTTCCGTAAGCACAGCAGGGAAGGACCGCAACACAGCGCTAGAAGGAAGGCACAGATTTCCACCTGCTAAGAGAACTCTGGAGGTGCCATTGGACCGGCCGGACTTGCGCAGCCTGGCTATCTGGACTCCGGACTGAGAACCCAGAGATCTTCAGTAAAGAGACTGCAACCTGGTGTCCTCGTTATTTACTGCACCGCACCACTACAGCATCACCACCACCATCATCTACCCACTTCTATCACTGTACGCCCCTCAGCAGGGTCACGGACCGGGCCTAGCCACCGTGACAACCCCAGAGCAGAGACTCACAGGCCCGGTACCGGGTACCCCTCGGCCCTGCGGCAGTGGGGGCGCTACAATTGTGCTTAGTAACCTACAGACAGTGTCAGGTCGGCGCCGTTATACTGATTAAAATATCTTGGTTGATGAAATCAGTCTTGTGGTTGTTTAATCTTTATTTTCAGTTTTGTGTTAATTATATGCTTGTTCTCCGTGGTGGCCTGTGGGGGCAGGGGGTTCATATGGTGCTCTGTTTATCTATTCATACTGAAGACTGCTGGCAGTTGACATTTGAAAATGGTGCCTGCCCCTTCTGCGCAGTAGCAGCTATCGGTGATCCGATAGCTGCTATTGCGCAGGTGCCAGCAGCGTCATCTTATTAGAGACATTTGTCGGCGATCTTCGATTTTTGCTACTGCTGTTACTGCGCAGGCCCGACGGTGCCATCTTAGAGGAGGAAAAAATTTTCTGTAGCAAGATGGCACCGTTGGCGACTGTGCAGTATCATCTGAAGGTTTTATTTTTCAATATGTATATATAATATTCATTATGTAAACTAGGGTGCAGGTCACTGAGGTATCAGTGACCTGTCATCAGTCTTCATTATGAATGGCTAAGCAGAGCATCACATGAAGACCCCCCACAGGCCACCCCTGGGCACGAGCACATCATTAAATGAAAACTGAAAATAAAGATTAAACAACAACCACAAGATGGATTTCATCAACCAAGGTATCATTTTAATCAGTATATCAGAGCCTACCTGACAGTGCCTGCAGGTTACTGTGCACAGTCTTGTTGATAGGCTCCTTTTAAGTTTTCCTATGATGTGGTTTATGAGGACTGAAATAAAGTAGCCGGATTTTTAAATAGAAACAGTTCCTGTGATACCTCATATCGCTCCCAAGTGAGTAGAATTGTTACAGCCCCAGTTTATTTATATCTCTCCCCACCCTAAAAGATGAAGCTCAAGGCCCTAGGATCCTGTACACCCCAGACCCACAGCTCGGACTGGGACCGCATCTCTTCAAATCCTACCATATTCCTTCATACAGCGCCATTAGCTCTTTTCAAATTAGTATTTGCCTACTGCGGTTCTTCTCCGCTCTTCCACTGCGATATCTCCTTATTCTACAACAAGTGAGGTTTGATAAAGGCCCACTACGGGGTCGAAACGTTACCTCAACACCTTTATGCTACTGTGGTGAAAATAATAAAATGTCTTCATTTTTGAATTTGAAAATCTAAATCTTGAGTGCGGCTGTTTGTTACTTATCTTGAGCTTGGATTTCACGGCTGAGGGTAAAGATATTTCTAATTTGAATAATTGGTTAAGGTGAGCCAAATCTGGTAGCTCCAAGGACCTCCCTCTTTTTCTGGTAATTAACACTGGTTTTTGTTATTGTAGTATTTAGTAAAATAAGTGGCCAGTGTGACCACTTTTATCCAAAATATTGTCTCCTGTGTATGCTTATTAAGACTGTATGAGATCAATGGTATCTGGAATTTTGGTAATAGGGAGAGAAGTCTTTAATGGTGCGATTCGGCCATAGCTTGTCATGGCTATGAAAATGAAAAATTAAATCGTTTTTTTTTTTACCTCACAAATGTTTGTAGCCCCAAATTTCTAATTTTCACAAAACTAAGAGGAGAAATTGCACAACAAATAGTGTGGCTCATTTTCTCTGGACTCTGAGTACACCGACACCCCATATTTGGTTTGGGCAAATGAAAGAGAAGGTGCACCATTTGACTATTGGAGCTTAATTTTTTCTAGAATAGATTGCGGACACCATGTCACATTAGAAGAACTCCCAAGACGCCAACACAGCAGAAACTTCCCACTACTGATCCCATTTTGGAAACTACACCCCTGGAGGGACTCATGTAGGCATGTGAGCATTTAAACCTCATTAATTCATGTTTCAGGTGGAACCACTGCTGGATCCATTCACTATAAAGAGGCATCAGAATTACTATGGACTCTGTCTGGCCTCATTTTTGCAGTGTCCATCTTTTCAAAGGCGCACAAAACTGTGTTTGACCGCACTTTTGAATGTGAGGCCGGGATCACACATATGCGAGATATGGCCGAGTCTCGCAGGTGAAAACCCAGCTCTGGTGCCGGCACTCTGGAGCGGAGCGTGCAGCCGCACAGCAATACATGGAGCCGCACGCTCCAGAGTGCCGGCACCAGAGCTGGGTTTTCACCTGCGAGACTCGGCCGTATCTCGCGTATGTGTGATCCTGGCCTTACTGAACAAATCGATATCGCTGGATCATAAGCCAGATGGAGTCTAAAGTGAATGCATATGCGGCTGCCTCATTACAGTGAATGATTTTGTCTAAATTGCGTTTTACTGCGATTTCGATGCTGTAAGTACTCAGAATAGAACACAGGATAAATGAGAACCGAGCCTTATTACGGTATAAGTGGTAAGTCACCTTCATTCTTTGGGTCATTACAGCTATGCCAGATTTATATTCTTTAGGTTTGCTGTTTTTACACTCTAAAAGCACTTTTTTACATCACCATGCTTTGAGAACTATAATTTTCTATTTTTTGGCCAATAAAGTAATGGATGGCTTATTTTTTATTGGATGAGTTGACATTTTTATTGGTACCATTTTCAGGCACGTAACTTTTTTATTGCTTTCTCTTCTGATTTTTGGGGAGGAGTAATAAAAAATAGCAATTCGGGAATTTTTATTTTTTACTTACACCGTTCAACGTGTGGAAAAAGTGATAGAACAACATTATTCTTTGCCTCATTACGATTACTACTTTTGCACACTAATAACAATTTTGCTGAAATAAAATTTGTTTTTCCATCGCCTAACTGACAGCTATAATTGTTTTTGTTTTTTCTGCTGACGGAGCTGGGTGAGGGCTTTTTTTTGCAGGACAAATCACATTTTCAGGGTTACCATTTTTATTTTTTGGCACGTTTTAGTCCACTTTTTGTTTGGCAGTGTAATTTAAAAAAATGTTTTTCCAATTTTTTTTGGTTATTGTTATGGTGTTTACTGTAGTCTTTGCAGATGCAGCTATACCAAGTAAACATTTTTTTTTTTAACATAAAAATGCATATCTAATGGCGTTATATTTTTACATGTTTTTTGTCTTCTTTTTTTAATATGTATTTTTACATTTTTTTCTTATTTCCTTTATGGAAAGGTAATTATTTGTCGGATTACTTATCTAATACACTGCAATAATTCTGCTTTGCAGGGTAGTAGACTTGTCAGTTTCACAATGACAGAACACCTGTTCAGCCGTGCTTATAGTTGTACTTAGGCAGGGGGAGAAGGAAAACTAACAAAACACAACCCAAAAAGGTCCAATTAATCAATGCAAAAAGCTTTATTGGTCACATAGACAGGTGTGGAAAAAGGAGGTAAAAACATGAGCAAACATACAGCTATGCAATGCAGAGGGCAGATAAGACCAAAGATATATACCTTGTTACATAACATGGTGTGCAGCTGTATCAGCCATCATATCAGTGATCCGCTATCAATATGCCTAAATACACAAAAAATGATAATATAGTACATATTAGGTAGAGGCATAAAATAGGTGTATACTATACCTTTAAATTCAAGATATAAGAATATTGCCCCTGTCCTAATCCTTAGTTACCTGGTATAATATGGTAGCTGTGTCTCCAATGGTCAGCCTGCTCACCCCTACGCACGTTTTGGATTTCTCCTTCCTCAGGGAACTAAGGATTGGGACATGTGCAATATTGTTTGTAATGCCCCCTCTAATATCTGTGACAGCTTGAAGTCTTTTGTGGTAGTTGTGGATGAGGTTCTTTATTTTCTCAGATGATAAAGCTGCCCACTCTTCTTGGCAAAAAGATTCCAGTTCTTGTAAATTCCTGGGCTGTCTAGCATGAACTGCACGCTTGAGATCTTCCCAGAGTCGTCCAATGATATTGAGGTCAGGAGACTGAGATGGCCATTCCAGAACCTTCACTTTGTTCTGCTGTACCCAATGACAGGTTGACTTGGCCTTGTGTTTTGGATCATTGTCATGTTGGAACGTCCCATGCGCAGCTTCCTGGCTGATGAGTGCAAATATGCCTCCAGCAATTGCTGATAACATGCTGCATTCATCTTTCCTGTTACAGGAAAGAAATATATCTTGGTACCGTGTTAGCCAGTAGATAGAAAAATATTTAGAATTGAGAGTCCTCAGTGGTTGATACCTTTTAATGGCTAACTGAAAAGATGGTAACAAATTGCAAGCTTTCGAGACTACATACGTCTCTTCATCAGGCAAAGACTAAAACAAATTCTGAAGAATCACATATTTATGCACAACATAGTATAGAGAAAAAAAAAAAAAAGAGGGGAAAAAAAACCATGGATAAGCTAGGTGACATGAAGCAGAATTACCATGGGTGATAAACAGTTACGTCCATAAATATTGGGCCAATTCTTAGATAAGGATTGTTTTATTGTCCTGTGATTAGGGTCTCGTTCTGTTGTGATGACCCCACATGGTCTGAGGGGCAAGTTCATTAGTTGATGTAAAAAGACATAAATCCGTGTGACACATTCATTCCTGCATTTAGAGTGTCAAAGGTCGTCATCAGTTTATACTCCCAGACTCTTCTGTCTCTCTGAGTTTTGAAGTTACTTTTCAATACAAGTAATTTCATGTCCATAATGCTATGATTTGGGAGACAGAAATGTATTGCCACAGGTATATCCATTCTTTTTTCTTTTATTGTATGGCGATGAGAGTTCATCCTTGTTCTCAGTTTCTGCCCTGTCTCCCCCACATACAGACCCCCATTTGGACATTTAGTACAAATAATTAGGTACACCACATTAGAAGTGATGCAGCTGAATGTACCTGGTATCTTGTAGTCCTGGTGTGAATTGGGGATCTTTATCTTGTCCGTGGTCATTATAAATGGACAGGTTTTACATTTTTTCTGATTGCAGGGAAAGGTACCTGCAGCTGTTGGAGAGGACAGGGAGCTTCTGACAATGATGCTTCTTAGATTTGGGGGCTGCCTAAAACACAGTAGTGGGGGGTCTGGAAAAATGGATTGTAAGCGGGCATCTTTTTGCAGTAAAGGTTGTAATTTCCGTGCAGCTCCCCTTAGCGCCTCCAGATTTGGATTGTAGGTGACCACTAGAGGCACCCGGTTATTTTCTTCTTTAGTTTTGTAATGTAGCAGGTGATTCCTTGATATTCTGGTGGCTCTTGTAATCTGATTTTCAATTGTTCTTGGATGGTAGCCCTGATTCAAAAAGGTCTTTCTGAGGCGACCCAGGTGTTCATCTCTATCCATTGGGTTGGAACATATACGATTGTATCTGATGGCTTGGCTGTAGACAATGGAGTTTTTTATGTGTTTTGGATGGAAACTGTCCCATTTAAGGTATGTTGGACGGTCGATTGGCTTCTGATACAGGGATGTCTCTATTTTATTGTTCTGCAGCTTAATGATGGTGTCCAAAAAGTTAATTTCTGTGCAGGAGTAGTTGAGTGTCAAGTTGATGGTAGGATGAAATTGATTAAACTGTTCATGGAACGACTTTAGCTGTGGCTCAGACTCCGTCCAGATGATTAAAATGTCATCAATGTAGCGGTAGTACGCCAGAGGCCTGATGGGACATGAGGACAAAAAGTCGCTTTCAAGCTTGGCCATGAACAGATTTGCATACTGTGGGGCCATTTTACTTCCCATTGCTGTGCCAGTCTCCTGTAGATAGATCTTCTTGTCAAACTCAAAGTAATTGTGGGTGAGGATAAATTTTATAAGTTTCACCACAGAATTTGCATCAGTCCCTGTGTTTTCTAGGAAGAATTTGCAGGCATTTAATCCATCCTGATGTGGGATATTGGAGTACAAAGATTCCACATCCATGGTGACCAGGATGGTTCCTTCTGGTAGAGGACCAATTGCTGATAGTTTATTCAATAGGTCAGTTGTGTCCTGAATGAAGCTGGGTGTATCTTTTACTAGGGGTTTAAGAATACCCTCTACCCATCCAGATACCTGCTCAGTAAGGGTGCCCACACATGAAATAATTGGTCTTCCTGGGTTTCCAGATTTGTGGATTTTGGGAAGCATGTAGAATGTCCCTGTTCTTGGACTTTCTGGTATCAGGTCATTGGCTCTTATGGATACGTCAGGCAGACAAGATACTAACTTGTTTAGTTCCTTGTAATAGTCCTGTGTAGGATCCGACTCCAATGTTTTGTAGTAGCGTGTGTCCATAAGTTGTCTGTTTGCTTCCTTCATGTAGTCTGATGTGTTCATCATGACTATTGCACCTCCCTTGTCAGCAGGTTTGATGATGATTTCTTTGTTGGTTTTCAGAGACTGTATGGCCTTTCTCTCCTGGGCACTGATGTTGAATGCTTGTGTCCTGTTAGTATCTATGATGGTGGATTTTATCAAATGTCTGAAGGAGTCTATATAGTTATCCAAATGAGGGTTGCGTCCCGGTGGAGGTGTCCAGTCTGACCTCTTTTTGGTTGTTAGAATCCCTTTTCCTTCAGTCTGAGTGTTTTCTGAATCTTCTGTATCATTGAAATATTCCCTCAGACGCAGTCTCCTGAAAAAATGTTCCATATCACTGCAGAGTTCAGTTTTATCCAGGGCCTTAGTAGGACAAAATGAGAGTCCTCTGGAAAGCACAGCCAGCTCCACTTTGTTGGGTTTATAATCTGAGAGATTAATGACACAGTTATTTGTGCCTGGAATGGAGTGGTTGTCCAAGTTGTCAGGTTTAGGCTTTGTTTTGTATCTGTTTGCATAGAGGCCTGAATTGAGGCGCAATCTGTGCAGTTTCTTTTCCTTGTTATGAATTAGATGGGTCCGTAGTTTGTTGTAGTATTGTTGTAATTTTTGCTCTGTGTCTGCTGTAAGTGTTTTCCTCAGGGTTTCAAACTGCCCTTGGACTTTACTCTTTATGCTGTAGCAGACATGCAAAAGATGATTCCTTAATCTCTCAGAAGTCCTGTGACACAGGTTCTGTGCATAATGGGTGTTGTAGGTATGAAGGATTGGGTTTGTAATCCAGAGTCCTTTGGGAATTAGATTCTCCTTTTTGCATGTAGATAGGAAAAAAATGTCGCTGTCCATTTGTGCACGTTTCTTCAGAAGTGGTTTTAGTTCCATAAAGATGCGGTACATTCTGGTATCCTCCATTTTGTTACAGGAAAGAAATATATCTTGGTACCGTGTTAGCCAGTAGATAGAAAAATATTTAGAATTGAGAGTCCTCAGTGGTTGATACCTTTTAATGGCTAACTGAAAAGATGGTAACAAATTGCAAGCTTTCGAGACTACATACGTCTCTTCATCAGGCAAAGACTAAAACAAATTCTGAAGAATCACATATTTATGCACAACATAGTATAGAGAAAAAAAAAAAAAAAGAGGGGAAAAAAAACCATGGATAAGCTAGGTGACATGAAGCAGAATTACCATGGGTGATAAACAGTTACGTCCATAAATATTGGGCCAATTCTTAGATAAGGATTGTTTTATTGTCCTGTGATTAGGGTCTCGTTCTGTTGTGATGACCCCACATGGTCTGAGGGGCAAGTTCATTAGTTGATGTAAAAAGACATAAATCCGTGTGACACATTCATTCCTGCATTTAGAGTGTCAAAGGTCGTCATCAGTTTATACTCCCAGACTCTTCTGTCTCTCTGAGTTTTGAAGTTACTTTTCAATACAAGTAATTTCATGTCCATAATGCTATGATTTGGGAGACAGAAATGTATTGCCACAGGTATATCCATTCTTTTTTCTTTTTTTTTTTTATTGTATGGCGATGAGAGTTCATCCTTGTTCTCAGTTTCTGCCCTGTCTCCCCCACATACAGACCCCCATTTGGACATTTAGTACAAATAATTAGGTACACCACATTAGAAGTGATGCAGCTGAATGTACCTGGTATCTTGTAGTCCTGGTGTGAATTGGGGATCTTTATCTTGTCCGTGGTCATTATAAATGGACAGGTTTTACATTTTTTCTGATTGCAGGGAAAGGTACCTGCAGCTGTTGGAGAGGACAGGGAGCTTCTGACAATGATGCTTCTTAGATTTGGGGGCTGCCTAAAACACAGTAGTGGGGGGTCTGGAAAAATGGATTGTAAGCGGGCATCTTTTTGCAGTAAAGGTTGTAATTTCCGTGCAGCTCCCCTTAGCGCCTCCAGATTTGGATTGTAGGTGACCACTAGAGGCACCCGGTTATTTTCTTCTTTAGTTTTGTAATGTAGCAGGTGATTCCTTGATATTCTGGTGGCTCTTGTAATCTGATTTTCAATTGTTCTTGGATGGTAGCCCTGATTCAAAAAGGTCTTTCTGAGGCGACCCAGGTGTTCATCTCTATCCATTGGGTTGGAACATATACGATTGTATCTGATGGCTTGGCTGTAGACAATGGAGTTTTTTATGTGTTTTGGATGGAAACTGTCCCATTTAAGGTATGTTGGACGGTCGATTGGCTTCTGATACAGGGATGTCTCTATTTTATTGTTCTGCAGCTTAATGATGGTGTCCAAAAAGTTAATTTCTGTGCAGGAGTAGTTGAGTGTCAAGTTGATGGTAGGATGAAATTGATTAAACTGTTCATGGAACGACTTTAGCTGTGGCTCAGACTCCGTCCAGATGATTAAAATGTCATCAATGTAGCGGTAGTACGCCAGAGGCCTGATGGGACATGAGGACAAAAAGTCGCTTTCAAGCTTGGCCATGAACAGATTTGCATACTGTGGGGCCATTTTACTTCCCATTGCTGTGCCAGTCTCCTGTAGATAGATCTTCTTGTCAAACTCAAAGTAATTGTGGGTGAGGATACATTTTATAAGTTTCACCACAGAATTTGCATCAGTCCCTGTGTTTTCTAGGAAGAATTTGCAGGCATTTAATCCATCCTGATGTGGGATATTGGAGTACAAAGATTCCACATCCATGGTGACCAGGATGGTTCCTTCTGGTAGAGGACCAATTGCTGATAGTTTATTCAATAGGTCAGTTGTGTCCTGAATGAAGCTGGGTGTATCTTTTACTAGGGGTTTAAGAATACCCTCTACCCATCCAGATACCTGCTCAGTAAGGGTGCCCACACATGAAATAATTGGTCTTCCTGGGTTTCCAGATTTGTGGATTTTGGGAAGCATGTAGAATGTCCCTGTTCTTGGACTTTCTGGTATCAGGTCATTGGCTCTTATGGATACGTCAGGCAGACAAGATACTAACTTGTTTAGTTCCTTGTAATAGTCCTGTGTAGGATCCGACTCCAATGTTTTGTAGTAGCGTGTGACCATAAGTTGTCTGTTTGCTTCCTTCATGTAGTCTGATGTGTTCATCATGACTATTGCACCTCCCTTGTCAGCAGGTTTGATGATGATTTCTTTGTTGGTTTTCAGAGACTGTATGGCCTTTCTCTCCTGGGCACTGATGTTGAATGCTTGTGTCCTGTTAGTATCTATGATGGTGGATTTTATCAAATGTCTGAAGGAGTCTATATAGTTATCCAAATGAGGGTTGCGTCCCGGTGGAGGTGTCCAGTCTGACCTCTTTTTGGTTGTTAGAATCCCTTTTCCTTCAGTCTGAGTGTTTTCTGAATCTTCTGTATCATTGAAATATTCCCTCAGACGCAGTCTCCTGAAAAAATGTTCCATATCACTGCAGAGTTCAGTTTTATCCAGGGCCTTAGTAGGACAAAATGAGAGTCCTCTGGAAAGCACAGCCAGCTCCACTTTGTTGGGTTTATAATCTGAGAGATTAATGACACAGTTATTTGTGCCTGGAATGGAGTGGTTGTCCAAGTTGTCAGGTTTAGGCTTTGTTTTGTATCTGTTTGCATAGAGGCCTGAATTGAGGCGCAATCTGTGCAGTTTCTTTTCCTTGTTATGAATTAGATGGGTCCGTAGTTTGTTGTAGTATTGTTGTAATTTTTGCTCTGTGTCTGCTGTAAGTGTTTTCCTCAGGGTTTCAAACTGCCCTTGGACTTTACTCTTTATGCTGTAGCAGACATGCAAAAGATGATTCCTTAATCTCTCAGAAGTCCTGTGACACAGGTTCTGTGCATAATGGGTGTTGTAGGTATGAAGGATTGGGTTTGTAATCCAGAGTCCTTTGGGAATTAGATTCTCCTTTTTGCATGTAGATAGGAAAAAAATGTCGCTGTCCATTTGTGCACGTTTCTTCAGAAGTGGTTTTAGTTCCATAAAGATGCGGTACATTCTGGTATCCTCCATTTTGTTACAGGAAAGAAATATATCTTGGTACCGTGTTAGCCAGTAGATAGAAAAATATTTAGAATTGAGAGTCCTCAGTGGTTGATACCTTTTAATGGCTAACTGAAAAGATGGTAACAAATTGCAAACCAAAAAGAGGTCAGACTGGACACCTCCACCGGGACGCAACCCTCATTTGGATAACTATATAGACTCCTTCAGACATTTGATAAAATCCACCATCATAGATACTAACAGGACACAAGCATTCAACATCAGTGCCCAGGAGAGAAAGGCCATACAGTCTCTGAAAACCAACAAAGAAATCATCATCAAACCTGCTGACAAGGGAGGTGCAATAGTCATGATGAACACATCAGACTACATGAAGGAAGCAAACAGACAACTTATGGTCACACGCTACTACAAAACATTGGAGTCGGATCCTACACAGGACTATTACAAGGAACTAAACAAGTTAGTATCTTGTCTGCCTGACGTATCCATAAGAGCCAATGACCTGATACCAGAAAGTCCAAGAACAGGGACATTCTACATGCTTCCCAAAATCCACAAATCTGGAAACCCAGGAAGACCAATTATTTCATGTGTGGGCACCCTTACTGAGCAGGTATCTGGATGGGTAGAGGGTATTCTTAAACCCCTAGTAAAAGATACACCCAGCTTCATTCAGGACACAACTGACCTATTGAATAAACTATCAGCAATTGGTCCTCTACCAGAAGGAACCATCCTGGTCACCATGGATGTGGAATCTTTGTACTCCAATATCCCACATCAGGATGGATTAAATGCCTGCAAATTCTTCCTAGAAAACACAGGGACTGATGCAAATTCTGTGGTGAAACTTATAAAATTTATCCTCACCCACAATTACTTTGAGTTTGACAAGAAGATCTATCTACAGGAGACTGGCACAGCAATGGGAAGTAAAATGGCCCCACAGTATGCAAATCTGTTCATGGCCAAGCTTGAAAGCGACTTTTTGTCCTCATGTCCCATCAGGCCTCTGGCGTACTACCGCTACATTGATGACATTTTAATCATCTGGACGGAGTCTGAGCCACAGCTAAAGTCGTTCCATGAACAGTTTAATCAATTTCATCCTACCATCAACTTGACACTCAACTATTCCTGCACAGAAATTAACTTTTTGGACACCATCATTAAGCTGCAGAACAATAAAATAGAGACATCCCTGTATCAGAAGCCAATCGACCGTCCAACATACCTTAAATGGGACAGTTTCCATCCAAAACACATAAAAAACTCCATTGTCTACAGCCAAGCCATCAGATACAATCGTATATGTTCCAACCCAATGGATAGAGATGAACACCTGGGTCGCCTCAGAAAGACCTTTTTGAATCAGGGCTACCATCCAAGAACAATTGAAAATCAGATTACAAGAGCCACCAGAATATCAAGGAATCACCTGCTACATTACAAAACTAAAGAAGAAAATAACCGGGTGCCTCTAGTGGTCACCTACAATCCAAATCTGGAGGCGCTAAGGGGAGCTGCACGGAAATTACAACCTTTACTGCAAAAAGATGCCCGCTTACAATCCATTTTTCCAGACCCCCCACTACTGTGTTTTAGGCAGCCCCCAAATCTAAGAAGCATCATTGTCAGAAGCTCCCTGTCCTCTCCAACAGCTGCAGGTACCTTTCCCTGCAATCAGAAAAAATGTAAAACCTGTCCATTTATAATGACCACGGACAAGATAAAGATCCCCAATTCACACCAGGACTACAAGATACCAGGTACATTCAGCTGCATCACTTCTAATGTGGTGTACCTAATTATTTGTACTAAATGTCCAAATGGGGGTCTGTATGTGGGGGAGACAGGGCAGAAACTGAGAACAAGGATGAACTCTCATCGCCATACAATAAAAAAAAAAAAGAAAAAAGAATGGATATACCTGTGGCAATACATTTCTGTCTCCCAAATCATAGCATTATGGACATGAAATTACTTGTATTGAAAAGTAACTTCAAAACTCAGAGAGACAGAAGAGTCTGGGAGTATAAACTGATGACGACCTTTGACACTCTAAATGCAGGAATGAATGTGTCACACGGATTTATGTCTTTTTACATCAACTAATGAACTTGCCCCTCAGACCATGTGGGGTCATCACAACAGAACGAGACCCTAATCACAGGACAATAAAACAATCCTTATCTAAGAATTGGCCCAATATTTATGGACGTAACTGTTTATCACCCATGGTAATTCTGCTTCATGTCACCTAGCTTATCCATGGTTTTTTTTCCCCTCTTTTTTTTTTTTTTTCTCTATACTATGTTGTGCATAAATATGTGATTCTTCAGAATTTGTTTTAGTCTTTGCCTGATGAAGAGACGTATGTAGTCTCGAAAGCTTGCAATTTGTTACCATCTTTTCAGTTAGCCATTAAAAGGTATCAACCACTGAGGACTCTCAATTCTAAATATTTTTCTATCTACTGGCTAACACGGTACCAAGATATATTTCTTTCCTGTAACAAAATGGAGGATACCAGAATGTACCGCATCTTTATGGAACTAAAACCACTTCTGAAGAAACGTGCACAAATGGACAGCGACATTTTTTTCCTATCTACATGCAAAAAGGAGAATCTAATTCCCAAAGGACTCTGGATTACAAACCCAATCCTTCATACCTACAACACCCATTATGCACAGAACCTGTGTCACAGGACTTCTGAGAGATTAAGGAATCATCTTTTGCATGTCTGCTACAGCATAAAGAGTAAAGTCCAAGGGCAGTTTGAAACCCTGAGGAAAACACTTACAGCAGACACAGAGCAAAAATTACAACAATACTACAACAAACTACGGACCCATCTAATTCATAACAAGGAAAAGAAACTGCACAGATTGCGCCTCAATTCAGGCCTCTATGCAAACAGATACAAAACAAAGCCTAAACCTGACAACTTGGACAACCACTCCATTCCAGGCACAAATAACTGTGTCATTAATCTCTCAGATTATAAACCCAACAAAGTGGAGCTGGCTGTGCTTTCCAGAGGACTCTCATTTTGTCCTACTAAGGCCCTGGATAAAACTGAACTCTGCAGTGATATGGAACATTTTTTCAGGAGACTGCATCTGAGGGAATATTTCAATGATACAGAAGATTCAGAAAACACTCAGACTGAAGGAAAAGGGATTCTAACAACCAAAAAGAGGTCAGACTGGACACCTCCACCGGGACGCAACCCTCATTTGGATAACTATATAGACTCCTTCAGACATTTGATAAAATCCACCATCATAGATACTAACAGGACACAAGCATTCAACATCAGTGCCCAGGAGAGAAAGGCCATACAGTCTCTGAAAACCAACAAAGAAATCATCATCAAACCTGCTGACAAGGGAGGTGCAATAGTCATGATGAACACATCAGACTACATGAAGGAAGCAAACAGACAACTTATGGACACACGCTACTACAAAACATTGGAGTCGGATCCTACACAGGACTATTACAAGGAACTAAACAAGTTAGTATCTTGTCTGCCTGACGTATCCATAAGAGCCAATGACCTGATACCAGAAAGTCCAAGAACAGGGACATTCTACATGCTTCCCAAAATCCACAAATCTGGAAACCCAGGAAGACCAATTATTTCATGTGTGGGCACCCTTACTGAGCAGGTATCTGGATGGGTAGAGGGTATTCTTAAACCCCTAGTAAAAGATACACCCAGCTTCATTCAGGACACAACTGACCTATTGAATAAACTATCAGCAATTGGTCCTCTACCAGAAGGAACCATCCTGGTCACCATGGATGTGGAATCTTTGTACTCCAATATCCCACATCAGGATGGATTAAATGCCTGCAAATTCTTCCTAGAAAACACAGGGACTGATGCAAATTCTGTGGTGAAACTTATAAAATTTATCCTCACCCACAATTACTTTGAGTTTGACAAGAAGATCTATCTACAGGAGACTGGCACAGCAATGGGAAGTAAAATGGCCCCACAGTATGCAAATCTGTTCATGGCCAAGCTTGAAAGCGACTTTTTGTCCTCATGTCCCATCAGGCCTCTGGCGTACTACCGCTACATTGATGACATTTTAATCATCTGGACGGAGTCTGAGCCACAGCTAAAGTCGTTCCATGAACAGTTTAATCAATTTCATCCTACCATCAACTTGACACTCAACTACTCCTGCACAGAAATTAACTTTTTGGACACCATCATTAAGCTGCAGAACAATAAAATAGAGACATCCCTGTATCAGAAGCCAATCGACCGTCCAACATACCTTAAATGGGACAGTTTCCATCCAAAACACATAAAAAACTCCATTGTCTACAGCCAAGCCATCAGATACAATCGTATATGTTCCAACCCAATGGATAGAGATGAACACCTGGGTCGCCTCAGAAAGACCTTTTTGAATCAGGGCTACCATCCAAGAACAATTGAAAATCAGATTACAAGAGCCACCAGAATATCAAGGAATCACCTGCTACATTACAAAACTAAAGAAGAAAATAACCGGGTGCCTCTAGTGGTCAACTACAATCCAAATCTGGAGGCGCTAAGGGGAGCTGCACGGAAATTACAACCTTTACTGCAAAAAGATGCCCGCTTACAATCCATTTTTCCAGACCCCCCACTACTGTGTTTTAGGCAGCCCCCAAATCTAAGAAGCATCATTGTCAGAAGCTCCCTGTCCTCTCCAACAGCTGCAGGTACCTTTCCCTGCAATCAGAAAAAATGTAAAACCTGTCCATTTATAATGACCACGGACAAGATAAAGATCCCCAATTCACACCAGGACTACAAGATACCAGGTACATTCAGCTGCATCACTTCTAATGTGGTGTACCTAATTATTTGTACTAAATGTCCAAATGGGGGTCTGTATGTGGGGGAGACAGGGCAGAAACTGAGAACAAGGATGAACTCTCATCGCCATACAATAAAAGAAAAAAGAATGGATATACCTGTGGCAATACATTTCTGTCTCCCAAATCATAGCATTATGGACATGAAATTACTTGTATTGAAAAGTAACTTCAAAACTCAGAGAGACAGAAGAGTCTGGGAGTATAAACTGATGACGACCTTTGACACTCTAAATGCAGGAATGAATGTGTCACACGGATTTATGTCTTTTTACATCAACTAATGAACTTGCCCCTCAGACCATGTGGGGTCATCACAACAGAACGAGACCCTAATCACAGGACAATAAAACAATCCTTATCTAAGAATTGGCCCAATATTTATGGACGTAACTGTTTATCACCCATGGTAATTCTGCTTCATGTCACCTAGCTTATCCATGGTTTTTTTTCCCCTCTTTTTTTTTTTTTTTCTCTATACTATGTTGTGCATAAATATGTGATTCTTCAGAATTTGTTTTAGTCTTTGCCTGATGAAGAGACGTATGTAGTCTCGAAAGCTTGCAATTTGTTACCATCTTTTCAGTTAGCCATTAAAAGGTATCAACCACTGAGGACTCTCAATTCTAAATATTTTTCATCTTTCCTTCAACTTTGATAAAGTTTCCTGTGCTTTTGCAGCTCACACATCCCCAAAACATCAGTGATCCACCTCCGTGCTTCACAATAGGAATGGTGTTCCTTTCATCATAGGCCTTGTTGACCTCTCTCCAAATGTAACGTTTATGGTTGTGGCCAAAAAATTTAATTTCAGTCTCATCACTCCAAATTACCTTGTTCCAGAAGTTTTGAGGCTTGTCTCTGTGCTGTTTTGCGTATTGTACTGTAGGCAAGATACTTTGTGGCATTTGAGCAGTAATGGCTTTCTTGTGCGACTTGACCATGCACCCCTTTTTTCCTCAAGTGCCTCCTTATTGTGCATCTTGAAATAGCCACACCATTAGTTTTCAGAGAGTCCTGTATTTCATCTGATGTTGTCTGTGGGTTTTTCTTTCCACCCCGAACAATTTTCCTGGCAGCTGTGGACGACATTTCTGGTGGTCTACCTCACCGTTGCTTTTGTTTTTACAGAGCCCCTGATTTTCCATTTGTTAATCACAGTTTGTACTCTGCTGATTGACATTATCAATTCCTTGGATATTTTTTGTATCCCTTTCCTGTTTTATACAGTTCAACTACCTTTTCCCATAGATCCGTTGACAATTCTCTTGCTTCCCCATGACTCACAATCCAAATATGTCAGTGGCTGGATGAAAGATGCAAGAGTCTGTCTGGATCCCAGAAACTCACTCAGCTTTTATGCACACACACTGATTACAAGCAAACTGGTCAAAGGTGAGGATGTTGCCTTTAGTAGCCATTCAAACCCATTTGTGTGAACTTCTGTGCATGTTATCAGGCCAAAATCACAAGAGTATGTGAACTTTTGATGAGGGTCATTTGCATGTTTTGGGTTGTCATTATGATTTAAAAAGAGAAAACACAGTAGTTTGACAATAAATGGCTTCACCCAACCACTAACCATGAGTGGAGAAAAAGTTTTCGTGTTATCATTCATATTCTCTGAAAAAAGGCCAAGAAAGCAAAAATTCTGCCAGGTTATGTAATTTTTTTTAGCTCAACTGTATTTCTCAATCCACCATAACATCTCCGCCTGCACCTCACTCACTACTCCGCTCTCTCTCAGCACAGCTCTCTGTCCCACAGTTGTGGACAAGAAAAAGAATGTTTCCTCCTTCACATGCCAAAGCTAAGAGCTTGAACTCCACCATATCCAATCTGTTGACACGGAAATGCTGCCTTTCTGCCTGATGGATACAGATGGTTTCCAAAAGCTGATAGCCGTCGCAGTCTCCCAGTACCAGTTGCTCAGTCGCCATTACTTCTCTAAGAAAGCAGTTCCTGCGCTACATCAGCAGATAGCATCACCCATTTCCTGAAAAAGTCTGTCTGCCTGGGTACACTTCACAACTGACATCTGGAGTAGCAAGCATGGCCAGGGCCGTTACATCTCACTGACTGGGCACTGTGTGACTCTGGTGGCTGCGGGGGCAGGCAGGGAAGGGCTTCTGCACAAATCTTGAGGGACAAACCTCTGTATCTACTACTTCCTCCACTGCTTCTGCTACCGACACCTCCTCTAGGGCCTCCATCTGCACCCTCAACATCTCCCTTAATGAGACATGGGTTACAACAGTGCAGAGAAAATTCCCCCCCTCCGTACTGCAATCTGCAAAACTGCAGAAGAAAGGTCTCATTGCAATCAGGCAGTGTTTAAATGAGTATGCCTTGGAGATCGCAGTCACAAAGCTCAAGAGTTGTGGACAGCTATCCAGGCTGAGTTTGAGTAATGGCTGTCTCCTCTGAACCTAGAGCCAGGGAAGGCCGCGCGCGATAACAGTGCGTACCTGGTGGTGGCCCTATGCCAGGCAACCTCCCACACGTGCTTTGCATGGCTCTTGTCCCCAACCTTGGGGTACAGCTATTTCTCTGCCACTCTCCCAGCCTGAATGCACTACTGCAGAGACTTTTTGGCCTACCGGTTGATATGCTATGTGCCGACACCGTGGAATTCCACTCTGCGCATGTTGCAGTGACTGGCAGCAGCAACGGGCCATGGTGCAGTATTTCATTTTGCATAGCCTTGGCCAACAAAGTACAGACATGGTGCAAATCATGCTTGTGAAGTAGGCACAGAAGAAGGCCCTCTGCCCCCTTCTGCACAGTTTCAAAATGGCTACAAAATTGGTTAGTGCTGCCAATGCCATCATCAGCATCACTATTACGGTCATGTACAATCTAAAGCACACATTGAATTGCCTTGTTATGTGTTGCCTGTAGTGGCAGAGATCTGAGAGCACCATTACACTATTTCAACTTCTGGGGACAATGATGCGACTTTAGTGGTTGGTGCCAATAATTTTTTGGAATGTGGAGACTCAAAGTTGGGTTTTCATTTAGTGGGTTGCCTGTAGTGGAAGGGGTCTCAGTGCACCAGGCCTATACCTGTCACTTATCCACCTCTTACTGATTAATTTGTAAGCTAGAAATGCTGGGAAAGGCCCTGTCCCATCCATCCAAACTGCACCATTATAAAATTTCTACTGTGGGTCAATTGATGCCACTTTTCCTGATGTCTGCCCCTAATTTTTTAAAATGTTTTGACTCCAAGTTGGGTCTCCTTTAAGTGTTTTGCCTGAATTTGACAGGGCTCCCAGCACAGCAGGCCTACACCAGTCCCTCACCCTCCTCTTAATTTCAACTTCATTATAAAGCTGTGAACACTGGCCCAGTCCCTATCTCATGCATGGCCAATTCCTAACTGCTGCGCCAATATAACATTTCTATTGTGGGTCAATTGATGCGACTTTTCCTTGTGTCTGCCCCTAATTTTTGGAAATGTTTGGACTCCAAGTTGGGTCTCCTTCATGTGTGTTGCCTGTAGCAGCAGGGCTCCCAGACCGGCATGCCTGCACTTACTTTCAGTCAACTACCTGTGTTACTATCCTTAAATGATTCTAACAATAGTAGTCTGCAAAGCTGATATTTGTGCCACTTGAGTGTGGCTGAGCAGAAAAGCATTTTGAGCTGTTGAATGAGGTATCAGGGCTCCAGCACAGCAGGCCTACACTGGGCCCTCTCTCACCTAATTTTAATTTAAATTCAAAGCTGTAAATGCTGGCCCAGACTCTGTCTCATACATGGCCCATACCTGACTGCTGCACCATTGTAAAATTTCTACTGTGGTTCAATTTATGCAACTTTTCTTGTTGTCTGTCCCAAATTTTTGAACATTTTTGGACTCCAAGTTGGGTCTCCTTCATGTGTGTTACATGAATTTGGCAGGGCTCTCAGAGCACCAGTCTTACACATGTCATTCAGCCACTTGTTACTGATCAATGTTTAAACTATAAATGCTGGTACAAGCCCTGTCCCATGCATCTAGGATGCACAATTATACTATTTTTACTCTGGGTCAATTGATGTCACTTTTTCTTGTGTCTGCTCCTAATTTGAGCGTTTTGGTAGCTTTTGGGCCCCCCTGAAGGTGTTATCTGTGCTATTTGGTTTTGCCTCCCATTGAATTCAGTGGGGTTTGGATAAGTTTGGTGAACTGGTGAACATTGGGAACCTGAATCGAACCATAATAAGTTCACTCATCTCCAGTCACGATACAAGTACCTTGCTTGTTGTAGACTTATTGGGCAACACGGTGGCTCAGCAGTTAACACTGTTACTTTGCAGCGCTGGGGACCTTACCAAGGACAACACCTGCAAGGAGTTTGCATGTTCTCCCTGTGTTTGCTTGGGTTTTCTGCCAAAGACATACTGATAGGGAATTTAGATTGTGAGCCCGAATGGGGACAGTGATGCAGAATATGATGATGCTGTATAAGCAAAGCTTAATAACAAAAGTACCTTTGGGGTTGCCCTATTCACTTTTATTGCGTTGCAATCTAACCGACAACTATCTCAGCCAAAGTTACCATGTAGCCCCAGTCTTAAAATTGAAATGGTGCAAGTTTTGTAACTGATGCATTTCAGTGAAAAAAAACCTAGTAGAAGGGGATTAAAAATAGAGAAGTAGAATATTTTACAATTATCCTCTACAAATCACATGTGACAAAAACTCCACGTAAATAATCCCTGCATGATTTCACAATTGTGCGCTTTGTGTGGCCTGATATTTGCAATCGATTTCATGGTTTCAAAAACATTATCAAAACAGTACATGTAAAAGCACCACCAGACCAAATATCCCAATGAAGGACGTAAAACTATTGATCTCTAAGGTACATGGCTCTCTACAAAAAAGAGCTTTGATAACTCTGCTGTGATTTCCCAACCAAGCACCCGCTTGATTAATACGTGACCATGTAAACAATGAAAACTCCCATTTAGTAACCACAATCAGGTCTGATTTAGATTTGTGTGCCCTATACTAAAGGTACCTTCACACTGAACAACTTAACAACGATAACGATAGCGATCAGTGACGTTGCAGCGTCCTGGATAGCGATATCGTTGTGTTTGACACGCAGCAGCGATCAGGATCCTGCTGTGACATCGTTGGTCGGAGCTAGAAGGCCAGCACCTTATTTCGTCGCTGGATCTCCCGCAGACATCGCTGAGTCGGCGTGTGTGACGCCGATTCAGCAATGTCTTCACTGGTAACCAGGGTAAACATCGGGTTACTAAGCGCAGGGCCGCGCTTAGTAACCCGATATTTACCCTGGTTACCAGTGTAAATGTAAAAAAAAACAAACACTACATACTTACATTCCGGTGTCTGTCGGGTCCCCCGGCGTTCTGCTTCCCTGCACTGTGTCAGCGCCGGCTGGCCGTAAAGCAGGGCACAGCGGTGACGTCACCGCTCTGCTTTACGGCCGGCGCTTACAGTGCAGGGAAGCAGAACGTCGGGGGACCCGACAGACACCGGAATGTAAGTATGTAGTGTTTTTTTTTTTTTACATTTACACTGGTAACCAGGGTAAACATCGGGTTACTAAGCGCGGCCCTGCGCTTAGTAACCCGATGTTTACCCTGGTTACCCGGGGACTTCGGCATCGTTGGTCGCTGGAGAGCTGTCTGTGTGACAGCTCTCCAGCGACCACACAGCGACGCTGCAGCGATCGGCATCGTTGTCTAGATCGCTGCAGCGTCGCTAAATGTGACGGTACCTTAAGGTTATAGGTACACAGGGCTCTCTGTGGACTTCACCATCCTCTACAGAGCAGACATTGCCAATCAATCATGAACAAAGAAGATGTAAAGAATAATGTCTTTCCGCACATGTAATTCCTCAGTGTTCAAGGGCCCATTAGTAGATCATAGCACCAACAATCCCTGCTCCCCTCTGTATAGATCTGGAGAACATCATCAGCACCACTATGTTAGAAGGGCCCTCCAGTTCAGACCATACGTAAACCCACTCTCCCTTCACGCCTCTTGTAATATTCCTCAGTCTTTACCAGGCACCACACAACAACTTAATTACTCTCTTAAAAGTAAATCAATTCACACTTGTAGCTTGCTGAGTTAATGAGACTGGAGCCTCAGCAATTTTAACAGAATACCCACTATTTATGCTTTTCTAGAAAATGACCTTAGGGGGTAATGTTCCCTGAATGGGCAGTTGTGTATTTGAAGAGATAATGGTAAAACCTGATAGACAAATCCCGATAAGTGCTTAGAAAAGTAAGTTATCATCAAAGACATAATTCAGAGGCAATTCACAATGTTTAAAGAAAAAGCAGCATCTTACTATTTTTCTTAAGTCAATAATACTTGTAAAAATAAGAAACACTGTATTATATCTTATCAGAGTTATCTGCTTATTTTAAGACCGTCTTACTTTTTGTTGCATTTTTTTGGAGAAAGGTGAACTGAACTGAAAACATTCTGGTGATTTTTTTTTTCTGTACAGTGTTTACTATATAGGTCAAAATAATTTGTTATTATTATGCTGAATATGTTTTCATAACTTTGTAATGTTTTTAATTTTAAATGGTTATCGCAGTGGGGGAAGAGATGTTCTTATGGTTTTTATTATTTTTATGTTTTAAACTTTTTTTTTCACTTTTCTGCTTTAATTTTTAGTTCACTTAGGAAACTTGAGCCTGCAACGCTTATGCTAAATACCGCAGTACTACTGTTACCTTTTTGCAGTTTATACCAAAAATCATGGTCTCCTATTAAGCCAAACCTTCACAGGAGTGTAGTTGTACTGTGCTATCGCATTCTTGCCCCTGAAGACAACAATCGTGTTATGTAAATGATGTCATGCGTTTATATACATATATTGCACCATGTGAAGTGTGAGCTATGTCCTGCTTTTTTAGTAGGTATTTTAATATAGACTGTAATATGGTAATTTATAGCGTAAGATATATGTTAGGTTTAGGACATAAGGTAATGACTATAGGGTAAGAGACTTTGGTAAGAATTATAGGTATAATATGTCTAATGTACGTAAATGTAATGCATAATGTTGTGAAGGAAATCTGTCAGCTACAGACATAGGGACAGACATAGTTAAAGTTCAGGACTAGCCCATATTGTAAGGGTGAAACACTAGTAAAACTTGGACTGCTTCCTGGTAGGCAGTCAGATAAGGAAGTTCGTTAACCAAGGTCATCCTGGGAGTTCTCCCGCTGCAGTTAATTAACATACAACCAACACTGAGTACCAAGTCCTTACTATTCTTACACTGGATAACCTCCCATATTTTATGGTTTCCTCTCCCACCAAAATCACTCATTCTTTATGCTGCCCCTTTAGGGTGACCCCCCCCTTCCTGTTGCCCAGTAAATTCTTGTTGCATAGCTAATGTCTTGACTCTCCTGGTCCCCTCAAAAAATGCTAATTTTCCGTAGTCCATTCCTGGTCGATTGCTTCTGTTTCGCATACGGACACCCCCTCCAGTTTTTCACAATTCACAACCCTCGCAGCTGCTTATTTTCCTTTACAAAGCTTCAAACTGACTACACAGAGACAAAGGTTCATCATGTATAGTTGGATTGAACTACATCAGTATTTCCAGAGTAACGTCCCACTGTTGCCAGTCTCATGAGTATGGAAAGGCATTCTTTCTCATCATGAAACTGCCCATCACTGGGTCCCGTTCTCCCCATTGCCACATACCTCTGATGAAGATGTAAAGGCAACCACAACCCGCTTGAACTTCAAGGCCTATGTGCACAATATATACCTGTGCACATCTCTTTACATATCTTAGGCTAGGTTCACATTGCGTTAACAGCAGCTCGTTCAACACATGTGTTAACGGGCTGCTGTTAATGCAAGTGCCAATTTGTCATCACGCTAGCGCAGATAGAGCATCTGCTAGCTCTATCTGCGCTAGCAGTGACGGACCCGGAAACGCTGCAGCCCGCGTCCCAGGGTCCGTCACTCAATGACGGCACACAGCTAGCGCACGCCCATTGTGGGTGTGCGCTAGCGATGCGTCTGTCATAGGAATTAATGGCGGCGTTAACGGACTACGTTACACCGCGTTATGCCACGGTGTAACGTAGTCCATCTAACGGACGCCAATAACGCAGTGTGAACCCAGCCTTAGTCCATGCAATAAAACCGGCACATCTTACAGATGTGCCTTTTCTGGGGTGGCTGGGGGCAGATGTTTTTAGCCAGGGGGGCCAATAACCATGGACCCTCTCTAGGCTATTAATATCTGCCCTCACTCACTGGCTTTCCCTCTCTGGAGGAGAAAATTGTACGGGAGCCCATGCCAGTTTTTTCCGTGAATTAATCCTTTAATTTAACACCTACAGCTCCCAAATTTTACACACACATACTACTAACATTATTAGTGAGGGACATATAAAAATCTAACTGATCTGCAATGATTTACTGTAGGTAAACTATCTAATATATAATTGCCTAGAATACTACTTCCTGCAATTTGTGCCAACTTCCGTGGCTTTGTCCGGAGCTAATGTCCGGAGATAATGTCCGGAGCTAATGTCCGGAGATAATGTCCGGAGCTAATGTCCGGAGATAAGTGACGTCACCAGTGTCCTACACCCAGGCAGAGCACAGGGGCCCCAGGCAGCATATGAGGCCCCAGGCAGAGCACAGTGGCCCCAGGCAGAGCACAGGGGCCCCAGGCAGCATATGGGGCCCCAGGCAGAGCACAGTGGTCCCAGGCAGAGCACAGGGGCCCCAGGCAGCATATGGGGCCCCAGGCAGAGCACAGGGGCCCCAGGCAGCATATGGGGCCCCAGGCAGAGCACAGTGGCCCCAGGCAGCATATTGGGCCCCAGGCAGAGCACAGTGGCCCCAGGCAGAGCACAGGGGCCCCAGGCAGAGCACAGGGGCCCCAGGCAGCATATGGGGCCCCAGGCAGAGCACAGGGGCCCCAGGCAGAGCACAGGGGCCCCAGGCAGCATATGGGGCCCCAGGCAGAGCACAGGGGCCCCAGGCAGCATATGGGGCCCCAGGCAGAGCACAGTGGCCCCAGGCAGAGCACAGGGGCCCCAGGCAGAACATGGGGCCCCAGGCAGAGCACAGCGATATTTTGGACCACTGTGCGGTGTTTCAGACCCCCTGTGTGATGGCTGGGGCCCTGTTCTTAAGTATATTAAAGATTAAAGTAACGTATATTAAAGTATATTATAGATCAAATTTGACACGTTTATGAGCACCATTGAGTGATATACTCAAGAATGACATAATTTTTCAACATTTTATGGTTTCAAACTGTAAACACTCAGAGTTTTTTTTACTTCAACCAGAAAACCTTAACGGTTCATAAAAAACTTGACTGTTCAGGATATGATAAAAGTCATAGTATTCTGAATCTTTAACTTATAAAGATACCTTTACATGGGGTGATTATTGGTTCCAGAGAGGCTTTCGGCCGATAATCGTACACATGGCTGGTGACAGGACAATACAATATAAACGTTCAAAGGTAAACACTGATAACATTAAAATCTAATATATAATTGCCTAGAATACTACTTCCGGCAATTTGTGCCAACTTCCGTGGCTTTGTCCGGAGATAATGTCCGGAGATAAGTGACGTCACCAGCGTCCTACACCCGCTCAGGGTGGACAAAGATATATGCCTTCGTGGTGCGCGGCACTTTTCTGATTGGTTGCCGCCTGCCGCGAGCGACCAATCAGAAATGTGCCGTACTGTCAAGAATTGTCAAGAGCTGGTGAGTGCAGCCATTTTTTGTTCTTTCTTACTATTATTTATTAATTGTATTATTCTTACATTTGAATAAATAAAGTATATATGGATTCTAGACTCCCGATTCTTTAGAATCGGGCTGCCATCTAGTGTCTCATATCCTGTCGGGTTCTGTAGAATCATTGCATTATAATAATTCATTGAATTATCGGCTATTCAGCTATCTAACTCTCTATGAAATATAAAGATATATATATATATATATATCTAATATATAATTGCCTAGAATACTACTTCCTGCAATTTGTGCCAACTTCCGTGGCTTTGTCCGGAGCTATTGTCCGGAGCTATTGTCCGGAGCTAATGTCCGTAGCTAATGTCCGGAGCTAATGTCCGGAGATAAGTGACGTCACCAGTGTCCTACACCCAGGCAGAGCACAGTGGCCCCAGGCAGAGCACAGGGGCCCCAGGCAGAGCACAGGGGCCCCAGGCAGAACATGGGGCCCCAGGCAGAGCACAGGGGCCCCAGGCAGAGCACAGGGGCCCCAGGCAGCATATGGGGCCCCAGGCAGAGCACAGGGGCCCCAGGCAGCATATGGGGCCCCAGGCAGAGCACAGTGGCCCCAGGCAGAGCACACACCAAATCGGAGGCCGAGGGGCCCCGCCAACCAATTCGGAGGCCGAGGAGCCCCGCCCACCAAATCGAAGGCCGAGCGGCCCCGCCCACCAAAGCGGAGGCCGAGGGGCCCGGCCCCGCCCACCAAAGCGGAGGCCGAGGGGCCCCGACCACCACATCAGAGGCAGAGGGACCCCGCCCACCAAATCGGAGGCCGAGGGGCCCCGCCCACCAAAGCGGAGGCTGAGGGTCCCCGACCACCAAATCGGAGGCCGAGGGTCCCTGCCCACCAAATCGGAGGCCGAGGGTCCCCGCCCACCAAATCGGAGGCCGAGGGTCCCCGCCCACCAAATCGGAGGCCGAGAGTCCCCGCCCACCAAATCGGAGGCCGAGGGGCCCCGCCAACCAAATCGGAGGCCGAGGGGCCCCGCCAACCAAATCGGAGGCCGAGGAGCCCCGCCCACCAAATCGAAGGCCGAGCGGCCCCGCCCACCAAAGCGGAGGCCGAGGGGCCCCGCCCACAACATCAGAGGCCGAGGGGCCCCGCCCACCAAATCGGAGGCCGAGGGTCCCCACCCACCAAATCGGAGGCCGAGGGTCCCCGCCCACCAAATCGGAGGCCGAGGGTCCACACCCACCAAATTGGAGGCTGAGGGTCCCCGCCCACCAAATCGGAGGCCGAGGGGCCCCACCAACCAAATCGGAGGCAGAGGGGCCCCGCCCACCAAATCGGAGGCCGAGGGTCCCTGCCCACCAAATCGGAGGCCGAGGGGCCCCGCCAACCAAATCGGAGGCCGAGGGGCCCCGCCCACCAAATCGGAGGCCGAGGGGCCCCGCCCACCAAATCGGAGGCCGAGGGTCCTCGCCCACCAAATCGGAGGATAAGGGGCCCCGCCCACCAAATCGGAGGCCGAGGGGCCCCACCAACCAAATCGGAGGCCGAGGAGCCCCGCCCACCAAATCGAAGGCCGAGCGGCCCCGCCCACCAAAGCGGAGGCAGAGGGACCCCGCCCACCAAATCGGAGGCCGTGGGGCCCCGCCAACCAAAGCGGAGACCAAGGGTCCCCGCCCACCAAATCGGAGGCAGAGGGACCCCGCCCACCAAATCGGAGGCCGAGGGGCCCCGCCCACCAAAGCGGAGGCCGAAGGTCCCCGCCCACCAAATTGGAGGTCGAGGGTCCCCGCCCACCAAATCGGAGGCCGAGGGTCCCCGCCCACCAAATCGGAGGCCGGTCCCCGCCCACCAAATCGGAGGCCGAGGGTCCCCACCCACCAAATCGGAGGACGAGGGGCCCCACCAACCAAATCGGAGGCCGAGGAGCCCCGCCCACCAAAAGTAAGTGCGGCCCCAAAAGTAAGTGCGCCCCCGGGTGCAAATGTAAGTGCGCCCCCGGGTGCAAAAGTAAGTGCGCCCCCGGGTGCAAAAGTAAGTGCGCCTCCGGGTGCGAAAGTAAGTGCGCCCCCGGGTGCAAAAGTAAGCGCGCCCCCGGCCCCGGGTGCAAAAGTAAGCGCGCCCCCCAGTCCCGTGTGTGAAAAGTGCTGCTGTAAAGCTGGTAGCGCTGTTCAAGCACCATGTATTTCCTTCAGGAAATGCCCATCTAATATATAATTGCCTAGAATACTACTTCCTGCAATTTGTGCCAACTTCCGTGGCTTTGTCTGGAGCTAATGTCCGGAGCTAATGTCCGGAGCTAATGTCCGGAGATAAGTGACGTCACCAGTGTCCTACACCCAGGCAGAGCACAGTGGCCCCAGGCAGAGCACAGGGGCCCCAGGCAGCATATGGGGCCCCAGGCAGAGCACAGTGGTCCCAGGCAGAGCACAGGGGCCCCAGGCAGCCTATGGGGCCCCAGGCAGAGCACAGTGGCCCCAGGCAGAGCACAGGGGCCCCAGGCAGCATATGGGGCCCCAGGCAGAGCACAGGGGCCCCAGGCAGAACATGGGGCCCCAGGCAGAGCACAGGGGCCCCAGGCAGAGCACAGGGGCCCCAGGCAGCATATGGGGCCCCAGGCAGAGCACAGGGGCCCCAGGCAGAGCACAGGGGCCCCAGGCAGCATATGGGGCCCCAGGCAGAGCACAGGGGCCCCAGGCAGCATATGGGGCCCCAGGCAGAGCACAGGGGCCCCAGGCAGAACATGGGGCCCCAGGCAGAGCACAGGGGCCCCAGGCAGAGCACAGGGGCCCCAGGCAGCATATGGGGCCCCAGGCAGAGCACAGTGGCCCCAGGCAGAGCACAGGGGCCCCAGGCAGCATATGGGGCCCCAGGCAGAGCACAGTGGTCCCAGGCAGAGCACAGGGGCCCCAGGCAGCCTATGGGGCCGCAGGCAGAGCACAGTGGCCCCAGGCAGAGCACAGTGGCCCCAGGCAGAGCACAGGGGCCCCAGGCAGAACATGGGGCCCCAGGCAGAGCACAGGGGCCCCAGGCAGAGCACAGGGGCCCCAGGCAGCATATGGGGCCCCAGGCAGAGCACAGGGGCCCCAGGCAGAGCACAGGGGCCCCAGGCAGCATATGGGGCCCCAGGCAGAGCACAGGGGCCCCAGGCAGCATATGGGGCCCCAGGCAGAGCACAGTGGCCCCAGGCAGCATATGGGGCCCCAGGCAGAGCACAGTGGCCCCAGGCAGAGCACAGGGGCCCCAGGCAGCTTATGGGGCCCCAGGCAGAGCACAGTGGCCCCAGGCAGAACATGGGGCCCCAGGCAGAGCACAGTGGCCCCAGGCAGAGCACAGGGGCCCCAGGCAGAACATGGGGCCCCAGGCAGAGCACAGGGGCCCAGGCAGAGCACAGGGGCCCCAGGCAGCATATGGGGCCCCAGGCAGAGCACAGGGGCCCCAGGCAGCATATGGGGCCCCAGGCAGAGCACAGTGGCCCCAGGCAGAGCACAGGGGCCCCAGGCAGCATATGGGGCCCCAGGCAGAACACAGTGGTCCCAGGCAGAGCACAGGGGCCCCAGGCAGCCTATGGGGCCCCAGGCAGAGCACAGTGGCCCCAGGCAGAACATGGGGCCCCAGGCAGAGCACAGGGGCCCCAGGCAGAGCACAGTGGCCCCAGGCAGAGCACAGTGGCCCCAGGCGGAGCACAGTGGCCCCAGGCAGAGCACAGGGGCCCCAGGCAGAACATGGGGCCCCAGGCAGAGCACAGTGGCCCCAGGCAGAGCACAGTGGCCCCAGGCAGAGCACAGTGGCCCCAGGCAGAGCACAGGGGCCCCAGGCAGAACATGGGGCCCCAGGCAGAGCACAGGGGCCCCAGGCAGAGCACAGGGGCCCCAGGCAGCATATGGGGCCCCAGGCAGAGCACAGGGGCCCCAGGCAGAGCACAGGGGCCCCAGGCAGCATATGGGGCCCCAGGCAGAGCACAGGGGCCCCATGCAGCATATGGGGCCCCAGGCAGAGCACAGTGGCCCCAGGCAGCATATGGGGCCCCAGGCAGAGCACAGTGGCCCCAGGCAGAGCACAGGGGCCCCAGGCAGCTTATGGGGCCCCAGGCAGAGCACAGTGGCCCCAGGCAGAACATGGGGCCCCAGGCAGAGCACAGTGGCCCCAGGCAGAGCACAGGGGCCCCAGGCAGAACATGGGGCCCCAGGCAGAGCACAGGGGCCCAGGCAGAGCACAGGGGCCCCAGGCAGCATATGGGGCCCCAGGCAGAGCACAGGGGCCCCAGGCAGCATATGGGGCCCCAGGCAGAGCACAGTGGCCCCAGGCAGAGCACAGGGGCCCCAGGCAGCATATGGGGCCCCAGGCAGAACACAGTGGTCCCAGGCAGAGCACAGGGGCCCCAGGCAGCCTATGGGGCCCCAGGCAGAGCACAGTGGCCCCAGGCAGAACATGGGGCCCCAGGCAGAGCACAGGGGCCCCAGGCAGAGCACAGTGGCCCCAGGCAGAGCACAGTGGCCCCAGGCGGAGCACAGTGGCCCCAGGCAGAGCACAGGGGCCCCAGGCAGAACATGGGGCCCCAGGCAGAGCACAGTGGCCCCAGGCAGAGCACAGTGGCCCCAGGCAGAGCACAGTGGCCCCAGGCAGAGCACAGGGGCCCCAGGCAGAACATGGGGCCCCAGGCAGAGCACAGGGGCCCCAGGCAGAGCACAGGGGCCCCAGGCAGCATATGGGGCCCCAGGCAGAGCACAGGGGCCCCAGGCAGAGCACAGGGGCCCCAGGCAGCATATGGGGCCCCAGGCAGAGCACAGGGGCCCCATGCAGCATATGGGGCCCCAGGCAGAGCACAGTGGCCCCAGGCAGCATATGGGGCCCCAGGCAGAGCACAGTGGCCCCAGGCAGAGCACAGGGGCCCCAGGCAGCTTATGGGGCCCCAGGTAGAGCACAGTGGCCCCAGGCAGAACATGGGGCCCCAGGCAGAGCACAGTGGCCCCAGGCAGAGCACAGGGGCCCCAGGCAGAACATGGGGCCCCAGGCAGAGCACAGGGGCCCAGGCAGAGCACAGGGGCCCCAGGCAGCATATGGGGCCCCAGGCAGAGCACAGGGGCCCCAGGCAGCATATGGGGCCCCAGGCAGAGCACAGTGGCCCCAGGCAGAGCACAGGGGCCCCAGGCAGCATATGGGGCCCCAGGCAGAACACAGTGGTCCCAGGCAGAGCACAGGGGCCCCAGGCAGCCTATGGGGCCCCAGGCAGAGCACAGTGGCCCCAGGCAGAACATGGGGCCCCAGGCAGAGCACAGGGGCCCCAGGCAGAGCACAGGGGCCCCAGGCAGCATATGGGGCCCCAGGCAGAGCACAGTGGTCCCAGGTAGAGCACAGGGGCCCCAGGCAGCCTATGGGGCCCCAGGCAGAGCACAGGGGCCCCAGGCAGCATATGGGGCCCCAGGCAGCGCACAGGGGCCCCAGGCAGCATATGGGGCCCCAGGCAGAGCGCAGTGGCCCCAGGCAGAGCACAGGGGCCCCAGGCAGAACATGGGGCTCCAGGCAGAGCACAGGGGCCCCAGGCAGCATATGGGGCCCCAGGCAGAGCACAGGGGCCCCAGGCAGCATATGGGGCCCCAGGCAGAGCACAGCGATATTTTGGACCACTGTGCGGTGTTTCAGACCCCCTGTGTGATGTCTGGGGCCCTGTTCTTAAGTATATTAAAGATTAAAGTAACGTACACTCACCGGCCACTTTATTAGGTACACCATGCTAGTAACGGGTTGGACCCCCTTTTGCCTTCAGAACTGCCTCAATTCTTCGTGGCATAGATTCAACAAGGTGCTGGAAGCATTCCTCAGAGATTTTGGTCCATATTGACATGATGGCATCACACAGTTGCCGCAGATTTGTCGGCTGCACATCCCAAAGATGCTCCATACAAGGCAGGATGGATCCATGCTTTCATGTTGTTTACGCCAAATTCTGACCCTACCATCCGAATGTCGCAGCAGAAATCGAGACTCATCAGACCAAGCAACGTTTTTCCAATCTTCTACTGTCCAATTTCGATGAGTTTGTACAAATTGTAGCCTCAGTTTCCTGTTCTTAGCTGAAAGGAGTGGTACCCGGTGTGGTCTTCTGCTGCTGTAGCCCATCTGCCTCAAAGTTCGACGCACTGTGCGTTCAGAGATGCTCTTAGGCCTACCTTGGTTGTAACGGGTGGAGATTTGAGTCACTGTTGCCTTTCTATCAGCTCGAACCAGTCTGCCCATTCTCCTCTGACCTCTGGCATCAACAAGGCATTTCCGCCCACAGAACTGCCGCTCACTGGATTTTTTTTCTTTTTCGGACCATTCTCTGTAAACCCTAGAGATGGTTGTGCGTGAAAATCCCAGTAGATCAGCAGTTTCTGAAATACTCAGACCAGCCCTTCTGGCACCAACAACCATGCCACGTTCAAAGGCACTCAAATCACCTTTCTTCCCCATACTGATGCTCGGTTTGAACTGCAGGAGATTGTCTTAACCATGTCTACATGCCTAAATGCACTGAGTTGCCGCCATGTGATTGGCTGATTAGAAATTAAGTGTTAACAAGAAGTTGGACAGGTGTACCTAATAAAGTGGCCGGTGAGTGTATATATATATATATATATATATATACAGAAATCCTTGGCCCCCCACATATATTTGGGACACCAATGGGGGCAGTATTTATGTGGAATACATGTGGGGGATTATATATGTACTGTAGATATATATATTCGCATACATGGGCTAACATGCTACATGTATATCTCTCTTTATATATATGTCCATATGTCCATCTCCCTTTTTATGAAGGAGGGCAGCATACGCACCCTGGACAAATTAAGAGTGAGGGCTGCATGATGACCCTCTAAAAATTAGTAGTGAGAGCCACCATTTTACACTTTAATAATATGTCTGAGGCCCCATGTTGATCCTGTAGAAATTGTGAGCAAGTGCCACATATTGACCCTGTAAAAATTTAGAGAGGGAGCTGTTGGATGACTGTTATGATCCTTAGTGGCTGAGGATCACGAATAGACCAGCAAGTGATTAAACTAAGGACGAGCTCTAGGGAGATGGTAACTGGACTGATCGCAAATCTGAACCTATCCAAAACAACTAGAGGTAGCCGGTGAACGTGCCTAAAAAATTCTTAGACGTCTCGAGCCAGCCTGAGGAACTAGCTACCCCTAAAGAGAAAGAAAGACCTCGCTTGCCTCCAGAGAAATAATCCCCAAAGATATAGAAGCCCCCAACAAATATTAACGGTGAAGTAAGAAGAAGGCACATACATAGGGAGGAAATCAGATTCAGCAAAAGAGGCCCACTAGTACTAGAAAGCAGAAAATAGAGCAGGGGTCTATGCGATCAATAAAAAACCCTTACAAAATATCCATCCTGAGATTTCAAGAACCCACATACCAACTAACGGTGTGTGGGGAGAAACTCAGCCCACTAGAGCAACCAGCAAGTGAGGGAATTACATTTTAGCAAGCTGGAACAGAAAACATGATAAACACTGCTGATCAAAAAATGAGCAAACAAAACTTAGCTTATCCTGGATGGACTGGGAGCAAGGTAGTCAGAAGGAATCTGAGTAGCACTGATTACATCGACAGCCGGCCACAAGTGGAAGTAAAACAGAGCTATATAGGAACCTCCCAGAGGATAACGAACCAGCTGATAGCCAGAGACCAGCAGGATAACAAACAAAGCCACCAGGGGGAGCCCAAAGCAAAAGTCACACCATACCACCAGTGACCACAAGAGGGAGCCCGAAAACAGAGTTCACAACAGTACCCCCCCCTTAAGGAGGGGTCACCGAACCCTCATGAAAACCCCCAGGGCGATCAGGATGAGCCACATGGAAGGCACGAACCAAATCGGCCGCATGAACATCAGAGGCGACAACCCAAGAATTATCCTCCTGACCATAGCCCTTCCACTTGACCAAATACTGGAGCCTCCGTCTAGAAACACGAGAATCCAAGATCTTCTCCACCACGTATTCCAATTCTCCCTCAACCAGCACCGGGGCAGGAGGCTCAACCGGAGGAACCACAGGTACCACATACCTCCGCAACAACGAGCGATGGAACACATTATGAATAGCAAATGATGCCGGGAGGTCCAGACGGAATGACACAGGGCCAAGGACTTCCAGAATCTTATAAGGACTGATAAACCGAGGCTTGAACTTAGGAGAGGAGACCTTCATAGGAACGAAGCGAGAAGACAACCACACCAAGTCCCCAACGCGAAGTCGGGGACCCACACAGCGACGGCGGTTGGCAAAGAGCTGAGCCTTCTCTTGTGACAACTTCAAATTGTCCACCACATGATTCCAAATCTGATGCAACCTATCCACCACAACATCCACTCCAGGACAGTCAGACGGCTCCACCTGATCCGAGGAAAAACGAGGATGAAACCCCGAATTACAAAAAAAAGGAGAAACCAAAGTAGCAGAACTAGCCCGATTATTAAGGGCAAACTCGGCCAACGGTAAAAAAGTAACCCAGTCGTCCTGGTCAGCAGAAACAAAACATCTTAAATAAGTCTCCAAGGTCTGATTAGTTCGCTCGGTTTGGCCATTCGTCTGAGGATGGAAGGCCGACGAAAAAGACAATTCAATGCCCAACTTAGCACAAAAGGTCCGCCAAAATCTAGACACAAACTGGGATCCTCTGTCAGAAACAATGTTCTCAGGAATCCCGTGCAAACGAACCACATTTTGAAAAAACAGTGGAACCAACTCGGAGGAGGAAGGCAACGTAGGCAAGGGCACCAAATGGACCATCTTAGAAAATCGATCACACACCACCCAGATGACAGACATTCTCTGAGAGACAGGGAGATCTGAAATAAAATCCATGGAAATGTGCGTCCAAGGCCTCTTCGGGACAGGCAAAGGTAACAGCAAACCACTGGCACGAGAACAGCAAGGCTTCGCCCGAGCACAAATTCCACAAGACTGCACAAAGGAACGCACATCCCGCGACAAGGAAGGCCACCAAAAAGACCTGGCCACCAAGTCTCTGGTACCAAATATTCCAGGATGGCCCGACAACACCGAAGAATGAACCTCGGAGATGACTCTGTTGGTCCATCTATCCGGGACAAACAGTCTCTCCGGTGGACAGCGGTCAGGTCTATCCGCCTGAAACTCTTGCAGCACACGTCGCAAATCTGGGGAGATGGCCGACAAAATCACCCCTTCTCTAAGGATACCAGCCGGCTCTGAATCTCCAGGAGAGTCAGGCACAAAACTCCTAGAAAGAGCATCAGCTTTCACATTCTTCGAACCCGGCAGGTACGAGACCATGAAATCAAACGAGAGAAAAACAACGACCAACGAGCCTGTCTGGGATTCAGCCGCTTGGCCGACTCGAGATAAATCAAATTCTTGTGGTCAGTCAAGACCACCACACGATGTTTAGCTCCCTCGAGCCAATGTCGCCGCTCCTCAAATGCCCACTTCATAGCCAACAGCTCCCGATTACCGACATCATAATTCCGCTCGGCAGGCGAAAACTTTCTTGAAAAGAAAGCACATGGCTTCATCACAGAGCCATCGGGGCTTCTCTGCGACAAAACAGCCCCCGCTCCAATCTCGGAAGCATCAACCTCCACCTGGAAGGGAAGTGAGACATCTGGCTGACATAAGACCGGAGCCGAAGAAAACCGACGCTTCAGCTCCCGAAAGGCCTCCACAGCCGCAGAAGACCAATTAGTCACATCAGAACCCTTCTTGGTCAAATCCGTCAAAGGCTTAACAACGCCAGAAAAATTAGCTATGAAGCGACGGTAAAAATTAGCAAAACCCAAGAACTTCTGAAGACTCTTAACAGATGTAGGCTGCGTCCAGTCATGAATAGCCTGAACCTTGACTGGGTCCATCTCAATAGTAGAAGGAGAAAAAATGAAACCCAAAAAAGAAATCTTCTGGACTCCAAAAAGACATTTTGAGCCCTTCACAAATAAAGCATTGTCACGTAGGACCTGAAAGACCATCCTGACCTGCTTAACATGAGACTCCCAATCATCCGAAAAAACCAGAATATCATCCAGATACACAATCATAAACTTATCCAGATATTCACGGAAGATGTCATGCATAAAGGACTGAAAGACTGAAGGAGCATTAGAAAGTCCAAAAGGCATCACCAAGTACTCAAAATGGCCTTCAGGCGTATTAAATGCAGTTTTCCATTCATCACCCTGTTTTATACGCACAAGGTTATACGCACCACGAAGATCTATCTTGGTGAATCAACTAGACCCCCTAATGCGAGCAAACAAATCAGTTAACAATGGCAAAGGATACTGAAATTTGACCGTGATTTTATTCAAAAGGCGATAATCAATACAGGGTCTCAGGGAACCATCCTTTTTAGCCACAAAAAAGAATCCTGCACCAAGAGGGGATGAGGACGGGCGAATATGTCCCTTCTCTAAAGACTCCTTTATATAACTCCGCATGGCAGCATGCTCCGGCACAGATAAATTGAAAAGTTGTCCCTTAGAAAACTTACTACCAGGAATCAAATTTATAGCACAATCACAGTCCCTATGAGGAGGTAGAGAATTGAGTTTGGGCTCCTCAAATACATCCTGGTAGTCTGACAAAAACGTAGGGACTTCAGAAGGAGTGGACGAAGCAATTGACACCACAGGAGCGTCACCATGAATTCCCTGACAACCCCAACTTGACACCGACATAGCTTTCCAATCCAGGACTGGATTATGAGTCTGCAACCATGGTAGACCCAACACGACGACATCATGCAAATTATGCAGTACAAGAAAGCGAATCACCTCCTGATGAACAGGAGTCATGCACATGGTCACTTGTGTCCAGTACTGAGGTCTATTCGTAGCCAATGGTGTAGAATCAATTCCCCTTAGTGGAATAGGGAATTTTAAAGGCTCCAAATCAAAACCACAGCGCCTGGCAAATGACCAATCCATCAGACTCAGGGCGGCACCTGAATCTACAAAAGCATTAACCGGGTAAGATGACAGGGAACAAATCAGGGTAACAGACAAAATGAACTTAGGCTGTAAAGTACCAATGGTGACAGATTTATCAACCTTTTTTTTGCGCTTAGAGCATGCTGAGATAACATGAGCTGAGTCACCACAGTAAAAGCACAACCCATTTTGCCGTCTATAATTTTGCCGTTCACTTCTGGTCAGAATTCTGTCACATTGCATAGATTCAGGTGTCTGTTCAGAAGACACCGCCAAATGGTGCACAGGTTTGCGCTCCCGCAAACGCAGATCAATCTGAATGGCCAGAGTCATTGACTCATTCAGACCTGCAGGCGTAGGGAACCCCACCATGACATTCTTAATGGCTTCAGAAAGACCTTCTCTGAAATTTGCAGCCAGGGCACACTCATTCCACTGAGTAAGCACCGACCATTTCCAAAATTTCTGGCAGTACACCTCTGCTTCATCTTGCCCCTGCGAGAGGGCCAATAACGTTTTTTCAGCCTGGTTCTCAAGATTAGGTTCCTCATAGAGCAATCCAAGGGCTAGAAAAAACGCATCTACACTAAGCAATGCAGGATCCCCTGGCGCCAATGCAAAGGCCCAATCTTGGGGGTCACCACGCAAAAAGGAAATGATAATCTTAACTTGATGAACGGCATCACCAGAGGAACGAGGTTTCAAAGAAAGAAACAACTTACAATTGTTCCTAAAATTCAGGAACCTAGATCTATCTCCAGAAAACAACTCCGGAATAGGTATTCTAGGCTCTGACATAGGACTGTGAACAACAAAATCCTGAATACTTTGAACCCTAGCAGCAAGATGATCCAGACTGGAAGCCAAGCTCTGGATATCCATGTCAGCAGCTGAACTCAGAGCCACACCAAGATTAAGAGGAGGAGAGAAGCTAGCCACAGCAGCTAGACACACAGCAACAACAACAACAACAACAAAAAAAATTCTCTAGGCTTCTTTTCTCCTGCTTCTGCCATGCAATTAACACTTTACTGGCCGGCTGTACTGTTATGATCCTTAGTGGCTGAGGATCACGAATAGACCAGCAAGTGATTAAACTAAGGACGAGCTCTAGGGAGATGGTAACTGGACTGATCGCAAATCTGAACCTATCCAAAACAACTAGAGGTAGCCGGTGAACGTGCCTAAAAAATTCTTAGACGTCTCGAGCCTGCCTGAGGAACTAGCTACCCCTAAAGAGAAAGAAAGACCTCGCTTGCCTCCAGAGAAATAATCCCCAAAGATATAGAAGCCCCCAACAAATATTAACGGTGAAGTAAGAAGAAGGCACATACATAGGGATGAAATCAGATTCAGCAAAAGAGGCCCACTAGTACTAGAAAGCAGAAAATAGAGCAGGGGTCTATGCGATCAATAAAAAACCCTTACAAAATATCCATCCTGAGATTTCAAGAACCCACACACCAACTAACGGTGTGTGGGTAGAAACTCAGCCCACTAGAGCAACCAGCAAGCGAGGGAATTACATTTTAGCAAGCTGGAACAGAAAACATGATAAACACTGCTGATCAAAAAATGAGCAAACAAAACTTAGCTTACCCTGGATGGACTGGGAGCAAGGTAGTCAGAAGGAATCTGAGTAGCACTGATTACATCGACAGCCGGCCACAAGTGGAAGTAAAACAGAGCTATATAGGAACCTCCCAGAGGATAACGAACCAGCTGATAGCCAGAGACCAGCAGGATAACAAACAAAGCCACCAGGGGGAGCCCAAAGCAAAAGTCACACCATACCACCAGTGACCACAAGAGGGAGCCCGAAAACAGAGTTCACAACAGATGACCCTCTAAAAATTTAGAGTGTGGACCCCATCATGACGCTGTGCATATGGTGAAGGAGGAGGAAGAGGACAAGAAAAAGAAGAAACCATGAACTGTATACAGTATGTGGCACCCCAAGAGTCCGGTTGCCACAGTGGCATTGCCTCCCTCATAGGGGGTGATGTCATGACTGGAAGCAAGGAGGGGTCCCCTTACCAGGTAACACCAGCATCCAACACTTTTTCCTACTCCAGATCATGAAGGGGGAGCTCTAACACCTAGTTTCAGGGGAGCTTCCCTGTAAGTTTCTGGCCTGAAGGTGGAGTTAGACAGTCTGAGTCTGAGGGAGAGAGAGAGGAGAGAAGTCGAGAAGAGCCTGGGGAGTGGGGAGTGGAGCTGTGGCCAAGCTCACCCCAGAGCTGAGCGCCCCAAAACCGGACTCCGGAGTCTGTGGTTGCTCGGGTACAGAAGTCCCGGCAGCTAAATCTGGAGGGCAGGAGACTGCAGGTCTCCTGGCCCATCTAACACCCAGTGGCAGAGCAGCATATCAGAGCACGGAGCCGCCACCAAGGAGCGACACCTGGAATAGGCTCAAGCGGCCTGCCATGCGGGTAACGTTTTATACAAACTGACAGACAGCGAGAGGAACTTGAGCAGAGCCAAAAGCAGCAAGGACCTAAGAGAACAGCGCAATAGGAAGGCCTCCAAACCTGTTATGATCTGGTGGCCTAGGAGCAGCATGGATGAGTTCTGGAGTAGGTGGCCTCTATACTGACCGCAGACCCTGAACTTAACACCGTAACTATAAGTAGCCGTGGGATGTTCCTGTCACTCCCTCGACACCTCGTCACAGCCGGAGGACTAATTACCCCTAAAGAAAGAAACAGGAAAACTATCTTGCCTCAGAGAAAATCCCCAAAGGAAAGACAGCCCCCCACAAATATTGACTGTGAGAGGAGAGGGAAATTACAAACGCAGAGTGAAAACAGAATTTAGCAAAGGAGGCCACGCTACCTAGAAAGAAAAGACAGGACAGAGTACTGTGCGGTCAGTATTAAAATACTACAAAAATCCACCACAGAGAATACAGAAATCTCCACACCTAACTAAAGGCATGGAGGGTAACTCTGCGACTCCAGAGCTTCCAGCTTGGCTGAATAAATCCTTACACAGACAAAGCTGGACAAGAAAAAACATAGCAATTCACTGAACTATAAAGTCCACCGCATGTGGACTGCAAAAACAAAGCCAGGACTTATCTTTAATGATTTGGACAATCCAGCAGGAGAAACCAAGCAGAGATGTGAATCCTCCAGAAAAACAATAGACAACTGGCACTCACTAAAGGGTGAAGCCAGACTAAATAGCCCCGTCCAAAGTGGAAGCACCTGATGACTGCTGTGAAGGACAAACAGCAGCACTACCACTTATAACCACCGGAGGGAGCCCAAGAGCAGAACCCACAACAGAATTCACAACACAAACCCACCTAGCTAGGTGGATCCTAAGTTGCTTCCAGGCTACCTGGACCCCCATCATCACCTGTAACCCATGCCCCGGACTGCACCTTCAACTACCAAGTAAAGGTAAAGAAAACTACAGTCCTTGTGTCCTCCAGTCATCACTCTCAGTACTGCTTCCCAACGTCCACGATCTCTTACAATTATAACCCCATTCAACCTGTGGGGAGCAGGACCATCTCAGCTGCATCACCATCGACCCCAGCGTCAGCCATTCATTACCGAACACCACAGGTGGCGTCACGTTAAATCCCTTACAAACTTTTCCTCATCATTTTTATTGCATTCCCAGGGCCATGGACTGGGTCACAACCGTGACAACTCCCTGAAGAACTTTCCGAACCGGCTCCAAGTACCCCATGGCCCTAGTGGGCATCGCATATACCCTTTTTAGATTGGAAGGAGTGCATGGGAATATACCAGAAAAAAGGAACATTTGAATTGGCTTTATGTTCCGCTGCTGTCATCCAGTAGGGTTGAGAAGTCTTCCCAATCCAGGCCTTTTTCATTTTGATAAGAGTCAGCCTGTCAGCATTTTCAATTGACAGGAGGCACTAAAAACCCTCTCCGACAAAAAGCTTGTGGCAGGGCAGGCATAGCGGAACAGTTCACGACATGTGTCCAGCTTAGATACCCAATAGTTGTACGGCACAGAGGAATCACGGATGATGCTAGAATGGTCAGCTATGTACTCCTTCACCATCTTTTCCACCCTTGTCAGACTATCCCAGCCTGGGCGCTGTGAGGGTCTAATGAAACTGTCCCATCCCAGACCTTTGATAGTGTTTCCCTGACTCTGTTGGACCTGGGGTGTGTCTCCTTCATTTCTCATGCTTGGTTGCCCAAGGATCTATGACCTCTGCCGCCAGCTTTGTCAGATGGGAATTTTTGTACTAATTGTTCGACTAGGGCCTTCTTGTAGTGTACCATATTATTAGCTCTTTCTGCCACAGGAAGGAGAGATGGAAAGTTCTCTTTATATCGTGGGTCAAGAAGGCTGAACAACCAGTGATTGGTATTCGCCAAAATGCGTATAATGTGAGGGTCACCGGAAAGGCAGAGGGACATAAAGTCAGCCATGTGTGCCAGACTCCCATCAGGCAAGACTTCCCTGTCCCACCAGGGGGGCATCGCCTCCTCCCTCTCCTCCTCTTCAGCCCATCTACGCTGAACAGATGGAATGAAGCTGGTGTGGGTAGTATCTACTGTAGTGCAGGCAACCATCTCCTGTCTCTCCTCCTCATTATCACTAGTGTTGAGCGATACCGTCCGATACTTGAAAGTATCGGTATCGGATAGTATCGGCCGATACCCGAAAAGTATCGGATATCGCCGATACCCGATACCAATACAAGTCAATGGGACACCAAGTATCGGAAGGTATCCTGATGGTTCCCAGGGTCTGAAGGAGAGGAAACTCTCCTTCAGGCCCTGGGATCCATATTACTGTGTAAAATAAAGAATTAAAATAAAAAATATTGATATACTCACCTCTCCGGAGGCCCCTGGACATCACCGCTGATAACCGGCAGCCTTCTTTGCTTAAAATGAGCGCGTTTAGGGCCTTCCATGACGTCACGGCTTCTGATTGGTCGCGTGCCGCTCATGTGACCGCCACACGACCAATCACAAGCCGCGACGTCATTCTCAGGTCCTAAATTCCTAGAAGGAGGAGTTTAGGGCCTGAGAATGACGTCGCGGCTTGTGATTGGTTGCGTGGCGGTCACATGAGCGGCACGCGACCAATCAGAAGCCGTGACGTCATGGAAGGCCCTAAACGCGCTCATTTTAAGCAAAGAAGGCTGCCGGTTACCAGCGGTGATGTCCAGGGGCCTCCGGAGAGGTGAGTATATCAATATTTTTTATTTTAATTCTTTATTTTACACAGTAATATGGATCCGATACCGATTCCCGATACCACAAAAGTATCGGATCTCGGTATCGGAATTCCGATACCGCAAGTATCGGCCGATACCCGATACTTGCGGTATCGGAATGCTCAACACTAATTATCACCCAATCTGTGCTGAGAAGATGAGATGAGGCTGAGCTGGGTAGTATCACCTTGTGTACTTTCTTCCTCCATCTCTACCTGGTCCACATGCAAAGATTCCTCTGTAATTGTGAGTAGCGTGCGTTTGAGTAGACACAAAAGCGGGATGGTTATGCTGACATCATCACTGCTCACCATCTTGGTTGATTCCTCAAAGTTTTGTAGAACCTCACAGATGTCAGACATCCATGCCCACTCAGCTGTTTTATGCGGAGACTGACTGGAATACCAATGGGCATGTTGTAGTTGGTATTCATCTACTGCCCACCGCTGCTCACAAAGCCTTGCCAACATATGTAATGTGGAGTTCCAGAGCGTGGTCATATCATACATCAGTCGGTGAGCTGGCATTTGCAAGTGCTGCTGTAGCACTGCCAGACTGGCAGCAGCTGTAGCTGACTTGCGGAAATGAGACCACATACAGCGTACCTTCACAAGTACCTCATGCAAATCTGGGTAGGTTTTCAAAAACCACTGAACCACTAAGTTGAGAACATGGGCCAGGCATAGTACATGTGCAAGCTTACCAAGCTTCAGAGCTGCCACCAGGGTACGGCCATTATTACACACGACCATGAGTGTGTGATAATGGCTAGATCTGTCTGGTCTGTTATACCTTTCCACAACTCTGCGGCGGTGTGTGGGGGTTTGTCACTTAAATAAATTAGTTTTAACAGAGCGATTCACTGAGGCAGTGCTGTAGTGCTTCCAGCTTGTGATGGATATGAACGTCATGCTCGAGATGATAATTTGGAGATAGAGGCTAAGGAACGGGTGGGGGGAGTAATTGTAGAAGAAATTCTGATGAAACTAAGGCTTGCAATCCTCAGCATCGATAGCATGTGTGTCGTCCCAGAATCCGACTCGGTCCTGCCCAACACAGGGTTCACCCAGTGCACCGTTAGGGTAATGTAGCGTCCCTGGCTACAAGCGCTTGTCCACATGTCGGTCGTTAAGTGGACCTTCCTAGTAACTGCATTGGTCAGGGCATGGGTAATGTTATAGGATGTGAGTCGCCTGCCTGGGCAGTGGGCTACTCGGTACCAGGTCCGGTCACTCTTAAAGGGGATGTAACCGTGGCTGCGACCCGGTCCGTGGCCCTGGGTGCTCACTTAAAGGGGGAACGGACTTTAAGGGGAATTTTGGTGATAAAGTCTATTTGCGATACCACCTGTGGTTTTCGGTCAGTAGGGACCGACGCCGCTTAAAGGGGTCCTCTGGGGTGATGGTATGGTGGCTGGATGGTGATGCTTCCCACAGGTGAAGCGGGGTCTCCAGTGCTCCCAAGGTGTATGGCAGAGGTGATACTTTTCCAGTAAATAAGTGGAGGACACAGTGTTGTAAAGTCTTTACCTGGTTTACTGGTGGTAGTAGTCCACAGTCCAGGGTACCAGGTACAGGTGTCCCGTGGTCTGGCCGGCTCGGAGGCAGTGGGAGAATCTCCTTCCCAGTTGAGGTCCATGAGCCTTTCCTCCTTGCGCTGTTGTATGTGGTCCCTGCTGCCTGAAGCTTTCTGGCAAAGTCCTCTTTTCCCCTGTCCTGGAACAGGTACCTGCATGACGGGCAGCTTGAGCCGATTCACAGGGACTCTATCATGCTCCAGGCTCCTCAGGTGCTGCTGCGTCTCAGGTGTGGTGCGGGCCGATCACTTAAAGTTCTTAGCCCTCCGGTTCTGCTAAGTGTCCTAGAGTCCCACTAAAGCCTCGGGCTCACGGTATCCGGTTGCTGCGCTCTGGCTCTGAGGGTGCCCGGTCGCAGTTCCCCTCAGAGCTCTTTATCTCTCCTCTGCTCCTTTCCTCTGTAGCTCCACCACATTCAACCCCTCGGGTTATCTCCCTTTCCAGAGGCTGCAGCTCCCCCGTGGCTGCTAGGCCTCCCAGTCTGTTCCAGACGTCCGCCTATCTCTCCCTCCTGGAGACTCTCTGCCTACTCACTGACTCCTCCTCCAGACCAGGATGCCTATAGCTAAGGGAAGCTCCCCTGATTCCGGGTCCTGAACTCCCCCTTCCGGCCTGGATTTGGAATGTGTTGTGTGGGTGCCTTACTGGGTAAAGAGAATTCCATTGCCTCCAAGCATAATATTACCCTCCCAGAAGGGAAGGCAACATCAATGTAACAACCGGTTATCTGGGGTGTTACAGATGTGTGCAATATTTCCAAGGTCAGCAGTCTTGAAATATGCCCTTTAATGTTTGTGCCTGTGTGTGGGCAGCTGGCTATTTTCGTTTTCATTCCAAGGTCTCCACTGAGACAAAGAATTGGGCATGGTTGCTGATGGTGCTTGCAAATGTGCAATGACAGGTGCAGGGCGGGAGGCACCCAGCCTGTGTCCTGAACAGGAGATTGTCAAGCAAATGACTGTTGTTTTAACATCAGAACTTTCTTTGAAAAAATCACTAGACTGGGGAATACCTAACACTTGGCCTGGGAACTTGCCGCATGTGGGAGCTCTGGGGACCAGTTACCCGCCTTCTCCCTCTGACCACCCCACTGCCTCTTCCTGCCTGTTGTGGTGTTGTGTATCGCTTTCTTTCTGCTCTGCTGTGCTAGATCTGCACAGAGTTTAACTGTATCGGTGAAATGTGCACACGCTGATACACGTAAAAGCAGCATAGCTTTGGATGGGCCCCTCAGAGCACCCTCTGCCCCCCCTCCCCCCAGTAGCTAAGCTACTGGGCAACTCCCTTACTGAATTTAACCTCTGATTCTCAATGCCATTGATTATTCTTCTTATGTAACAATTAATTGTCATTATCCTACCTTCTCTTATACAATTAAGAGTAATTATTGTTGAAAAGCAAAATTATATTTCTTTGATATGTAAATTGAAATGTCAAGTGTAATTACATTTTTATTTTTATTTTAAATGTAAAACTGTAAATAGGTAGCTTTTTTATAAATAGTGAAAGTTATGTAATATTTTTTACATATGGCAGTATTCTAGTAGTTATATTCTTATACATATTTTTACCTATTTTGTTACATTACATTTGTTTTCAAATATTTTTGTAATCTGGTTTGTGTGTGATGTATTAGCAATAAGTAGTCTAAGTTAGTGAAGTGAAGTGAGACAAATTTAGACATAAATCAAATTTATGGGATCAAATAAGTAAAAATTGCCATGTGTATGTATTCACTCTTTCGCTAAGAAGCTCCTAAACATTTCTGGTGCAAGCAATTACCTTCCTAAGTGACTTGGTTAGTGAAAGGAAGCCCACCTGTGTGCAATCTAAGCCTCACATGCTCTGTCAGTATACACACACCTTTTCTGAAAGGCCACAGAGGCAGCAACACCATTAACCAAGAGGCACCACTAAACAACACCATGAAGACCAAGGAGATCTCCAAAGAAGTCAGGAACAGGAAAATTGATGAGAAGTACAAGTCAGGGTTGTGTTATCAAAAAATATCCCAATCTCTGATTATAATAATGATGATAATAATAATAATAATAATAATTTTATTTATATAGCGCCAACATATTCCACAGCGCTTTACAATTATAGAGGGGATTTGTACAGACAATAGACATTACAGCATAACAATAATCCATTATCCATATCAAATCCATTATCTTTAAATGGAAAGAACATGTACTACAACAAACCTGCCAAGACAGGGCCGCCCACCAAAACTCTCAGCCCGGGCAAGAAGGGCATTAATCAGAGAGACAGCACAGGGAATAAAGGTAACCCTGAAGAAGTTGCAGAGTTCCCAAGGAGAGATTCGAGTATCTGTCCATTTGACCACAATAAGCCGTACACTCCATAGAGGTGGCCTTTATGGAAGAATGGGCAGAAAAAGCCATAACTTACACACAAAAATTGTAAGGGTCATTTTGACTTTGTCAAAAGACATGTAGTAGACTCCCCAAATGTTTGGAGGAAAGTGCTGTGGTCAGATGAGATCAGAATTGACCACCAAGGTAAATGCTATGTCTGGCGCCAAATCAACATAGCTCATCAGCCCAAGAACATCATTCCCACAGTGAAACATAGTGGTGGTATCATCATGCTGTGGGGATGTTTTTCGGCAGCAGGGAAAGGGAAAATGGTTCAAGTCGAGGCAAAGATGGATGGTGATAAATACAGTGATATTATTGAGCAAAACATGTTTCAGTCTGTCAGTGATTTGAGACTGGGACAGAGGTTCACCTTCCAACAAGACAATGACCCAAAGCATGCTGCTAAAGCAATACTCGAGTGGTTTTAGGGGAAACGAGTAAATGTTTTGGAGAGACCTAGTTAAAGCCCAGAACTTAATCCAATTGAGAATCTGTGGTCAGACTTGAAGATTGCTTTTCACCAAATGAAACTATCTAATTTGAAGGAGCTGGAACTGTTTTGCCTTGAGAAATGGGGAAATATCCCAGTGGCAAGATATGGAAAGCTCACAGAGACATATCCAAAGCGGCTTGCAGTTGTAATTGCCACAAAAGGAGGCTCTTAAAAGTTAGGACTTTAGAGGGGTGAATAGTTATGCACACTGATGTTTACTGTTATTTTGTCTCATTTGCTATTTGCATTACTATAAAAAGAAACCCAAGTGTTCACAGTTGTAGGCATGTTGTGTACATGAACTGAGGCAAACCTTAAAAAAGCCAGGGAAGTTCTATGTCGTGAGGTAGCAAAACGTGACAAAATGCCAAGGGAGTACAATACGTTTGCAAGCCACTGTAGGGACAGTATTATAGTAGTTATATTCTTGTACATAGGGGCAGTATTATAGTAGTTACAGGTGCTTCTCACAAAATTAGAATAAAATAAAAAAGTTAATTTATTTCAGTTCATCAATACAAAAAGTGAAACTCATATATTATATAGAGTCATTACAGAGTGATCTCTTTCAAGTGTTTACAGTTAGTCCTCGGGTTACAACGGTCTCAAGTTACATCGTTTCGTGGTTACAACGCTTTATACGACGCCTCATTCCGACTTACACGGTTTTGCGTCGTAAGTCGAACTACATGCAACTACGTGCTGTGGCAGAAGAATAGAGTCCAGTACTGTACACTGTACCCAGTTACACGAGGAAAACGAGTCTCCTGCACGCCATAACACCCTAATTATGTAGGGTACTGTGTTAGGATAGGTGTTTGGATAGGCTAAGTGTTTGCAGTACTGTACTGTTATTATGGTACAGTACTGTATGAATGTATGGTCCGACTTACATCGAAATTCGGTTTACGATGCCGTGTAAGAACGGATCAACATCGTAAGTCGAGGACTACCTGTATTTCTGTTAATGTTGATGATTATGACTTACAGCCAATGAAAACCCCAAATTTATTATCTCAGTAAATTAGAATAATTTATAACACCAACTTGAAAAATTATTTTAAAATCTGAAAAGTTGGCCTACTGAAATGTATGTTCAGTAAATGCGCTCAATACTTGGTCGGGGCTCCTTTTGCATCAATTACTGCATCAATGCGGAGTGGCATGGAGGTGATCAGCCTGTCACTGCTGAGGTGTTATGGAAGCCCAGGTTGCTTTGATAGCAGCCTTCAGCTCGTCTGCATTGTTGGATCTGGTGTCTCTCATCTTTCTCTTGACAATACCCCATAGATTCTCTATGGGTTAAGGTCAGGTAAGTTTGCTGGCCAATCAAGAACAGTGATGATGCTGTTTTTATTCCAGGTATTGGTACTTTTGGCAGTGTGGACAGGTGCCAAGTCCTGCTGGAGAATGAAATTTCCATCTCCAAAAAGCTTGTCGGCAGAGGGAAGCATGAAGTGCTCTAAAATTTCCTGGTAGACAGCTGTGCTGACTTTGGTTTTGATAAAACACAGTGGACCTACACCAGCAGATGACATGGCTCCCCAAACCATCACTGATTGTGGAAACTAGACCTCAAGAAGCTTGGATTGTGGCCTCTCCACTCTTCCTCCAGACTCTGGGACCTTGATTTCCAAATGAAATGCAAAATTTACTTAATCTGAAAACAACACCTTGGACCTCTGAGCAACAGTCCACTTTTCTTTTAGGCCTAGGTAAAACGCTTTTGGTGTTGTCTATTGATCACGAGTGACTTGACACAAAGAATGCGATACTTGTAGCCCATGTCCTGGATACGTCTGTGTGTAGCGGCTCTTGAAAGAATGACTCCAGCAGCAGTCCACTGCTTGTGATCTCCCCCAAATTTTTCAATGGCCTTTTCTAAACAATCCTTTCAAGGCTGTGGTTATCTCGGTTGCTTGTGCACCTTTTTCTACCACACTTTTTCCTTCCGCTCAACTTTCCAATAACATGCTTGGATACAGCACTCTGGGACAGCCAGCTTTAGCAATGTCCTTTTTTGGCTTACCCTCCTTGTGGAGTGTGTTAATGACTGCCTTCTGGACATCTGTCAAGTCAGTAGTCTTCCCCATGGAAGCCTTTGCAGGTGCTTTTTGTTAATTATTCTAATTTCCTGAGATAATAACTTTAGGGTTTTCATTGGCTATAAGCCACAATCATCAACATTAACAGAAAAAAACACTTGAAATAGATCACCCTGTTTGTAATGACTCTATATAATATACGAGTTTCACTTTTTGTATTGAAGAATTGAAATAAATTAACTTTTAGATGATATTCTAATTTTTTGAGTAGCACCTGTATATTCTTGTACATAGGAGGCAGCATTATAGTAGTTGCAGTATATTCCTGTACATAGGGGGCAGTATTATAGTAGTTATATTCCTGTACATAGAAGCAGTATTATAGCAATTATATTCTTGTACATAGGGGCAGTATTATAGTAGTGATATCCTTGTACATAGGGGGGCAGTATTATATTAGTTATATTTGTGCACATAGGAGCCGTATTATAGTAGTTATATTCGTGCACATAAGAGCAGTATTACAGTAGTTATATTCTTGTACATAGGGGCAGTATTATAGTAGTTATTTTTGTGTACATAGGAGCAGTATTATAGTAGTAATATTCTTGTACATAGGGGCAGTACTATAGTAGTTATATTCTTGTACATAGGGGCAGTGTTATAGCGGTTATATTTTGTACATAGAGGGCAGTATTATAGTAGCTATATTCTTGTACATTGGGGGCAGTGTTATAGTAGTTATATTCTTGTACACATATTCTTGTACATTCTTGCCACCCACACAGACGGACATACACTAGACCTGGTCGTCACCTGTCTCTGCTCTCTATCTAACTTCATCACCTTCCCTCTCCCTCTATCCGATCACCATCTCCTCACCTTCTCATCCCTGTCCTCCTCACCGGTCACCCATGTCCAGCAACATGCGCACCCCCGCAGAAACCTTGCACATCTAGACACCCACACACTCTCTGACTCTATCCTACCACTGGCATCCATATCCTTACTCCACGACACAGACAGTGCCACTGCTTTCTACAATGCCACTCTCGCATCAGCTATTGGCACAGTTGCCCCTCTCGTTCACGGCAGAGTGTGACGTATCAATAGGCAACTCTGGCACAATAACACCACTAAAAAGCTCCAGCAAGTGTCAAGGGTTGCAGAGCAGCATTGGAAGAAAACACATTCGCAAGATGACTTCACTGCATTCAAACAGGCAACACTCGCTTTTAAATCTGCTCTCACCTCTGCACAGGCCTACTTCACAGCCCTCGTATCTTCCCTATCCTACAATTCCAAACAGTTATTCAAAACCTTTAACTCCCTCCTCTGCCCCCACTGCCCCTCCAGCCTCCTTCATCTCTGCTGAGGACTTTGCCACACACTTTAAAAATAAGATCGACCAAAGAAGGCAAGTCTTCTACCCCGAAACACAGTGTCTACAAATTGAGATTCTGGTTTGGCTATTATCCTAAGTCATGTGACAAGGCTCGATAAAGGGTCGACATTGACTGTTCGCATTGCTACTTCCAATAGGTGGCACTAGAGTTCTAGTCCTCTTCCTCTCTGAAGAGACAATTTGCACATTTCCCAGAGGAGCATTGCGGCTTTAAGTCTCCTCACCTCGACATGCTTATCATGTCACTCTCTGCAAGGAGAAACGATACTTCTTGGATCCCGGTCAGACGCCTCTCAATCAGCCAAACCAGATCTCCACTTTGCACTGACGAGGGGCAGTACCCCGAAACACAGTGTCTGCAAATTGAGATTCTGGTTTGGCTATTATCCAACGTCATGTGACAAGGCTCGTTAAAGGGTCGACATTGACTGTTAGGATTGCTACTTCCAATAGGTGGCACTAGAGTTCTAGTCCTCTTCCTCTCTGAAGAGACAATTTGCATAATACTAACCTACAAAGCCATCCATAACCTGTCTCCTCCATATATCTCTGAACTAATCTCCAAATATCTTCCCTCACGTAATCTCCGGTCCTCCCAAGACCTCCTTCTCTCCTCCACACTTATTCGCTCCTCACACAACAGCCTCCAAGACTTCTCCCGGATATCCCCCATCTGGAATTTTTTGCCCCAATACGTCCTACTATCAACCACATTTGGATCCTTCAGATGGAGCCTAAAACCCACCCCGCTGCCTACTCACCACTACCAAAGCTATCGTCTCACCAACCCCGGAGCTCCTGCAACCCTTAACCTATTGTCTCCTTCCCCACCATTCTGTAGAATGTAAGCCCGCAAGGGCAGGGTCCTCTCCCCTCTGTATCAGTCTGTAATTGTTAGTTTGCTTACTGTAAATGATATCTGTAATTTGTATGTAACCCAGGGGTGGATTAAGGGTAGCCAGGGCCCCGGGCTGTTCAGACACTGTGGGTTCCACGGTCATGTGACGGGGTCATGTGATGGGGTCATGTGATGGGGTCATGACAGGGTCATGTGACGGGGTCATCATTTACCTGAACCAGATTATTCCAGAAAAATAGTTGCTGTGTGAAACAATAACCTGTCAAAAATCCATTGATCTAGTCAATTTACCCTTCGGTTCAGTATATAGTATACAGTGTATAGTGTCAGTGTATAGGTAACACTGACTCACCAGTGACGTCTCTAGGTGAAGTCCTTCATCTTTTATCCAGCACAGACCGCCATCTCTTCATCCCGCCAGGACTTGTCTCTGCAGGAAATAACATAGTTATCTTGAGCTCCGCTTGTAGAACACATAACTTAATTTTTCCCAACTTCTACATTACACCACATGAAGAAAAAGAGGCGACATAGTGTGACTCTACACAGTAACAGGACCGCCCCCCATTTAAAGCAGTGTCCTCAAAAAATAAAATAAATACATCACTGCAGTAATAATATCCCTTAATTAGCCCCTATGGTAATAATAATATCTCCCATCCTGGCCCCGTGTATCTCATTCCTGGCTCCAGCCATATGTTCTCCCATCCTGCCCTCATGAGTATCCATCCTGCCCCATATGATCTCCCCATCCTGCCCCATCAGTCTCCATTGTATCCATCCTGCCCCATGATCCTGCACGATCTGTCTCCAATCCTGCCCTATGTCTTTCATTCTGCCCCACGTCTCCAATCATGCCCCGTATCTACATTCTACCCATGTCTCTAGTCCTGCCCCCAGTGTGTCCAGCATCTCTGCCCCCAGTGTCCAGCATCTCTGCCCCCAGTGTCCAGCATCTCTGCCCCCACTGTCCAGCATCCTGCCCCCACTGTCCAGCATCCTGCCCCAGTGTGTCCAGCATCTCTGCCCCCAATGTGTCCAGCATCTCTGCCCCAATGTGTCCAGCATCCTGCCCCCAATGTGTCCAGCATCCTGCCCCCAATGTGTCCAGCATCCTGCCCCCAATGTGTCCAGCATCCTGCCCCCAGTGTGTCCAGCATCCTGCCCCCAGTGTGTCCAGCATCCCAGTGTGTCCAGCATCCTGCCCCCAGTGTGTCCAGCAATCTGCCCCAGTGTGTCCAGCATGTTGCCCCCAGTGTCTCCAGCTTATTGCCCCCAGTGTGTCCAGCATTCTGCCCCAGTGTGTCCAGCATATTGCCCCCAGTGTGTCCTGCAATCTGCTCCAGTGTCTCCAATATTGCCCCCAGTGTGTCCAGCAATCTTCCCCAGTGTGTCCAGCATATTGCCCCCAAAATGTCCAGCATGTTGCCCCCAGTGTCCAGCATGTTGCCCCCAGTGTGTCCAGCTATCTGCCCCAGTGTGTCCAGCATGTTGCCCCCAGTGGCTCCAGCTTATTGCCCCCAGTGTGTTCAGCATTCTGCCCCAGTGTGTCCAGCATATTGCCCCCAGTGTGTCCAGCAATCTGCCCCAGTGTCTCCAATATTGCCCCCAGTGTGTCCAGCAATCTGCCCAAGTGTGTCCAGCATATTCCCCCAAAATGTCCAGCATGTTGCCCCCAGTGTGTCCAGCATGTTGCCCCCAGTGTATCCAGCAATCTGCCCCAGTGTCTCCAGCATTGCCCCAGTGTGTCCAGCAATCATCTGCCCCAGTGTGTCCTCCAGCATTGCCCCCAGTGTGTCCAGCAATCTGCCCCAGTGTCTACAGCATTGCCCCAGCATGTCTAGCAATCATCTGCCCCAGTGTGTCCAGCAATCTGCCCCCGCATTGCCCCAGTGTATCCAGCATTGCCCCAGTCAGTGTCTCCACTGACTGACTGTCCAACATTATTGCCGTTACTTACTAGGTTAGCAAAATACACGAAAAAAAACATAAAAACAAACCGAGTTCTCCTCACCTGACCAGCGCTCCAGGCGGCAAGCTCACTCCAGCAGCGCGCACGTGTGCACTGCGCCTGCGCCTGCGGCCGACTTCAGCTGCCAGCCTCCAATTGGCTGGTGGCTGTTGTTGTTAACTATTGACGTGCGGGCCCGCGCCCGCACGTCAATAGGAAACCGCCGCAGCGCCGGTAGGGACCCGGTGAGCAGATGAGACGGGGCCTGATGCGGGCCCCTCTCTCTGCCCACCGGGTCCGGGCCCATAAATGATACATACTACGCCAGTCAGTCAGGGGGCCGTAATGCCCTGATGGCGGCGGCCAGCGGGCAATCTGTGCAGTGGCCCAGGGCCCCCCCACACCACTGGGCCCTGGGCTACCGCCCAGATTGACCCTCTTATAATCCGCCCCTTATGTAACCCCTTCCCATGTATAGCACCATGGAATCAATGGTGCTATATAAATAAATAAATAATAATAATAATAATAATAATAATATCAACATAGGGGGCAGTATTATAGTAGTTATATTCTTGTACATAGGGGCAGTGTTATAGTGGTTATATTCTTGTACATAGAAGGCAGTATTATAGTAGTTATATTCTTGTACATAGGGGCAGTATTATAGTAGTTATATTCTTGTACATAGGGGGCAGTATTATAGTAATATTTTTGCACATTGGGGCAGCATTATAGTAGTTATATTTTTGTATGTGCAGATATAGCCATTCCTAGCTCTCAGTTCCATTATAACTTTATTGTGTGTTAGTTTATCACTTGCAAATTGTCTCTTCCAGAGGAATGGGACAAGAATTCTAGTGCCACCTATTGGAAGCAGCAATCCTAAAAGTAAAGATCGACTCTTTAAGCATTTCTACATGACTTAGGATAAAAGCCAAACCAGAATCTCAATTTGCAGACACTGTATTTTGGGGTGCTGCCCCTCAACAGTGCAAAGTGTGAGATCTGGTTTGGCTGGATGGGAGGCATCTGATCGGGATATAAGGAGTAACATTTCTCCTTGTGGATAGTGACATGCCAAGCATGGTCCTCTGAGAAATAAAATTTTCAAATTGCCTCTTCAGAGAGAAAGAGGACAAAAAATCTAGTGCCACTATTGGAAGTAGCAATCCTAAAAGTCAATATCGATCCTTTAATGAGTCTTGCCACATTACTCAGTGTAAAAGCCAAACCAGAATCTCAATTTAACTTTACACTTATCACAATAAAATCCATTGAATTTGTATTCTTAGGTGTCAAGTTGCATTTCCCTGTATTGGGATATTTTACTCCATCATGGTATATTGGCTGGTAATATTGGCTGCCTCTGTAGGGGGCATATTGTAATGATTTTGGATGTAGTAGACAGTATTATAGTAATTTATATTCTTAGAGATAAGGAATATTATAGTACAAAGAAATGTATTTGAAACTACTACCTGAAATTGAATGTAATAATCTCTGATAGGATTTCTGGGGGTAGATAAAAAGATACTCTTTTCAAAAGGTTAGTGTTTTGGAGGTGTTTCACTGTAGTAATGTTCTGTTTTTTTGTGTTTAGTAATATTTGAGTTATATTTTTATCTGCAGAGGGCAGTATTCTATATATTCTCCTATTATTTTTAGTATAAGCTCTTTTTTGTATAATGGTATGTGAACAAATTTAGCATATGTACTGGGAGATCCCTGGCTCAATTGCCAAAAATAACCTAAAGCCCCATTGACCCAATAATGTAAAAAAATGTTAAAACTCAAGATTTATTTTAATTACATCATGGGGTTCTCTCAAGTTCAGGTAAAGTATACACATATATTATTCAGCTTCATCTAATTTATTCGTGACTGTAATGACTTATGAACAGATAGTGCTGTCCCCTCTCTCTCTTTCTGTAAATGTACACACACACAGCTAGTGCTGCCTCCTAGTCTTTTCTTAGGATGCAATCACAACTAGAAATGTCTGAAAAGTCCTAAACCGTGAACACGAGAATGCTGTTATCAAGAAGGCTAAAAAGAGGAGGAGGAAACCAATCATATAGTCCAAAAGTAAAAAGTTTATTTATTGAATACAGGTAGAAATAACTGGACAATAAGCAATGGTAGGTAAAATAGGCAAATACTAAAATAGACGCACACACAGGGATATGCAAAAGGCCCGCTACCATGTAAAATTATAAAGAAAATAGATAAAGATAATGTGCATACAATTTAGAAATAAATATGCACGAGTGACGATTGGAAAAAGTGCTTAGTGCAATATGGCAAAAAATAATATTACAACGAAGGAAAGTGAATTATATGTTATAAACAAATGAAAAGATTAAGATACCAAGTGATACACACATTTTTTATATTAGAACAGTGTAATAAATACTATTGTCATAGCATAAAAAACTGTGTATGCCATCCAGTGACTAGAGCAACATAATAGCAGTACTAGATGGAGATGTAAAATAACGTGCCTTAAAGCATAAAAATGTGTGTACAATAATAAGACCAAAAATAGGTAGTCACTTACAGAGTAGTGCAGCACGTTAGCCCTTTTGCATATCCCTGTGTGCGTCCCTTTTAGTATTTGTCTATTTTACCTGCCATTGCTTATTGTCCAGTTATTTCTACCTGTATTCAATAAATAAACTTTTTACTTATTATATGATCGGTTTCCTCCTCCTCTTTTTAGCCTTATGTTATTTCTCAATTGTCCATGTAGTATCACTTTAGACCGGCTGTTTGGTGGCAGGGTCATTATTATTTTTATTATTTTATATATATATATATATATATATATATATATATATATATATATATATATATATATTATATATCCACTGAATATTACGGACACCCTCACCAACATTTAGCAATTCCTAGGTTACCATTTCTTTTTGATGTTATCAAGTAGACAGTGAGAAAAATACATACTGAAGCGCCAGAAAAAAATGCACAAAAGATGAAACAACAAAGCTTTTGAAAAAAAGTCAAAATCAAATGCTAAGATGCAAATCCCCAACCAGTGCTAGAACAGGGTTAATACATGTACATCTAAATAGTCTGAGTTGTAAGCCCTCATTTAGCAGGAGAACATCACCAACTGGATATCGATTTGCTTGAAAGCGTCAGATTTTCTTCTTTCTGTAGCACTAATTAACTGGAGCTCAGGACTATACAATGATCAAGTATCTCTTTTGCGATAAGAATATTGGCATCTTATCCTTTTTCTTTTTAATTTAAGGTAGAATCAAATGTTTAACATCTTTTAACCCGGGCTTGTAACAAAGCAATGTGATGTTTGCCTAGTTTATTTACACAAATTTCTTTGAAACAATGAATACTGTAAGATGGCCGCCAGACGGGTCCTTTAGAGGAGATATGTGTTATTGCGGTTATTAGCTGCGGTGATGTGAGCTCGAAAGCATGCTCCAGCACATATAGTTCTGAGAGAGTTATTAGACCATTCCAGGGCCAGGTTTTATGAGCAGTCATAAGAGATGGGTGGGTATGACCGCTCACATATCCCAACCCCAGGGGCATGGTTTAGCAAATAAAATGGAGGCTGAGTCTCTTATTTAGTGCCTGGAGCTGGAGATGTGTGGATCTCCATTGTGTTGGTCTGTGCTAAGACCTAAAGAACTGGACACTGTCTGGAGCGGGCGGACCGCTGTATGTTGTATGGACTTTTTACTTTGTGTTTTCACCTTGTGCCGGAAAAGGCTGTTTTTTTGTTTGCTATCCTGAGCGGTTTATGAAGTTTGAATAAACTTTCCTGGACGTTTCAGCAATACCGCTTCCTGTGCCTACCTCAACCACAGCTGAGTGAGTACAAATCTCTACAATACCAATAAGGACGGGGTCATGTATGCTTTTTTCTCATCCTGGACCAGTGTTCCCCAACTCCAGTCCTCAAGAGCCACCAACAGGTCATGTTTTCAGGATTTCCTTAGTATTCCACAGGTGATTGAATGCTTGCCTGTCCAGGTGATGCAATTATCACCTGTGCAATACTAAGGAAATCCTGAAAACATGACCGGTTGGTGGCTCTTGAGGACTGGAGTTGGGGAACACTGTCCTAGACAGTTGATCTAATTAAGCTAATCACCGTCGGAGTTTGATCAGAGTGTGATCATAATGTGATACAATTTTTTCGGATGTGGAAAAAAAAAATTCTCTTCTATATGCAGTGTGCGTGAAAATCGAACTGAACGCGGATGTCATCTGAGTGCGGTCCGATATTTTCCACGGATCCTTAGACATGAATGGCCAAGTGCCCTCTGATTATAGGAGGCAACTCGTTCATGCCTTATTTTTTTCCCTCGGACCAGATTAATCTGAGGAAAAATCGGATGTGTGCATGGCCCCATAGAATAACATGGGGACGAGTGCTATATAACAAAACAATAAATAGCACTCATCCGAGTATTGTATGAAAATCATACAGATGGCACCAATCAATCACTCATTCCAGATTAGGTTTTTATATTATTTTAATAAAAATATAATTTGGTCTTCAAATTGACCCTCCATGTTTCCTCTTTCTAATCTCGTTGCTCTCAGTATATGTGTGACAATATAACGATAATCATCTTTTTGCACCAGGTTCAGGCTGCAGATTGAACCAGTGATAGGGCAGGAGCTTTGTTTCAAACTACCTCAGATTCCCCGTAGGGACTGTAGTTAAACTTCTTCCTTTTGGCTAAAAATTTACCAAGGAGCAAAACTGGAAAAAATCCCTTTAGGTATTAACTCCCTTTTAATTTTTGAGATCCCTTTAACTACTGTGTACTTGGTTCTCATTCTTTAGTACATATACCCCATGGATGTCCTGTGGTGGAGTTAATAGACCATAGACTGTAGGCTGTTTCCCAAATTTAGACCCCAGACTAGCCCACTTAAACTAATTTATACATTGTAAGCTTACAAGCAGGGTCCTCATTCCTACTGTAACTATTGAGCTATATGTTACTCCGTAATGTCTTTATTGTCTGTACATGTCTACGCCTAATTGTAAAATGCTGTAGAATATTTTGGCGCTATAGTAATAACATTATTATATTAGTACAGGCCACAGTCCACAAAAACTAACTATTATGTTTAGGGCGTATAAGGCGCACGTGGTTCATGGACCCACTGTGCCGTTGACCGAGGAGAGCATGGAGGGGTGTGGCTAAGCAAACACCCGACTCTTCGCTAAAGCCCCTGGTAGTGGGGTTAGATTTGACTCCGAATGGACACCAGGTGCTACTCCAGAACAGACCTCGGAGGCACGGCAGCTGACCCCCAAAGGGACAGGACACTAACAGCAGATGCAGGCAGATACTGTAGGCATACTGTCTGACAGCTGGCAGGTACTGGCAGCCACGGCTGGTATGCAGGCAGGTGATGGCGTGTACGGGTGATGTGCAGGCAGAAGGTACAAGCAGACCCGGCTGGTATACAGACAAGTCATTGCAGACGGGCACGGCTGATGTACTGACAGGCAGGTGCTGGTGGGCACGTCCAATATACAGGCTGGTGCAGGCGGGCATGACTGATGCAATGGCAGGCAGGTGCTGGCGGGCGCAGCTGATACAGCAGGTTCACATATAACACAAGGAGAGGTACAAGCAGGACAGACAAGACCAGTGAAGCACAGGACTGACAGGGTCAGATTCACATAGAGTACTTTCAGTGAAGTAGAAAGTATACACACTGATCACTAAAGGTGCAGAGCGGCAACAGATTAGACATAGGTACTAATTCAGATACAGCAGGTATTAGCAAAGGTACTGGTTCAGACACTGCAGGTTTTAGAAATAGGTACTGGTTCAGAAACAGCAAGTTTAGAGATAGATACAGGTGCAGACACTGCAGGTTTAGAGATAGGTACTGGTTCAGACTCTACAGGTGTAGAGATAGGTACTGGATCAGACAAAGCAGGTTTAGAGATAGGTACTGGTCCAGACACAGGAGGGTGAGGGAAAGTGTCAAGCTGGGTGAAGGAGAAGCTAGGTGCACAACAACGGAAAGAGAGTGGGGGAGCCTAAACACTAGGAAAGGGGGAAGTAGAGACCCTTAGGCAGATCTGACAACACCCTGTCTGCCCTAACGTTCCTAAATAGGTTCCGCACCTATCGCTGAGCAGGAACCTAATTCCTGAATGCACATAGCAATAGGCCCTGGATTGGGAGTGGATGGGGTGTGCACTAGTCAGCCCCCACTACAACTAAAGGCAAAGCAGGAAGACAAACGATGGAATACACTTAGCTTCAGATGACACAAGAGAGTTCACGCCAGCGATCCTCCAAGAGACTACAAGAAGAGACAAGTCGACATCTAGCACTTCCAACAGACAGAGGTAAATGGAGCTAACATCAGTGCCTTGCTGAAGGGACTTAGGGTATTTAAGCATGCAGCAAATGTGTGTCAATAAGCAGCAGAAGGTGGAGGTCGCTTCTTGGTCCTAAAGGGAGAAGGGTATCACTCCATTATAGAGATAAAAATCAAGAAGGTGCTTGCAATGCCAAGCACAAAGACCGTTTAAAGATCCAGACTTAAATGCAAACAGGTTCAGGGATTGGTTCTAATTCAGCCAAGATCAGACACGGGTACAGGTTCAGGGTTTAGGCCTGGGCATACAGTCCCAGGGAAACAGGTTTATGATTCAAGTCTGGGCATACAGACCGAGGGAAAACAGGTTCAAAGTCCAGAGGCAGAAACAGGACAGAACCTGGCAACTTAATAGTTGCACCAACATCTCTCAACAGGTGGAGGTGTTTTAAGTACTTAGTGCCTTCCAGCAATTGGCCGAGGACACATTAGGGGTACATGCATTGTCTCTGCAAGAACCAGGAAGTTCCCGCGCGTGCATAGGAAAAGGAGCTTACAGCACGGCCAGAAGTATTTAATCGGTGTCCCGGCATGGTGGGGAATGAGAAGCCATGCAGTGAAGCAGGTAGAGGTGTTAAATATTACACACACAAGACAACTATACTGAAGCACTAAGGGTATGTTCAACACTGATTTTGTCACAACTCTGTTTCTGGAATACTTGGGACCTGGGGCTCCTTTCCAGTCCCTAACGCTAGGGGTGCCCTAGCTATCACTGCTCCCCAGTTTACTTCAGATGGTGAAGACACCGGAACCACATACCTTGATGAACTCATGAATCAGCCCTGTATCTGTTCCCCTCCCCCACCCATGGAAGAGGGGAGTAATAGGGTATATATATACACAAACCAGACTAACAAGGGAGGATGTGTAGGGATAAATGAAAATACCAAACATGCAAATATGCACTCACAGACAACAGTGAGATACACCAGGAAGAAAGGAGGGAAACTAAATAGGAGATGAAGAGGATTTGCACAAAGCCAAAACACCTAGCAACAGTCACAGATCAACACTCCAAATGCCTTATCCAACAACCGACACCTCCACTTCACATCAGGTAGTACAAGACTATGGACCCATGCACACTTGCGATGAAATCGGATGAATGTAATCCGATATAAAATCGCATTGCATTCGGACAATGTTATTCTATGATTGTGTCTTCATCTGCATTTTTTTTCCAGCTCGGATCGGATCACGATCAGACTAGAAAAAAAACGCAGCATGCTGCGACTGTAACCAGAAATCGGATCGCATCCCGCAATAGAAGTCAATGGGTGCGAGAAAAAAATTGCAGAGCACTCGGGTACAGTAAAATCACTCTGACAGGTTAGAATAGAATAGATAGAATAGATATGTACTGTACACATAGAATACGTGTTTGTGTGTGTATATATATATATATATATATATATACACACACACAGTACAAAGCAAAAGTTTGGACACACCTCATTTAAAGATTTTTCTGTATTTTCATGACTATGAACATTGTACATTCACACTGAAGGCATCAAAACAATGAATTAACACATGTGGAATTATATACTTAACAAAAAAGTTTGAATCAACTGAAATTATGTCTTATATTATGTCTTATATTGTGTCTTATATCTTCAAAATAGCCACCTTTTGCTTTGATGACTGCTTTGCACACTCTTGGCATTCTCTTGATGAGCTTCAAGAGGTAGTCACCTGGAATGGTCTTCCAACAATCTTGAAGGAGTTCCCAGAGATGCTTATCACTTGTTGGCCCTTTTGCCTTCACTCTGCGGTCCAGCTCACCCCAAACCATCTCGATTGGGCTCAGGTCTGGTGACTGTGGAGGCCAGGTCATCTGGCGTAGCACCCCATCACTCTCCTTCTTGATCAAATAGCCCTTACACAGCCTGGAGGTGTGTTTGGGGTCATTGTCCTGTTGAAAAATAAATGATGGTCCAACTAAACGCAAACCGGATGGAATAGCATGCCGCTGCAAGATACTGTGGTAGCCATGCTGGTTCAGTATGCCTTCAATTTAGAATAAATCCTCAACAGTGTCACCAGCAAAGCACCTCCACCATCACACCTCCTCCTCCATGCTTCATGGTGGGAACCAGGCATGTAGAGTCCATCCTTTCACCTTTTCTGCATCGCACAAAGACACGGTGGTTGGAACCAAAGATCTCAAATTTGGACTCATCAGACCAAAGCACAGATTTCCACTGGTCTAATGTCCATTCCTTGTGTTGTTTAGCCCAAACAAGTCTCTTCTGCTTGTTGCCTGTCTTTAGCAGTGGTTTCCTAGCAGCTATTTTACCATGAAGGCCTGCTGCACAAAGTCTCCTCTTAACAGTTGTTGTAGAGATGTGTCTGCTGCTAGAACTCTGTGTGGCATTGACCTGGTCTCTAATCTGAGCTGCTGTTAACCTGCGATTTCTGAGGCTGGTGACTCGAATAAACTTATCCTCAGAAGCAGAGGTGACCCTTGGTCTTCCTTTACTGGGGCGGTCCTCATGTGAGCAAGTTTCTTTGTAGCACTTGATGGTTTTTGCCTCTGCACTTGGGGACACTTTCAAAGTTTTCCCAATTTTTGGGACTGACTGACCTTCATTTTTCAAAGTAATGATGGCCTCTCGTTTTTCTTTACGTAGCTGCTTTTTTCTTGTCATAATACAAATTCAAACAGTCTATTTAGTAGGACTATGAGCTGTGTATCAACCAGACTTCTGCACAACACAAATAATGGTCCCAACCACATTTATAAGGCAAGAAATCCCACTTATTAAACCTGACAGGGCACACCTGTGAATTGAAAACCATTCCCGGTGACTACCTCTTGAAGCTCATCAAGAGAATGCCAAGAGTGTGCAAAGCAGTCATCACAGCAAAAGGTGGCTACTTTGAAGAACCTAGAATATAAGACATAATTTCAGTTGTTTCACACTTTTTTGTTAAGTATATAATTCCACATGTGTTAATTCACAGTTTTGATGCCTTCAGTGTGAATGTACAATTTTCATAGTCACGAAAATACAGAAAAAATTTTAAATGAGAAGGTGTATCCAAACTTTTGGTCTGTACTGTGTGTGTGTATATATATATGTATGTATATATATATATATATATATATATATATATATATATATATATATATATATATATACTGTATATATATATATACTGCTCAAATAAAGGGAACACTTAAACAGTAAATCAAACTCCTGTGAGATCAAACTGTCCACTTAGGAAGTAACACTGTTTGACAATCAATTTCACATGCTGTTGTGCAAATGGAATAGACACCAGATGGAAATTATTGGCAATTATCAAGACACACTCAATAAATGAATGGTTCTGCAGGTGGGGACCACAGATCACATCTCAGTACCAATGCTTTCTGGCTGATGTTTTGGTCACTTTTGAATGTTGGTTGTGCTTTCACACTCTTGGTAGCATGAGATGGACTCTACAACCCACACAAGTGGCTCAGGTAGTGCAGCTCATCCAGGATGAGACATCAGTGCGAGCTGTGGCAAGAAGGTTTGCTGTATCTGTCAGCATAGTGTCCAGAGGCTGGAGGCGCTACCAGGAGGCAGGCCAGTACACCAGGAGATGTGGAGAGGGCCATAGGAGGGCAGCAACCCAGCAGCAGGACCGCTACCTCAGCCTTTGTGCAAGGAGGAACAGAAGGAGCACTGCCAGAGCCCTGCAAAATGACCTCCAGCAGGCCACAAATGTGCATGTATCTGCACAAACGGTTAGAAACTGGCTCCATGAGGATGGTCTGAGTGCCTGACTTCCACAGATGGGGATTGTGCTCACAGCTCAACACCTTGCAAGATGCTTGGCACAGAACACCAGGATAGGCAAATTTGCCACTGGCGCCCTGTGCTCTTCACAGATGAAAGCAGGTTCATACTGATCACATGTGACAGATGTGACAGAGTCTGGAAGCACCGTGGAGAGCGATCTGCTGCCTGCAACATCCTTCAGCATGACCGGTTTGGCAATGGGTCAGTAATGGTGTGGGGTGGCATTTCTTAGGAGGGCCGCACAGCCCTCCATGTGCTCACCAGAGGTAGCCTGACTGCCATTAGGTACCGAGATGAGATCCTCAGACCCCTTGTGAGACCATATGCTGGTGCAGTTGGCCCTGGGTTCCTCCTAATGCAGGACAATGCCAGACCTCATGTGGCTGGAGTGTGTCAGCAGTTCCTGCAAGATGAAGGCATTGAAGCTATGCACTGGCCCGCCCGTTCCCCAGACCTGAATCTGATTGAACACCTCTGGGACATCATGTCTCGCACCATCCACCAACGTCACGTTGCACCACAGACTGTCCAGGACTTGGCGGATGCTTTAGTCCAGGTCTGGGAGGAGATCCCTCAGGAGACCATCCGCCGCCTCATCAGGAGAATGCCCAGGCATTGTAGGGAGATCATACAGGCACGTGGAGGCCACACACACCACTGAAAATCATTTCCTTGTCTTGAGGCATTTCCACTGAAGTTGGATCAGCCTGTAACTTCATTTATACTAGTTGTGATTTACATTGATCATTTTTCGGTTTTATTGTTCTCAACACATTCCACTATGTAATGAATAAAGATTTGCAACTGGAATATTTAATTCAGTGATATCTAGGATGTGGGTTTTTAGTGTCCCCTTAATTTTTTTAAGCAGTATATATATATATATATATATATATATATATATATATGTGTGTGTGTGTGTGTTTTGTTGAAGAATATTTCATTTGAAAACGATGTGTAAATGACATAGAGAATTGCTGTATGTAAAAACTAATGTTAAAATCGCATTGCAATCAGATAGCAATCGGACTGCATTAGGATCTAAATCGGATGCTAGGTGTGAAAAATCAGATTGTACTCGCATAAAAAACACATGACACTTGCATGACAATTGCATTACACTCGTCCGACTCTGCTGCATCAAAATCGGACCAATTTTAAAATAGCTAGAGTGTCCCCAGCCTAAGCCTTCTTTTACACTTGCCGTGTTTTTGCGGTCCGTTATTGCGGCCCCAATAGATTTCTATGGGGCGGCAAAAACGGGCTGCGAAAATTTGTCGGAGCACCGTACACCTTATGGCCGTGAGGGCCGTACTTACGGCTGTGAAAAAATATCGAGCCTGCTCGATATTTTTCACAGCTTACGGACACTGCCCCCATTGAAAATCGATAAGGCAGCAAAACAACAAAAGCTTGTTTTTGCAGTGCACAGTGAAGACCGTATTTGTGGAACGCAGTTTTTTAGTCAGAAAAACAGCAATCCCCAAGATTTTTGTGGCCCGTTTTTGCGGCAGACCATGAAAATAATGGCAATGCGGCCCTCAAAAAAGGCCCGAAAAACAGGCCTCAAAAAACACGGCAAGTGTAAAAGAAACCTAACACTGGCTATCCAGATTGCCAGAGGCGAGTATATATAGGAGAGGGGAGTGGCCAATGCTGAACAGTTGATATAGTCCAAGCAGGAATGCTTCAGAGACTCTAAGCTGAACAGTTTAACCCCTGCATTGCTAACAAAAACCTGCACCATTTAATATGAAGGAGAAGTGCATCTAATCAGTGCAGGAGTACGTTAAATCAGACGCTGTAGTCTTCTGGCTCCTCTCTGTTGTGGTAAACCAGTGACAGATTCTTATTCCTTTATTTTTAAAGTGAAATGGTGGAAAACGTGCTAAAAAAATTATCTAAAACATGGTTATTAATTTATATGGGAAAATGACTTGTTCACACTTTTGAGCCTCATTAAAACACTTCAAGCTTTTAAAGACATCAAGTGCTTATAAGAAGTAACATGTACATTCTTCTCACATTTTCCACTATGAAGATGCAAAATACTTTACAATAGAAGTCAATAGGAATGCTAAAAAAAATCCCCATTACAATAGAAGTCAATGGGAAGGCTAAAAAAAAACAGTTTAGTGGCTTTAGAAAACGTTGAGGAAAAAAAATAAAAAAAAATAACCCCAAAAATGTTGAAAAGATGCAAAAAAAATGGTAGTGGAAAAAAGTAGCTCGCTCTTTTGCATGAAAAACAGCTGAATAACTTGAATTTGCTATCACTTGCTGATTCAGTGAAAAGATCCCAGAAATAGGCTGGGAGAGCTGCTCAAAAAAGTTGACAAATCATAGTACTATATATACAGAAAACTTGACCAAATGGCTATACAATTGTATAGCATTTCCCATAGATGCATGTTTACAAAGACTAAATAATATATTTCATATACATTAGTCATACACTTCATCAGACTACACATATCATAGAGCTAGATTGCTATTTATTGTCAAAAGTGATATACTCAAAACAAAGTAAAAAAGCATTCATAAATAAGAGTTAATGACAGTAACATAAGTGCATATGAAGTCACCATGTTCTAATCTATAAGGGTTAAGTCGCCAGTAGTTGTATCAAGGCATGGCATCAGCCAGAATCCCAAACGTGTGTTTTGCATTCGTAGCTTCCTCAGAGGGGGTCATTTGTTCTAATTCGAATAATACAAATGTATTGGTATAGTATTGCGTACACTACGGTTCCAAAGTTTAGGGTCACCCAGACAATTTTGTGTTTTCCATGAAAACTCATACTTTTATTAATCAAATGAGTTGCCAAATGAATTGAAAATCTAGTCCAGACATTGACAAGGTGCGAAAAAAATATTTTTATCTGAAATAATAATTTTCTCCTTCAAACTTTGCTTTTGTCAAAGAATGCTCCCTTTGCAGCAATTACAGCACTGCAGACCTTTGGCATTCTAGCAGTTGATTTGCTGAGGTAATCTGGAGAAATTTCACCCTATGCTTCCAGAAGCCCCTTCCACAAGTTGGTTTGGCTTGATGGGCACTTTTTGCGTACCATACGGTCAAGCTGCTCCCACAACAGCTCAATGGGGTTGAGATCTGGTGACTGCGCTGGCCACTCCATTACAGATAGAATACCAGCTGCCTGCTTCTTCCCTAAATAGTTCTTGTATAATTTGGAGGTGTGCTTTGGGTCATTGTCCTGTTGGATGAAATTGGCTCCAATCAAGCGCTGTCCACAGGGTATGGCATGGCATTGAAAAATGGAGTGACAGCCTTCCTTATTCAAAATCCCTTTTACCTTGTACAAATCTCCCACTTTGCCAGCACCAAAGCAACCCCAGACCATCACATTACCCCCACCATGCATGACAGATGGCGTCAGGCATTCTTCCAGGATCTTTTCAGTTGTTCTGCATCTCACAAATGTTCTTCTGTGTGATCCAAACACCTCAAACTTGGATTCGTCTGTCCATAATACTTTTTTCCAATCTTCCTCTGTCCAATGTCTGTGTTCTTTTGCCCATATTAATCTTTTCCTTTCATTAGCCGGTCACAGATATGGCTTTTTCTTTGCCACTCTGCCCTGAAGGCCAACATCCCAGAGTCACCTCTTCACTGTAGATGTTGACACTGGCGTTTTGCGTGTACTATTTAATGAAGCTGCCAGTTGAGAACCTGTGAGGCATCAATTTCTCAAACTACAGACTCTAATGTACTTGTCTTGTTGCTCAGTTGTGCAGCGGGTCCTCCCACTTCTCTTTCTACTCTGGTTAGAGCCTCTTTGTGCTCTCCTCTGAACAGTACACACTGTTGTAGGAAATCTTCAGCTTCTTGTCAATTTAGCTCATGGAATAGCCTTCATTTCTAAGAACAAGAATAGACTGTAGAGTTTCACATAAAAGTTATTTTTTTCTGGCCATTTTGAGAGTTTAATGGAACCAACAAATGTAATTCTCCAGATTTTCAACTAGCTCAAAGGAATGTCAGGTTTATAGGTTCTCTAATCAGCCAAACTGTTTTCAGCTGTGCTAACATACTTGCACAAGGGTTTTCAAGGGTATTCTAACCATCCATTGGCCTTCTTACACAGTTAGCATTTATATAAATGGGTTTGTCATAAAAGTTGCATCCTTTTTTTTCTGTGTGTGTGTGTGTGTGTAAGCATATACAAATAGATCATTTTGCTCTCTGTCAAATCAAATTCCCAGTACCTTGAAGTGACACCGGTAATAAGCAGAATCACATACATAACACTACAGAGTACATTGACAATGAAAAAAACTTTTGAATGATAATCCAAAATTAGTATTAAACAAGAAACTAAACCAAAAACTAATTTGTAATTAACTTTATTTCAAATATAGGAATAACAAACCAACACAACCCCTAAAAAACCTTTCTGTATAAGAATAGGTTTAAAACTGGCCTATTTGTTCATGGGCAAAAAACAGGAGGGTAGGGGGTACCCGACTATACTCTGATTTCTACGCGTCCCTAGGGTACTCCCTGCCTGTCTGCGGAGGTTGGCACCCTCTTGGACGCAATGTTACTATTCAATTCCTGTACAAAGCTGTTAAACTCCGTTTGTGTACCACTCCATATGACCAGGACGTCGTCTATATATCGGTACCATGCCGATATTTTGTTGTTCCACCATCCCTCAATCTCTGGGAACACCACGGTTTCCTCCCACCAGCCCAGGAGGAGATTTGCGTACGAGGGCGCACAAGAGCAACCCATCTCAGTCCCCCTGAGCTGGTGGAAGTACTTACCGTCAAAAAGAAAATAATTGTGGGTTAGAACAAATTTCATCAACTCAACCACAAATTTATTGTGTTCTTCAAAGTAGATGGCCCTTGTCTTTAGATAGTATTCTAGTGCTCTAAGGCCCTCTGTGTGTGGAATGCTGCTATATAGGGCCTCAACATCGATCGAGCCCAAGATGGTACCCTGTTCCACCACAATGCCATCTATCTTTTGGAGTAAATCTGACATGTCCCTTACATAGGAGGGTAAAGATGTTACAAACGGACGTAAGATGTTATCCACGTAAATGCCAACGCACATACAACCAGGCACAGCATATCTCCGATGTGATTGTATCATACGGTTCTTTTTCCCATATGCCTCCTGAGGAACCACATCATGGGGGGGATACGCGTAGAGGCGAGACCTGAACACAGATAAGTGTATCAGGTTTTTTATTTGTATTTTGGTCTTTCACTATGTGTGCACTCTGCAAAAATTCATATCGGTGAAAATAAGTTGTATCAGTGTATAAAAAAATAATTCTTTTATTTTTTGTGTGCGCCCTTATAAAATGGAGATTATTATATCTCCTTGGTCATCTTGTGTGATAAGCCACAAATGGAGCTAATGTATGATATATAGATATTGTGGCCAGTCCATCTGTGTAATTTTTGTTGAGGTTACTACATATTCACATTTCCACGGTAGCCCACTAGTACAGCTCCATAGGCACTTCCTTACAGAATCCTCCTTTGGTATAGGGGTTGGCCTAGGGCTATAAGGGACAGCCGCCGAGGAGCGGGGGCGCCATTTTGCGCTCAAGAGGGTGCCAACCTCCGCTGTCAGGCAGGGCAGTCCGGGTAGGGAGGTTTAAGGGCCTAATAGCCAGTGAAGGAGGCTTAGAGCACACGGGTAGGGGTGCCACAGGTTGCTTCATCAAGTCTTTTGAGGCACTTTGTCTATCTTTATTGTTGAGGCACTATAGTGGAAGATCATTTGGCATTTTTATTTGTTCATATATAGGTCTGCCCTAGGTGTGGGCAATTGTGGTGTGTCCTTAATATCCAATTACTAGGGACCCGCAGGGCATCCAGGGACAGTCGCCGAGGAGCGGGGGCGCCACATTGCGTCCAAGAGGGTGCCAACCTCCGCAGACAGGCAGGGAGTACCCTAGGGACGCGTAGAAATCAGAGTATAGTCGGGTACCCCCTACCCTCCTGTTTTTTGCCCATGAACAAATAGGCCAGTTTTAAACCTATTCTTATACAGAAAGGTTTTTTAGGGGTTGTGTTGGTTTGTTATTCCTATATTTGAAATAAAGTTAATTACAAATTAGTTTTTGGTTTAGTTTCTACATTGACAATGAACATAAGGTCTGTGTTCTCCTCTAGAAGCAAACACGTTTGCTCGTCCTTGTACTTCACATACAAGCACTCACATCATATAGAGAGATAATTAGTATACAAACACTACAGCGCTGAAGATTCACTGCTTGCCATTGTCTTATGAGTCAGCGGCTGGAAGCGGCAGAGAACCATGACAAAAAAACCTTGTACATAAGATAACATTTTCTAATAAACTACAAAGCCTTTCCACAGAACATGCATGAGATAATCCGCATATTCCCATAAATATGTCCGGATGGGAAACTGTTCTATAAAAATGAATTAATCGCCCTTTAAATTTAATTAGTGAGGAATAATACATAAGTACAGCCAGGTTCAAGGTGACATGCGGTTGTCTGAGCTTTTTATTCTGTAATAACGTATACTCTTTTGAGACATTTTTTTCTTAAAGGAAATTTTTTTACAAAACTTTGAGAGGAGATTTACTAAGGTAAATTCACCAGAAGTCTGGCTTAATTTGCACAAGGAAACCTGCCTTAGGCCACCTTCACGTGCCAGTGTTTCCAGTGACAGTTTTCACACATACTGGAGACACAGGCACACCCATTTTAATATATGGGGCTGCACACATATTCATGTGCTCACATGGACTGTGTGTCCCACACGCAGACATGTCCCTTTTTCTCGGCAGGACAGATATCAATATATTCCGCACACGTGCACACAGATGACATAGTGTGTAACATCCCTGTGCCATCTGTGTGAGACGTACCAGAAAATAATGCAGAATAGAGATATTAGATGTTTAGGTGTTAGATTTGCAAAGGTAAATATAGATAGGAGTAGATAAATAGCTGGATAGATATCTGTGAGATATATAATTAGTGCTTTGCATATGTAGCTTACTTGTATTTAGCTAATAAATGACAAAAAAAAATACATGGGGTACCCTCTATTTTTAATATCCAGCAAAGGTAAAGCAGACCGCTATGGGCTTATATTATCAGGCTGGAAAGGTGCAGCGCCCCAGAGTCCTGGTCGTTGCAGTATTGTCGCTCTGCCACTAAGGGGAGTGATGTTACGTCTGATTGCACTAAAGGAGTTTCTCTGACCAGGTAACACTCACACTACACTTCACACTCCGGCCACCAGGGGGGGTGGTTCTATCTAGTAGGCCACTCCTCACACTCTGGTAAAACTGGGGGTTGGACAGGAAGACAGAGAGAGAAGTAACTGGGAAGAGCTAGTGAGAGGACCTGTCAGGGATGGGATCCTGGCAGACTCCTAAGAGCAGAACTAACCAGTGAACAACGGGAATACAGTAAAAAGGAATTAGGACCAGAAGGAGTCGTGCTGTTAGACCGAGGCAACATCCTTCTGAGGCGCAAACAGTCGGTGGCCAGAACGCCGAGCAAGTAAGAGACTCTAAGTACTACTGCAAACCACGGCCGGACAGCCAATTATAGGTTGGCTGTCTCACACAAATCACCTAAGCAGACAACGGAGGCAGCTGTGGGAGAGGGGCGACTCTAGGGTCCCGGAAGAACTCCAGGCCTACCCCGTCATACGGGTGCGTCCTACCATATCACCTGGGGGACGGAGAGAACGAACATGAGAGGCAGGCAGAATCAGTTGTGAGGACTATCCCGGGAGCTCAGCAGGGAAGAACTACAACACCCAGCGCTAGAAGGTAGACACTGATTCCCACCTGTAAAGGGAACTTCTGATGTGCCTTTGGACCGGCCGGTCTTTGACAGCCCTGTTGACAGCGCTCTGGACTGAGGACTCTAAAACCTTCAGTAAAGAGGTAAAGAGACTGCAACCTGGTGTCCTCGTTATTTACTACGACCTACACTGCACCATCTACATCATCCCATACCTCCATCTTTATTGTACGCCCCACAGCAGGGTCACGGACCGGGTCTAGCCACCGTGACAACCCCAGAACAGAGACTCAGAGGCCCGGTACCGGGTACCTCTCGGCCCTGCGGCAGTGGGGGCGCTACAACTTGGCGTCACGAACAGGATCTACTTAAGTCTGAAGAATCAGGTCATGTGTGCCTTGGAACTGTGATTTATTGTGCTTGGACTGTAACTTATTGCAAAGACTGTGCGTCGACGATTGCCGCCAAGAGTTCCCGCCACGATTCGCCATCACAGTGTGCGGAGGGAGGAGCCACAGCTTCATGGGCGGAACCGGCCAAAAGAAGCGCGGAACGAGAAAGCGCGGTAACGTGCCGATCCCGGAAGAGGAACTCCGATCTCCAGCAGGTTAGTGGAGGAAGGGCCAGCCATGTCCGAGTCGGGAGGAACGGAGGAAGAGGCCACAGCCGGGGATGCAGGGGCACCTCCGGGCCCCGCAGCGGGCAAAGCCGCGGCCCTAATACCACCACCGGTTGCCGCAGAACCCGCTGCCCCCAGCCAGTCAGTCGGACACTGCCTCTACCACAAAGGCCATAATGCCCTTCTCTATGCTGTACCTGCCCGGAGCGGCCTGGCTCCCGCGATACTCCGGGGAGTCGCATACATTCACTGACTTTAAGGAAGGGCTCTGCAGCCTGCTCGAGTTCTATCCCCTGACAGAGCCTCAGAAGGTTCATATGATAACCGGCCAACTCTTTGGGGCGGCTCTGAGAGAATTGAAGTCCTGGCCCACCGAGGATAAGGGAACTGCACAGCAGATTTTCGCAAAGCTTAAAGCCACCTTCGATACTCGCACTGCTACAGAAATTAAACTGACCTTCTATGGATGCAAACAGAGACCGCAGGATAGCTTACGGGACTATGCCCTTAATCTCCAGGAGGCGATGCGGGCCATTAAGCAGAGTGACCCCGGCAGCATGCAGGATGAGGATAAACTCCTGAAGGAGCGGTTCATTGAGGGGCTCCTGTGCAGTCACCAGTGGGGCCAATTGCACTTCTTGGCCATGCAAAATCCAGACTTGACTTTTGCGCAATTCAAAGATAAAGCTATCCAGGCATTGCAGGAGTGACAGCCCAGCCGTGCAGCACCTCCCCGGCGCCCCGCTCTCACATACCACCAGGAGGTGGCGTCGGATGCCCCAGTCGCCGCCGAGACCGATGCCCAGAGCCTAGAGGATGACTCCCCTGCAGGACTTCGCCTCCAGATGCAGGAGCTAACCAAGAGCGTTGCAGCCCTGGCCCGGACGGTGCAGTCCCTACAGGAGGCCCCCAAGGAGAAGATCCAGTTGGCCTCCAGACCAGAGGATGTCCCTTGGATGCGACAGAGGAGGACTCCGCCGACCAGAGGCCGGAACGACGATCGCTTCCACCAGGACGGACGACCCATCTGCCGCCGCTGTCACCAGGTGGGCCACCTTGCAAGGTACTGTCCTTTAAACGAGCAACCCCTGGGGCAAAGGGCCAACCCCCAGGAGTAGGACGGTCAGGCCCGCAGCATTGGAGAACCAAGTACATTGGAGGACGACCAGTTCTCCCTGTAGTGGTTGATGGAATCCCCTTGAACGCTTTGCTGGACACCGGTTCTCAGGTGACGACTATACCTTACGTGCTTTATAGACGGTATTGGGAGGACACCGATATTACTCGTGGCCCTGACGATGATTTCACCATAATAGCCAGTAATGGTCAGCCGTTGCCACAAGTGGGGTATAAGGAGGTCACCATCAAGGTGGGGCGGGTGGAATTGAAAGCCCAAGGGATTGTGATTGTTGATATTGACCGTCGAGAATGTAATCCCATGATGACTCTTGGTACTAATGTTATAGAAAATTGTCTTGCAGAAGTTATTGTTTTATTGCAACAGGTGGCAGAAATCGCTGGCCACAGTGAGCAACGTGCCCTGCAGAAGGAAATCAGAGCTCTGATGCAGAGACAGCAGGTAGAGCTGACTGGTGGTGAGATTGGTCGTGTCACTGTGAGTGATTCAAACCCCATCGCGATACCCCCCAGGAGTGAAATGTTAATATGGTGTCGGGCAGCCATAGGCCTCAGGGGAAAGGACTACCAGGCCTTGGTAGAACCCGTATATTAAGACAATAGGCCTACTATTCTGACAGCCCGGGGGGTGGTCGACGTCCGCCAAGGGAGAGTGCCCGTACGTGTCCTCAATTGTGGGGAGGAAGAGGTTCACCTCACCAAGTATGCCACGCTTGCCAAATTGTTCACTGTTAATAATAGTGTGATACAGACACCTGAACCCTTGGTCCCGTCAAACGTGGCGGAGGACAACGGTTCTGCAGAGCACTCGAAAGACTGGTGTCGGGAATTGCATGTGGGCACTGACTCTACCCCACCCAACAAAAGCAGGGGGCCTACAGGGTGGTACACGAGTACGAGCAGGTATTCAGCAAACACCCCTTAGATTTTGGGCAGGTGAAAGGGATCCAACACCATATCCCCACGGGAGATCACCGACCCATAAAAGAGAGATATCGCCCTGTACCCCCAGCTCATTACCAGTGTGCCAAGGACATGTTGCGGGAAATGAAGGAGGCTGGGGTGGTGAGAGACAGCTGTAGCCCCTGGGCAGCTCCGTTAGTCCTTGTTAAAAAGAAAGATGGTACAATGAGAATGTGTGTTGATTACAGGCAGTTGAATCGCATTACACATAAGGACGCATACCCACTGCCCAGGATAGAGGAGTCTCTGGCTGCCTTAAAATCTGCTAACTACTTCTCTACCTTAGATCTCACCAGTGGGTACTGGCAGGTTCCTGTAGCGGAGGCGGACAAAGAGAAGACGGCCTTCACGACACCAATGGGTCTCTGCGAATTCAATTACATGCCCTTCGGATTGTGCAATGCTCCCGGGACGATCCAGAGGATGATGGAGTGCTGCCTGGGACACATGAACTTTGAAACCGTGCTGCTGTATTTGGATGATGTCATTGTCTTCTCTAAGACCTACGAAGACCATCTGAAGCACCTGGCCGAGGTGTTTGAAGCCCTGTCCAACTTTGGCTTAAAGGTGAAACCATCCAAGTGTCATCTGCTGAAACCTAAAGTGCAGTACCTGGGCCATGTGGTGAGCGCTGAAGGAGTGGCCCCAGACCCCGACAAGGTCACGGTGATCAAGGACTGGCCAAAGCCCAGTGACCTTCACGAAGTCCGGCAGTTCCTTGGGCTGGTAGGCTATTACCGGAGGTTCATTAAGGAATTTACCAAGAAGGCCGCACCCTTGCAAAACCTGTTGGTGGGCCAACCAAAGAGGACCAAGGGGAGGAACACCCCCTTTGATTGGAACGAGGAGCTGGAGGGATCCTTCACTTGTTTGAAGTCGGCACTGACGGGAGAAGAGGTACTGGCTTACCCCGAATACGACCAACCGTTTGTGCTGTACACAGATGCCAGCAATGTGGGATTATGAGCCGTGCTGTCCCAGGTCCAGAAAGGCAAAGAAAGGGTGATCACTTACGCCAACAGGAAACTCCGTCCCACGGAAAGAAACCCTGATAACTACAGTTCCTTTAAGCTGGAATTCCTTGCCATCATCTGGGCAGTGACAGAGAGGTTCAAACACTACCTGGCCTCCGCGAAATTCACCGTCTTCACGGATAACAATCCGCTAACGCATCTGGATACTGCCAAACTCGGGGCCTTGGAACAGCGGTGGATGGCCCGGCTGTCCAACTACGATCTCACCATCAAGTACCGGGCAGGACACAAGAATGCCAATGCCGATGCCTTGTCCCGAATGCCCAATTTGCCAGAAACGGGAGAAGACCCGGAGGCACTTGAAGAGGTGGAGCTGCCTGCATTCCATCGCCCCAAAGCCACTCAGAACTCTCATCATGTGAAGAACAGGCACAGGAACCAACCGGATGCCACGCTGAATCCCCTGCCCCATCACGGATGGGCGGAAACTCAGGATGGTGACCCCGCGGTCTGTCGGGTGAAAGAGCTCTTGACGCAGGCAGGGTTGCATCCCGGCCCAGATGATCCACAGGAAACCCAACAGCTGTGGAAGGGGAGAAGCAAACTGTTTATCCATGATGGCAAGCTGTGCAGGAGGAGCATCGACCCACGTACTCATGAATTGGTGTGGCAGATAGTGGTGCCAAGGCGAGATGCGCCCATGGTTCTGGGAGCCTACCACGATGGAGCCGGACACTTCGGATGGAGGAAGCTAGAGAGGCTACTCCGAGGGAGGTTCTATTGGATTGGCATGAAGAGAGCCATTGAGAAGTGGTGTCGGGAGTGTGGTCCATGTAGCCTGCGCAGGAAGGACCGTGGCAGCCAACGGGCTCCCCTGCAGCCTATCATCACCAAACGGCCGCTCGAACTGGTCGCGCTGGATCATGTGAAGTTGATACCTAGCCGGTCCGGCTATATCTACGCTCTTACCATCGTAGATCACTACTCCAGATTTCTGGTGGTTGTACCTGTCAAGGATCTAACGGCCAGGACTGCCGCCAAGGCCTTCCAGCAGTACTTTTGTAGGCCCCATGGCTACCCGGAGAAGGTACTGACTGATCAGGGACCAGCATTCGAAGCGTTCCAAGAGTTCTGCCAACTGTACGGGTGTAAGAAGATCCGAACCACGCCGTACCATCCTCAAACCAATGGGATGTGCGAAAGGATGAACCAGGTGGTGATCGACTTATTGAAGACCTTGCCCGTAGAGGAACGGAACCTGTGGCCGACAAAGTTGCCTGACTTGGTGGATATCTACAATCACATCCCAGTAAATTCCACCAACTGTACTCCAGCGTAGCTAATGAGGGGAAGGCCTAGCCAGTTACCCGTTGATCTGGACATGGGGGTCCTAGTCCCCGAAGATACCTCGCCGGATGCAGATTGGGATGCAGAAAGGCAGCGAAGGTACCGCAAAGTACAGGAGTGCGTGGAAAGAAGTCTCGCCCAGGCTAGGCAAAAACAGGAAAGGGACTACAACCAGCACGCTCCTGCGATTCCCCTGTCACCTGGTGAGCAAGTACTTAAACGAAAGAGGAGACTACACAAGCTCGACGACCAATGGGAAGCAGAACCGTATACCATCCTGCCATCCGATTTCGACAACACGAAGCTCTGTCTCATCAGCAAGGACAGAGGGGAGACCTCGACAGCGGTATCCAGGGATCACCTTAAGGTCTGCCCCGATAAGTTGAGAGAGAGGGACACGGCCCCAGGAATCTCCCCGCCGGTGGAAAAGGAGAAGATGATCCATACCGTCCTTGGTGACTTTCCCCAGTCCTGGACTCAGATAAATCAGGCCATCGTGGTACCTGTTCTAACGTTTCAACAGCCGGACCCACCAGAAACAATGATGGTACCAGATCATCCGGCCCCGCAACCTCAACAAGCCCTACCTGAAGATGCCATGCCAACCGTTGAACCGGCAAATCCTCCCTCTGCTATCGGTGAGCCTGCTGCACCTACTGTTGCCAGCAGCAGCAGCCCTGAGAGCTTCAGCCTGCCAGTGCTACCCAGACTCACTGAAAGTGTAGCTAGAAGGCAGTACACTACACCAGGGGTAGAAAGTATAGTGGGCCCTGTTAGGCCAGTAGCAACCCCTGTGCTGCGAAGGTCCACACGCAGCACTCAGAATCAAATTCCCCTCCGCTACAAAACTTAGAGATACTAATAAGGGCTGTTATTTAGTTTAAAATGTTTGTGTATATATCTTTTGTTACAGGTTTTAAAATGGACAATAGAGTAATGGACGGTGAATTGCTCCACAAACTTCTAAAAGGGGACCCCTTTGTTTACTGAACTGAGAGTCATAAACTGTGCATGACCTAACTTTCGCAACGTTCAAGAGTCCTCACCTCCCATAAAGGGAAGCACTGCTATGTTTAATTGTTTATGATATTTCAAAATTTTGTGCATTTTCTGTTAACATGTAATGTTGTTCTTGTTTTCCCAGTCCGGGAGTACTGGATTTAACCGGGGGGGGAGTGCAGCGCCCCAGAGTCCTGGTCGTTGCAGTAATGTCGCTCTGCCACTAAGGGGAGTGATGTTACCTCTGATTGCACTAAAGAAGTTTCTCTGACCAGGTAACACTCACACTACACTTCACACTCCGGCCACCAGGGGGGTGGTTCTATCTAGCAGGCCACTCCTCACACTCTGGTAAAACTGGGGGTTGGACAGGAAGACAGAGAGAGAAGTAACTGGGAAGAGCTAGTGAGAGGACCTGTCAGGGATGGGATCCTGGCAGACTCCTAAGAGCAGAACTAACCAGTGAACAACGGGAATACAGTAAAGAGGAATTAGGACCAGAAGGAGTCGTGCTGTTAGACCGAGGCAACATCCTTCTGAGGCGCAAACAGTCGGTGGCCGGAACGCCGAGCAAGTAAGAGACTCTAAGTACTACTGCAAACCACGGCCGGACAGCCAATTATAGGTTGGCTGTCTCACACAAATCACCTAAGCAGACAACGGAGGCAGCTGTGGGAGAGGGGCGACTCTAGGGTCCCGGAAGAACTCCAGGCCTACCCCGTCATACGGGTGCGTCCTACCATATCACCTGGGGGACGGAGAGAACGAACATGAGAGACAGGCAGAATCAGTTGTGAGGACTATCCCGGGAGCTCAGCAGGGAAGAACTACAACACCCAGCGCTAGAAGGTAGACACTGATTCCCACCTGTAAAGGGAACTCCTGATGTGCCTTTGGACCGGCCGGTCTTTGACAGCCCTGTTGACAGCGCTCTGGACTGAGGACTCTAAAACCTTCAGTAAAGAGGTAAAGAGACTGCAACCTGGTGTCCTCGTTATTTACTACGACCTACACTGCACCATCTACATCATCCCATACCTCCATCTTTATTGTACGCCCCACAGCAGGGTCACAGACCGGGTCTAGCCACCGTGACAACCCCAGAACAGAGACTCAGAGGCCCGGTACCGGGTACCTCTCGGCCCCTCGGCAGTGGGGGCGCTACAACTGACCCTAGTTATTGTGCCCTTCGCAGCCTAAAAATACAATCCCGCAACCACCCCAGAATTAGTGCATGCATTAGATGCACCAATTCTTTAGCTCTGACCAGCTCTTCCGGATTGCCCTGGTGCTACAGCAATTGGGGTAATGGTAGTTGGGGTTGATGTCACCTGTGATTTGTCAAAAATCACAGTTGCCATCAAGCCCTGATGTTAGTAATGGAGAGATGTCTATCAGATACCTCCATTACTAACCCAATAATCCAACAAATACATGCATGCACGCACGCACACACACACACACACACACACACACACAAAAAATACTTTATTTGAATAAGACTCCCACAGTATCCCAGTTCACCAATTTACTGGGAAAAAAAACAAACAAAAAAATCCCATGCACGTCTGTCGTAATCCACCTGAAACCAATGTAGTCCAGAAATGAATACTGAAAAAAGGTGAAAAATAAACACAAGAGACTGTCCCTCATTCACTAATTTGTTAGCATAAATGTTCCCATGATGTAGTTTCCAATGTAGTCCACATTCTCCGAATTCAGCTCCGGTGTCTGTGAATAACAGTAAAGTTGCTGCTATTCTCACAGACACCAGGTACTGACAACGACGCTCATGAACATCGCTGGCTCACACTGTGCTCAGCGAGATCCGGCAGGTCTGATGAGCATTATCGTTAATACCTGACGCATGTGCATAGCTGTAACTCTACTGCTATTTAAAGAAGCAGGAGTAGAATTTGGGGAATGTGAACTACATTGGAGCTTCGTGGGAACATTTTTGATAATAAATTGGTGAACAGTCCCTTGTTTTAATTTCTCTCGTTTTATATTTTTCAGGTATCCATTTCTGGAGTACATCAGATTCACAGAATTGCGGCGGACCTGTGTGGGATTTTTTTTTCTTTCAATAAATTGGTGAACCAGGGATACTGTGGAGGAGTCTTTATTCCAATAAAATATTTTTTTGTGCGTTGGTGTGTTTTTTTTGGATTACTTTGTTAGTAATGGGTGTGTCTGATAGACACATCTCCATTACTAACCCCGGGGCTTGATGGCACCTATGATTTTTAACAAATCACAGCTAACATCAACCTCAATACCCCGATTGCCATTGCACCAAAACAATCGGGAAGAGCCGGGCAAAGAGACAGAATTGGCACATCTAATGTGCTGCGTTCCTTCTACGGCAGCTGCGGGCTGGTATTTATAGGCTGGGAAGGGCCACCTTCCCAGTCTGATAATATCGGCTAACAACTGTCTGCTTTATCTTTGCTGGTCATCAAATATAGGAGGGAATCCACCGTTGTTTTTTTAACTAATTTATTTATAAGTTTAATACATGTACAGTAAACTGCACACACAAAGCACTGATTATATATCTCACGGATATTTATCTATCCTATCTATGTATATACAGGTTTGAGAATGAAATATTTTTATTTATGTATTTTATTTTAAAAAAAACGTTTTTGCTGTGGTGTTACTATTTTTTTTTTCCCGCCATACATAAGGTACTTTAAAGTCTATATGGGATATTGTGAATACTGGAGAGAAAGTCTGTGGGCCTTATTGATTGGCCTTTCTGTCCATTTTGGATTGGTGTTGAGTATGGTGTCCCTAATAGAATCAGTAATTCCCCTATATCCATTTGTCTCAGGCATACCAACCCCAGCAAATGTTTTTGTTTTTACATTATGGATCTGGCCATTTAAATCAGACATGTGATTCACCCAGTTGTGGTGTAATAGTAATTCCGTCACACTCCAGTTTATTATCCCTTTTATAACCATTGCGGTGAAGATGCACAATCACTATATATATAAATTCTCATTAGACGCGATTGGTCTAAAATTGAGATCAATTAAATAGATTTTGTTTTCCAGTATGGCAGTGACTATGGTGCATGCGCCGTGGAGCGAGTTTTTTTTAATCTTAGTCTTCCTGTATGCGCATGCGCAGACATGCGGTTTAGGAATGACCTTATCAAATATGGCGTGAGTGACTTTTTTAACTCAGGGCACCTACGCTATCATTTACTTCCTGATTAGATCATTAACATGCACAAATGGAATAGCTAGATGTCAAAATGGGCACAGAATAAGAAATGCATGATGGGGTGAGTCCTGCTGCAAATTAAATACACTTGTCACATGATTACTAATTAATATCTTTTCCAATTTATATTGAAAATTAGAATATCATCAAAAAGTTAATTTATTTCAGTTCTTGAATACATAAAAGTAAAACTCATAAATTATAGAGTCATTACAAACAGAGTGATCTATTTCAAGTGTTTATTTCTGTTAATGTTGATGATTATGGCTTACAGCCAATGAAAACCCAAAAGTCATTATCTCAGTAAATTATAATGATCAACAAAAAACAACTGTGAAGGCTTCCTAAGCATTTAAAAAAGTCCGGCTACGTTCACATTAGCGTTGTGCGACGCAGCGTCGGGCGCCGCTGCGTCGCCGCATGCGTCATGCGCCCCTATATTTAACATGGGGGCGCATGGACATGCGTTGTGATGCGTTTTTTGACACATGCGTTTTTTGCGGTGCACGCGTCAGGGCGCACAGGACGCAGCAAGTTGCATTTTTTTTGCGTCCAACTTTCGGCCAAAAAGGACGCATGCGTCGCAAAATGCAGCGTTTTAGTGTGCGTTTTGCTGCGTTTTTGTTTGCGTTGTGCGTTGCGTCGCCGACGCTGCGTCGCACAACGCAAATGTGAACGTAGCCTAAGTCTGTTTCAGTAGGCTCCACAATCATGGGACTTAACTGGCCAAGGAGAAAAAGAGCTGGACTGTTGCTCAGTGGTCCAAGGTCTTGTTTTCATATGAAAGTAAATTTTGCATTTCATTTTGAAATCAAGGTCCCAGAGTCTAGAGGAAGAGTGGAGAGGCACACAATCCAAGCTGCTTGAGGTCTAGTGTGAAGTTTCCACAATCAGTTATGGTTTGGGGAGCCATGTCATCTGCTGGTGTAGGTCCACTGTGTTTTGTCAAGACCAAAGTCAGTGCAGCCGTCTACCAGGAAATTTTAGAGCACTTCATCTTTCCCTCTGCCGACAAGCTTTTTATGGAGATGGAAATTTCATTCTCCAGCAGGACTTGGCACCTGTCCACACTGTCAAAAGTACCAATACCTGTTTTAAAAAAAAAAATTATCACTGTTCTTGATTGGCCAGCAAACTTGCCTGACCTAAACCCATAGAGAATCAGTGTCACGAACTGCGCCTGCGCAAGTGACATACAGGGTGTCTGGCGGTTGTGTGGCACCCCTGGAGTTCGAGTACCATAGTAGTGCTGCCTTCCTCTCGGGGAGGGTAGTGCTATGCCTGGAAACAAGAGGGATCTCTTTGGCAGGTAACCACACACACAATCTCAGAGGAGCCAGAGCACAGAGACTGGGTACCGGGAGCCCGAGGCTGTGGGGAGCTGCAAGCCCCACAGCAGAACCGGAGGGCACAGAACTACACGTATATTGCCCAAATTAAGCCTGTGGTACAGCAGCATTCTAGAGCTTAGAGTCACCATGCAGAGACCCTAGAAAGAACGGCTCAAGCTGCCTACCACACAGGTACCTGTCCCAGGACAGGGGAAAGAACCAGGACCTTGTTAGGACACTTCAGGCAGCAAGGGACTTATAGTGAGCGCAAAGTGGAAGGCTCCCAACCTGACTTGCTAGGGGATTTCACTTGTTTCCGGGCTGCCTGGACACCTAATGTACCTGTTGCCGATACCCTGGACAGAGGCCTGTTACATCTTCAGTAAACCAGGTAAAAGACTGCAACGCTGTGTCCTTTACTCATTGACCAGCATATACAATCATTGCCATACACCTTGGGAGCCCTGGGGACCCGCTTTACCTGTGGGAAGCGTCACCATCATTGCTGCAAGAACAACCCCCAGAGGACCCCTTTAAAGCAGCGTCGGTCCCCCTATTGACCGAACTCCACAGGTGGCGTCACGACAGACTTTATCACAATTCCCTTTAAAGACCGTTCCCCTTTTACAGTGAGTCCCAGGGCCACGGACTGGGTTGCAGCCACCGTGACATCCCCTTTAACAGCGACCGGACCCGGTGCTGAGTACCCCGCTGCCCTGGTGGGTGACTCAGTTGCTGTCCGGTGCTGTGGGTGTCTCCAGTGCCCAGCGGTACTACGTGTGTGTCTGGCGCTGCCCAGAGCCCTGCCGACATTTTGTGATAGGCCAGAGTCCCGGCACTTCCACGGTTCCATGTGTGGTGGTCTCGGGGATTTCAGCGCTGAGATCTCATCTCTCGAGATCTTGGTCCCGAGATCACTATCTGCGCTTGCGCCCTTCCCGGCTGTGGCCATATTCCCGAAGACCACTGCACATGGAACTGTGGAACTGCTGGGGCTTTAGCCTGTTGCAAAATGTGGGCAGAGCCCAGGCAGCGCCGGACACCCACGCAGCACTGCTGGGCACCGGAGACACCAGCATCACCGACCAGCAACCTCCGGGCACCCGGAGACACCCGGCAGCACCACATCGGAGCCCCCCCGTATCGCCGCTGCTCCTGTCAGCACCACTAAGCATAAACAGATGTTAATTTCATCGCACTCCCGATGCGATAGCATTTGGCCTATTTCTAGTATATACACTCACCGGCCACTTTATTAGGTACACCATGCTAGTAACGGGTTGGACCCCCTTTTGCCTTCAGAACTGCCTCAATTCTTCGTGGCATAGATTCAACAAGGTGCTGGAAGCATTCCTCAGAGATTTTGGTCCATATTGACATGATGGCATCACACAGTTGCCGCAGATTTGTCGGCTGCACATCCCAAAGATGCTCCATACAAGGCAGGATGGATCCATGCTTTCATGTTGTTTACGCCAAATTCTGACCCTACCAACCGAATGTCGCAGCAGAAATCGAGACTCATCAGACCAAGCAACGTTTTTCCAATCTTCTACTGTCCAATTTCGATGAGCTTGTGCAAATTGTAGCCTCAGTTTCCTGTTCTTAGCTGAAAGGAGTGGTACCCGGTGTGGTCTTCTGCTGCTGTAGCCCATCTGCCTCAAAGTTTGACGCACTGTGCGTTTAGAGATGCTCTTAGGCCTACCTTGGTTGTAACGGGTGGCGATTTGAGTCACTGTTGCCTTTCTATCAGCTCGAACCAGTCTGCCCATTCTCCTCTGACATCTGGCATCAACAAGGCATTTCCGCCCACAGAACTGCCGCTCACTGGATTTTTTTTCTTTTTCGGACCATTCTCTGTAAACCCTAGAGATGGTTGTGCGTGAAAATCCCAGTAGATCAGCAGTTTCTGAAATACTCAGACCAGCCCTTCTGGCACCAACAACCATGCCACGTTCAAAGGCACTCAAATCACCTTTCTTCCCCATACTGATGCTCGGTTTGAACTGCAGGAGATTGTCTTGACCATGTCTACATGCCTAAATGCACTGAGTTGCCGCCATGTGATTGGCTGATTAGAAATTAAGTGTTAACAAGAAGTTGGACAGGTGTACCTAATAAAGTGGCCAGTGAGTGTATATCAGGATGGGGGTTGGTATAACAGACTACATTAACCCCTGTCCAGATTAAACCTGGCTATAGTTTGGCCCAGGCCAGAGTATACCCCGTGGAATAAACTGTTCTAAATCAAACTATACCCAAGTGTGTCAATAGCCTAGGCCAAACTATACCTGGCTATAATATATCCCTCTATAAATGAGATAGATTTTAGATGCCATTTTTTAATAGCTTAAAACTAACTTGCATGTAGTGGGAAGGTATTTGTGTTGTTAATCACATGATGAAGATTGAACTTACAATTCAATGTGACTGGCAACAGATAACATTCATTACATCTGAGATTACACTGCTGTCCAATAAGATAAGTGCTTTTTCCATAAAATGCAATTGATCTTATCATTTCAGTGGTTTTCTCACCAAACCAATGATGTCTTTCAAAAGTACAACTTGTCCTGCAAAAAATAAAAAAGTTATGGCTCTGGGAAGGAGGGGAGAGAAAAACGAAAACGCAAAGCTGAAAAAAGCTCCGGCGGATAAGGGGTTAACTAGGATCTGGGTGCAGGAGTGTGGTTGGCGAAAAAAAGGAATAGAGGAGACAGAGAGTGGGATACAGTAGAGGGGTTAATGAGGATTTAGAGGGGGGTGGGACTAGCAAGTAAAGTAGAGAGATGTCTAGGACTAATACATGTGCTAATGGTATAAAGTGTCTGCTGGTGAATTCAAGAAATTTTGCAAACAAATATATGAACTGCTTACTTAAATTTCAGCCACAGATTATGATGTGGTGGGTATTAGGGATGAGTAAATGTGCTCTGTGATACTTGGATATTACTTGAGTATCTGGGTGCCCATATGTGCTCGGAGCTTGCAAAGCATTGGCTAGTGCTCAGATTCAATGCTGGAATCTCTGCCTGCATGTTTGGCGCCTTTTACACAGCCAATAAACATTGCCAGACAGTCACTGTAATGCCGGAGCCATCTTGGTAGTTGCATTACTGTGATTTGCTGGTTGCATTACGTCATCCGAGGTTATAAAAGGAGCGGCGCCACCAAGCTCGGAACACTGATGCCATTGCACATTTTAGGGTCAGTTCTGACTGGAGGGAGAGAGTAGCTGTCCAGGCCTGTGTGCACAGTTTTAGGAATCAGAGTCCTCAAGTGGTGATACTGTTGCTGAACCACCATACAAAAAGCCTTTCTAATGCTACGTTCACATTTGCGTTGTGCGCCGCAGCGTCGGCGCCGCAGCGCACAACGCAAACAAAAACGCAGCAAAACGCATGCACAACGCTGCGTTTTGCGCCGCATGCGTCCTTTTTTTAATTGATTTTGGACGCAGCAAAAAAGCAACTTGTTGCGTCCTCTGCGCCCGGACGCGGGCGCCGCAGCGACGCATGCGGCGCAAAACGCAAGTGCAACGCATGTCCATGCGCCCCCATGTTAAATATAGGGGCGCATGACGCATGCGGCGCCGCTGCGGCGCCCGCCGCTAATGTGAACGTAGCATTACCTTTTGCTTTGCTGTTTTTATGCGATACATTGTGCATTTAGCCTAAAGGTACCGTCACACTAAACGATATCGCTAGCGATCCGTGACGTTGCAGCATCCTGGATAGCGATATCGTTGTGTTTGACACGCAGCAGCGATCAGGATCCTGCTGTGATATCGCTGGTCGTTGATTAAAGTTCAGAACTTTATTTGGTCGTCAGATCGGCGTGTATCGTTGTGTTTGACAGCAAAAGCAAAGATACCAGCGATGTTTTACAGTGGTAACCAGGGTAAATATCGGGTTACTAAGCGCAGGGCCGCGCTTAGTAACCCGATGTTTACCCTGGTTACCAGTGTAAAATGTAAAAAAACAAACAGTACATACTCACCTTCTGATGTCTGTCACACGTCCCTCGCTGTCCGCTTCCTGCACTGACTGAGCGCCGACCGTAAAGTGAAAGCACAGCACAGCGGTGACGTCACCGCTCTGCTGTTAGGGCCGGCACTCAGTCAGTGCAGGAAGCGGACGCCGGGGGACGCGAAGGTGAGTATGTAGTGTTTGTTTTTTTACATTTTACACTGGAAACCAGGGTAAACATCGGGTTACTAAGCGCGGCCCTGCGCTTAGCAACCCGATGTTTACCCTGGTTACCCAGGGACCTCGGCATCGTTGTCTGTATTGCTGCAGCGTCGCTTAGTGTGATGGTACCTTAAGGACACCTGCTGGAGCCTCTAGGCAGGGCATAGGGCTTCGCAGTCCATTGTTAAATATATAGCCTCTGCAGGTGACCACATTTTCATCCATACAGTTTAACTTGCTTTGTGTTAACTACAGTGGTTTTAAACTAAGAAAAACCTTGAAAGAAATGTACTGTATTGAATTTGTCATCCATACAGTTAACCTTGATTTGTGTTAAATTACGGTGGTATTAAACTAAAAAAAAACTTTAAAAAAATTACAGTATTGAATTTGTCATCCATACAGTTTAACCTGCTTTGTGTTAAATTACGGTAGTATTAAACAAATAAAAACTTCCAAAAAATGTACTGTATTATCATCTATGCAGTTTAACCTGCTTTGTGCTAAATTGCTGTGATTTTAAACTAAAAAAAAAAATTTTGTCTGCTGCAGGTGACCACATTTTTTTATTAAAAAATATATTTTAAAATAATCAAGAAAACTTGGTTTCCAGAAACCTAGCAAATAGAAAAGAGAAGGCATTTGGTAAGGGACGGGGAAGTAGAAGTGCTGATGATGGTGCATGCAGACGCGGAGGATGTGGGGCTGGTGTGACTCTGCATGTTGCTGGAGCACAGGAAACATGCCCATCTGGAGCGCCCCCACTGCCGCAGGGCCGAGGGGTACCCGGTACCGGGCCTCTGAGTCTCTGTTCTGGGGTTGTCACGGTGGCTAGACCCGGTCCATGACCCTGCTGAGGGGCGTCCAGTGAAAGTTGAGGATGTGATGATGTTGTGGTGCGGGGCAGGTCGCGGTGAATAACGAGGACACCAGGTTGCAGTCTCTTTACCTCTTTACTGAAGGTCTCGAGGTGTCCAATCCAGGGCACTGTTAACCGTGCTGTCTGAGACCGGCCGGTCCGAAGGCACATCAGGAGTCCCCTTAACAGGTGGGAATCAGTGTCTACCTTCTAGCGCCTGTGTGTTGTAGTCCTTCCCTGCTGAGCACCCCGGGATAGTCCTCACAACTGATTCTGTCTGTCTCTGATGCTCGTTCTCTCCGTCCCCCAGATGATATGGTTAGGATTCACCCGTATGACGGGGTAGGCCTGGAGTTCTTCCGGGACCCTAGAGTCGCCCCTCTCCCACTGCTGCCTCCGTTGTCTGCTTAGGTGTTTTGGGTGAGACAGCCAACCTGTAATTGGCTATCCTGCCGTGGTTTGCAGTAATGCTTAGAGTCTCTTACTTGCTCGGCGTTCCGGCCACCGACTGTTTGCGCCTCAGAAGGATGTTGCCTCGATCTTACAGCACGACTCCCTCTGGTCCTATCGCCTCTTTGCTGTATTGCCATTTTCTCACTTTTTGTCCTTTCTTAGGAATCTGTCAGGATCCCATCCCTGACAGGTCCTCTCTCTAGCTCTTCCCAGCTACTTCTCGCTGTCTTCCTGTCCAACCCCCAGTTTTACCAGAGTGTGAGGAGTGGCCTACTAGATAGAACCACTCCCCCTGGTGGCCGGAGTGTGAAGTGTAGTGTGTGTATTACCTGGTCAGGTGAACTCCTTTAGTGCAATCAGACGTAACATCACTCCCCTTAGTGGCAGAGCGACGTTACTGCAACGACCAGGACTCTGGGACGCTGCACTCCCCCCGGTTAAATCCAGTACTCCCGGACTGGGAAAATAATAACAACAATACATGTTAACAGAAAATACACAATTGTGAAATATCATAAACAATTAAACATAACAGTGCTTCCCTTTATGGGAGGTGAGGACTCTTGAACGTTGCGAAAGTTAGGTCATGCACAGTTTATGACTCTCAGTTCAATGGTTGAAACAGCGGGGACCCCGGGTAAACAAAGGGGTCCTCTTTAGAAGTTTTTGGAGCAATTCACTGTCCATTACTCCATTTGTCCATTTTAAAACCTGTAACAAAAGATATGCACACAAACATTTTCAACTAAATAGCATCCCTCACTAATACCTCCAAGTTTTGTAGCGGAGGGGAGTTTGATTCTTGGTGCTGCGTGTAGACCTTCGCAGCGCAGGGGTTGCTATTGGCCTAACAGGGCCCGCTATGCTTGCTACCGCTGGTGTAGTGCACTGTCTTCTAGCTACGCTTCTAGTGAGTCTGGGTAGCACTGGCAGGCTGGAGTTCTCAGGGCTGCTGCTACCAACAGTGGGTACGGCAGATTCGCCGATAGCAGAGGGAAGATTTGCCGGTTCGACGGTTGGCATGGCATCTTCAGGTAAGGCTTGCTGAGATTGCGGGCCTGGATGATCTGGCACCACAATTAGTTCTGATCGGTCCGGCAGGCGGAACGTTAGAACAGGTACCACGATGGCCTGATTTATCTGAGTCCAGGATTGGGGAAAATCACCAAGAACAGTGTGTATCATCTTCTTTTCTACAGGTGGGGAGTTTCCTGGATCCGTTTCCCTCTCTCTCAACTTATCAGGGCAGACTTTCAGGTGGTCCCTGGATATCGCCATCGAGGTCTCCCCTCCATCCTTGCTGATGAGACAAACCTTCGTGTTGTCAAAATCGGATGGCAGGACGGTATACGGTTCCGCTTCCCATTGGTCGTCGAGTTTGTGTAGCCTCCTCTTTCATTTGAGTACGTGCTCACCGGGTGACAAGCGAATCGCAGGAGCTGTTATGATCCCAATGGCAGGGGACCTCAAAGATTACAGCAAGGTCTGCAAAACATAAATACCAGCTCATAGGGAAGTGTGTTGTGTATCCGCTTTTTGGGCTCCCCTGGTGGTTGCTGGTGGTACTGGTGACTTGTTTGCACTTTGCTGCTTCTGTTCACCTGCTTCCATCAGCGTTTGGGAGTTTCCTATTTAGCCTTGCTCTCCAGTCATTTCCTTGCCGGTCATCATTGTAACCAGAGCCTTCGGTTGCATGTTCCTGCTACTAGTCTGCTGATCAGCTAAGTGGACTTTGTCCTTTTGTTTTGTATCTTTAGTCCAGTTTGCAGTTTTTGTAATTCTCTGTAGCTGGAAGCTCTTGCGGGCTGAAATTGCCACTCCTGTGTCATGAGTTGACACAGGAGTCTTAAAGTAATTTCAGGATGGTTTTTTGAAAGGGTTTTCAGTTGACCGTGAAGTCCTCTTTTGTATCCTTCTGCTATCTAGTAAGTGGACCTCTCTTTGCTAAATCTACTTTCATACTGTGTATGTCTTTTCCTCTTATTTCACCGTTATTACATGTGGGGGGCTGCTATCATCTTTTGGGGTATTTCCCTAGAGGTAAGCCAGGTCTGTTTCTTCCTCTACCAGGCTTAGTTAGTCCTCCGGCTGGCGCGTGGCATATAGGAAGCCGTAGGTATGCTCCCTGGCTACTATTAGTTGTGTGGTAGATTTAGCTCACGGTCAACTCGAGTTTCCATCACCCGAGAGCTCGTTCGTTATTTATATGTTTCTTACGTTCCCTTGCCATTGGGAACCATGACAGTATGACCGGCCATGTGTTAAACTTATTGGCAGAAGAAAGGAGAGAAAAAGGAAGTCTGTAAATTTTTTTTTTTTTCTTTTTCCCTATGCTTGCTCCATAGTTGGATCAGTTGTATTTCAGCTCTAATTACTGCCTTTGCCTTTCTCTCCTTATAATCCTTGAATGGCTCTGAGCTCACCTGTTTAAAGATGGATCCTCAGAGTTTGGCTGCAGGTTTAAATAATCTTGCTACGAAGGTTCAAAATTTACAAGATTTTGTTATGCATACTCCTATTTCTGAACCTAAAATCCCTACACCAGAGGTGTTTTCCGGAGATAGATCTCGGTTTTTGAATTTCAAATATAATTGTAAATTATTCCTTTCTCTCAGACCTCACTCCTCAGGAGATCCTGTCCAGCAGGTTAAGATTGTAATTTCTTTGCTGCGAGGTGACCCTCAAAATTGGGCATTTTCATTGGCACCAGGGGATCCTGCGTTGCTCAATGTGGATGCGTTTTTCCTGGCTTTAGGGTTGCTTTATGAGGAACCTAATTTGGAGATTCAAGCTGAAAAAGCTTTGGTAGCCCTATCTCAAGGGCAAGATGAAGCTGAGATATACTGCCAAAAATTTCGTAAATGGTCTGTGCTTACTCAGTGGAATGAGTGCGCCTTAGCGGCAAATTTCAGAGAGGGCCTTTCTGATGCCGTTAAAGATGTTATGGTCGGGTTCCCTGCGCCTACAGGTCTGAATGAGTCCATGACAATGGCAATTCAGATTGATCGGCGTTTGCGGGAGCGCAAACCCGTGCACCATTTGGCGGTATCTTCTGAAGAGACGCCAGAGAAAATGCAATGTGACAGAATTATGTCCAGAAGCGAGCGGCAGAATTATAGGCGTAAAAATGGGTTATGCTTCTATTGTGGTGATTCTGCTCATGTTATATCGGCATGCTCTAAACGTACTAGGAAGGTTGACAAGTCTATTTCAATTGGCACTTTACAGTCCAAATTTATTTTGTCTGTAACCTTGATTTGTTCATTATCAGTTATTACCGTGGATGCCTATGTGGACTCTGGCGCCGCTCTGAGTCTTATGGACTGGTCCATTGCCAGGCGCTGTGGGTTTGATTTAGAGCCTCTGGAAGTCCCTATACCTCTGAAGGGTATTGATTCTACACCTTTGGCTTGTAATAAACCACAGTTCTGGACGCAAGTGACTATGCGTATGACTCCAGACCATCAGGAGGTGATTCGCTTCCTTGTGTTGTACAATTTACATGATGTTTTGGTGCTTGGATTACCATGGTTACAGTCTCATAACCCAGTCCTTGACTGGAAAGCTATGTCTGTGTTAAGCTGGGGATGTCGGGGGGCTCATGGGGACACTCCTATGGTGCCCATTTCGTCATCTATTCCATCTGAGATTCCGGCATTTTTGTCTGATTATCGTGATATTTTTGAAGAGCCTAAGATTGGTTCACTCCCTCCTCACAGGGATTGTGATTGCGCCATAGAACTGATTCCTGGCAGTAAATTTCCAAAGGGTCGTTTGTTTAACCTATCTGTACCTGAACATGCTGCTATGCGCGAGTATATTAAGGAGTCCCTGGAAAAGGGACATATTCGTCCTTCTTCATCACCTTTAGGAGCCGGTTTTTTCTTTGTCTCTAAAAAGGATGGCTCTCTGAGGCCTTGTATTGATTATCGACTTCTGAATAAAATTACAGTCAAATATCAGTATCCGTTGCCTTTGCTGACTGATTTGTTTACTCGCATAAGGGGGGCTAAGTGGTTCTCTAAGATTGATCTTCGTGGGGCGTATAATTTGGTGCGAATTAAGCAGGGGGATGAGTGGAAAACCGCATTTAATACGCCTGAGGGCCATTTTGAGTATTTGGTAATGCCTTTCGGCCTTTCTAATGCACCTTCTGTCTTTCAGTCCTTAATGCATGATATTTTCCGTGAATATTTGGATAAATTTATGATAGTGTACTTGGATGATATTTTGATTTTTTCTGATGACTGGGAGTCTCATGTTCAGCAGGTCAGGAGGGTTTTTCAGGTTTTGCGGGAGAATTCTTTGTGTGTAAAGGGTTCAAAGTGTGTTTTTGGGGTTCAAAAAATTTCCTTTTTGGGGTACATTTTTTCCCCTTCTTCTATTGAGATGGACCCTGTCAAGGTTCGGGCTATTTACGACTGGACGCAGCCTACTTCTCTGAAGAGTCTCCAGAAATTCTTGGGCTTTGCTAATTTTTATCGTCGATTTATAGCTGGTTTTTCTGGCGTTGCTAAACCTCTGACGGATTTGACTAAAAAGGGTGCTGATGTTGCCAATTGGTCCCCTGCTGCCGTGGAGGCCTTTCGGGAGCTTAAGCGCCGCTTTTTGTCTGCCCCTGTGTTGCGCCAGCCTGATGTTTCCCTTCCCTTTCAGGTTGAGGTCGATGCTTCCGAGATTGGAGCGGGGGCGGTTTTGTCGCAGAAAAGTCCCGACTGCTCAGTGATGAGACCTTGTGCGTTCTTTTCGCGAAAATTTTCGGCCGCCGAGAGAAACTATGATGTTGGTAATCGGGAGCTTTTGGCCATGAAGTGGGCATTTGAGGAGTGGCGTCATTGGCTTGAGGGTGCCAAACATCAGGTGGTAGTTTTGACTGATCACAAGAATTTAATTTATTTGGAGTCGGCCAGGCGCCTGAATCCTAGACAGGCACGTTGGTCGTTGTTCTTTTCCCGGTTTAATTTTGTGGTCTCGTACTTACCGGGTTCTAGGAATGTGAAGGCAGATGCTCTTTCTAGGAGTTTTGAGCCTGACTCTCCTGGGAATTCTGAACCTGCTGGTGTCCTTAAGGATGGAGTGGTTTTGTCTGCTGTCTCTCCTGATTTGCGACGTGCTTTGCAAGAATTTCAGGCGGATAGACCTGATCGTTGTCCGTCTGGTAGACTGTTTGTTCCTGACGAGTGGACCACTAGAGTCATCTCGGAAGTTCATTCTTCTACTCTGGCAGGTCATCCGGGAATTTTTGGCACCAGAGATTTGGTGGCTAGATCCTTCTGGTGGCCTTCCCTGTCTCGAGATGTGCGTGTTTTTGTGCAGTCTTGCGATGTGTGTGCTCGGGCCAAGCCTTGTTGTTCTAGGGCTAGTGGGTTGTTGTTGCCCTTGCCTATTCCGAAGAGGCCTTGGACGCACATCTCTATGGACTTTATCTCGGACCTCCCTGTTTCTCAGAAGATGTCTGTCATCTGGGTGGTGTGTGACCGTTTTTCTAAAATGGTTCATTTGGTGCCATTGCCTAAGTTGCCTTCCTCATCTGAGTTGGTCCCTCTGTTTTTTCAAAATGTGGTTCGCCTGCATGGTATTCCGGAAAACATCGTTTCTGACAGGGGTACCCAGTTCGTGTCTAGATTTTGGCGGGCAGTCTGTGCCAGGTTGGGCATTGATTTGTCTTTTTCGTCTGCATTCCATCCTCAGACCAATGGCCAGACGGAACGAACTAATCAAACTTTGGAGACTTATTTGAGGTGTTTTGTGTCTGCGGATCAGGATGATTGGGTTGCCTTTCTGCCGTTGGCGGAGTTTGCTCTTAATAATCGGGCTAGTTCTGCCACTTTGGTTTCTCCTTTCTTTTGCAATTCAGGGTTTCATCCGCGTTTTTCATCTGGTCAGGTTGAATCTTCGGATTGTCCTGGAGTGGATGCTGTAGTGGATCGGTTGCATCAGATTTGGGGACAAGTGGTGGATAATTTGGAATTGTCCCAGGAGAGGACTCAGCAGTTTGCTAACCGCCGTCGTCGTGTTGGCCCCCACCTTCGTGTTGGGGACTTGGTGTGGTTGTCTTCCCGTTTTGTCCCTATGAGGGTTTCTTCTCCTAAATTTAAGCCTCGGTTCATCGGTCCTTATAGGATTTTGGAGATTCTTAACCCTGTCTCCTTTCGTTTGGACCTCCCGGCATCTTTCGCTATCCATAATGTGTTCCATCAGTCGCTGTTGCGGAGATATGAGGTACCGGTGGTTCCTTCCACTGAACCTCCTGCTCCTGTGCTGGTGGAGGGTGAATTGGAGTACGTGGTAGAAAAGATCTTGGACTCCCGTATTTCCAGACGGAGACTTCAATATCTGGTTAAATGGAAGGGCTATGGTCAGGAAGATAATTCTTGGGTAACTGCCTCTGATGTTCATGCCTCGGATTTGGTTCGTGCCTTTCATAGGGCTCATCCAGATCGCCCTGGCGGTTCTTGTGAGGGTTCGGTGCCCCCTCCTTAAGGGGAGGGTACTGTTGTGTATCCGCTTTTTGGGCTCCCCTGGTGGTTGCTGGTGGTACTGGTGACTTGTTTGCACTTTGCTGCTTCTGTTCACCTGCTTCCATCAGCGTTTGGGAGTTTCCTATTTAGCCTTGCTCTCCAGTCATTTCCTTGCCGGTCATCATTGTAACCAGAGCCTTCGGTTGCATGTTCCTGCTACTAGTCTGCTGATCAGCTAAGTGGACTTTGTCCTTTTGTTTTGTATCTTTAGTCCAGTTTGCAGTTTTTGTAATTCTCTGTAGCTGGAAGCTCTTGCGGGCTGAAATTGCCACTCCTGTGTCATGAGTTGACACAGGAGTCTTAAAGTAATTTCAGGATGGTTTTTTGAAAGGGTTTTCAGTTGACCGTGAAGTCCTCTTTTGTATCCTTCTGCTATCTAGTAAGTGGACCTCTCTTTGCTAAATCTACTTTCATACTGTGTATGTCTTTTCCTCTTATTTCACCGTTATTACATGTGGGGGGCTGCTATCATCTTTTGGGGTATTTCCCTAGAGGTAAGCCAGGTCTGTTTCTTCCTCTACCAGGCTTAGTTAGTCCTCCGGCTGGCGCGTGGCATTTAGGAAGCCGTAGGTATGCTCCCTGGCTACTATTAGTTGTGTGGTAGATTTAGCTCACGGTCAACTCGAGTTTCCATCACCCGAGAGCTCGTTCGTTATTTATATGTTTCTTACGTTCCCTTGCCATTGGGAACCATGACAGAAGTGGTAACTAGGCTGACCATATACCTGATCCTAGCGCAAACACTAACAGCAGCCGGGGAACGTGCCTACGTTGATCCTAGACGTCACGCGCCAGCCGGAGAACTAACTACCCCTATCAGGGAAAATAAGACCTCTCTTGCCTCCAGAGAAAAGACCCCAAAGTAATACAAGCCCCCAACAAATAACAACGGTGAGGTAAGAAGAAAAGACAAACGTAAGAATGAACTAGATTTAGCAAAGAGAGGCCCACTGACTAATAGCAGAATATAGTAAGAAGACTTATATGGTCAGCAAAAAACCCTGCAAAATATCCACGCTGAATATCCAAGAACCCCCAAACCGAATGACGGTGTGGGGGGAGAATATCAGCCCCCCTAGAGCTTCCAGCAATAACAGGAATCACATATTGTACAAGCTGGACAAAAAATATGAACAATGCAAATGATCAAGAGTACGAAAGCAGGACTTAGCTTATCTTGCAAAGAACCAGGACCTGAAGACAGGAGCAAACAGAAGTGAACTGATTACAACGATACCAGGCACTGGACTGAGAATCCAGGAAGTTTAAATAGCAACACCCCAGGCCTAACGAAGCAGGTGAGCACCAACCTGGTAAAAGACAATCCAAGTGCCAAATCACTAGTGACCACAAGAGGGAGCCAAAAAGTATAGTTCACAACAGTACCCCCCCTTTAAGGAGGGGTCACCGAACCCTCACCAAGACCACCAGGGCGACCAGGATGAGCAGCGTGGAAGGCACGAACCAAATTGGCCGCATGAACATCAGAGGCGGCCACCCAGGAATTATCCTCCTGACCATAGCCCTTCCATTTGACCAAATACTGGAGCCTCCGTCTAGAGAGACGAGAATCCAAGATCTTCTCCACCACGTACTCCAACTCGCCCTCAACCAACACCGGAGCAGGAGGCTCAACAGCAGGAACCACAGGCACAACGTACCGCCGCAACAAAGACCTATGGAACACGTTGTGAATGGCAAACGACACCGGAAGATCCAAACGAAAAGAAACCGGGTTAAGAACTTCCAAAATTCTATAAGGACCAATAAAGCGAGGCTTAAACTTAGGAGAGGAAACCTTCAGAGGGACATACCGAGAAGACAACCAAACCAAATCCCCAACACGAAGTCGGGGGCCCACACCGCGGCGGCGGTTGGCAAAACGCTGAGCCTTCTCCTGTGACAACTTCAAGTTGTCCACCACATGATTCCAAATCCGCTGCAACCTATCCACCACAGAATCCACCCCAGGACAGTCAGAAGACTCAACATGACCCGAGGAAAAACGAGGATGAAAACCAGAGTTGCAGAAGAATGGCGAAACCAAAGTAGCGGAACTAGCCCGATTATTAAGGGCAAACTCCGCCAATGGCAAGAAGGTCACCCAATCATCCTGGTCCGCAGAAACAAAACATCTCAAATAAGCCTCCAGTGTCTGATTAGTTCGCTCCGTTTGACCATTAGTCTGAGGATGGAAGGCAGATGAAAACGACAAATCAATGCCCATTTTAGCACAAAAAGATCGCCAGAATCTGGACACAAACTGGGATCCTCTGTTGGACACGATATTCTCAGGAATGCCGTGTAAACGAACCACATTCTGAAAAAACAAAGGAACCAGATCGGAAGAGGAAGGCAACTTAGGCAAGGGTACCAAATGGACCATCTTGGAAAAATGATCACACACCACCCAGATGACAGACATTCCCCGAGACACCGGAAGATCAGAAATGAAATCCATGGAAATGTGCGTCCAAGGCCTCTTCGGGACGGGCAAGGGCAAAAGCAACCCGCTAGCACGAGAACAACAAGGCTTAGCCCGAGCACAAGTCCCACAGGACTGCACAAATGACCGCACATCCCGTGACAAGGAAGGCCACCAAAAGGACCTAGCCACCAAATCTCGGGTACCAAAAATTCCCGGATGCCCTGCCAACACCGAGGAATGAACCTCGGAAATGACTCTGGTGGTCCATTTATCAGGAACAAACAGTCTGTCGGGTGGACACGAGTCAGGTCTACCAGCCTGAAATCTCTGCAACACACGTCGCAAATCCGGAGATATGGCCGACACGATCACTCCCTCTTTAAGAATACCAGCTGGCTCCGAGACTCCAGGAGAGTCAGGCACAAAGCTCCTAGAGAGAGCATCAGCCTTAACATTCTTCGAACCAGGCAGGTATGAGACCACAAAGTCAAAACGAGAGAAAAACAATGACCAACGAGCCTGTCTAGGATTCAGGCGCTTAGCAGACTCGAGATACATCAGATTTTTGTGATCAGTCAAGACCACCACACGATGCTTAGCACCCTCGAGCCAATGACGCCACTCCTCAAATGCCCACTTCATGGCCAACAACTCCCAATTACCAACATCATAGTTCCGCTCAGCAGGCGAAAACTTCCTAGAGAAAAAGGCACATGGTCTCCTCACAGAACAACCAGAGCCTCTCTGCGACAAAACAGCCCCAGCACCGATCTCAGAAGCATCCACTTCAACCTGAAAGAGAAGTGAGACATCAGGCTGGCACAAAACAGGCGCCGAAGTAAACCGGCGCTTCAGCTCCTGGAAGGCCTCCACGGCTGCAGGAGCCCAATTAGCCACATCAGAACCTTTCTTGGTCATATCCGTCAAAGGTTTAACAACGCTAGAAAAATTAGCGATAAAGCGACGGTAGAAATTAGCGAACCCCAAGAACTTCTGAAGACTCTTAACAGACGTGGGCTGAGTCCAATCATGAATAGCTCGGACCTTGACTGGGTCCATCTCCACGGCAGAAGGGGAGAAAATAAAACCCAAAAAGGAAACCTTCTGCACTCCAAAGAGACACTTTGAGCCCTTCACAAACAAAGCGTTATCACGCAAAACCTGAAACACCATCCTGACCTGCTTTACATGAGAATCCCAATCATCCGAGAAAACTATAATATCATCAAGATACACAATCAAAAATTTATCCAGATACTTCCGGAAGATATCATGCATAAAGGACTGAAACACTGAAGGGGCATTAGAGAGCCCAAAGGGCATCACCAAGTATTGAAAATGACCTTCGGGCGTATTGAATGCAGTTTTCCATTCATCTCCCTGCCTAATGCGCACAAGGTTGTACGCACCACGAAGATCTATCTTGGTGAACCACTTGGCGCCCTTAATCCGAGCAAACAAGTCTGACAATAGCGGCAACGGATACTGAAACTTAACAGTGATTTTATTCAGAAGCCGATAGTCTATACAAGGTCTCAAAGACCCGTCTTTCTTGGCCACAAAAAAGAATCCCGCACCGAGAGGGGAAGAGGATGGACGAATATGCCCCTTCTCCAAAGACTCCTTGACATAAGAACGCATCGCGGCATGCTCGGGTACAGACAAATTAAATAATCGTCCCTTAGGAAATTTACTGCCAGGAATCAAATCTATAGCGCAGTCACAGTCCCTATGAGGAGGAAGAGCACTGGACCTGGACTCACTGAATACATCCTGATAGTCACACAAATACTCAGGAACTTCTGAAGGAGTAGAAGTAGCAATAGACACCGGCGGAGAATCGCAATGAATTCCCTGACAACCCCAACTTGAGACAGACATAGCCTTCCAATCCAAAACAGGATTATGGGTCTGTAACCATGGCAGACCTAAAACGACCAAATCATTCATTTTATGCAGAACAAGAAAACGAATCACCTCCCGATGTTCAGGAGTCATGCACATGGTCACTTGTGTCCAATACTGCGGTTTATTTTCCGCCAGTGGCGTAGCATCAATTCCTCTGAGAGGAATCGGAACCTTTAATGGCTCCAGGACAAAACCGCAGCGCTTGGCAAACGACAAGTCCATAAGACTCAGGGCAGCACCTGAATCCACAAATGCCATAACAGGGTAGGAAGACAATGAACAAATTAAAGTCACAGACAAAATAAATTTAGGCTGCAAATTACCAATGGTGACAGGACTGACAACCTTGGTTAGGCGTTTAGAGCATGCTGATATAACATGTGTAGAATCACCACAGTAAAAACACAGCCCATTCTGACGTCTATGATTTTGTCGTTCGGTTCTAGTCAAGATTCTATTGCATTGCATTGAGACAGGTGTCTGTTCAGACAACACCGCCAGAGGTTTAGCGGATTTGCGCTCCCGCAAACGCCGATCAATCTGAATAGCCAGCGCCATAGAATCATTCAGACTTGTAGGAATTGTAAAACCCACCATCACATTCTTAATGGCTTCAGAAAGGCCATTTCTGAAATTTGCGGCCAGAGCACATTCATTCCATCAAGTAAGCACGGACCATTTCCGAAATTTTTGGCAGTACACCTCAGCTTCATCCTGGCCCTGAGAGATGGCCAGTAGAGCTTTTTCTGCCTGAATTTCAAGATTAGGCTCCTCATAAAGCAATCCGAGCGCCAGAAAAAACGCATCAACATCCGCCAATGCAGGATCTCCTGGCGCTAACGAGAAAGCCCAATCCTGAGGGTCGCCACGCAAGAAGGAGATAATAATTTTAACTTGCTGAGCTGAATCTCCAGACGAACGAGGTTTCAAAGATAGAAACAATTTACAATTATTCCTAAAATTCCTAAATTTAAATCGATCTCCAGAGAACAGCTCAGGAATAGGTATCTTAGGCTCTGACATAGGACTGCTAACAACAAAATCCTGAATGCCCTGCACACGTGCAGCAAGCTGATCCACACTAGTAATCAAGGTCTGAACATTCATGTCTGCAGCAAAGCTTCAAGCCACTCAGAGATAAAGGGGAGGGAAAAAAAAAAAAAAAAACTCAGAACTTCTTTTCTTTTAATCCCACTTCAGCAATGCATTAACTGTTTATTGGCCTGGCATACTGTTATGATCCCAATGGCAGGGGACCTCAAAGATTACAGCAAGGTCTGCAAAACATAAATACCAGCTCATAGGGAAGTGGTAACTAGGCTGACCATATACCTGATCCTAGCGCAAACACTAACAGCAGCCGGGGAACGTGCCTACGTTGATCCTAGATGTCACGCGCCAGCCGGAGAACTAACTACCCCTATCAGGGAAAATAAGACCTCTCTTGCCTCCAGAGAAAAGACCCCAAAGTAATACAAGCCCCCAACAAATAACAACGGTGAGGTAAGAAGAAAAGACAAACTTAAGAATGAACTAGATTTAGCAAAGAGAGGCCCACTGACTAATAGCAGAATATAGTAAGAAGACTTATATGGTCAGCAAAAAACCCTGCAAAATATCCACGCTGAATATCCAAGAACCCAGAAACTGACTGACGGTGTGGGGGGAGAATATCAGCCCCCCTAGAGCTTCCAGCAATAACAGGAATCACATATTGTACAAGCTGGACAAAAAATATGAACAATGAAAATGATCAAGAGTACGAAAGCAGGACTTAGCTTATCTTGCAAAGAACCAGGACCTGAAGACAGGAGCAAACAGAAGTGAACTGATTACAACGATACCAGGCACTGGACTGAGAATCCAGGAAGTTTAAATAGCAACACCCCAGGCCTAAAGAAGCAGGTGAGCACCAACCTGGTAAAAGACAATCCAAGTGCCAAATCACTAGTGACCACAAGAGGGAGCCAAAAAGTATAGTTCACAACAAGGAGCATGCTGGTTGTAGTCTCTTTCTTGTTTTTGTCTAGCCTGGGCGAGACTTCTTTCCACGCATTCCTGTACTTTGCGGTACTTTCGCTGCCTTTCTGCATCCCAATCTGCATCCGGCGAGGTATCTTCGGGGACTAGGACCCCCATGTCCAGGTCAACGGGTAACTTGCTAGATCTTCCTCGCATCAGGTACGCTGGAGTGCAGTTGGTGGAATTTACTGGGATAAGTGTTATGATCCTTAGTGGTTGAGGATCACAAAATACTCCAGCTAAGTAACAAAACATAGGACAAGCTCTAGAGAGGTGGCAAACTGGACTGACCGCAAATCTGAACCTATCCAACACACTAAAGGTAGCCGGTGAACGTGTCTAAAATCCTAGACGTCTCGAGCCAGCCTGAGGAACTAACTACCCCTAGAGAGAAAGAAAGACCTCACTTGCCTCCAGAGAAATAATCCCCAAAGATATAGAAGCCCCCAACAAATAATAACGGTGAGGTAAGAGGAAGGCACATACACAGGGGTGAAAGCAGATTCAGCAAATGAGGCCCACTAATACTAGATAGCAGAAAATAGAAAAGGGGTCTGTGCGGTCAGTAAAAAACCCTTACAAAATATCCACACTGAGATTTCAAGAACCCCCGCACCAACTAACGGTGTGGGGGGAGAAACTCAGTCCCCTAGAGCAACCAGCAAGCGAGGAAATCACATTTTAGCAAGCTGGACAAGAAACATGATGAATGCTGATAATCAAAAAATAAACAAACAAAAACTTAGCTTGTCTTGGAGAGACTGGGAGCAAGGTAGTCACAAGGAATCTGAAGAGCACTGAATACATTGAGAGCAGGCAAGGAACTGAGTATCCAGGTGAGCTAAATAGGAAACCAACCAAGGATAACGAACCAGCTGATGCTGCCAACCTGCAGAAAGACAACACTACACAGTACCGCTTGTGACCACTAGAGGGAGCCCAAAAATAGAGTTCACAACAGATATGATTGTATATGTCCACCAAGTCAGGCAGCTTTGTCGGCCACAGGTTCCGCTCCTCTACGGGCAAGGTCTTCAGTAAGTCGATCACCACTTGGTTCATCTTTTCACACATCCCGTTGGTTTGGGGATGGTACGGTGTGGTTCTGATCTTCTTACACCCGTACAGATGGCAGAACTCTTGGAACACCTCTGCTTCGAATGCTGGTCCCTGATCGGTCAGTACCTTCTCCTACAAAAGTACTGCTGGAAGGCCTTGGCAGCCGTCCTGGCCGTTAGAGCCTTGACAGGTACAACCACCAAAAATCTGGAGTAGTGATCTACGATGGTAAGAGTGTAGATATAGCCTGACCGGCTAGGTGTCAGCTTCACATGATCCAGCGCGACCAGTTCGAGCGGCCGTTTGGTGATAATGGGCTGCAAGGGAGCCCGTTGGCTGTCACGGTCCTTCCTGCGTAGGCTGCATGGACCGCACTCCCGACACCACTTCTCAATGGCTCTCTTCATGCCAATCCAATAGAACCTCCCTCGGAGTAGCCTCTCCAGCTTCTTCCATCCGAAGTGTCCGGATCCATCGTGGTAGGCTCCCAGAACCATGGGCGCATCTCGCCTCGGCACCACTATCTGCCATACCAATTCATGAGTACGCGGGTTGATACTCCTCCGGCACAGCTTGCCATCATGGATAAACAGTTTGCTTCTCCCCTTCCACAGCTGCCGGGTCTCCTGTCGATCATCCGGGCTGGGATGCAACCCTGCCTGCGTCAGGAGCTCTTTCACCCGATGGACCGCGGGGTCACCATCCTGGGTCTCCGCCCATCCGTGATAGGGCAGGGGATTCAGCGTGGCATTCTGTTGGTTCTTGTACCGGTTCTTCACATGATGGGAGTACTGAGCGGCTTTTGGGCGATGGAACGCAGGCAACTCTACCTCTTCAAGTGCCTCTGGGTCCTCCCCCGTTTCTGGCAAATTGGGCATCTGGGACAAGGCATCGGCGTTCACGTTCTTGCGTCCTGCCCGGTACTTGATGGTGAAGTCGTAGTTGGATAGCCGGGCCATCCACCGCTGTTCCAAGGCCCCGAGTTTGGCTGTATCCAAGTGTGTCAGCGGATTATTATCCATGAAGAGGGTGAACTTCGCCGAGGCCAGGTAGTGTTTGAACCTCTCTGTCACTGCCCAGACGATGGCAAGGAACTCCAGTTTAAAGGAACTGTAGTTGTCAGGGTTCCTTTCCGTGGGACGGAGCTTCCTGCTGGCGTAAGTTATCACCCTCTCTTTGCCTTTCTGGACCTGGGACAGCACGGCTCCCAATCCCACATTGCTGGCATCCGTGTACAGCACAAACGGTTGGTCGTATTCGGGGTAGGCCAGTACCTCTTCTCCCGTCAGTGCCGACTTCAAACAAGTGAAGGATCCTTCCAGCCCCTCGTTCCAGTCAAATGGGGCGTTCTTCCCCTTGGTCTTCTTTGATTGGCCCACCAACAGGTCTTGCAAGGGTGCGGCCTTCTTGGTGAAGTCCTTGATGAACCTTCGGTAATAGCCTACCAGGCCGAGGAACTGCCGGACTTCGTGGAGGTTGCTGGGCTTCGGCCAGTCTTGGATCACCGTGACCTTGTCGGGGTCTGGGGCTACTCCTTCAGCGCTCACCACATGGCCCAGGTACTGCACTTTGGGTTTCAGCAGATGACATTTGGATGGTTTCACCTTTAAGCCAAAGTTGGACAGGGCTTCAAACACCTCAGCCAGGTGCTTCAGATGGTCTTCGTAGGTCTTAGAGAAGACAATGACATCATCCAAATACAGCAGTACGGTTTCAAAGTTCTTGTGCCCCAGACAGCACTCCATCATCCTCTGGAACGTCCCCGGGGCATTGCACAACCCGAAGGGCATGTAGCTGAATTCGCAGAGACCCATCGGCATCGTGAAGGCCGTCTTCTCTTTGTCCGCCTCCGCCACGGGAACCTGCCAGTACCCACTGGTGAGATCTAAGGTAGAGAAGTAGTAGATTTTAAGGCAGCCAGAGACTCCTCTATCCTGGGCAGTGGGTATGCATCCTTATGTGTAATGCGATTCAACTGCCTGTAATCAACGCACATCCTCATTGTGCCATCTTTCTTTTTAACAAGGACTAATGGAGCTGCCCAGGGGCTACAACTGTCTCTCACCACCCCAGCCTCCTTCATTTCTCGCAACATGTCCTTGGCACACTGGTAATGAGCTGGGGGTACAGTGCGGTATCTCTCTTTTATGGGCCGGTGATCTCCCGTGGGGATATGATGTTGGATCCCTTTCACCTGTCCAAAATCTAAGGGGTGTTTGCTAAATACCCGCTCGTACTCGTGAACCACCCTGTAGGCCCCCTGTTTCTGATGGGCTGGGGTGGAGTCAGTGCCCACATGCAATTCCCGACACCAATCTTTCGAGTGCCCTGCAGAACCGTTGTCCTCCGCCAGGTTAGACGGGGCCAAGGGTCCAGGTGTCTGTATCACACTATTGACAGCGAACAATTTGGCAAGCGTGGCATACTTGGTGAGATGGACCTCTTCCTCCCCACAATTAAGGACACATACTGGCACCCTCCCCTGGTGGATGTCGACCACCCCCCTGGCTGTTAGGAGAGTGGGCCTATTGTCTGAATAGACGGGTTCTACCAGGGCCTGGTAGTCCTTACCCCTGAGGCCTATGGCTGCCCGACACCATATCAACATCTCACTCCTGGGAGGTATCGCGATAGGATTTGAATCACTCACAGTGACACGACCAATTTCACCACCAGTCAGCTCTACCTGCTGTCTCTGCATCAGAGCTCTGATTTCTTTTTGCAGGGCGCGTTGTTCTCTGTAGCCAGCAGTTTCTGCTACCTGTTGCAACAAGACGATAACTTCTGCAAGACAATTTTCTATATTGGTGCCAATAGTCATCATGGGATTACATTCACGGCGGTCAATATCAACAAATACAATCCCCTGGGCCTTCAATTCCACCCGCTCCACCTTGATGGTGACCTCTTTATACCCCACTTGTGGCAACGGCTGACCATTGCTGGCTATGATGGTGAAATCGTCATCGGGGCCACGAGCAGGGGCGTAACTACCGCGGTCGCAGCGGTCGCCATTGCGACCGGGCCCCACAGGTCAGGGGCCCCGGGCCGGCAGGTCTGAGCAGGGCCAGGCTGGCCATCGGGCACTTCTGGCAAATGCCAGAAGAGCCGATGCCAGTAGTGGGCCGCTGCACTGTTCCTCCCCCGGAACCCCCCCAGTGCCGCCGCCGCCGCCGCATTTAACTATACCGGCGTCTATGACACCGGTATAGTTCAATGCAATGATGGGAGGAGAGAGCGTCACCTGACGCTTCCTCTCCCATCATTCCCCGCTCTGCCTCTGACAGTACACTGCGGGTGCGCGATGACGTCATATCATCGCGCACCTGCAGTGTCCTGGGCAGACTGCAGCCGCCAGGAGCAGCGCGGGCAAAAGGAAAGGTGAGGAGAGTTTTTTTTTTTTTTTCTTTTTAACCGGACTGTGGGGCCATTATCGGGGGGGGGGGGGGGGATGAGATGAGATGCGGGCTGTGCTCTATATACCCCTGTGCGGGCTGTGCTGTATATACCCCTGTGGGGGCTGTGCTGTATATATCCCTGTGTGGGCTCTGCTGTATATATCCCTGTGCGGGCTCTGCTGTATATACCACTGTGCGGGCTCTGCTGTATATACCACTGTGCGGGCTCTGCTGTATATAACACTGTGCGGGCTGTGCTCTATATACCACTGTGCGGGCTCTGCTGTATATAACACTGTGCGGGCTGTGCTGTATATACCACTGTGCGGTCTGTGCTGGATATACCACTGTGCGGGCTGTGCTGGATATACCACTGTGCGGTCTGTGCTGGATATACCACTGTGCGGTCTGTGCTGGATATACCACTGTGAGGGCTGTGCTGGATATACCACTGTGCGGTCTGTGCTGGATATACCACTGTGCGGTCTGTGCTGGATATACCACTGTGCGGTCTGTGCTGGATATACCACTGTGCGGTCTGTGCTGGATATACCACTGTGCGGTCTGTGCTGGATATACCACTGTGCGGTCTGTGCTGGATATACCACTGTGAGGGCTGTGCTGGATATACCACTGTGCGGTCTGTGCTGGATATACCACTGTGCGGTCTGTGCTGGATATACCACTGTGCGGTCTGTGCTGGATATACCACTGTGAGGGCTGTGCTCTATATACCCCCTGTGCTGGCTGTGCTGTATATACCCCTGTGCGGGCTGTGCTGTATATACCCCTGTGCGGGCTGTGCTGTATATACCCCTGTGCGGGCTGTGCTGGATATACCACTGTGAGGGCTGTGCTGGATATACCACTGTGCGGTCTGTGCTGGATATACCACTGTGCGGTCTGTGCTGGATATACCACTGTGCGGTCTGTGCTGGATATACCACTGTGCGGGCTGTGCTGGATATACCACTGTGCGGGCTGTGCTGGATATACCACTGTGCGGTCTGTGCTGGATATACCACTGTGCGGGCTGTGCTGGATATACCACTGTGCGGGCTGTGCTGGATATACCACTGTGCGGGCTGTGCTGGATATACCACTGTGCGGGCTGTGCTGGCACCCAACACCATGTTGCAGTGCAGGAGATTCCTGCAACAGTCCGAGGCGTATCTAGGGGAAGCGGGGCGGGGGAAGGTGGGGGGGTTGCGGGGGCGGGGGAAGGTGGGGGGGTAGGGGGGGGTAGGGGGGGGGGCCCCATTTGGAAGTTCGCACCGGGGCCCATAACTTTGTAGTTACGCCACTGGCCACGAGTAATATCGGTGTCCTCCCAATACCGTTTATAAAGCACGTAAGGCATAGTCGTCACCTGAGAACCGGTGTCCAGCAGAGCGTTCATGGGGATACCGTTGATCACAACAGGAAGAACTGGCCGCCCTCCAACGTATTTGGCTCTCCAATGCTGCGGGCCTGATTGTCCTACTCCTGGGGGTTGGCCCTTTGCCCCAGGGGTTGCTCGTTTAAAGGACAGTACCTTGCCAGGTGGCCCACCTGGTGACAGCGGCGGCAGATGGGTCGTCCGTCCCGATGGAAGCGATCGTCGTCCCGGCCTCTGGTCGGCGGAGTCCTCCTCTGTCGCATCCAGGGGACATCTTCTGGTCTGGAGGCCAGCTGGATCTTCTCCTTGGGGGCCTCCTGTAGGGACTGCACCGTCCGGGCTCGGGCAGCAACGCTCCTGGTCAGTTCCTGCATCTGGAGGCGGAGTCCTGCAGGGGAGTCATCCTCTAGGCTCTGGGCGTCGGCCTCGGTGGCGACTGGGGCATCCGGCGCCACCTCCTGGTGGTATGTGTGAGCGGGACGCCTGGGTGGTATTGCACGGCTGGGCTGTCGCTCCTGCAGCGCCTGGATAGCTTTATCCTTGAATTGCGCAAAAGTCAAGTCTGGATTCTGCATGGCCAAGAAGTGTAATTGGCCCCTTTGGTGACTGCACAGGAGCCCCTCAATGAACCGCTCTTTCAGGAGTTTATCCTCATCTTGCATGCTGCCGGGGTTACTCTGCTTAATGGCCCGCAGCGCCTCCTGGAGATTAAGGGCATAGTCCCGTAAGCTATCCTGCGGTCTCTGTTTGCATCCATAGAAAGTCAATTTAATTTCTGTAGCAGTACAGGTATCGAAGGTGGCTTTCAGCTTTGCAAAAACCTGCTGTGCCGTTCCCTTATCCGCGGCGGGCCAGGACTTCAATTCTCTCAGAGCCACCCCAAAGAGTTGGCCGATTATCATATGAACCTTCTGAGGCTCTGTCAGGGGATAGAACTCGAGCAGGCTGCAGATCCCTTCTTTAAAGTCAGTGAATGTATGCGACTCCCCGGAGTATCGTGGGAGCCAGGCCGCTCCGGGCAGGTACGGCATAGAGAAGGGCATTATGGCCTTTGTGGTAGCGGCAGCGTCCGACTGGCCGATGGGGGCAGCGGGTTCTGCGGCAACCGGTGGTGGTATTAGGGCCGCGGCTACGTCCGCTGCGGGGACCGGAGCTGCCCCTGCATCCACAGCTGCGACCGCCGCTTCCGCTCCTCCCGACTCGGACATGGCTGTCCCTTCCTCCCACTAACCTGCTGGAGGTTGGAGTTCCTCTTCCGGAGTTGGCACTTTACCGCGCTTTCTTGTCCCGCGCTCCTTTTGACCGATTCCGCCCACGAAGCTAAGGCTCCTCCCTCTGTGCGCGGCAATGGCGAATTGTGGCGGGAGCTCTTGGCGGCAATCAGCAATTCACAGTCTTTGCAATAAGTCACAGTCCAAGCACAATAAATCACAGTTCCAAGGCACACATGACCTGATTCTTCAGGCTTAAGTAGATCCTGTTCGTGATGCCAAGTTGGAGCGCCCCCACTGCCGCAGGGTGCCGAGGGGTACCCGGTACCGGGCCTCTGAGTCTCTGTTCTGGGGTTGTCACGGTGGCCTGACCCGGTCCGTGACCCTGCTGAGGGGCGTCCAGTGAAAGTTGAGGATGTGATGATGTTGTGGTGCGGGGCAGGTCGCGGTGAATAACGAGGACACCAGGTTGCAGTCTCTTTACCTCTTTACTGAAGGTCTCGAGGTGTCCAATCCAGGGCACTGTTAACCGGGCTGTCTGAGACCGGCCGGTCCGAAGGCACATCAGGAGTCCCCTTAACAGGTGGGAATCAGCGTCTACCTTCTAGCGCCTGTGTGTTGTAGTCCTTCTCTGCTGAGCACCCCGGGATAGTCCTCACAACTGATTCTGTCTGTCTCTGATGCTCGTTCTCTCCGTCCCCCAGATGATATGGTTAGGACGCACCCGTATGACGGGGTAGGCCTGGAGTTCTTCCGGGACCATAGAGTCGCCCCTCTCCCACAGCTGCCTCCATTGTCTGCTTAGGTGTTTTGGGTGAGACAGCCAACCTGTAATTGGCTATCCTGCCGTGGTTTGCAGTAATGCTTAGAGTCTCTTACTTGCTCGGCGTTCCGGCCACCGACTGTTTGCGCCTCAGAAGGATGTTGCCTCGATCTTACAGCACGACTCCCTCTGGTCCTATCGCCTCTTTGCTGTATTCCCGTTTTCTCACTTTTTGTCCTTTCTTAGGAATCTGTCAGGATCCCATCCCTGACAGGTCCTCTCTCTAGCTCTTCCCAGCTACTTCTCACTGTCTTCCTGTCCAACCCCCAGTTTTACCAGAGTGTGAGGAGTGGCCTACTAGATAGAACCACTCCCCCTGGTGGCCGGAGTGTGAAGTGTAGTGTGTGTGTTACCTGGTCAGGTGAACTCCTTTAGTGCAATCAGACGTAACATCACTCCCCTTAGTGGCAGAGCGACGTTACTGCAACGACCAGGACTCTGGGGCGCTGCACATCCATGACACAAAGCTTCCTGCCCCACTTTGCAGGGGGAACAGGACACCACTTCTGAAGCCATACCAGTGCAAACAGGTGGTTGGTTGGATATCAGATAATGGTTCCAGCATACTTGCCAGCACACTCAGTCTTCTACAGGGTCAAGTCTCACCAGCCAAGAGTCTGGATCACTTAATACTCACCCTGATCCTCCTTCTCCCACCATGTCAAGTCCCAGGAGACCAGTGATCCCACACTATGACACTCCGAGGAGCTATTTACATCATCATTTCTTCATTGTGGCCTCTCACCCTGCATATTCCAAGAGGGACAGGAGGACATGCTGTTTAGTGTTGCACAAAAACTTAGAAAAAAGACAGGATTAACACCCTTTGATATACTTTTTGGTTAGACAGGGAATGCAGGATTGTATTTTCCTCAGGTTCTTACTTTGATGATTTGTTCTGTTATTTGCAAAATTTACAAAGTAAGCTAACATCTCTGTACCAGCTGGTCTTTTCTTCCATTCCAGACCCAAACAGTCTATAAGGGACTCATGATCTAAAACCTGGAGATCTGGTTATGGTAAAAAGACACGTCAGGAAATCCCTGGAGCCCAGATATGACGGTCCATACCAACTCCTACTGACCACATCCACTTCTGTAAAGTTAGAAGGAAGAGCCAATTGGATTACACCAGTCACTGTAAAAGATACATTCCTCAAAAATGAGAAAATATATCCTTTTATGCATCCTTTTGATGAAAACTTATGGGTGAGCCTCAGGCCAAATGGTGTTGGAAGCATTGAAAATAATCTGTTGACAAACGTAACCTGTTTGAATTTAATTTTTCGTGAGAATTTAGAAGTAGATTTTCATAAGACTATATTAGTAGAAAGAACATGATTACAATTTTCAAATAAAGGATCATATACTAACTTTACAAGAAGCTTTGGTAGATGCAGCTTTGTTAAAGATGAGATAGTACATTTGTTTCATCTATAGGTCACCTTACTGAACATCACTGGTATGATAATTTTATGAGATTTAGCACTTCAGGAAATCAGATAGTCAATACCTTTTCCAATCATTAGTACTGTTATTTATTTGTTTTATTCTTACAATAATTTTAAATGTGTTCTCTTTTGTAAATTAAAGGTTGCATTTTTGAGAAGACCCCTCCTGAGAGAGGAAAGAGTGTTATGAGTTCAAAAGAAGCCAAAAATTATGTGATATCTGGAATCCGATGAAGAGTTAATAAGTCCGCCAGGATGGATTTGATCCTGAAGTACGGGCACAGGAATATTTTCGGTCTTCAAGAATCACAAAAGGAGGGATTTATGGAAATCAGGGTCCATTTTGTCTTCTCAGTCCCCATTTTATGCTGTAACTCTGTCACGCAGAACCTTTACACAGAAACTTCTCCACTACACATTACAAGTCCCTGAGATTTTGGATCGAAGTAGACACTTAGGCTACTTTCACACTTGCGTTGGTACGGGTCCGTCGCTATGCGTCGGGCCGACGTACCGACGCACGTTGTGAAATTTGTGCATGACGCGGGCAGCGGATGCAGTTTTTCAACGCATCCGCTGCCCATTCTGAAGTCTGGGGAGGAGGGGGCGGAGTTTTGGTCGCACGTGCAAGGTAGAAAATGGCAGACGCGACGAACAAAAAAACGTTCACTTGAGCGTTTTTTCGTGCCGATGGTCCGCCCAAACATGATGGATTCGTTGCACGACAGACGCGACATGTGGCCATCCGTCGCGATCCGTCGCTAATACAAGTCTATGGGCAAAAAACGCATCCTGCGGGCATATTTGCAGGATCCGTTTTTTGCCCAAAACGACAGAATGCGACGGATTCAAAAAAACGCTAGTGTGAAAGTAGCCTTAGACACAATTATCTCTGAATCCCACAAAACAGTTTTTTGCTTGTTGGCATAAAACCCTTTCTACGAGGGGTGTATATAAACCCCACCCACATTTAATTGAAGTGGAATCTTATGCTGTGTGTACAGTGTGAGTGTACTGCACTGATTCTCTGAGCTCGTTCATTACAACACCTCTAATCCGGCGTTACACATCAACTCTGGTGGGCCCATGGCACCCACAGCAGCTACGGTCACAAGATGACTGTGGGGAATGGCAAATTTTGTCTAAGGAGGTAAATGATGATGATGAGACACAGTTGACGATAAGTCATGTTGTTGTTAACAATACAGTCAGAGGACTAAGGTGCGGCAAAGTGACTGACCCAACCTGGGAAGCTGGCATGCAGAGTGAGGACATCAGTGCTGAGGGGGAGGGATCGACAACACCGAAGCAGGCAGGAAGAGGCAGTGGGGTGACCATAGGGAGAAGGCAGGCAACTGTTCTGCAGAGCACGACACTCGCGAATTTGTCCGTCAAAGAGTTAGTTGTTACTCAGTCTGGGACTTTTTAAAGAGAGTTGGGAAACACAAAAATAAAAAGGTCATTTGCAAACTGTTCCATGCCAAGATCAGCAGGTCCCTGACTACTATGAGCCTATACACCTCCAGCATGATCAGACATATGTCATCTAAGCAATCGATTCGGTAGGCCGAACACCTGAGTCCACAACTGGTGCCAGCAGGTAACACCACTGTCTCTTCCCCTGTACTAGGTTCTTGTCATTCCCCTGTCCATGACATTGGCACAGATGCCTCCCACCCTGCACCAGTCTTTTCACATTCTGGGGCACCATTATCAGGCACATCCAAATCTGTGTCCTTGGAACTAAAATGAAAGTTCCCAGCCACCCACCCAAAGGCCCAAATGTTAAACAGGCACATTTCCAGGCTACTTTCCATGGAAATGTTACCATTTAGGCTTGTGGACACAGATGATCTCCAGCTACTCATGGTAACAGCAGTCCCTCGGTTCTCGGTGCCCATCCTCCATTATTTCTTTCAGCGCGTGTACAGAAACCTCACCCATGCCCTTACCAATGCAGCTACTCTGATTTTCCACTTAACAACCAACACGTGGACAAGCGCTTGTGGTCAGGGATGTTACATTACCCTGACGGCACACTGGGTGAACATTGTGGAGGTCGGGGGCCGAGTCCCACCCTGTCATATTCCCAATGGCAGGGAATTAAACACATAACACGGGCAAAAACAGGACGAGCTCTAGGGTGATGGAACCTGAGCTGACCGCGATCCTGAACCTCAACACTCAACTAACAGCAGCCGGGGAACGTTCCTGGGGGGACTCTAGACGTCTCGCGCCAGCCGGAGATCTAGCTACCCCTATCAGAAGAATCACAGACCTATCTTGCCTCCAGAGAAATATTCCCACAGAAATAGCAGCCCCCCACATATAATGACGGTGAAATGAGAGGAAGGCACAAACGTAGTTATGAAAACAGATTCAGCAAAATGAGGCCCGCTTAAGCTAGATAGCAGAGGATACAAAAGGTGAACTGCGCGGTCAGCTTAAAACCCTTCAAAATACCATCCTGAAATTACTTGAACTCATGTGCCAACTCATGGTACATGAGTGGTAATTTCAGCCCACTAGAGCAACCAGCAGCAGAGAATTACATATCTGCAAGCTGGACTAAAAACATGAAAGCAAACATGAAACAGGGAAATCCAGACTTAGCTTGTCTTGAAGGCCTAGGAGCAGGTAGCAAAGGTAACAGAGACACACTGATACATTGATAGCCGGCAAGGGAATGACAGGAAAGCCAGGTTAAATAGGAAACACCCAGCCTCTGATGGACAGGTGGAAACCAGAGACCGCAACCCACCAAAGTCACCCAGTACCAGCTGTAACCACCAGAGGGAGCCCAAAAACAGAATCCACAACAGTACCCCCCCCTTGAGGAGGGGTCACCGAACCCTCACGAGAACCCCCAGGGCGATCAGGATGAGCTCTATGGAAGGCGCGGACCAAATCAGTCGCATGAACATCAGAGGCGACCACCCAGGAATTATCCTCCTGACCATAACCCTTCCACTTAACCAAACACTGGAGTTTACGTCTGGAAACACGAGAATCCAAGATCTTCTCAACAACATACTCCAATTCTCCCTCCACCAGCACCGGAGCAGGAGGCTCAACCGAAGGAACAATGGGCACCTCATACCTCCGCAATAACGACCGATGGAACACATTATGAATAGCAAACGATGCTGGGAGATCCAAACGAAAAGATACAGGGTTAAGAATCTCCAAGATCTTATAAGGACCGATGAACCGAGGCTTGAACTTAGGAGAAGAGACCTTCATAGGGACAAAACGAGAAGACAACCACACCAAGTCCCCAACAAGAAGTCGAGGACCCACGCGGCGACGGCGATTAGCAAACTGCTGAGTCTTCTCCTGAGACAACTTCAAATTGTCCACCACCTGATTCCAAATCTGATGTAGCCTGTCCACCACCACGTCCACTCCAGGACAATCCGAAGGCTCCACCTGACCAGAGGAAAAACGAGGATGAAACCCCGAATTACAAAAGAAAGGAGAAACCAAAGTAGCAGAACTAGCCCGATTATTAAGGGCAAATTCGGCCAGTGGCAAAAAGGCAACCCAGTCATCTTGATCAGCAGAAACAAAACACCTTAAATAAGTTTCCAAGGTCTGATTAGTTCGCTCCGTCTGGCCATTCGTCTGAGGATGGAATGCAGACGAGAAAGACAAATCAATGCCCATCTTAGCACAAAACGTCCGCCAAAATCTAGAGACAAACTGGGATCCCCTGTCAGAAACGATATTCTCCGGAATCCCATGCAAACGAACCACGTTCTGAAAAAATAAAGGGACCAACTCAGAGGAGGAAGGCAACTTAGGCAAGGGTACCAAATGAACCATCTTAGAAAAGCGGTCACACACAACCCAGATAACGGACATTTTCTGTGAGACAGGGAGATCTGAAATAAAATCCATGGAAATGTGCGTCCAAGGCCTCTTCAGGATAGGCAAGGATAACAACAACCCACTGGCCCGAGAACAGCAAGGCTTAGCCCGAGCACACACTTCACAAGACTGCACAAAGGTGCGCACATCCCTTGACAAGGAAGGCCACCAAAAAGACCTGGCCACCAAGTCTCTAGTACCAAATATTCCAGGATGACCAGCCAACACAGAAGAATGGACCTCGGAGATGACTCTACTGGTCCAATCATCCGGAACAAACAGTCTTTCTGGTGGACAACGATCAGGTTTATCCGCCTGAAACTCCTGCAATGCACGTCGCAAGTCTGGGGAGACGGCGGACAATATTACCCCATCCCTAAGGATACCAGTAGGCCCAGAGTCTCCAGGAGAGTCAGGCACAAAACTCCTGGAAAGAGCATCTGCCTTCACATTCTTTGAACCTGGCAGGTATGAAACCACAAAATTGAAACGAGAAAAAAACAACGACCAACGAGCCTGTCTAGGATTCAGACGCCTGGCAGACTCAAGGTAAATCAGATTTTTGTGATCAGTCAAGACCACCACACGATGTCTAGCACCCTCAAGCCAATGACGCCACTCCTCAAATGCCCACTTCATGGCCAAAAGCTCCCGATTACCCACATCATAATTGCGCTCGGCGGGCGAGAATTTTCTAGAAAAGAACGCACATGGCTTCATCACCGAGCCATCGGAACTTCTCTGTGACAAAACCGCCCCCGCTCCAATCTCGGAAGCATCAACCTCAACCTGAAAAGGAAGTGAAACATCTGGTTGACATAACACAGGAGCAGAAGAAAACCGGCGCTTAAGTTCCTGAAAGGCCTCCACAGCCGTAGGAGACCAATTAGCAACATCAGCACCCTTTTTAGTCAAATCAGTCAAAGGTTTAACAACACTGGAAAAATTAGTAATGAACCGACGATAAAAATTAGCAAAACCCAAGAACTTCTGAAGACTCTTAACAGATGTAGGTTGTGTCCAGTCACAAATCGCCTGAACCTTGACGGGATCCATCTCAATAGTAGAAGGAGAAAAAATGTACCCCAAAAAAGAAATCTTCTGGACTCCGAAGAGACATTTTGAGCCCTTCACAAACAGAGAATTGGCCCGCAGGACTTGAAACACCTTCCTGACCTGTAGAACATGAGACTCCCAGTCATCAGAAAACACCAAAATATCATCCAAATACACAATCATAAACTTATCCAGATATTCACGGAAAATATTGTGCATAAAGGACTGAAAGACTGAAGGAGCATTAGAAAGTCCAAAATCATTACCAAATACTCAAAATGGCCCTCAGGCGTATTAAATGCGGTTTTCCACTCATCACCCTGCTTTATCCGCACAAGATTATACGCACCGCGAAGATCTATCTTAGTGAACCACCTAGCCCCCTTAATGCGAGCAAACAAATCAGTCAATAATGGCAATGGATACTGATATTTGACTGTAATCTTATTCAGAAGGCGATAATCTATACAAGGCCTCAGGGAACCATCTTTTTTTGCCACGAAAAAAAAACCTGCTCCCAGAGGGGACGAAGATGGACGAATATGTCCCTTTTCCAAGGACTCCTTAATATAATTCCGCATAGCAGTATGCTCTGGCAGTGACAGATTAAATAAACGACCCTTAGGGAACTTACTGCCAGGAATTAATTCTATAGCACAGTCACAATCCCTATGAGGAGGGAACGAATTGAGCTTAGGCTCCTCAAAAACATCCCGATAGTCAGACAAAAACGCAGGGACCTCAGAAGGAGTAGATGAAGCGATTGAAATCAGAGGTGCATCATCATGAACCCCCTGACATCCCCAGCTTAACACAGACATTGTTTTCCAATCCAGGACTGGATTATGAGTTTGTAACCATGGCAGACCAAGCACTAGTACATCATGTAAATTATACAGTACAAGGAAGCGAATCACCTCCTGATGAACGGGAGTCATGTGCATGGTCACTTGTGTCCAGTACTGTGGTTTATTCATAGCCAATGGTGTAGAGTCAATTCCCTTCAAAGGAATAGGAACTTCCAGAGGCTCCAGACTAAAACCGCAGCGTTTGGCAAATGACCAATCCATAAGACTCAGGGCAGCGCCCGAATCCACATAGGCATCGACGGAAATGGATGACAGTGAACAAATCAGAGTTACAGACAAAATGAACTTAGACTGCAGAGTACTAATGGCAAAAGATTTATCAACCTTTTTTGTGCATTTAGAGCATGCTGATATAACATGAGCCGAATCACCACAATAAAAACACAATCCATTTTTCTGCCTATAATTTTGCCGTTCACTTCTGGACTGAATTCTATCACATTGCATAGTCTCAGGTGCCTGTTCAGAAGACACCGCCAACTGGTGCACAGGTTTGCGCTCCCGTAAACGCCGATCAATCTGAATGGCCATAGCCATAGACTCATTCAGACCTGTAGGCGCAGGGAACCCCACCATAATATCCTTAATGGCCTCAGAAAGACCATCTCTGAAGTTTGCAGCCAGGGCGCACTCATTCCACTGAGTAAGCACCGACCATTTCCGAAATTTTTGACAATATACTTCCGCTTCATCATGCCCCTGAGAGAGGGCTAATAAAGCCTTTTCAGCCTGAATCTCCAGGTTAGGTTCCTCACAGAGCAATCCCAGTGCCAGAAAAAACGCATCCACACTGAGCAATGCAGGATCCCCTGGTGCCAATGCAAATGCCCAATTCTGAGGGTCGCCCCGCAGGAAAGATATTACAATCTTGACCTGCTGAGCAGGGTCTCCAGAGGAGCGAGATTTCAAAGAAAGAAACAATTTGCAATTGTTCCTGAAATTCAGGAAGGTAGATCTATCTCCAGAAAAAAACTCTGGAATAGGAATTCTAGGTTCAGACATAGGAGTGTGAACAACAAAATCCTGTATGTTTTGAACTTTTGCAGCAAGATTATTCAGGCTGGAAGCCAAACTCTGGACATCCATGTTAAACAGCTAAGGTCAGAGCCATTCAAGGGTTAAGAGGAGGTAAGAAGCAGCTAGACAGCAATTAAGGGCTAGGCAGCAAAACTCTGAGGGAAAAAAAAAAAATTCCCTTCAACACTTCTTTTTCTCCTGCTTCAGCCCAAACAATTAACACTTTGTGGGCCGGCTATACTGTCATGTTCCCAATGGCAGGGAATTAAACACATAACACGGGCAAAAACAGGACGAGCTCTAGGGTGATGGAACCTGAGCTGACCGCGATCCTGAACCTCAACACTCAACTAACAGCAGCCGGGGAACGTTCCTGGGGGGACTCTAGACGTCTCGCGCCAGCCGGAGATCTAGCTACCCCTATCAGAAGAATCACAGACCTATCTTGCCTCCAGAGAAATATTCCCACAGAAATAGCAGCCCCCCACATATAATGACGGTGAAATGAGAGGAAGGCACAAACGTAGTTATGAAAACAGATTCAGCAAAATGAGGCCCGCTTAAGCTAGATAGCAGAGGATACAAAAGGTGAACTGCGCGGTCAGCTTAAAACCCTTCAAAATACCATCCTGAAATTACTTGAACTCATGTGCCAACTCATGGTACATGAGTGGTAATTTCAGCCCACTAGAGCAACCAGCAGCAGAGAATTACATATCTGCAAGCTGGACTAAAAACATGAAAGCAAACATGAAACAGGGAAATCCAGACTTAGCTTGTCTTGAAGGCCTAGGAGCAGGTAGCAAAGGTAACAGAGACACACTGATACATTGATAGCCGGCAAGGGAATGACAGGAAAGCCAGGTTAAATAGGAAACACCCAGCCTCTGATGGACAGGTGGAAACCAGAGACCGCAACCCACCAAAGTCACCCAGTACCAGCTGTAACCACCAGAGGGAGCCCAAAAACAGAATCCACAACACCACCGTGGCACGGCACATGTGCTACTGACGCTGAGGATTGCTGGCCCTTTATTCTATTAGGGGTTCCTACACCAGTTCCTGCAACCCCTCCTGCTCCTCCTCATCCTCCATCTCTGATTTTAAATCTTAGAGCACATAGTCTACATCAGCCTGAAGCAGGAATGTCTGAAGCAATGCCTCAGTGTAGCGGTAACAGGCTCTGCTGAAGCTAATTTGTCTAGGAGACAAACTGCACACCGCCACAGAGTTGTTGAAAGGAATAAAAGATCAGACAGATCTGTGGCTCTCACTGCGGAAACTACAATCAAGCATGGTCATTTGTGATAATGTCTAACTTGGTGGCAGCTGTGAACCTTGGCAAGCCCACATACGTACCATGCTAGGCCCACATGTTCAACTTACTGGTTCAGTAGTTTCTGAAAACCTTCCCAGATTTGCCAGAGCTTTTTGTCAAGGTATGTGCGTGAGCACCCATTTCCGCAAATCAGCTACAGCTGCCGATGCTCTGGCAGTGTTGCAGGAGTGCATACAAATGCCAGCTCACCGACTGGAGAGCAATGTGACCACACACTGGAACTCCACACTCCACATGCTGGCAAGACTTTGTGAGCAGCAGAGCCCAGTTGTTGAATACCATCTCCACCATGTCTGTCGGTATTCTGGACAGCCTCTGCACATAACAACTGAAGGGTGGGTGTGTATGTCTGTCATTTGTGCAGTTCTCCAAGACTTTGAGGTCTTCACAAATATGGTGAGCGGCGATGATGCCATAATCAGAGCAACAGTCCCTCTTCTGTGCCTACCTAAACAGTTATCACTGACAATTAGACATCAGGTGGAGATGGAGGAAGACATGAGACAGGGAGATACTACCCAGCCCAGTCTCATCTCATCTGCTCATCATGGATTGGGTAACAGAGGACATGGAGGCTAAGGAGGAGGAGGAGGAACAGGAGCGTCTTCCAGAAGAAGGCAAGCTCCGAAACATGCGTAGGTGACCCGGCAGCACGCTCACACTTTGGGTAAACAAACTTTATACCTCTATTAACTCCTCTTTGCATAAACACTTTACTTGATATCATGTTTCTTGTCAATATGGTTCTCATGCGTCTATTTGAGTGATTACTAGGGTTGAGCGACTTTCATTTTTTTACGGTCGAGTCGGGTTTTGTGAAACCCGACTTTGTCCAGAGTCGAGTCGAGTGCAGTCGCCCGATTATCGCTAAAAGTCGGGGATCGACCGAAACACGAAACCCAATGCAAGTCAATGGGGAAGCATAGTCGGCAGTGAGTGGAGGTCAGGAAAACACCTACAGTGCCCATTTTAATGGCAAAAACATCCATTCTTGTTACTGAAGCTTGTCAATCTTAATTAACTTTATAATAATAGTTGGGCATTGGAAATTGGGGTCATTTGGCAAAAGTTGTGGGGGGTAGGGCTGGTTCAAGGTTTTAGTGGGCACAGGAAACGTGGACTACGTCATGGCGGTGGAGCAGTGAGAGGTAAGTATGTCAAGTTTGCAAGTGCTGTGATCCTAAGCAAGCAGGGGGGCCCACTCGTTGGCATTGGCACTGGCACAGGGCCCCTCAAAGTACAGTGGTGTGTTTGCACGGCGGGGGCGCCTCCCACCGGCAGCGACACTTTTGCGTACTCTGAGGGGCCCTGTGCCAGTGACGTCGCCAACGAGTATGCCCCCCCCCACCTGATGAAGGAACCTGCACTTTCATCTGCACCTTCCTCTTTGTCCCTGTGTAAGGTGGTATAACATGCGGGAAGGGGAACCTTACTTTCAGCAGGGTCAGATTCTGGCTGTGTAGAGTGCAAGGGGAATGTAGTGGTCTAGGTCAATGTACCAGCAGACTCATCTAGCAGTGGCTGGGGAATGGGCAGGATGAGGAGGAAACAGATATAGGGTCAAAGAATAAAGTAGGCTAAATGCAGTTCAAAATTGTTAACAGGACTAAACAGGCGGCATTGCTTTGTTGAGTGGAGTAGCAAACCCAGGAGCAGCAGACACTGTTTTAAGGGCCCAAACACACTAATAGGCCAAATGCAGTTTAATATTTGCTACTGTACGCCAAAAGGCAGAAGGTAGAAGCTCAGCTTTATTCAGTTGAGGACAACACCAGGCAGGGGCAGACACCGTTAGTAGGCCGGAACCACCATTTTTTTTTAAAAACAGCAGTTAATCAGAGCCAGAAGGTAGAAGCTCAGCTTTATTCAGTTGAGGACAACACCAGGTAGGGGCAGACACCGTTAGTAGGCCGGAACCACCATTTTTAAAAAAAACAGCAGTTAATCAGAGCCAGAAGGTAGAAGCTCAGCTTTATTCAGTTGAGGACAACACCAGGCAGGGGCAGACACCGTTAGTAGGCCGGAACCACCATTTTTTTTTTAAAACAGCAGTTAATCAGAGCCAGAAGGTAGAAGCTCAGCTTTATTCAGTTGAGGACAACACCAGGCAGGGGCAGACACCGTTAGTAGGCCGGAACCACCATTTTTTTTAAAAACAGCAGTTAATCAGAGCCAGAAGGTAGAGGCTCAGCTTTATTCAGTTGAGGACAACACCAGGCAGGGGCAGACACCGTTAGTAGGCCGGAACCACCAATTTTTTTAAAAACAGCAGTTAATCAGAGCCAGAAGGTAGAAGCTCAGCTTTATTCAGTTGAGGACAAACACCAGGGAGCAGCAAACAGAGGTATTAGGCCCCATCCAGCAATTAAAAAAAAAAAAAAAAAGCTTAATCAGAGCCAGAAGGTAGAAGCTCAGCTTTATTCAGTTGAGGACAACACCAGGCAGGGGCAGACACCGTTAGTAGGCCGGAACCACCATTTTTTTTAAAAACAGCAGTTAATCAGAGCGAGAAGGTAGAAGCTCAGCTTTATTCAGTTGAGGACAAACACCAGGGAGCAGCAAACAGAGGTATTAGGCCCCATCCAGCAATTTAAAAAAAAAAAAAAAAAAAAGCTTAATCAGAGCCAGAAGGTAGAAGCTCAGCTTTATTCAGTTGAGGACAACACCAGGCAGGGGCAGACACCGTTAGTAGGCCGGAACCACCATTTTTTTTAAAAACAGCAGTTAATCAGAGCCAGAAGGTAGAAGCTCAGCTTTATTCAGTTGAGGATAACACCAGGCAGGGGCAGACACCGTTAGTAGGCCGGAACCACCATTTTTTTTTAAAACAGCAGTTAATCAGAGCCAGAAGGTAGATGCTCAGCTTTATTCAGTTGAGGACAACACCAGGCAGGGGCAGACACCGTTAGTAGGCCGGAACCCCCATTTTTTTTAAAAACAGCAGTTAATCAGAGCCAGAAGGTAGAAGCTCAGCTTTATTCAGTTGAGGACAACACCAGGCAGGGGCAGACACCGTTAGTAGGCCGGAACCACCAATTTTTTTAAAAACAGCAGTTAATCAGAGCCAGAAGGTAGAAGCTCAGCTTTATTCAGTTGAGGACAACACCAGGCAGGGGCAGACACCGTTAGTAGGCCGGAACCACCATTTTTTTTAAAAACAGCAGTTAATCAGAGCGAGAAGGTAGATGCTCAGCTTTATTCAGTTGAGGACAACACCAGGCAGGGGCAGACACCGTTAGTAGGCCGGAACCACCATTTTTTTTAAAAACAGCAGTTAATCAGAGCCAGAAGGTAGAAGCTCAGCTTTATTCAGTTGAGGACAACACCAGGCAGGGGCAGACACCGTTAGTAGGCCGGAACCACCAATTTTTTTAAAAACAGCAGTTAATCAGAGCCAGAAGGTAGAAGCTCAGCTTTATTCAGTTGAGGACAACACCAGGCAGGGGCAGACACCGTTAGTAGGCCGGAACCACCATTTTTTTTAAAAACAGCAGTTAATCAGAGCGAGAAGGTAGAAGCTCAGCTTTATTCAGTTGAGGACAAACACCAGGGAGCAGCAAACAGAGGTATTAGGCCCCATCCAGCAATTAAAAAAAAAAAAAAAAAAAAAGCTTAATCAGAGCCAGAAGGTAGAAGCTCAGCTTTATTCAGTTGAGGACAACACCAGGCAGGGGCAGACACCGTTAGTAGGCCGGAACCACCATTTTTTTTAAAAACAGCAGTTAATCAGAGCGAGAAGGTAGAAGCTCAGCTTTATTCAGTTGAGGACAAACACCAGGGAGCAGCAAACAGAGGTATTAGGCCCCATCCAGCAATTTAAAAAAAAAAAAAAAAAAAAGCTTAATCAGAGCCAGAAGGTAGAAGCTCAGCTTTATTCAGTTGAGGACAACACCAGGCAGGGGCAGACACCGTTAGTAGGCCGGAACCACCATTTTTTTTAAAAACAGCAGTTAATCAGAGCCAGAAGGTAGAAGCTCAGCTTTATTCAGTTGAGGATAACACCAGGCAGGGGCAGACACCGTTAGTAGGCCGGAACCACCATTTTTTTTTAAAACAGCAGTTAATCAGAGCCAGAAGGTAGATGCTCAGCTTTATTCAGTTGAGGACAACACCAGGCAGGGGCAGACACCGTTAGTAGGCCGGAACCACCATTTTTTTTAAAAACAGCAGTTAATCAGAGCCAGAAGGTAGAAGCTCAGCTTTATTCAGTTGAGGACAACACCAGGCAGGGGCAGACACCGTTAGTAGGCCGGAACCACCATTTTTTTTAAAAACAGCAGTTAATCAGAGCCAGAAGGTAGAAGCTCAGCTTTATTCAGTTGAGGATAACACCAGGCAGGGGCAGACACCGTTAGTAGGCCGGAACCACCATTTTTTTTTAAAACAGCAGTTAATCAGAGCCAGAAGGTAGATGCTCAGCTTTATTCAGTTGAGGACAACACCAGGCAGGGGCAGACACCGTTAGTAGGCCGGAACCACCATTTTTTTTAAAAACAGCAGTTAATCAGAGCCAGAAGGTAGAAGCTCAGCTTTATTCAGTTGAGGACAACACCAGGCAGGGGCAGACACCGTTAGTAGGCCGGAACCACCAATTTTTTTAAAAACAGCAGTTAATCAGAGCCAGAAGGTAGAAGCTCAGCTTTATTCAGTTGAGGACAACACCAGGCAGGGGCAGACACCGTTAGTAGGCCGGAACCACCATTTTTTTTAAAAACAGCAGTTAATCAGAGCCAGAAGGTAGAAGCTCAGCTTTATTCAGTTGAGGACAACACCAGGCAGGGGCAGACACCGTTAGTAGGCCAGAACCACCAATTTTTTTAAAAACAGCAGTTAATCAGAGCCAGAAGGTAGAAGCTCAGCTTTATTCAGTTGAGGACAACACCAGGCAGGGGCAGACACCGTTAGTAGGCCAGAACCACCAATTTTTTTAAAAACAGCAGTTAATCAGAGCCAGAAGGTAGAAGCTCAGCTTTATTCAGTTGAGGACAAACACCAGGGAGCAGCAAACAGAGGTATTAGGCCCCATCCAGCAATTAAAAAAAAAAAAAAAAAAAAGCTTATTCAGAGCCAGAAGGTAGAAGCTCAGCTTTATTCAGTTGAGGACAACACCAGGCAGGGGCAGACACCGTTAGTAGGCCAGAACCACCAATTTTTTTAAAAACAGCAGTTAATCAGAGCCAGAAGGTAGAAGCTCAGCTTTATTCAGTTGAGGACAACACCAGGCAGGGGCAGACACCGTTAGTAGGCCAGAACCACCAATTTTTTTAAAAACAGCAGTTAATCAGAGCCAGAAGGTAGAAGCTCAGATTTATTCATTTGAGGACAACTTGAATTAGGGACTGCAGATAGACTTACCAGGCTGTCCCCTGTGTGGACCATGCATGCAATACATTAACCCATTGCGCCACAAAGGACACGTAACCTTCCGTGGCCATGCCTTCCGCTCCATGTGTCTGTTGTCAGGTGTACCTTTGGACTCACAGATTGACAGAATGAAAGGACAATGTGGTCTTTAACATGCTGGTGGAGGGGTGGTGTCACGATATGGTATGAAATATCATAAGTTAGTTTTCTTGCTAGCATGCAGGGGCTAAACCCCCCCTCTCTCTGGTTCTCTTTCCTTCCCTGTGGTTCTAACTGTCTGTGTAGCAGAGCTTGCCTTGTGGGGGAGTTTTATTGACGGAAGGTATTTACGACGGTCATAGCTGCAAGGGAAATTTGTGTTAGCAGGAACTGTTAGAGAAACTTCTAGAATCATGAAAGTCTTTTGTTCCATTTTTGTAAGATATTATGCAAACCGTTTACGTTAAAAACACGAAAATAGATGTTCTTATTCTCTCTCGGTGGATCTATCAATGACTCTAATCACAGGCTTGTAGCTCCCTCTGGTGAAGAAGTAGGGATTGCTCTGTAAATAATAGGACATATTTGATCTCATAAGAAAGCTCATGTTAATACAAGCTGAATGCTGGGTGTGCTATGATTCTGATATGTACTGGAACGGAGTTATAAGCATTAGACCAATTTGTATTCAAAGTACTCAGACTGAAAGGTAGGAGGATCTGGAAAAGCCAGCCCTTTCTGTGATGTCACTAGCTGTAGGTCTTAAGTTTGTGGCCAGATCCCCAGCTCCTTCTTCTTGTCTTTTCCTGTGAGGCCTGAGCAGCACGACAAATGAGCTGGGATGTCTGGTTGCCTGCAATGCAATGATCTGAGAATATGTGAGTGTTATCTTTTCTTCATTTAATCCTTTTATTTTCATAATTACCTTGTACATATTTGCAATTGTCTCATTTGTAACATCTTTGTAAAATATTTTATAAACACTGCCTAAAAATCATTTATGGGGTATACTCTTTAATACTAGTTCGTTCTTCCTGCCCTAAACCGTACCCTGTCTCTGAAGGGAATTACGCTACTATTTTGGGGGTTAGCAGCCGAACCCGGTTAATCGGCGCTGGTGGCAGCTTACCGTGTGCCGGCTGTTGGGGGGTCACTGTAGCGACTGCGGCTTGATAATTATTGTTCCTGCCTGAGTGGGAGTAGTTATCGCGTTGCTGTAGTGCGCCCAATAGCCAGTACATAACAGGCAGCCTTTCTGGCGACTAATTACCCCAGGTGCAGTACCTAATCTGACCTGAGAGTAAGGGGGGCGCCAGAGAGCTGCAAGTGTTAAGTGGAACTGTAAGCGGGATAGACACAAATCCCTGCAGTTCATGGTATATCGAAGAGCAGTGGGATACCTAAAATAAGCCCCTGCTGTAAACAAGAGGTCAATAGCCTCGTGTGTGTTTTTTCATCACATTGTGGCAGTGGAGGGATAACAGGATAAGCCCCCCTGCACATGTGATAGCCGTCTGCTGGTCTAAAGTCACCCCAATCCGTGACATATTGTGGGCAGCGGCTAAGGGATCTTGACAGTCACGGTGTGAATCGTGACAGGTGGGATGGCTTTTCTCGCAAAAGAATTGTCAACTGGGTAGCTCATAGCGTGGTACAGTGTAGTCCATCATGGCTTTATTAATATTAAATAAAATAAAAAAATAGGCTCTATGCACTGTAAAATAGGTTCCAGGGGTACACGGGCAGCAGTGGTCAGGTCAGTGGAGGCCTAGTGGAAGGAGGGACCGCAGACAGGCTTCGAAGGCCTAACATAATAAAATGGGCTGGCTGTAGGCACTTTATAATTGGTTCCAGGGGTACACGGGCAGCAGTGGTCAGGTCAGTGGAGGCCTAGTGGAAGGAGGGACCGCAGACAGGCTTCGAAGGCCTAACATAATAAAATGGGCTGGCTGTAGGCACTGTAAAATAGGTTCCAGGGGTACACGGGCAGCAGTGGTCTGGTCAGTGGAGGCCTAGTGGAAGGAGGGACCGCAGACAGGCTTCGAAGGCCTAACACAATAAAATGGGCTGGCTGTAGGCACTTTATAATTGGTTCCAGGGGTACACGGGCAGCAGTGGTCAGGTCAGTGGAGGCCTAGTGGAAGGAGGGACCGCAGACAGGCTTCGAAGGCCTAACACAATAAAATGGGCTGGCTGTAGGCACTTTATAATTGGTTCCAGGGGTACACGGGCAGCAGTGGTCTGGTCAGTGGAGGCCTAGTGGAAGGAGGGACCGCAGACAGGCTTCGAAGGCCTGACTGTTATGATCCCAATGGCAGAGGATCTCAGAGATTACAGCAAAGTCTGCAAACATAAATACCAGCTCATAGGGAAGTGGTAACTAGGCTGACCATATACCTGATCCTAGCACAAACAACTAACAGTAGCCGGGGAACGTGCCTACGTTGATTCTAGACGTCTCGCGCCAGCCGGAGAACTAACTAACCCTATCAGGGAAAATAAGACCTCTCTTGCCTCCAGAGAAAAGACCCCAAAGTTATAATACAAGCCCCCAACAAATAATAACGGTGAGGTAAGAAGAAAAGACAAATGTAAGAATGAACTAGATTTTAGCAAAGAGAGGCCCACTGACTAATAGCAGAAGATAGTAAGATGACTTATATGGTCAGCAAAAAACCCTGCAAAATATCCACGCTGAATATCCAAGAACCCCCGAACCGACTAACGGTGAGGGGGGAGAATATCAGCCCCCTAGAGCTTCCAGCGATATCAGGAATCACATTTTGTACAAGCTGGACAAAAATATGAACAATGCAAATAAACAAAAATAAGAAAGCAGGACTTAGCTTATCTTGCAAAGAACCAGGACCTGAAGACAGGAGCAAACAGAAATGAACTGATTACAACGATGCCAGGCACTGGACTGAGAATCCAGGAAGTTTAAATAGCAACACCCCAGGCCTAACGAACCAGGTGAGTACCAACCTGGGAAAAGACAATCCAAGTGCCAAACCACTAGTGACCACAAGAGGGAGCCAAGAAGTATAGTTCACAACAGTACCCCCCCTTTAAGGAGGGGTCACCGAACCCTCACCAAGACCACCAGGGCGATCAGGATGAGCAGCGTGGAAGGCACGAACCAAATCGGCCGCATGAACATCAGAGGCGACCACCCAGGAATTATCCTCCTGACCATAGCCCTTCCATTTGACCAAATACTGAAGCCTCCGTCTAGAGAGACGAGAATCCAAGATCTTCTCCACCACGTACTCCAACTCGCCCTCAACCAACACCGGAGCAGGAGGCTCAACAGCAGGAACCACAGGCACAACGTACCGCCGCAACAAAGACCTATGGAACACGTTGTGAATGGCAAACGACACCGGAAGATCCAAACGAAAAGAAACCGGGTTAAGAACTTCTAAAATTTTATAAGGACCAATAAAGCGAGGCTTAAACTTAGGAGAGGAAACCTTCAGAGGGACATACCGAGAAGACAACCAAACCAATTCCCCAACACGAAGTCGGGGACCCACACCGCGGCGGCGGTTGGCAAAACGCTGAGCCTTCTCCTGTGACAACTTCAAGTTGTCCACCACATGATTCCAAATCCGCTGCAACCTATGCACCACGGAATCCACCCCAGGACAGTCAGAAGATTCAACATGACCCGAGGAGAAACGAGGATGAAAACCAGAGTTGCAGAAGAATGGCGAAACCAAAGTGGCGGAACTAGCCCGATTATTAAGGGCAAACTCAGCCAATGGCAAGAAGGTCACCCAATCATCCTGGTCCACAGAAACAAAACATCTCAAATAAGCCTCCAGTGTCTGATTAGTTCGCTCCGTTTGGCCATTAGTCTGAGGATGAAAGGCAGATGAAAACGACAAATCAATGCCCATTTTAGCACAAAAAGATCGCCAGAATCTGGACACAAACTGGGATCCTCTGTTGGACACGATATTCTCAGGAATGCCGTGTAAACGAACCACATTCTGAAAAAACAAAGGAACCAGATCGGAAGAGGAAGGCAACTTAGGCAAGGGCACCAAATGGACCATCTTGGAAAAACGATCACACACCACCCAGATGACAGACATTCCTTGAGACACCGGAAGATCAGAAATGAAATCCATGGAAATGTGTGTCCAAGGCCTCTTCGGGACGGGCAAGGGCAAAAGCAACCCGCTAGCACGAGAACAACAAGGCTTAGCCCGAGCACAAGTCCCACAGGACTGCACAAATGACCGCACATCCCGTGACAAGGAAGGCCACCAAAAGGACCTAGCCACCAAATCTCGGGTACCAAAAATTCCCGGATGCCCTGCCAACACCGAGGAATGAACCTCGGAAATAACTCTGCTGGTCCACTTATCAGGAACAAACAGTCTGTCGGGTGGACAAGAGTCAGGTCTACCAGCCTGAAATCTCTGCAACACACGTCGCAAATCAGGAGATATGGCCGACACGATTACTCCCTCTTTAAGAATACCAGCTGGCTCCGAGACTCCAGGAGAGTCAGGCACAAAGCTCCTAGAAAGAGCATCAGCCTTAAAATTCTTCGAACCAGGCAGGTACGAGACCACAAAGTCAAAACGAGAGAAAAACAATGACCAACGAGCCTGTCTAGGATTCAGGCGCTTAGCAGACTCGAGATACATCAGATTTTTGTGATCAGTCAAGACCACCACACGATGCTTAGCACCCTCGAGCCAATGACGCCACTCCTCAAATGCCCACTTCATGGCCAACAACTCCCGATTACCAACATCATAGTTCCGCTCAGCAGGCGAAAACTTCCTAGAGAAAAAAGCACATGGTCTCATCACAGAGCAACCAGAGCCTCTCTGCGACAAAACAGCCCCAGCACCGATCTCAGAAGCATCCACTTCAACCTGAAAGGGAAGTGCGACATCAGGCTGGCACAAAACAGGCGCCGAAGTAAACCGGCGCTTCAGCTCCTGGAAGGCCTCCACGGCTGCAGGAGCCCAATTAGCCACATCAGAACCTTTCTTGGTCATATCCGTCAAAGGTTTAACAATGCTAGAAAAGTTAGCGATAAAACGACGGTAGAAATTAGCAAACCCCAAGAACTTCTGAAGACTCTTAACAGACGTAGGTTGAGTCCAATCATGAATAGCTCGGACCTTGACTGGGTCCATCTCCACAGCAGAAGGGGAGAAAATAAAACCCAAAAAGGAAACCTTCTGCACTCCAAAGAGACACTTTGAGCCCTTCACAAACAAAGCATTATCACGCAAAACCTGAAACACCATCCTGACCTGCTTTACATGAGAATCCCAATCATCAGAAAAAAACAGAATATCATCCAGATAAACAATCATAAATTTATCTAGATACTTCCAGACGATATCATGCATAAAGGACTGAAACACTGAAGGAGCATTTGAGAGCCCAAAGGGCATCACCAAGTACTCAAAATGACCTTCGGGCGTATTAAATGCAGTTTTCCATTTATCTCCCTGCCTAATGCGCACAAGGTTGTACGCACCACGAAGATCTATCTTGGTGAACCACTTGGCACCCTTAATCCGAGCAAACAAGTCTGACAATAGTGGCAAAGGATACTGAAACTTAACAGTGATTTTATTCAGAAGCCGATAGTCTATACAAGGTCTCAAAGACCCGTCTTTCTTGGCCACAAAAAAGAATCCCGCACCAAGAGGGGAAGAGGATGGACGAATATGCCCCTTCTCCAAAGACTCCTTGACATAAGAACGCATCGCGGCATGCTCGGGTACAGACAAATTAAATAATCATCCCTTAGGAAATTTACTGCCAGGAATCAAATCTAGAGCGCAGTCACAGTCCCTATGAGGAGGAAGAGCACTGGACCTGGACTCACTGAATACATCCTGATAGTCACACAAATACTCAGGAACTTCTGAAGGAGTAGAAGAAGCAATAGACACCGGCGGAGAATCGCAATGAATTCCCTGACAACCCCAACTCGACACAGACATAGCCTTCCAATCCAAAACTGGATTATGGGTCTGTAACCATGGCAGACCCAAAACGACCAAATCATTCATTTTATGCAGAACAAGAAAACGAATCACCTCCCGATGTTCAGGAGTCATGCACATGGTCACTTGTGTCCAATACTGCGGTTTATTTTCCGCCAGTGGCGTAGCATCAATTCCTCTGAGAGGAATAGGAACTTTTAAAGGCTCCAGGACAAAACCACAGCGCTTGGCAAACGACAAGTCCATAAGACTCAGGGCAGCACCTGAATCCACAAACGCCATAACAGGGTAGGAAGACAATGAGCAAATTAAAGTCACAGACAAAATAAATTTAGGCTGCAAATTACCAATGGTGACAGGACTGACAACCTTGGTTAGGCGTTTAGAGCATGCTGATATAACATGTGTAGAATCACCACAGTAAAAACACAGCCCATTCTGACGTCTATGATTTTGTCGTTTGGTTCTAGTCAGGATTCTATCACATTGCATTGAGACAGGTGTCCGTTCAGACAACACCGCCAGAGGATTAGCGGATTTGCGCTCCCGCAACCGCCGATCAATCTGAATAGCCAGCGCCATAGAATCATTCAGACTTGTAGGAATTGTGAAACCCACCATCACATTCTTAATGGCTTCAGAAAGGCCATTTCTGAAATTTGCGGCCAGAGCACATTCATTCCATTGAGTAAGCATGGACCATTTCCGAAATTTTTGGCAATACACTTCAGCTTCATCCTGGCCCTGAGAGATAGCCAGTAGGGCTTTTTCTGCCTGAATTTCAAGATTAGGCTCCTCATAAAGCAATCCGAGCGCCAGAAAAAACGCATCAACATCCGCCAATGCCGGATCTCCTGGCGCCAACGAGAAAGCCCAATCCTGAGGGTCGCCACGCAAGAAGGAGATAACAATTTTAACTTGCTGAGCTGAATCTCCAGACGAACGAGGTTTCAAAGATAGAAACAATTTACAATTATTCCTAAAATTCCTAAATTTAAATCGATCTCCAGAGAACAGCTCAGGAATAGGTATCTTAGGCTCTGACATAGGACTGCTAACAACAAAATCCTGAATGCCCTGCACTCGTGCAGCAAGCTGATCCACACTAGTAATCAAGGTCTGAACATTCATGTCTGCAGCAAAGCTTCAAGCCACTCAGAGAAAAAGGGGAAGGAAGAAAGAGAAGAAAAAAAAAAAACTCAGAACTTCTTTTCTTTTAATCCCGCTTCTGCAATGCATTAACTATTCACTTGGCCTGGCATACTGTTATGATCCCAATGGCAGAGGATCTCAGAGATTACAGCAAAGTCTGCAAACATAAATACCAGCTCATAGGGAAGTGGTAACTAGGCTGACCATATACCTGATCCTAGCACAAACAACTAACAGTAGCCGGGGAACGTGCCTACGTTGATTCTAGACATCTCGCGCCAGCCGGAGAACTAACTAACCCTATCAGGGAAAATAAGACCTCTCTTGCCTCCAGAGAAAAGACCCCAAAGTTATAATACAAGCCCCCAACAAATAATAACGGTGAGGTAAGAAGAAAAGACAAACGTAAGAATGAACTACATTTTAGCAAAGAGAGGCCCACTGACTAATAGCAGAAGATAGAAAGATGACTTATATGGTCAGCAAAAAACCCTGCAAAATATCCACGCTAAATATCCAAGAACCCCCGAACCGACTAACGGTGAGGGGGGAGAATATCAGCCCCCTAGAGCTTCCAGCGATATCAGGAATCACATTTTGTACAAGCTGGACAAAAATATGAACAATGCAAATAAACAAAAATAAGAAAGCAGGACTTAGCTTATCTTGCAAAGAACCAGGACCTGAAGACAGGAGCAAACAGAAATGAACTGATTACAACGATGCCAGGCACTGGACTGAGAATCCAGGAAGTTTAAATAGCAACACCCCAGGCCTAACGAACCAGGTGAGTACCAACCTGGGAAAAGACAATCCAAGTGCCAAACCACTAGTGACCACAAGAGGGAGCCAAGAAGTATAGTTCACAACACCTAACATAATAAAATGGGCTGGCTGTAGGCACTGTAAAATAGGTTCCAGGGGTACACGGGCAGCAGTGGTCTGGTCAGTGGAGGCCTAGTGGAAGGAGGGACCGCAGACAGGCTTCGAAGGCCTATCTGTTATGACCCCAATGGCGAGGGTCTCAGAGATATCAGCAAGTCTGCGAAGTACAAAATCCAGCTCATAGGGCAGTGGTAACTGGGTTGACCATATATCTACTCCTAACGCCAACACTAGAAGTAGCCGGGGAACATGCCTACGTTGGTCGCTAGATGTCTCGCGCCAGCCGGAGGACTAACTACCCCTAGAAGAGGAAAACAAAGACCTCTCTTGCCTCCAGAAAATAGACCCCAAAAGTTGGTTACAAGGCCCCCACAAATAATAACGGTGAGGTAAGAGGAAATGACAAACACAGAGATGAACTAGGTTTAGCAAAGAGAGGCCCACTCACTAATAGCAGAATGTAGTAAGATAACTTATATGGTCAACAAAAACCCTAACAAAAATCCACACTGGAGATTCAAGAACCCCCGAACCGTCTAACGGCCCGGGGGGAGAACTCCAGCCTCCCTAGAGCTTCCAGCAAGGATAGGATACAGATTATGTACAAGCTGGACAAAAATGCAAAACAAAAACAATAGCAAAAAGCAAGAAAGCAGACTTAGCTTAATCAAGCAGGAACCAGGATCAGTAGACAAGAGCACTACAGATTAGCTCTGATATCAACGTTGCCAGGCATTGAACTGAAGGTCCAGGGAGCTAATATAGCAACACCCCTGACCTAACGACCCAGGTGAGCAAACAAGGGATGATAGACATACCCAGAGTAAAAACACTAGTAGCCACTAGAGGGAGCCAAAAGGTAAATTCACAACAGTACCCCCCCCTTAGTGAGGGGTCACCGAACCCTCACCAAGACCACCAGGGCGATCAGGATGAGCGGCGTGAAAGGCGCGAACTAAATCAGCCGCATGCACATCAGAGGCGACCACCCAGGAATTATCCTCCTGACCATAGCCCTTCCACTTGACCAGGTACTGAAGCCTCCGCCTGGAGAGACGAGAATCTAAGATCTTCTCCACCACGTACTCCAACTCGCCCTCAACCAACACCGGAGCAGGAGGCTCAGCAGAAGGAACCACAGGCACAACGTACCGCCGCAACAAGGACCTATGAAATACGTTGTGAATGGCAAACGACACCGGAAGATCCAGGCGAAAGGATACAGGATTAAGGATCTCCAATATCTTGTAAGGACCAATGAATCGAGGCTTAAATTTGGGAGAGGAGACCTTCATAGGAACAAATCGAGAAGACAGCCATACCAAATCCCCAACACGAAGACGGGGACCCACACCGCGGCGGCGATTGGCAAAACGCTGAGCCTTCTCCTGTGACAACTTCAAGTTGTCCACCACATGATTCCAGATCCGCTGCAACCTATCCACCACAGAATCCACTCCAGGACAGTCAGAAGGCTCCACATGTCCCGAGGAAAAACGAGGATGAAAACCGGAGTTGCAGAAAAATGGCGAAACCAAGGTGGCAGAACTAGCCCGATTATTAAGGGCAAATTCAGCCAACGGCAAGAAGGTCACCCAATCATCCTGATCAGAAGAGACAAAACACCTCAAATACGCCTCCAGAGTCTGATTAGTTCGTTCCGTTTGTCCGTTAGTCTGTGGATGAAAAGCGGACGAAAACGACAAATCAATGCCCATCCTACCACAAAAGGATCGCCAGAACCTGGAAACAAACTGGGATCCTCTGTCCGACACAATATTCTCAGGAATGCCGTGCAAACGAACCACGTTCTGGAAGAACACAGGAACCAGATCAGCAGAGGAAGGCAGCTTAGGCAAAGGAACCAGATGGACCATCTTGGAGAAACGATCACATATCACCCAGATGACCGACATGCCTTTAGACACCGGGAGATCCGAAATGAAATCCATAGAGATGTGTGTCCAAGGTCTCTTCGGGACAGGCAAGGGCAAGAGCAACCCGCTGGCACGAGAACAGCAAGGCTTAGCTCGAGCACAAGTACTGCAGGACTGCACAAATGACCGCACATCCCTTGACAAGGAAGGCCACCAAAAGGACCTGGCCACCAGATCTCTGGTGCCAAAAATTCCCGGGTGCCCTGCCAACACAGAGGAATGAACCTCGGAAATGACTCTGCTGGTCCATTTAGCAGGCACAAACAATCTGTCAGGTGGACAAGAGTCAGGCCTACCAGCCTGAAATCTCTGCAACACACGTCGCAGATCTGGAGAAATCGCTGACAAGATAACTCCTTCCTTAAGAATACCCTCAGGTTCAGCGACTCCAGGAGCATCAGGCACAAAGCTCCTAGACAGAGCATCGGCCTTCACATTCTTAGAACCTGGTAAATACGAGACCACAAAGTCAAAACGGGAGAAAAACAATGACCAGCGGGCCTGTCTAGGATTCAGGCGTTTAGCAGACTCGAGATACATCAAATTTTTGTGATCAGTCAAGACCACCACCCGATGCTTAGCACCCTCGAGCCAATGACGCCACTCCTCAAAAGCCCACTTCATGGCCAATAACTCCCGATTGCCCACATCATAATTTCGCTCTGCCGGCGAAAACTTCCTAGAGAAAAAGGCACAAGGTCTCATAGTAGAGCAACCAGGGCCTCTCTGCGACAAAACGGCCCCTGCCCCAATCTCCGAAGCATCCACCTCAACCTGAAAGGGAAGTGAGACGTCAGGCTGGCACAAAACAGGCGCCGAAGTAAACCGGCGTTTCAACTCCTGGAAAGCCTCCACGGCAGCAGGAGCCCAGTTAGCTACATCAGAGCCTTTCTTGGTCATATCCGTCAGCGGTTTAACAACGCTAGAGAAATTTGCGATAAAACGACGGTAGAAGTTAGCAAAACCCAAGAACTTCTGAAGACTCTTAACTGACGAGGGTTGAGTCCAATCATGAATAGCTCGGACCTTGACTGGATCCATCTCCACAGCAGAAGGGGAAAAAATGAACCCCAAAAAGGGAACCTTCTGTACACCAAAGAGACACTTTGAGCCTTTTACAAACAAAGAATTTTTACGCAAAATCTCAAAAACCATCCTGACCTGCTCCACATGCGAGTCCCAATCATCAGAAAAAACCAGAATATCATCCAGATAAACAATCAAAAATTTATCCAGATACTTCCGGAAAATGTCATGCATGAAGGACTGAAAAACTGAAGGTGCATTAGAGAGCCCAAATGGCATCACCAAGTACTCAAAATGACCTTCGGGCGTATTGAATGCGGTTTTCCATTCATCGCCCTGCCTAATGCGCACAAGGTTGTACGCACCACGAAGGTCTATCTTGGTGAACCACTTAGCATCTTTAATCCGGGCAAACAAATCTGACAACAACGGCAAAGGATACTGAAATTTGACAGTGATCTTATTTAAAAGCCGATAGTCAATACAAGGCCTCAAAGATCCGTCCTTTTTGGCCACAAAAAAGAATCCCGCACCAAGAGGGGAAGAAGAAGGACGGATATGCCCCTTCTCAAGAGACTCCTTAATATATGAACGCATCGCGGTATGTTCAGGTACCGACAGATTAAACAGTCTCCCCTTAGGAAACTTACTGCCAGGGATCAAATCTATTGCACAGTCACATTCCCTATGAGGAGGCAGTGCACTGGACTTAGACTCGCTGAAGACATCCTGATAATCAGACAAATACGCCGGAACTTCCGAAGGCGTAGAAGAAGCAATAGACAAGGGCAGGGAATCCCCATGAATTCCATGGCAGCCCCAACTTGACACTGACATAGCCTTCCAGTCCAAGACTGGATTATGGGTCTGTAACCATGGCAAACCCAAAACAACCAAATCATGCATTTTATGCAGAACAAGAAAACGTATTACCTCCCGATGTTCGGGAGTCATGCACATGGTAACCTGTGTCCAAAACTGCGGTTTATTTTTTGCCAATGGCGTAGAATCAATACCCCTAAGAGGGATAGGATTTTCCAATGGCTCAAGAACAAATCCGCAGCGCTTGGCAAATGACAGATCCATAAGGCTCAGGGCAGCACCTGAGTCCACAAACGCCATGACAGGATACGAAGACAGTGAACAAATCAAAGTTACAGATAGAATAAATTTAGGTTGCAAATTACCAATGACGACCGGACTAACAACCTTAGTAAGACGTTTAGAGTATTCTGAGTTAACATGTGTAGAATCACCACAGTAGTAACACAAGCCATTCTGGCGTCTATGAATTTTCCGCTCATTTCTAGTCAGGATTCTATCACATTGCATTAATTCAGGTGCCTGTTCAGACAACACCATGAGGGAATTTGCGGTTTTGCGTTCCCGCAAACGCCGGTCGATTTGAATAGCCAGGGCCATAGAATCATTCAGACCTGTGGGAATGGGAAAACCCACCATCACATTCTTAATGGCTTCAGAAAGACCATTTCTAAAATTTGCAGCCAATGCACACTCGTTCCACTGGGTCAGCACGGACCATTTCCGAAATTTTTGGCAATACACTTCAGCCTCGTCCTGGCCCTGAGACATAGCCAGCAAGGCTTTTTCTGCCTGAATCTCAAGATTGGGTTCCTCATAAAGCAAACCGAGCGCCAGAAAAAACGCATCAATATCAGCCAATGCCGGATCTCCTGGCACCAGCGAGAAAGCCCAATCCTGAGGGTCGCCCCGTAAAAAAGAAATAACAATTTTCACTTGCTGAGCGGAGTCTCCAGAGGAACAGGGTCTCAGGGACAAAAACAATTTACAATTATTCCTGAAATTTCTAAACTTAAATCGGTCTCCGGAAAACAGTTCAGGAATCGGTATCTTAGGTTCTGACATAGGATTTCTGGTAACATAATCTTGTATGCCCTGCACACGAGCAGCAAGCTGGTCCACACCTGTAATCAAGGTCTGGACATTCATGTCTGCAGCAATCACAAGCCACTCAGAGGTAAAGGGGAAAAGAAAAAAAAAATGAGAGAGAAAAAAAAACTCAGAACTTTCTTTCTTATAATCCCGCTTCTGCAATGCATTTAACATTTAATACTGGCCTGGCAAACTGTTATGACCCCAATGGCGAGGGTCTCAGAGATATCAGCAAGTCTGCGAAGTACAAAAATCCAGCTCATAGGGCAGTGGTAACTGGGTTGACCATATATCTACTCCTAACGCCAACACTAGAAGTAGCCGGGGAACATGCCTACGTTGGTCGCTAGATGTCTCGCGCCAGCCGGAGGACTAACTACCCCTAGAAGAGGAAAACAAAGACCTCTCTTGCCTCCAGAAAATAGACCCCAAAAGTTGGATACAAGCCCCCCACAAATAATAACGGTGAGGTAAGAGGAAATGACAAACACAGAGATGAACTAGGTTTAGCAAAGAGAGGCCCACTCACTAATAGCAGAATGTAGTAAGATAACTTATATGGTCAACAAAAACCCTAACAAAAATCCACACTGGAGATTCAAGAACCCCCGAACCGTCTAACGGCCCGGGGGGAGAACTCCAGCCTCCCTAGAGCTTCCAGCAAGGATAGGATACAGATTATGTACAAGCTGGACAAAAATGCAAAACAAAAACAATAGCAAAAAGCAAGAAAGCAGACTTAGCTTAATCAAGCAGGAACCAGGATCAGTAGACAAGAGCACTACAGATTAGCTCTGATATCAACGTTGCCAGGCATTGAACTGAAGGTCCAGGGAGCTAATATAGCAACACCCCTGACCTAACGACCCAGGTGAGCAAACAAGGGATGATAGACATACCCAGAGTAAAAACACTAGTAGCCACTAGAGGGAGCCAAAAGGTAAATTCACAACACCTATCACAATAAAATGGGCTGGCTGTAGGCACTTTATAATTGGTTCCAGGGGTACACGGGCAGCAGTGGTCTGGTCAGTGGAGGCCTAGTGGAAGGAGGGACCGCAGACAGGCTTCGAAGGCCTAACACAATAAAATGGGCTGGCTGTAGGCACTTTATAATTGGTTCCAGGGGTACACGGGCAGCAGTGGTCTGGTCAGTGGAGGCCTAGTGGAAGGAGGGACCGCAGACAGGCTTCGAAGGCCTAACACAATAAAATGGGCTGGCTGTAGGCACTTTATTATTGGTTCCAGGGGTACACGGGCAGCAGTAGTCAGGTCAGTGGAGGCCTAGCGGAAGGAGGGACCGCAGACAGGCTTCGAAGGCCTAACACAATAAAATGGGCTGGCTGTAGGCACTTTATAATTGGTTCCAGGGGTACACGGGCAGCAGTGGTCAGGTCAGTGGAGGCCTAGTGGAAGGAGGGACCGCAGACAGGCTTCGAAGGCCTAACACAATAAAATGGGCTGGCTGTAGGCACTTTATAATTGGTTCCAGGGGTACACGGGCAGCAGTGGTCAGGTCAGTGGAGGCCTAGTGGAAGGAGGGACTGCAGACAGGCTTCGAAGGCCCAACACAATAAAATGGGCTGGCTGTAGGCACTTTATAATTGGTTCCAGGGGTACACGGGCAGCAGTGGTCTGGTCAGTGGAGGCCTAGTGGAAGGAGGGACCGCAGACAGGCTTCGAAGGCCTAACACAATAAAATGGGCTGGCTGTAGGCACTTTATAATTGGTTCCAGGGGTACACGGGCAGCAGTGGTCTGGTCAACGGAGGCCGATTGTAATGAGTGTCTGCCAGTTAGTAGTCAAAAACAACAATTAAATGTGAATGTCTCGCATTAAAACACAACAAAAACACTAAAGGGTGCAATCATTAGGTTCAGGGGTGGGATCCTCTGCGTTGTTTCAGACCTACTAATTTAGCGCAAAGTATTTACTTTGGTAAATAGAGGACACTGCCCCTAACTATGTTAAGTACCATCATACATGTCAACACAATGGTATTGTCAGTGGCAGGTATGGAAGGATGTCAGCGCATAGACTAAACATTGGTGGAAGTGTGAGAGATAACTGTGGAAGTGGTAGAGCAATGTTTGACCTGGGGGTGGGTGAACTCTCTTGTGGCCGGCGGTACAGGCCCAGGGCCCCTCATGTTACAACAGTGTGTCTGACGTTGGGTGCGCACCACCACCGCCAGAGACACTTTATTGTACTATGAGGGACCCAGTAGCAATGCCGTCGACCAAAAGCGACCACACCAGCCTCTTCAGACAAACAGCAGTCTCACGGGTGCTTGCGCCAAGTCGCGATACCACGGCCCAGTGTGGGGAGTTTGGCCATTTAGGGAGGTGTAAACATGTCGTATGCTGGACAATCAGCTGCAGAAAATTAGACATTAGAAAAGTAATTCACAGTAGTACACAGGCAAGAGCTTTTCATAGGAAAGCTAGGTGTCGGCCGGGCAAGGTGGGGCAAAAGATTTCGAAATCCAGTTGTGGTTCATTTTAATGAATGTTAGATCGTCAACATTTTGGGTAGCCAGACGAGTCCTTTTTTCGGTTAATATTGAACCTGCAGCACTGAATACTCTTTCTGATAGGACACTTGCTGCCGGGCAAGCAAGCTCCTGCAATGCATATTCTGCCAATTCTGGCCAGGTGTCTAATTTTGATGCCCAGTAATCAAATGGGAATGACGGTTGAGGGAGAACATCGATAAGGGATGAAAAATAGTTAGTAACCATACTGGACAAATGTTGTCTCCTGTCACTTTCAATTGATGCAGCAGTACCTGTCCTGTCTGCGGTCATAGCAAAATCACTCCACAACCTGGTCAGAAAACCCCTCTGTCCAACGCCACTTCTGATGTGTGCACCCCTAACACTCCTAGTCTGCTGGCCCCTGGAGCTCGTGTGAGAACGATCACGTGCGCTGTGTGCTGGGAATGCCTGAAGCAAACGGTCAACAAGAGTTGATTGTTTGGTTGCTAATATTAGTTCCAAGTTCTCATGTGGCATAATATTTTGCAATTTGCCTTTATAGCGTGGATCAAGGAGGCAGGCCAACCAGTAATCGTCATCGTTCATCATTTTCGTAATGCGTGTGTCCCTTTTTAGGATACGTAAGGCATAATCCGCCATGTGGGCCAAAGTTCCAGTTGTCAAATCTCCGGTTGTGATTGGTTGAGGGGCAGTTTCAGGCAAATCTACGTCACTTGTGTCCCTCAAAAAACCAGAACCCGGCCTTGCCACGCAACCAATTTCCAGTGCCCCCGGGAAAGCTTCCGCATTAAAAATATACTCATCCCCATCATCCTCCTCGTCCTCCACCTCCTCTTCGCCCGCTACCTCGTCCTGCACACTGCCCTGACCATACAATGGCTGACTGTCATCAAGGCTTTCCTCTTCCTCTGGTGCAGACGCCTGATCCTTTATGTGCGTCAAACTTTGCATCAGCAGATGCATTAGGGGGATGCTCATGCTTATTATGGCGTTGTCTGCACTAACCAGCCGTGTGCATTCCTCAAAACACTGAAGGACTTGACACATGTCTTGTATCTTCGACCACTGCACACCTGACAACTCCATGTCTGCCATCCTACTGCCTGCCCGTGTATGTGTATCCTCCCACAAAAACATAACAGCCCGCCTCTGTTGGCACAGTCTCTGAAGCATGTGCAGTGTTGAGTTCCACCTTGTTGCAACGTCTATGATTAGGCGATGCTGGGGAAGGTTCAAAGACCGCTGATAGGTCTGCATACGGCTGGAGTGTACAGGCGAACGTCGGATATGTGAGCAAAGTCCACGCACTTTGAGGAGCAGGTCAGAGAACCCAAGATAAGTTTTCAATAAGCACTGCACCACCAGGTTTAAGGTGTGAGCCAGGCAAGGAATGTGTTTCAGTTGGGAAAGGGAGATGGCAGCCATGAAATTCCTTCCGTTATCACTCACTACCTTGCCTGCCTCAAGATCTACTGTGCCCAGCCACGACTGCGTTTCTTGTTGCAAGAACTCGGACAGAACTTCCGCGGTGTGTCTGTTGTCGCCCAAACACTTCATAGCCAATACAGCCTGCTGACGCTTGCCAGTAGCTGGCCCATAATGGGACAACTGGTGTGCAACAGTGTCATCTGCCGATGGAGTGGTTGGCCGACTGCGGTCTGTGGAAGAGCTGTAGCTTCTGCAGGAGGACGAGGAGGAGGAGGAGGGGGTGCGAACGCTTACAGCCAACTGTTTTCTAGACCGTGGGCTAGGCACAACTGTCCCGAAATTGATGTCCCCTGTGGACCCTGCATCCACCACATTCACCCAGTGTGCCGTGATGGACACATAACGTCCCTGGCCATGCCTACTGGTCCATGCATCTGTAGTCAGGTGCACCTTTGTACTCACAGATTGCCTGAGTGCATGGACGATGCGCTGTTTAACATGCTGGTGCAGGGCTGGGATGGCTTTTCTGGAAAAAAAGTGTCGACTGGGTAGCTCGTGTCGTGGTTCAGCGTACTCCATCAGGGCTTTGAAAGCTTCGCTTTCAACTAACCGGTAGGGCATCATCTCTAACGAGATTAGTCTAGCTATGTGGGCGTTAAAACCCTGTGTACGCGGATGCGAGGATAAGTACTTCCTTTTCCTAACCAGAGTCTCATGTAGGGTGAGCTGGACTGGAGAGCTGGAGATCGTGGAACTTTCGGGTGTGCCGGTGTACATGGCAGACTGAGAGACGGTTGGAGACGGTATTGTTTCCGCCGGTGCCCTAGATGCAATATTTCCTCCTACAAAACTGGTGATTCCCTGACCCTGACTGCTTTTGGCTGGCAAAGAAACCTGCACAGATACTGCCGGTGGTGCGGAAAATGGTGGCCTTACAGTGACGGAAGGGATGTTGCGTTGCTGACTAGCTTCATTGGCCGAGGGTGCTACAACCTTAAGGGACGTTTGGTAGTTAGTCCAGGCTTGAAAATGCATGGTGGTTAAGTGTCTATGCATGCAACTAGTATTTAGACTTTTCAGATTCTGACCTCTGCTTAAGCTAGTTGAACATTTTTGACAGATGACTTTGCGCTGATCAATTGGATGTTGTTTAAAAAAATGCCAGACTGCACTCTTCCTAGCATCGGATCCCTTTTCAGGGATTGCAGACTGAGACTGAGCTTTAACCGGATGGCCACGCTGTCCTCCAACAGGTTTTGGCTTTGACACGCGTTTTGGGCCAGATACGGGCCCGGCAGATGGAACCTGTTGCGATGTTGATGCCTGCTGCGGCCCCTCCTCCACCTCCGCTTCTGAACTACTGCCGCCTGCACCCTGTTCCCCCAATGGCTGCCAATCGGGGTCAACAACTGGGTCATCTATTACCTCCTCTTCGAGCTCGTGTGCAACTTCGTCTGTGTTACTGTGTCGGTCGGTGGTATAGCGTTCGTGGCGGGGCAACATAGTCTCATCAGGGTCTGATTGTGGATCAGTACCCCGAGAGGGCAATGTGGTGGTCTGAGTCAAAGGAGCAGCATAGTACTCTGGCTGTGGCTGTGCATCAGTGCACTCCATGTCAGAATCTACTTGTAATGGGCATGGCCTGTTAAGTGTTTCACTTTCTAAGCCAGGGACGGTATGTGTAAAGAGCTCCATGGAGTTACCCATTGTGTCGCCTGCTGCATCCTTCTCTCTTGTTGTAGTTTTTGCTGAAGAGGACAAGGAAGCGACTTGTCCCTGACCGTGAACATCCACAAGCGACGCGCTGCTTTTACATTTACCAGTTTCAGAAGAGGAGGCAAAAGAGCTAGAGGCTGAGTCTGCAATGTAAGCCAAAACTTGCTGTTGCTGCTCCGCCTTTAAAAGCGGTTTTCCTACTCCCAGAAAAGAGAGCGTTCGAGGCCTTGTGTAGCCAGACGACGAAACTGGCTCCACACTTCCAGACTTAGGTGGAATATTTTTATCCCCACGACCACCTGATGCTCCACTACCACTACCATCATTACCAGCTGACAATGAACGCCCACGGCCACGATGACCTCTTGAACCAGACTTCCTCATTGTTTTAAAAAATTAACCTAAGTAACTTTATTTGTTGCCGTCAAACAACTTACACGGTGAGCTATAACTTCAGTATGATTTCAATATCCCTTAACAGGTTGGTGAGACCACAAGGAAAATCAGGCACAATGTTACACATTCTGTTTTCTGTGGCACCAAATCACAGAGATGCCACACACGCAGGACTGTCACTCAAGCACAAATGTCAATATTAATCTCCCACTGTTTTCTTTTTTTTTTCTTTTTCAGGGAGACTTTAAAAACCAAAAGAAAAAAAATAAATAGGCTTTCTATGGCCCACTGAGTGAGAGAGGGCACACACAGGAGTCAGGAGTGGCACACAAGCCCTGAGGCCAATATTTTTCTCCCACTGATTGATGTAGTGATTTTTTTTCAGGTAGATTTCAGAACCCAAATCAAGCAAAAAAATAAATAGGCTTTCTATGGCCCACTGAGTGAGAGATGGCACACACAGGAGTCAGGAGTGGCACACAAGCCCTGAGGCCAATATTTTTCTCCCACTGATTGATGTAGTGATTTTTTTTCAGGTAGATTTTAGAACCCAAATCAAGCAAAAAAATAAATAGGCTTTCTATGGCCCACTGAGTGAGAGATGGCACACACAGGAGTCAGGAGTGGCACACAAGCAGAAAGGGCAATATTAATCTCCCACTGTTTTATTTATTTTTTCTTTTTCAGGGAGACTTTAGAAACCAAAAAAATAAAAATAAATAGGCTTTCTATGGCCCATTGAGTGAGAGATGGCACACACAGGAGTCAGGAGTGGCACACAAGCAGAAAGGGCAATATTAATCTCCCACTGTTTTATTTTTTTTTTCTTTTTCAGGGAGACTTTAGAAACCAAAAAAAAATAAATAAATAGGCTTTCTATAGCCCACTGAGTGAGAGATGGCACACACAGGAGTCAGGAGTGGCACACAAGCCCTGAAGCCAATATTTTTCTCCCACTGATTGATGTAGTGATTTTTTTTCAGGTAGATTTTAGAACCCAAATCAAGCAAAAAAATAAATAGGCTTTCTATGGCCCACTGAGTGAGAGATGGCACACACAGGAGTCAGGAGTGGCACACAAGCAGAAAGGGCAATATTAATCTCCCACTGTTTTATTTTTTTTTTTTTTTCAGGGAAACTTTAGAAACCAAATAATAAAAAAAAGGCTTTCTATGGCCCACTGAGTGAGAGATGGCACACACAGGAGTCAGGAGTGGCACACAAGCCCTGAGGCCAATATTTTTCTCCCACTGATTGATGTAGTGATTTTTTTTCAGGTAGATTTTAGAACCCAAATCAAGCAAAAAAATAAATAGGCTTTCTATGGCCCACTGAGTGAGAGATGGCACACACAGGAGTCAGGAGTGGCACACAAGCAGAAAGGGCAATATTAATCTCCCACTGTTTTATTTATTTTTTCTTTTTCAGGGAGACTTTAGAAACCAAAAAAATAAAAATAAATAGGCTTTCTATGGCCCATTGAGTGAGAGATGGCACACACAGGAGTCAGGAGTGGCACACAAGCAGAAAGGGCAATATTAATCTCCCACTGTTTTATTTTTTTTTTCTTTTTCAGGGAGACTTTAGAAACCAAAAAAAAATAAATAGGCTTTCTATAGCCCACTGAGTGAGAGATGGCACACACAGGAGTCAGGAGTGGCACACAAGCCCTGAAGCCAATATTTTTCTCCCACTGATTGATGTAGTGATTTTTTTTCAGGTAGATTTCAGAACCCAAATCAAGCAAAAAAATAAATAGGCTTTCTATGGCCCACTGAGTGAGAGATGGCACACACAGGAGTCTGGAGTGGCACACAAGCCCTGAGGCCAATATTTTTCTCCCACTGATTGATGTAGTGATTTTTTTTCAGGTAGATTTCAGAACCCAAATCAAGCAAAAAAAGAAATAGGCTTTCTATGGCCCACTGAGTGAGAGATGGCACACACAGGAGTCAGGAGTGGCACACAAGCAGAGAGGGCAATATTAATCTCCCACTGTTTGAATTTTTATTTTATTTTTTTTCAGGGAAACTTTAGAAACCAAATAATAAAAAAAAGGCTTTCTATGGCCCACTGAGTGAGAGATGGCACACACAGGAGTCAGGAGTGGCACACAAGCCCTGAGGCCAATATTTTTCTCCCACTGATTGATGTAGTGATTTTTTTTCAGGTAGATTTTAGAACCCAAATCAAGCAAAAAAATAAATAGGCTTTCTATGGCCCACTGAGTGAGAGATGGCACACACAGGAGTCAGGAGTGGCACACAAGCAGAAAGGGCAATATTAATCTCCCACTGTTTTATTTATTTTTTCTTTTTCAGGGAGACTTTAGAAACCAAAAAAATAAAAATAAATAGGCTTTCTATGGCCCATTGAGTGAGAGATGGCACACACAGGAGTCAGGAGTGGCACACAAGCAGAAAGGGCAATATTAATCTCCCACTGTTTTATTTTTTTTTTCTTTTTCAGGGAGACTTTAGAAACCAAAAAAAAATAAATAAATAGGCTTTCTATGGCCCACTGAGTGAGAGATGGCACACACAGAAGTCAGGAGTGGCACACAAGCCCTGAGGCCAATATTTTTCTCCCACTGATTGATGTAGTGATTTTTTTTCAGGTAGATTTCAGAACCCAAATCAAGCAAAAAAATAAATAGGCTTTCTATGGCCCACTGAGTGAGAGATGGCACACACAGGAGTCAGGAGTGGCACACAAGCCCTGAGGCCAATATTTTTCTCCCACTGATTGATGTCGTGATTTTTTTTCAGGTAGATTTTAGAACCCAAATCAAGCAAAAAAATAAATAGGCTTTCTATGGCCCACTGAGTGAGAGATGGCACACACAGGAGTCAGGAGTGGCACACAAGCAGAAAGGGCAATATTAATCTCCCACTGTTTTCTTTTTTTTTCTTTTTCAGGGAGACTTTAGAAACCAAAAAAAAATAAATAAATAGGCTTTCTATGGCCCACTGAGTGAGAGATGGCACACACAGGAGTCAGGAGTGGCACACAAGCCCTGAGGCCAATATTTTTCTCCCACTGATTGATGTAGTGATTTTTTTTCAGGTAGATTTCAGAACCCAAATCAAGCAAAAAAATAAATAGGCTTTCTATGGCCCACTGAGTGAGAGATGGCACACACAGGAGTCAGGAGTGGCACACAAGCCCTGAGGCCAATATTTTTCTCCCACTGATTGATGTAGTGATTTTTTTTCAGGTAGATTTTAGAACCCAAATCAAGCAAAAAAATAAATAGGCTTTCTATGGCCCACTGAGTGAGAGATGGCACACACAGGAGTCAGGAGTGGCACACAAGCAGAAAGGGCAATATTAATCTCCCACTGTTTTATTTATTTTTTCTTTTTCAGGGAGACTTTAGAAACAAAACAAAAAAAATAAATAGGCTTTCTATGGCCCACTGAGTGAGAGATGGCACACACAGGAGTCAGGAGTGGCACACAAGCAGAAAGGGCAATATTAATCTCCCACTGTTTTATTTTTTTTTTCTTTTTCAGGGAGACTTTAGAAACCAAAAAAATAAAATAAATAGGCTTTCTATGGCCCACTGAGTGAGAGGTGGCACACACAGGAGTCAGGAGTGGCACACAAGCCCTGAGGCCAATATTTTTCTCCCACTGATTGATGTAGTGATTTTTTTTCAGGTAGATTTCAGAACCCAAATCAAGCAAAAAAATAAATAGGCTTTCTATGGCCCACTGAGTGAGAGATGGCACACACAGGAGTCAGGAGTGGCACACAAGCAGAAAGGGCAATATTAATCTCCCACTGTTTTATTTTTTTTTTCTTTTTCAGGGAGACTTTAGAAACCAAAAAATAAAAAATAAATAGGCTTTCTATGGCCCACTGAGTGAGAGATGGCACACACAGGATTCAGGAGTGGCACACAAGCAGAAAGGGCAATATTAATCTCCCACTGTTTTATTTTTTTTTTCTTTTTCAGGGAGACTTTAGAAACCAAATAATAAAAAATAAATAGGCTTTCTATGGCCCACTGAGTGAGAGATGGCACACACAGGAGTCAGGAGTGGCACACAAGCAGAAAGGGCAATATTTTTCTCCCACTGATTGATGTAGTGATTTTTTTTCAGGTAGATTTCAGAACCCAAATCAAGCAAAAAAATAAATAGGCTTTCTATGGCCCACTGAGTGAGAGATGGAACACACAGGAGTCAGGAGTGGCACACAAGCAGAAAGGGCAATATTAATCTCCCACTGTTTGACTTTTTTTTTTTTCTTTTTCAGGGAAACTTTAGAAACCAAATAATAAAAAAAAAATGGCTTTCTATGGCCCACTGAGTGAGAGATGGCACACACAGGAGTCAGGAGTGGCACACAAGCCCTGAGGCCAATATTTTTCTCCCACTGATTGATGTTGTGACTTTTTTTCAGGTAGATTTTAGAACCCAAATCAAGCAAAAAAATAAATAGGCTTTCTATGGCCCACTGAGTGAGAGATGGCACACACAGGAGTCAGGAGTGGCACACAAGCAGAAAGGGCAATATTAATCTCCCACTGTTTTATTTTTTTTTTCTTTTTCAGGGAGACTTTAGAAACCAAAAAAAAATAAATAAATAGGCTTTCTATGGCCCACTGAGTGAGAGATGGCACACACAGGAGTCAGGAGTGGCACACAAGCAGAAAGGGCAATATTAATCTCCCACTGTTTTATTTTTTTTTCTTTTTCAGGGAGACTTTAGAAACCAAAAAAAAATAAATAAATAGGCTTTCTATGGCCCACTGAGTGAGAGATGGCACACACAGGAGTCAGGAGTGGCACACAAGCCCTGAGGCCAATATTTTTCTCCCACTGATTGATGTAGTGATTTTTTTTCAGGTAGATTTCAGAACCCAAATCAAGCAAAAAAAGAAATAGGCTTTCTATGGCCCACTGAGTGAGAGATGGCACACACAGGAGTCAGGAGTGGCACACAAGCCCTGAGGCCAATATTTTTCTCCCACTGATTGATGTAGTGATTTTTTTTCAGGTAGATTTTAGAACCCAAATCAAGCAAAAAAATAAATAGGCTTTCTATGGCCCACTGAGTGAGAGATGGCACACACAGGAGTCAGGAGTGGCACACAAGCAGAAAGGACAATATTAATCTCCCACTGTTTTATTTTTTTTTTCTTTTTCAGGGAGACTTTAGAAACCAAAAAAAAATAAATAAATAGGCTTTCTATGGCCCACTGAGTGAGAGATGGCACACACAGGAGTCAGGAGTGGCACACAAGCAGAAAGGGCAATATTAATCTCCCACTGTTTTCTTTTTTTTTTCTCTTTCAGGGAGACTTTAGAAACCCCCCCAAAAAAAGAGTGAGAGATGGCACACACAGGGATGGCACTCTAGCAGAAATGCCAATCTTAATCTCCCACAAAAAAACAAACAACAGGGACTGTCCTACAATTACTATCTCCCTGCAGTAATCTCAGCCAGGTATGGCAGGCAGCAATAAGGAGTGGACTGATGCACAAATTAAATAAAAAGTGTGGACAAACAAAAAAGATAGCTGTGCAGAAAGGAAGGAACAAGAGGATTTGTGCTTTGAAAAAAGCAGTTGGTTTGCACAGCGTCGTACACACCCAGGCACAGCAACGCAGCTATCAGGGTCAGGGAGCCTTCTAGGGCAGCCCAATGAGCGACAGCGCTGAGGAAAAAAAAATGTAGCTTCCACTGTCCCTGCAAACAAAAGGTGGTGTTGGACAGTGGAAATCGCTACAGCACAAGCGGTTTGCAGCTTTATGTACCCTGCCTATCACTATCCCTGCTTCTAAAGATGCGGCAGCAACCTCTCCCTACGCTCAGATCAGCAGGAGTAAGATGGCGGTCGGCGGGAACGCCCCTTTATAGCCCCTGTGACGCCGCAGAAAGCAAGCCAATCACTGCAATGCCCTTCTCTAAGATGGTGGGGACTGAGATCTATGTCATCACGCTGCCCACACTCTGCGTTCACCTTCATTGGCTGAGAAATGGCGCTTTTCGCGTCATTGAAACGCGACTTTGGCGCGAAAGTCGCGTACCGCATGGCCGATACAACGCTGGGATCGGCTCGGTTTCATGAGACGCCGACTTTGCCAAAAGTCGGCGACTTTTGAAAATGAACGACCCGTTTCGCTCAACCCTAGTGATTACTGTTATCTATCTATCTCATGGCATTAGCACTTTATTCCTTCAATTGTGGTCTAGTGACTCCATGTACTCTGTGCCTTGCACCTTTATTATATATGTATATCTGTTTTGGTGTTTCTACCACATCTATACTAAATATTAGCGTTTTATACTATCAAGTTGTTGATCTGTAACATTATTTGTATAATTATGTACTATTATGCAAATTGACTCTATTACCCGTAGCATCTCTTTTGGAGTTATTATCACTTCAACCATTCCCAATTTGTGACGTGTTCCATCATTTTGGCTGATTTTTATCTTGTATTATTATTTCATCCAATAAAATTTGTAATTTTATATATATATATTTTTGTAGTTATGGTCTATATTTGCACTTTTTCTATTATAAGATCACCCCTAATTCCTCTGTGACCTTCAACTATTGGGTCTCGAAGCTGGACACCTATCATGAGCTGTTCCTCTATGCCTCGGAGGTGTTGTGCTGCCCTACCACTAGCATCTTGTCTAAGTGGGTTTTTAGTGCCACCAGGGGGTCATAACAGACAGACACTTTCATCTGTCAACAAAAAATGCTGACAGGCTCACTCTGATAAAAATGAACAAAGCCTGCTTTCTTAATATTTGAATGAGGCACTACAGTTGGCACCTTCAAGGGTGTATGTATGACCATGCTTAGAATTTTTGTCTGGCTTTGCACTGTGTGCAGAGCTTTTATGAGTGTGGGAGTTCAACAACTACACTTTTTTTTCACAAAGTTTGAATGAGATACTAAAGTTGATGCCTTCAAGGGTGTGTGCATGACCATGTTTATAACTTTTGTCTTGCTTTGCACTGTGTGCAGAGCTTTTATGAGTTTAGGAGTACAACAACTACACTTTTTTCACAATATTTGAATGAGGTACTACAGTTGGTGCCTACAAGGGTGTATGGATGACCCCGATTGTAATTTTTATCAGGCTTTGCACTGTGTGCAGAGCTTTTATGAGTGTAGGAGTATCAAAACTACACTTTGATCAAAATATTTGAATGCGGTACTAAAGTTGGTGCCTTCAAGGGTGTATGGATGACCATGCTTGTACTTTTTGGCAGGCTTTGCCCTTAGTGCATAAGCTTTATGAGTCTATGAGTACAACAACATGACAATTTGAACTGAATGTATATGAGGCCAGCCTTTATGTCTAATATAGGGTATAGCTGCGTTCCTCTTCCATCTAATTTTTGGCAGTTATTGCTTCCTTCATAAATTACACTGAAGTTTACATTTTTTTAAATAAAAATTTCAATTTTGGTTTACTTAAATTATTATTTTTTTGTTTTTAAAAAATTCCTTTTAAATTTTGCCTTACATACAAGTAATTATACAGGAAAGAATGATTGTTAACATTTTTTTCCTGTAAACTCCAATTTCTCTCCAATTTTTATTTTTTTTATTGTCAGTCCTTAAAGTGGAGTAAAATTGTAACATCATTAGTCTCAGCAGCGATGTGGGAGTCAGAGATGTTTCCAGGGGTCTTCCTCAAGCTGTTCTCCTTCCATTCAGCACTTTTTCCTTCCATTTCAACATTTTTACAGCCCCCAGACCTCCTTGTAAAGTCTGCCGGAAAAATGCTCAGATTTCTCATTGACTCTGATTACATGCAATGGAATAAAACTGAAAGTGAGGAAATACAGATTATATATTAGAACAAACTTTTTGACAGCGAGGGTGATTAATGAGTGGAACAGGCTGCCACGAGAGGTGGTGAGTTCTACTTCAGTGGAAGTCTTCAAACAGAGGCTAGACAGATATCTGTCTGAGATGGTTTAGTCAATCCTACATTAAGCAGTGGGTTGCACATGATGACCCTGGACGTCCCTTCCAACTCTTACATTCTATGATTCATTAGGAATTGCTCGGTTGGAGTAACAAACATCCAAGCATTTTAGTGTTTGCTCATTACTAGTGGGTATTACAGAAACATGGTTGGACAAGAGTAATGACTGGGTGACAAATGAGTAAAGGTACTCTCTGTTCAGAAGGGACAGGAGAGACAAAAAAGGGGACGGGTGAGTATTTTCGTTAAATCTAATTTTGAACCTGTGCTCAATGATGACATGGAGAAGCTGCAACAAATATGGGTAAATATTCATGGGGATGGCGATAATGGTAAACTATTAATTGGTGCTAGCTCTTAAGTCTCCTAACATAACTCATTATTTTGAAGATGAAATGATGCAACAAATAGAAAAAGCTGCAAATAATAATAGGGTCATTATTATGGGAGATTTTAACTATCAAGACATTCAATGGGACAAGAGTCTGCTAGCTGTGTTAAAAGCAGTGAATTCTTATCCACAATTCAAGACAATTTCCTCTTTTGGTTAATGCACCAACCAGAGAAGATAAAACCACTCCTGGCCTAGATTAATGGCACTTCCATCAATACATACAGTATAATTCTATAAACGCAAGGAAGGCTATGCCAAATATGCAAATAAATATCTTTATTACACATATAATACACAAAAAATGACTACAATTGAAGGGGATACAAGTACAAAAATTACTGTATACACAGGGTGTACTTTATTTAATTTTTAAGTCAAGTGATTCATATAGGTTAATTACATTCCTGTTATTGTCTGGTACATGTCCAAGAAAGTTTTTGATAGAGGCTGCCTACAATCTAAATAGGTTGATCTGAATAAAGTATTCAATAGGGAAGTAAACCACATACACAGAAAATAGAGTATAGGGTCTCAATGAAAATGCTTGGTAAGCCTAAATAATAGATAATTAGTATGCATACAATACAGGTTGCTCCTATATCAAGAGTCACTGTGCGTGGGGAGGCTTCCTATAATGGAAGTATAGTGCGTACAATAATATAAATATTTCACCAATGTAGCTGCAGATTAAGAAAGTTTGTTCAAATAGTCAGTTGCCCTCTAAAAGGTGCCTAAGTAATATAATAAAGTGCTTAGTGCATAATTTTCAAAAAATATATATATTACATATAGGACAGACCGTTAAACATAGACGAAGTGCCTTAGGGGTATTTAGTACAAGTGTAGCAGCAGAACATGGTAAAGAATAGGGAACTCATGCAAAAATTGCAAGAGGAGGTTACCCACGCTGAGCTACTATTCATTGCAGACTCCTCCATTTATAAATCCAAAGAGCTGGAGAAGGCTCAAACAATGTTGAAAGATCACCTATTTGACTTAGGTACACAAAAGAGACTTTTATGAAACAGGAATTCTTTGCGGTGGGAGAAAGTGCCGGACATTTATTGGCAACTATTGTGGAAGTCAAAGTGGAACATCATATATACCTAGACTAACCTCTGTAAATGGCGTAGTGGTCACGGAGGATGAGGATATCCTCCAAATTTTACATAGTTATTTCTTCTCCATATATTCATCTAAAAGCAGTGCCACGAATGAAGATACCGAAGAGTTCCTAAAAAATATCCATTTAACGCAACTAACAATTGAAGATAGAAACTTACTAGAGAAACCTCTAACCTTAGAAAAATTGGGAGAAGCACTTCAAGAGGTTCAAAATGAAAAGGCCCCGAGACTAGACGGGATTTCAGGGGAACTCTTTTAAAATGTATCGCGATATATTATTACTTAAATTGTTAAATGTCTTTGAAGAATCGGTTAAAGCTGGATCTCTTCCAGAATCTATGAAGGATCCTGTAATAATCCTATTATTGAAACCTGGAAAGACCCATATCAGTCTGATTCTTATTAGGCTAGGTTCACATTGCGTTAGGGCAATCCGTTTAGCGCTAGAGCTAGCGGATTGCGCTAACACAATGTATTTGTAGGGGCCGCGTTTAGGGGTCGCGCTAATGTCCGGACCTCGGGCGCGCCGTGGACGCTGCAAGCAGCGTCCGAGGCGCGCTACAAAAGAACGGCACATCGCTAGCGCGAGCTGAAAAAGGCACGCGCTAGCGATGCGCTACAGGCGAAATTTACATTGCTGTCAATGGGTGCGCTAACGGACCCGTTGCACGGCGTTAATTGCGACATTTTCGCCGTGCAACGCTGTCCGTTAGCAACCACCCACTAACGCAATGTGAACCTAGCCTACAGACCAATCTCACTTCTCTCAACCGATGTTAAATTACTGGCAAAAGCATTAGCCAACTGACTGTCAAAAGTAATTACCAAAGTGATTAATGAGCACCAAACAGGCTTTAAGCCAAACAAATCCACATCAGTTAATTTAACCCCTTAGTGATAGAGCCAATTTGGTACTTAATGACCAAGCCAATTTTTACAATTCTGACCACTATCACTTTATGAGGTTATAACTCTGGAACGCTTTAACGGATCCCGCTGATTCTGAGAATGTTTTTTCATGACATATTGTACTTCATGTTAGTGGTAACATTTCTTCTATATAACTTGCGTTCAGGGCCGGACTGGGACTAAAATTCAGCCCTGGCATTTGAAGTTACACAGGCCCACTTGTCACATGGTGACTGTATAATATCTTTGTACACTTGCAGGTTACAAGAAGTAAGGGGAGTGTAACACGACTATATAACATATAATCACAGCTGTATCCAGCATTACAGCTCAGTCCAATTTATGGCTTTTAGTTCCAGTACCAAGAAAAGCCGCTACTTTACCTACATAACTGGATCTCGTAGATAATGAAGAGATTGAGACAACCAAAGGCTATGAAACCTCATTCTGATGCTCCATAAACTTTGCCTACAGCCACTTTTGGTTCCGCTGCACAGCACGAGACCCGGTGATTCTGAAGACATCAGTAACGTCACCGCTCTTCAGATATTCCGGGTCTTGCGCTGAGCTCGGCGACTGTGAAGAACGGTATTGTTACTACAGTCACCGCTCTTCAGAGTTGCTGGGTCTCGCCAGGTCTGGGCTAGTAGTGGGGGTGTCTGATCGACACCTCTCCATTACTTATACCAGGGATTGATAGCAGCTGACATTACGCAGCTGACATCAACCCTAAAAATCATGACACATACCAGAATTAAATGCTCTGGCGGCTGGGAAAAGCAGTAGAGTTAGCGCTATTCCCAGGCGCCGGGTGCTAACTACAACTGTCATCATCCTTGCCTGGTCTCCCTTTGAAGCATTTCTGCTGTATTTACATGCGTTGATCTCAGGCAACTAAACGAGTGTGATCGACAATACTGAAGTCGTTCGCTTGTTTACCGGCATCTTTACACCAACTCAGAAAGAATGGTGGGGAACAGAACAATCACAATTAGATCAATCTGTCCCCATACAGTATCATGTTATCAGCAGCATATCTACAGTTTACACCAGCAATGTGCTGCTGAGAACAAGGATTTCTGTTCCCACATAAATAATCCAATCACTCGATGAATAGGCAGCATTTTGCTTGTTTAGTATAATACACCCCATAGTCCTCCATATATTATATTGTGCACCTCAGTCCTCCATATAGTATAATACACTCCTCGGTCCTCCATATAGTAGAATACACTCCTTCATATAGTATAATACACTCCTCATAGTCCTCCATATATTAAAATACACTGCAATTCCTCCATATAGTCTAATACACTCCTCAGTCCTCCATATATTAAAATACACTGCCATTCCTCCATATAGTATAATACTCTCCTCAGTCCTCCAAATAGTATAATGTACTGCCACAGTCCTCCATATAGTATAATACACTCCTCAGTCCTCCAAATAGTATAATACATTCCTCATAGTGCTCCATATAGTATAATACCCCGCCATTGTCATCCATGTAGTACAATTCACTTCCCATAGTATAATGCACCCCATAGTTCTTCATATAGTATAATGTATTCCCCATAGTCCTCGATACAGTATAATGCAGCTCACATATAGTATAATGATGCCACCCCAGAGTATAATGCAGCCACCCCACAGAATATATTGTAGCCCCCTGAGTATAATGTAACCCCTAGAGAATATAATGCAGCCCCCTCATATAGTATAATGCAGCCCCTGCATATATAATATATGGTAGCCCCCTCATAGAGCATAATGCAGCCCCTCCATAGAATACAATGCAGCCCTCCTCATATAGTATAATGCAGCTCCCCATAGAATATAATGTAGCCCCTTCATAGAGTATGATGAAATCACCTCTTATAGAATGTAATACAGCCCCCATAGAATATAATACAGCACTTCATAGAATGTAATACAGCCCACCTCCCCATAGAATATAATACAGCTCCCCATAGAATATAATACAGCCCCCATAGAATATAATGTAGCCCCCCCATAGAATGTAATACAGGCCCCCATAGAATGTAATACAGCCCTCCCACATAGAATGTAATACAGCCCTCCCCATAGAATGTAATACAGCCCCCCATAGAATGTAATGCAGCCCGCCCCCATAGAATGTAATGCAGCCAGACCATCCATAGAATGTAATGCAGCCAGCCCCCATAGAATGTAATGCAGCCAGCCCCCATAGAATGTAATACAGCACAGCCCCCATAGAATGTAATGTAGCCAGCCCCCATAGAATGTAATGCAGCCAGCCCCCATAGAATGTAATGCAGCCAGACCACCCATAGAATGTAATGCAGCCAGCCCCCATAGAATGTAATGCAGACAGCCCCATAGAATGTAATGCAGCCAGCCCCCATAGAATGTAATGCAGCCAGCCCCATAGAATGTAATGCAGCCAGCCCCCATAGAATATAATGCAGCCAGCCCCCATAGAATGTAATGCAGCCAGCCCCCATAGAATGTAATGCAGCCAGCCCCATAGAATGTAATGCAGCCAGCCCCCATAGAATATAATGCAGCCAGCCCCCATAGAATGTAATGCAGCCAGCCCCCATAGAATGTAATGCAGCCAGCCCCCCATAGAATGTAATGCAGCCAGCCACCCATAGAATGTAATGCAGCCAGCCCCCATTGAATGTAATGCAGCCAGCCCCCATAGAATGTAATAAATCCCCCCCACAGAATGGAATACAGCACCCCAATAGCCCCACAATCCACTTATCACTCATTGATATATTTAAAAAAAAAAATTTCTCCTCACCTCTCCTCATGCCCCGCACTGCTCCTGGCTCCGGTCTCAGCAGCTGCAGTCTGCCCGCCCGACACACAGCAGGTACGCGATGATATGACATCATCGCGCACCCACAGTGTCAGAGGCAGAGTGGGGAATGATGGGAGAGGGAGCGACAGCAGATGCTCTCTCCTCCATCATTGCATTCATAGATGCCGGTATAGCTGAATGCGGCGGCGCTGGCGGGGGGTGAGTCGGCGCTGGGGGGGGTCGGCGCTGGCATTTGCCAGAAGTGCCCGATGGCCAGTCCGGCCCTGCTTGCGTTTATTTATGAAAAAAACGGAAATATGGCGAAAATTTTTACAATTTTGCAATTTACAAATTTAGAATTTTTATGCCCTTAAATCAGAGATATATGTCACACAAAATAGTTAATAAATAACATTTCCCACATGTCTAGTTTACATCAGCACAATTATGGAAAGAATTTTTTTTTTTTGTTAGGAAGTTATAAGGGTTAAAAGTTGACCAGTGATTTCTCATTTATACAACAAAATTTACAAAACCATTTTTTTAGGGACCATCTCAAATTTAAAGTCACTTTGAGGGGTGTACATGACAGAAAATACCCAAAAGTGACACCATTCTAAAAACTACACCCCTCAAGGGGCTCAAAACCACATTCAAGAAGTTTATTAACCCTTTACGTGCTTCACAGGAACTGAAGCAATGTGGAAGGCAAAAATTAACATTGAACTTTTTTTGCAAATGTTTTATATGAGAACCAATTTTTTTTATTTTCACAAGTGTAAAAAGAGAAAATGAACCACAAAATTTGTTGTGCAATTTCTCCTGAATACGCCAATACCCTATATGTGGGGGTAAACTCAGGGCCGGCTCCAGGTTTTCATGGGCCCTTGGGCGACAGAACCTCAGTGGGCCCCCTTGTGGAGCAAATCATGTGGCGACAGTAAAACAGCAGGGACCACAGAGACCCAAATATTTTATTTAGAAAAAAACTATGTAAACTTTATAAAAACACTAGTGCAAAATAGAGAAAGTGCAATATATCAGGGAAACTTTTGATAAATTTGCTTCTTGTAAGTTGTAAACTTCTAAACAAATTTAAACAATTTATGCCTTTTGCTAGATCTTTAACAGTAGTTACTTTTCTTAGGTGCTCCTTTAAACCTTTCTTCCCCATCTATTCCCTACCTACAAAAACTCCCCACTCTGTGTGCACCTGCAGTGTGGACCACTGACCCCAATATTTAATCAATTGTGTCATTGCTAGGATTACTCCCACCCCCCAAAATCCCACAGAAAGTAGTAATGCCCCTACTGTGCAACGACATGTATGGGCCTTTGAAGGATATAAATATATAAATACAATTGTAAATGCATTAATTTAAAAAAACCCACAATACTAAGTGCTATTTACATGAACTCTGTATTTACTGTCAGTGTACATGTAACACAGTGATCACTGGTGACATTATACACAGGAGCTCTGTATATAGTGTCAGTGTACAGGTAATACAGGGATCACCAGTGACATTATACACAGGAGCTCTGTAAAAAGTGCCAGTGTACAGGTAATACAGTGATCACCACTGCCAGTGACATTATATACAGGAGCTCTGTATATAGTATACAGTGTATAGTGTCAGTGCACAGGTAATACACTGACTCACCAGTGACGTCTCTAGCTGAAGTCCTTCATCTTTGCTTTTCTCATTCATGCAGCACAGACCGCCATCGCTTCTTCCAGCCAGGACTCGCCTCTGCATAAAAAAAACACAGTTATCTAGAGCACATTCCCCACTTTTTCCCTTTCTTCTACACTACACATCTGAATACAGAGGTCCACCCACAATCAATATATAATTGGTTATTATGCAACCTCATAGATTGCAAGCTTACGAGTCCCCCATCATGTGCAGTCCCCCTTACCTCCCACTTCATGTGCAGTCCTCCTTACCCCCACTTCATCATGTTCAGCCCAACTCTCCCACTTCATCATGTGCAGCCCAACTCCCCCACTTCATCATGTGCAGCCCAACTCCTCCTTCATCATGTGCAGTCCTCCTTAACCCCCAAATTCCATCATGTGCAGCCTCCTTTAAGCCCCCAAATTCCGTCATGTGCAGCCTCCTTTAATCCCCCCAAATTCCACCATGTGCATCCTCCTTTAACCCCCAAAATTCCATCATGTGCAGCCTCCTTTAACCCCCCAAATTCCGTCATGTGCAGCCTCCTTTAACCCCCCAAATTCCACCATGTGCATCCTCCTTTAACCCCCAAAATTCCATCATGTGCAGCCTCCTTTAACCCCCCAAATTCCGTCATGTGCAGCCTCCTTTAACCCCCCAAATTCCAACATGTGCAGCCTCCTTTAACCCCCCAAATTCCGTCATGTGAAGCCTCCTTTAACCCCCCAAAATTCCGTCATGTGCAGCCTCCTTTAACCCCCCCAAGTTCCATCATGTGCTGCCTCCTTTAATCCCCCCAAACTCCATCATGTGCAGCCTCCTTTAACACCCCCAAATTCCATCATGTGCAGCCTCCTTTAACCCCCCAAATTCCATCATGTGCAGCCTCCTTTAACCCCCCAAATTCCGTCATGTGCAGCCTCCTTTAACCCCCCCAAGTTCCATCGTGTGCAGCCTCCTTTAATCCCCCCAAACTCCATCATGTGCAGCCTCCTTTAACCCCCCAAATTCCATCATGTGCAGCCTTCTTTATCCCCCCAAATTCCATCATGTGCAGCCACCTTTAACCCCCCAAATTCCGTCATGTGCAGCCTCCTTTAACCCCCCAAATTCCATCATGTGCAGCCTCCTTTAACCCCCCAAATTCCATCATGTGCAGCCTCCTTTAACCCCCAAAACTCCATCATGTGCAGCCTCCTTTCACCCCTCCCCACTTCTTCATTTGCAGTTACCCACCATTTAATTTAAAAAAAAAAAAAAAAAAAAAGGTTTTTTTATACTTACATCACCACTCGCTCCCTTGCAGCGCCTCTCCGCTAGCGTCCTGGCCGGGACATGTCGGCACGTGCGCGATGACGTCATCGCGCACGCCCGACACCTGACCCGGAAGCATAGAGAGATATCATGGAGCCTGGAGGGAGCAGGAGCTGTGCAGCCATCAAGCTGACAGCCGCGCACAAAGCTCCCGGACCCGGCGCGGACGTGTGCGCCGACTGTGACTGCTGCCGGCCGCTTCACAGTGCAGCGCACACGGCCGCGCACAATTTGATGCAGCTTTGCAGCCACCACCAGGCGGCCGGCCCTGATCAGCTGCAGGGGGAGCGGCCCGGGGGGCATTTGCATCTTTGCAACCCGGCCCAGTCCGCCCCTGCTAGGGGGGCCCCCAGAAGTCAGGGGGCCCCGGCATCTGCCCGACCCTGCCGTCCGCTGACGCCGGCCCTGGGTAAACTACTGTTTGGGTGCACGGCAGAGTTTGAAAGAGAAGGAGTGCCATTTGACTTTTTCAATGCAGAATTGGCTGGAATTGATATTGGGCGCCATGTCACGTTTGGAGAGCCCCTGATGTGCCTAAACAGTGGAAAAGCCCCCAACAGAGACACCATTTTGGAAACTAGACCCCTTAAGGAACTTGTCTAGATGTGTGGTCAGCACTTTGAACCCCCAAGTGCTTCACAGAAGTTTATAACGTAGAGCCGTGAAAATAAAATATCGTATTTTTTCCACAAAAATTATCTTATCGCCCCCAAATTCTTATTTTCACAAGGGTAACAGGAAAAATTAGACCATGAAAGTTGTTGTGCACTTTCTCCTGAGTATGCCGATACCCCATATGTGGGGGTAAATCACTGTTTGGGCATACGGCAGAGCTTGAAAGAGAAGGAGTTCTGTTTGGCTTTTTCAATGCAGAATTGGCGGGAATTGAGATCGGACGCCATGTGGCGTTTGGAGTGCCCCTAATGTTCCTAAACCGTGGAAACCCCCCATAAGTGACCCCATTTTGGAAACCAGACCCATTAAGGAACTTATCTAGATTCGTGGTAAGCACTTTGAACTTCCAAGTGCTTCACAGAAATTTATAACGTAGAGCCGTGAAAATAAAAAAATCCTTTTTTTTCCTCAAAAATAAATTTTTTATTTTCACAAAGGTAACAGGAGAAATTGGACTCAAAAACTTGTTGTTCAGTTTGTCCTAAGTACGCTGATACCCCATATGTGGGGGGACCACTGTTTGGGTACACATTGGGGCTCGGAAGGGAAGTAGTGACATTTTAAAATGCAGACTTTGATGGAATGGTCTGCGGGCATCATGTTGCATTTGCAGAGCTCCTGATGTACCTAAACAGTAGAAACCCCCCACAAGTGACACCATTTTGGAAACTAGACCCCAAGGAGCTTTTCTAGATGTGTGGTGAGCACTATGAACCCCCAACTGCTTCACAGAAGTTTATAACTTAGAGCCATGAAAATAAAAATCATATTTTTTCCACAAAAATGATATTTTCACCCCCAAATTTTTACTTTCACAAGGGTAACAGGAGAAATTGGACCCCAAAATTTATTGTGCAATTTATCCTGAGTACACTGATACCCCATATGTGGGGGGACTACTGTTTGGGCACATAGCAGAGCTCGGAAGGGAAGGAGCGCCGTTTTGGAATGCAGACTTTGATAGAATGGTCTGAGGGCATTATGTTGCGTTTGCAGAGCCCCAGATGTGCCTAAACAGTAGAAACCCACCACAAGTGACCACATTTTGGAAACTAGACCCCCCCAAGGAGTCGTGAAAATAAAAAAAAAATTTTTTCCACAAAAATGATTTTTGTAGCCCACAATTTTTTATATTCACAAGGGTAATAGGAGAAATTGGACCCCAAAAGTTGTCCAATTAATCCTGAGTATGCTGATACCCCATATGTGGGGGGGACCACTGTTTGGGCACACATCGGGGCTCGGAAGGGAAGTAGTGATGTTTTAATATGCAGAGTATGATGGAATGGTCTGTGGGTGTCATGTTGCATTTTCAGAGCCTCTGATGTACCTAAACAGTAGAAACCCCCCACAAGTGACCCCATTTTGGAAACTAGACCCCCCAAGGAACTTATCTAGATGTGTGGAGAGCATTTTGAATGCCCAAGTGCGTCACAGAAGTTTGACGCAGAGCCGTGAAAATAAAAAATCATTTTGGAGACCCCATGATGTACCTAAACAGTGGAAACCCCCAATTCTAACTCCAACCCTAACCCCAACACACCCCTAGCCTAATCCCAACCCAATCCATAATCCTAATCACAACCCTAACCTCATCAAACCCCTAATCCCCACCCTAAACCTAATCACAACCCTAACCTCAAAACACCCCTAACCCTAATCCCAACCCTAACCATAACCCTAATCAAAACACTAAGCCCAACACAACCCTAACCTCAAACCTAACCCTAATCCCAACCCTAATCCCAATACACCCCTAACCCTAATCCCAACTATAACCATAACCCTAATCCCAAACCTAACCCTAATGCCAACCCTAACCCTATTCCCAACCCTAACCCTAATCTCAACCCTAACCCTAATCCAAACCCTAATCCCAACTCTAACCCTAACTTTAGCCCAAACCTGTTAGGGCTGGCGGAACACACTGAATAAATATAAAGATAGTAATAAGGTTTGTTCGCAGCTCGGGGTCCACCGTGCAGAGATGGAACCTGCTGCTAGGTAATGGCGGCACTATATGCCGGTACTACGCCACAGAGGTGTATCTAGGGTTTCTGGCACCCGGGGCAAGAATTCATTTTGGCGCCCCCCCAGGACATATGCCCCCCGTCAGCTCCATCATTGCCCTCTCCCCGTCAGCCCCATCATTGCCCTCTCCTCCTCCACCATCCCCATCATTGCCCTCTCCTCCTCCACCATCCCCATCATTGCTCTCTCCCCATCAGCCCCATCATTGCCCTCTCCTCCTCCACCATCCCCATCATTTCTCTCTCCCCATCAGCTCCATCATTGCCCTCTCCTCCTCCACCATCCCCATCATTGCTCTCTCCCCGTCAGCCCCATCATTGCCCTCTCCTCCTCCACCATCCCCACCATTGCTCTCTCCCCGTCAGCCCCATCATTGCCCTCTCCTTCCCCCACAAACACACATGCCATTCACTTCTCTGCACATTCCCCTGCAGCGCGATACACACACACACACACCCAATACTGAGCCACACACACATACACACATTCACATTCATATACACACACACATACACACATTCACATACACACACATTCACATACACACATTCACATACACACACACACACACATATACACACATTCACATACACACACATTCACATACACACACATATACACACATTCACATACACACACATATACACATTCACATACACATGCACACATACACACACACATATACACACATTCACAAACACACACACATACACACATTCACATACACACACACACTACACATATTCACATACACACACACACACCTCTCACCTCTCCTCGCGCTCTGCCACAGTATCTCATCGCCTTCCTCTGACACAGCCAGCCGCTGAATGATGACGTCATCCAGTGGTGCGTCTGTGTGAGAGGAAGCAGGAAGACAGGTCGCAGGGCAGCGGAGCTGCGTGGATTTCTCCCTGCCCGCCGCAGCCACTCTGCAGGGGCCCCCCTCCACCTCTGCACACGTTGGGAGCCGGCGCTCTGCAGCTTCTCTGTGCCGGCTGTCAGCTTGACAGTCGGCACAGAGAACAGCTGACTCCCTGAACAGGGGCGGCAGAATGCAGCCGCCGGAGGAGACACTGTGGACCGCCGAATTAGGCGGCCCGACTGCGCCCCCCTGCCGGCTGCGCCCAGGGCACATGCCCCGGCTGCCCCCCCTAGATACGCCACTGCTACGCCAGAATAAACACGGGTTCTGTCACCCGGTATGAACTGACCCTCGGTGGCTTTTGAGCCCGCGCCTGAGGATGCCCTGATTCTGATGCTGAGATCAAGCGGGAATTCCCACCCTACACTGACCAGTAGTGTTAATATAGCTGAGAAGCCACTATTAGGCGCTGACTGCTTGCTCCAATCACCCTAATACCCAGACAACAACCCAAGGGTTGGGGATCATTTAGGAGCATTCACCAGTATCAATCTCTCAGCACACACATACATTGTCAGGTCTATGTTAGCGCATGGCCAAGCAGCCATGCGAACCTTTTATAGTCACAGCCTTCCAGGACCTTCCTGGTGGTCCAATCAGAGCTGCTACACGACCTGGGCATGTGACCTCCGACCTCCAATGAGAGGTCTTCCCACGGGCATGCTCAGTAGATGAAAAGCAGGACTTGGAACGTCTGCTCGCTGCTGATCAATGCTGGTTAGAAAGGCTGAACCTGGGATGGCAGCTGTAACCAGATGCACAGTATCAGCTTGAGCCAGATGCTGGGACCGATGTCTCTGCTGAGCAGACCCCACTGTGGCTGGGGAAGAATGGGAGACCGCAGAGGACATGGTGCGAAATTCCCCCTGTGCAGCAGCGGGAACTCGACACCTAACATTACCCCCCTCCTAGGCCCCCCCTCCTTGGGCCTCGCTACATCGAAAGCTGCAATGAGCTGATGAGCCCGAATGTGCTCAATAGGCTCCCAGGTCCTGTCCTCGGGACCATAACCCTTCCAGTCCACCAGATAGTACCTTTTGCCTCGTACCACCTTGCACCCAATGATAGCTTTCACCTCATAATCGTCCGTGGACGAACCCGATATCCCAGCAGGTGACTCAGAAAAGCCAGGACACGGGCTTTAGGAGGGACACATGAAAGGAATCGGTGATACCAAAGTGTGGAGGAAGGGCCAGGCGATAGACTACTGTTCCAGGACCTTGAAGGGACCTATGTAGCGAGGTGCAAACTTAGTGGACTCAACTCGCAGCCTGATGTTACGGGCGGAGAGCCACACTATGTCACCAGGAGCAAAAGTCGGAGCTGGGCGCCGATGTGCATCGGCGGAAACCCTCATTCTCTCCTTGGAGGCCCGGATGGCATCCTGTGTGTGGTCCCGAATGTCACGGCCTCCACCGCCCAGTCTGCCACCCTAGAATCGGTGACCAACACCGGCATGGGCACAGGGACACGCAGATGCTGGCCATAGTTAAGGAGGAATGGGGTCTGTCCAGTAGCGTTGGCTACTGCGTTGTTCAGTGCAAACTCCGCCCACGGTAACAAGGATGCCCAGTCATCCTGCCTGAAACAAAATGTTGCAGGTATGTGATCAGGGTCTGGATGGCCCTTTCTACCAACCTGTTCATCTCGGGATGGTAAGCTGAAGATAGATTCAGCTCAATGCTGAGTAGACGACAGAGCTCTCTCCAGAACTGAGATGCAAACTGGGGACCCCGGTCACTGAAAATTTTGTCAGGCATACCGTGTAGGTGAAAAACATGCTTAATGCACAACGCCGCCAAGGCCCGTGCAGAAGGTGCTGACATTTTCCTGACCGCTGGGGACATCTGGAGGCAAGATGTCCTGACTGCCGGCAGACATGACAGACCTTGAGTGCATGAGCGGTCCGAGACTTAGATCCTGCTTACAGTGCCTACAAGTAGTATTCAACCCCCTGCAGATTTAGCAGGTTTACACATTTGGAATTAACTTGGCATTGTGACATTTGGACTGTAGATCAGCCTGGAAGTGTGAAATGCACTGCAGCAAAAAAGAATGTTATTTCTTTGTTTATTTTTTTTTTAAATTGTGAAAAGTTTTTTCAGAGGGTCATTTATTATTCAACCCCTCAACCCCCCAGAATTCTGTTTGGTTCCCCTAAAGTATTAAGAAGTAGTTCAGGCACAAAGAACAATGAGCTTCTCATGTTTGGATTAATTATCTCTTTTTCCAGCCTTTTCTGACTATTTAAGACCCTCCCCAAACTTGTGAACAGCACTCATACATGGTCAACATGGGAAAGACAAAGGAGCATTCCAAGGCCATCAGAGACAAGATCGTGGAGGGTCACAAGGCTGGCAAGGGGTACAAAACCCTTTCCAAGGAGTTGGGCCTACCTGTCTCCACTGTTGGGAGCATCATCCGGAAGTGGAAGGCTTATGGAACTACTGTCTTTGAAAGTTTCCTCCCGTGCAGAGGCCAGGCTTGTCTGAAGAGTCAAGGCTAACCCAAGGACAACAAGGAAGGAGCTCCGGGAAGATCTCATGGCAGTGGGGACATTGGTTTCAGTCAATACCATAAGTAACGTACTCCACCGCAATGGTCTCCATTCCAGACGAGCCCGTAAGGTACCTTTACTTTCAAAGCGTCATGTCAAGGCTCGTCTACAGTTTGCTCATGATCACTTGGAGGACTCTGAGACTGACTGGTTCAAGGTTCTCTGGTCTGATGAGACCAAGATCGAGATCTTTGGTGCCAACCACACACGTGACGTTTGGAGACTGGATGGCACTGCATACGACCCCAAGAATACCATCCCTACAGTCAAGCATGGTGGTGGCAGCATCATGCTGTGGGGCTGTTTCTCAGCCAAGGGACCTGGCCATCTGGTCCGCATCCATGGGAAGATGGATAGCACAGCCTACCTGGAGATTTTGGCCAAGAACCTCTGCTCCTCCATCAAGGATCTTAAGATGGGTCGTCATTTCATCTTCCAACAAGACAATGACCCAAAGCACACAGCCAAGAAAACCAAGGCCTGGTTCAAGAGGCAAAAAATCAAGGTGTTGCAGTGGCCTAGTCAGTCTCCTGACCTTAACCTAATTGAAAACTTGTGGAAGGAGCTCAAGATTAAAGTCCACATGAGACACCCAAAGAACCTAGATAACTTGGAGAAGATCTGCATGGAGGAGTGGGCCAAGATAACTCCAGAGACCTGTGCCGGCCTGATCAGGTCTTATAAATGACGATTATTAGCTGTAATTGCAAACAAAGGTTATTCCACAAAATATTAAACCTAGGGGTTGAATAATAATTGACCCACACTTTTATGTTTAAAATTTATAAAAATTTAACTGAACAACAAAACTTTTTGGTTTGTAAGATTTATGCATCTGTTAATAAATCCTGCTCTTGTTTGAAGTTTGAAGGCTCTAACTTATTTGCATCTTATTAAACCTGCTAAATCTGCAGGGGGTTGAATACTACTTGTAGCACTGTATGACACCTGGTCAGCCAGCCCCCTCCAAAATACAGGGATGAGGGCTTTATCCAACCACTCCATCTCTGATGCTAAAGTCTGGAAGTGGACAGCAAAATGGCTGACCATGGATGAGCCCTAAGTCAATGCCAGCAGTTGGAGCGCCGTATCATGGGTGACTCGAGGTCCTAAAAAGACCTGTTTCAGAGTGCTCAGGAACTGCAGTGCACTCTGCACAACATGATCGTCGCGCTCCCACAGCGGTGTAGCCCACTCGAACGCCCTATTCGTCAGGAGGGATATAATGAATCCCACCTTTGCCCGCTCTGTGGGAAAACGTGTAGCCAGGAGCTCGAGGTGTATTGTGCACTAGCTCACGATTCCTCTACACAGCTTACTGTCACCAGTAAACTTATCTGGCAACAGGAGGCGGGATAAGGTCAGAACGGGGGGGGGGGGGGCAGTGGACAAACTAGCTGCAGCCACGCTAACAGCCTGAACAGCTACTGCGGTAACATCCACAGCTGAGGTTGTGCGCTCAAGAGCCGCAACCTGCCCTCCAGCTGCTGGATGTACCGCTGCAGTCGCTGTTCGTCCACCATTACTAGCCAGACCCTGGCCCATACCTGGCCCTGTATGAACTGATGTGAACTGTGTTGCTTCACAGAGACGCAAATAAACAAAGGAAACGCAGTGCCCTGATAGCAGTCACAGGGTGCAGCAGATGGACGCTAGTGGGATCCCTGAAATTCACCCCCTCTATGCTGGTGATTGATCTCGCTCTGACCCTTGGTGGCTTTTGAGCCCGGCCTGAGGAGGCCCTGAGTCAGATGCAGAGATCAAGCAGGAATTCCCACCCTACACTGACCAGTAGTGTTAACGTAGCTGAGAAGCCACTTAGGCGCTGAATGCTTGCCCTCCATTTTCTTACCGGAAGAAGATGGCAGGCTGTTATGATCCCAATGGCAGGGGACCTCAAAGATTACAGCAAAGTCTGCAAAACATAAATACCAGCTCATAGGGAAGTGGTAACTAGGCTGACCATATACCTGATCCTAGCGCAAACACTAACAGCAGCCGGGGAACGTGCCTACGTTGATTCTAGACGTCTCGCGCCAGCCGGAGAACTAACTACCCCTATCAGGGAAAATAAGACCTCTCTTGCCTCCAGAGAAAAGACCCCAAAGTAATACAAGCCCCCAACAAATAATAACGGTGAAGTAAGAAGAAAAGACAAACGTAAGAATGAACTAGATTTAGCAAAGAGAGGCCCACTGACTAATAGCAGAATATAGTAAGAAGACTTATATGGTCAGCAAAAAAGCCTGCAAAATATCCACGCTGAATATCCAAGAACCCCCAAACCGACTGACGGTGTGGGGGGAGAATATCAGCCCCCCTAGAACTTCCAGCAATAACAGGAATCACATATTGTACCACCTGGACAAAAAATATGAACAATGCAAATGATCAAGAGTACGAAAGCAGAACTTAGCTTATCTTGCAAAGAACCAGGACCTGAAGACAGGAGCAAACAGAAGTGAACTGATTACAACGATGCCAGGCACTGGACTAAGAATCCAGGAAGTTTAAATAGCAACACCCCAGGCCTAACGAAGCAGGTGAGCACCAACCTGGTAAAAGACAATCCAAGTGCCAAATCACTAGTGACCACAAGAGGGAGCCAAAAAGTATAGTTCACAACAGCAGGCGCCCATGGGGAAGCACAAAGAGCACCGGTAAGTATGGGGGGAGATCAGGGACCCTATTTCTCTATCCACTGATGTGTGATCACATCGGAGGACAGAGAAATTAAATGGCAAATTGCGTGGTTTTTTTTTTTGCGGTCGCTGGTAAACGGTTAATTACCGGCGATCGCAACCTGGGAGTCGGTAAAAACCAACCTGAATCATGTTCTCTGGGGTCTTGGCTACCCCTGGCAACTGAGAACCCAGAGAAAATCCGACTCTGGGGGCACTATACACTTTTTCCACAGTGCCGTTAATAAACAGTGCTGTGGTTTAACCCCTTAGTGACAGAGCCAATTTGATACTTAATGACTGAGCCAATTTTTACAATTCTGACCACTGTCACTTCATGAGGTTATAACTTTGGAACGCTGTAACGGATCCCGCTGATTGTGAGAATGTTTTTTCGCGACATATTGTACTTCATGATAGTGGTAACATTTCTTCGATATTACTTGCGATTATTTATGAAAAAAACGGAAATATGGGAAAAAAAATTTAAATTTTGCAATTTTCAAACTTTGAATTTTTATGCCCTTATATCAGAGAGATATCTCACACAAAATAGTTAATAAATAACATTTCCCACATGTCTACTTTACATCAGCACAATTTTGGAAACAAAATTTTTTTTTGTTAGGAAGTTATAAGAGTTAAAAATTGACCAGCGATTTCTCATTTTTACAACAAAATTTACAAAACCATTTTTTTTAGGGACCATCTCACATTTAAAGTCACTTTGAGGGGTGTACATGACAGAAAATACCAAAACTTGACACCATTCTAAAAACTGCACCCCTCAAGGTGCTCAAAACCACATTCAAGAAGTTTATTAACCTCTTACGTGCTTCACAGGAACTGAAACAATGTGGAAGGAAAAAATTACCATTTAACTTTTTTTGCAAACATTTTACTTCAGAACCAATTATTTTTATTTTCACAAGTGTAAAAACAGAAAATAAACCAAAAAATTTGTTGTGCAATTTCTCCTGAATGCGCCGATACCCCATATGTGGGGGTAAACCACTGTTTGGGCACATGGCACCACTTGACTTTTTCAATGCAGAATTGGCTGGAATTGAGATTGGATGCCATGTCGCGTTTGGACAGCCCCTGATGTGCCTTAACAGTGGAAACCCTCACAAGAGACACCATTTTGGAAACTAGACCCCTTAAGAAACTTATCTACATGTGTGGTGAGCACTTTGAACCCCCAGGTGCTTCACAGAAGTTTATAACATAGAGCTGTGAAAATAAAAAATCGCATTTTTTCTACAAAAATGATCTTTTCGCCCCCAAATTTTTATTTTCACAAGGGTAACAGGAGAAATTGGACTCCAAAGTTTATTGTGCAATTTATACTGAGTATGCTGATACCCCATATGTGGGGGGACCACTGTTTGGGCGCGTGGCAGAGCTCGGAAGGGAAGGAGCGCCGTTTTGGAATGCAGACTTTGATAGAATAGTCTGCGGGCGTTATGTTGCAATTGCAGAGCCCCTGATGTACCTGAACAGTAGAAACCCCCCACAAGTGACCCCATTTTGGAAACTAGACCCCCCAAGGAACTTATCTAGATGTCTGGTGAGAACTTTGAACCCCCCAAGTGCTTCACAGAAGTTTGTAATGCAGAGTAGTGAAAATAAAAAATATTTTTTTTTTCACAAAAATGATTTTTTTAGCCCCCAATTTTTTATTTTCCCAAGGGTAACAGGAGAAATTGGACCTCAAAAGTTGTTTTCCAATTTGTCCTGAGTACGCTGATACCCCATGTGTGGGGGGGACCACTGTTTGGGCACACATCGGGGCTCGGAAGCGAAGGAGCGCCGTTTGTAATGCAGACAATGTCACATTGCATTTGCAGAGCCCCTGATGTACCTAAACAGTAGAAACCCCCTACATGTGACCCCATATTGGAAACTAGATCCCCCAAGGAACTTATCGAGATGTGTGGTGAGAACTTTGAACCCCCAAGTGTTTCACTACAGTTTATAATGCAGAGCCGTGAAAATAAAAAATCATTTTTTTCCACTTAGTATGCTGATGCCCCATATGTGGGGGTAAACCAGTGTTTGGGAGCATGGCAGAGCTCAGAAGGGAGGGAGCATAATTTGACTTTTTGAGCGCAAAATTGGCTGTCTCTTTTGGAGACCCCTGATGTACCTAAACAGTTGAAACCCCCCAATTCTAATGCCAACCCTAACCCCAACACACCCCTAACCCTAATCCCAACCCGATCCATAATCCTAATCACAACCCTAACCCCCAAAACACCCTTAACCCTAATCCCAACCCTAACCATAACCCTAATCAAAACCCTAAACCCAACACACCCCTAATCCTAATCTCAACCCTAACCTCAAAACCTAACCCTAATACCAATACACCCCTAACCCTAATCCTAACCCTAACCTTAACCCTAATCCCAAACCTAACCCTAATCCCAAATGTAACCCTAATGCCAACCCTAATCCAAACCCTAATCCCAACCTAGCCCTATCTTTAGCCCCAACCCTAACCCTAATCCTAGCGCTAATCCTAGCTCTAACCCTAACCCTAGCTCTAACCCTAGCCCTAACCATAGCTCTAACCCCAACCATAACCCTGACTTTAGCCCCAACCCTAACCCTAACTTTAGCCCCAACCCTAACCCTAATCCTAGCTCTAACCCTAACCCTAATCCTAGCTCTAACCATAGCCCTAACCATAGCTCTAACCCTAACCCTAGCTCTAACCCTAGCCCTAACTCTAACTCTAGCCCTAGTCTTAACCCTAACCCTAATTGGAAAATAGAAATACAGACATTTTTTTATTTTATTACTTTTTCCTAACTAAGGGAGTGATAAAGGGGGGGTTATTTACTATTTTTTTTATTTTGATCACTGTGAAAAGATCTCACAGTGACCAAAATAAAACAACAGGAAGAATCTTCCTCTGCCGGCCGGCAGATCACGGCAGGCGCACTGGGCATGCGCCCGCCATTTTCTTACTGGAGCAAGAAGCCGGCGGCCAGGAGAGGAAGCAGGAGGACCCAGGGACACCAGTAAGTATAACAGGGTCCCCGATCCCCCTATTTCTCTGTCCTCTGATGTGCGATCACTAGTGTTGAGCATTCCGATACCGCAAGTATCGGGTATCGGCCGATACTTGCGGTATCGGAATTCCGATACCGAGATCCGATACTTTTGTGGTATCGGGAATCGGTATCGGGATTAATATCAATGTGTAAAAGAAAGGATTAAAATAAAAAATAGGAATATACTCACTTCTCCGGCGGCCCCTGGACTTTACCGCCGTAACCGGGAGCCGTTGTATCTAAGAATGCGCGCTTGAAGGGCCTTAGATGACGTCACGGCGCTCTGATTGGTCCGTAGCGGTCGCGTGACCGCTACGCGACCAATCACAAAGCCGTGACGTCACCTAAGGTATTTCAAGCGCTTGAAAGACCTTAGGTGACGTCACGACTTTGTGATTGGTCGCGTAGCGGTCACGCGACCGCTACGGACCAATCAGAGCGCCGTGACGTCATCTAAGGCCCTTCAAGCGCGCATTCTTAGGTACAACGGCTCCCGGTTACGGCGGTAAAGTCCAGGGCGCGTCAGAGGGTGAGTATATCCCTATTTTTTATTTTAATTCTTTCTTTTACACATTGATATGGATCCCAGGGCCTGAAGGAGAGTTTCCTCTCCTTCAGACCCTGGGAACCATACAGGATACCGTCCGATACTTGGTGTCCCATTGACTTGTATTGGTATCGGGTATCGGTATCGGGTATCGGTATCGGATTAGATCCGATACTTTGCCGGTATCGGCCGATACTTTCCGATACCTATACTTTCAAGTATCGGACGGTATCGCTCAACACTAGCGATCACATCAGAGGACAGAGAATGACATCGCTTTTTTTTGCGGCCGCCGGTAAATGGTTAATTACCGGCGATCGCAAAACAGGGGTTGGTAAAAACCGACCCCGATCATGTTCTTTGGGGTCTCGGCTACACCCGGCAGCCGAGACCCCAAAGATATTCCGGGTGCCGGCCGGCGGGCGCACTGCGCATGCGCCCGCCATTTATTTCCCGGAACAAGATGGCGGCGCCCTTCGGGAGCCACGAGGAGCACCAGGGGAGACAGGTGAGTATCGGGGGGTGATCGGGGACCCCATTTCCAGAGAAATTAAATGGCAAATCGCGGCTTTTTTTTGTTGCGACCGCCGGTAAACCGTTAATTACCGGCGATTGCAACTCGGGGGTCAGTAAAACCCCCCCGAATCATGTTCTGTGGGGTCTCGGCTACCCCCGGCAACCGAGACCCCAGAGAAAATTCGACCCTGGGAGGCGCTATTCACTTTTTCCACAGAGCCGTTAATTAACAGCGCTGTGGTTTAAGTACCCTTAACTGCCGCCGTTAAAAGGCGTATCGGCGTTCGTTAAGGGGTTAAGTACGTTTAAGTGCCACTGTTAAAAGGCGTATCGGCGGTCATTAAGGGGTTAAGATGCCTTTTTTGGGTTTACAACTAAGCTTGGAGTCTACCGGGTCTAGAGCAGTCTTTTCCCTCGACGCTGCCAAAGCGTTTGACAGCGTGGAATGGAATTTCCTGTGGACTGTATTGAGATGTATGGGATTTGGATATAAATTTATTTTGTATATCCAGCTGTTATATGTATCCCCTTGGGCAAAACTTATGGTAAATGGTTGTGTATTGGGGCGTTTGAGTTGGGGAGGGGAACCCAGCAGGGATGCCCCCTGTCGCCCCTTTTCTTCGCGAATGCCATAGAGCCATTAGCTTGTTTAATATGCGCTTCTACTGAAATAACTGGGTTCCGTTGTGGGTCACTGGAGATGAGGATCTCTTTATATGCAGATGACATGCTTCTGTTTTTAGAAAATGTGGTCTCCTCCATTTTTCCAGCAATGTATGTTATTAAAATATTTGGAACTTGGTCAGGAGTATCAATTAATTGGGATAAATCAGTCCTCATGCCCGTAGATCCCTTATGAACAGATTTGTCCCTGGAAAATACTCAGATACAGGCAGCAAATATTTTTAAATATCTTGGGGTAGTGGTTACAGCCAGGTCCCAGGAATAGTTTTTTCTTAACCTGGCTCCTATATTGCTAAAATTCAGAGCTAAAATAGACACTTGGTGTCATTTTCCAATGTTAGTAATCGGGAGAGGCAATTTGATAAAAAAGTTCCGAGAACTTTTGTATATCCTACATAATACCCCAATATGGATCCCCATCACCTTCTTTTATAAAATTCATAGCTTGTTCCGAGAACTTATATGGAAAAAGAAACAGGTCAGAATTAAACTAGATACTCTGCAGAGAGGAAAAGACAATGGTGAATTGGCTATTCCGAAAGCCTGGATCTACTTCTTGGCCTCACCAATGCAACAATTTCACGGTTGGAGAACCACCGAGCACTGTGGAATATCGGGTCAGCTACTTAGAGAAGGAACTAAATGGAAACTGCCAATGTCAGTATTAGACATGGGTCCTTCTCGAGAGAGTGTTCCAAACTGCCCCACGCTAAAGCTGACATATAAAGTGTGGGATAGAGGTAAGAATATGCTGGGAATTGGTAAATTCACAAACTAGACATCTCTGTGGTATAATTAAAACATGCCAGAGATATACAAGCTAAAAGGCTTGAACAATTAAGAAGATAGGGGTATTTTTCTTTGAACAAATAAGAGCAGGATATGATCTTACTCACAAAATGTTTTATCAATTTTTGCAAATACGCTATGCATATAATCCACATCTCATAGCAAGTAACATTATTATAAATAAACACTCTATAACTGATACAATTGCTTTTGTAATATACGCAAAGGGTTTAATTTCCCATATATATAAGCAGCTTATGGCTGTGCAATTAGAAAAGTATCCTATCACAGCCAAAGTAAAGTGGGAAAGAGATTTGGGTCCCCTATCTGAGGAACAATGGAAAGATGTTGTGTATCCGCTTTTTGGGCTCCCCTGGTGGTTGCTGGTGGTACTGGTGACTTGTTTGCACTTTGCTTCTTCTGTTCACCTGCTTCCATCAGTGTTTGGGAGTTTCCTATTTAGCCTTGCTCTCCAGTCATTTCCTTGCCGGTCATCATTGTAACCAGAGCCTTCAGTTGCATGTTCCTGCTACTAGTCTGCTGATCAGCTAAGTGGACTTTGTCCTTTTGTTTTGTACCTTTTGTCCAGTTTGCAGTTTTTGTAATTCTCTGTAGCTGGAAGCTCTTGCGGGCTGAAATTGCCACTCCTGTGTCATGAGTTGACACAGGAGTCTTAAAGTAATTTCAGGATGGTTTTTGAAAGGGTTTTCAGTTGACCGTGAAGTCCTCTTTTGTATCCTTCTGCTATCTAGTAAGTGGACCTCTCTTTGCTAAATCTACTTTCATACTGTGTATGTCTTTTCCTCTTAATTCACCGTTATTACATGTGGGGGGCTGCTATCATCTTTTGGGGTATTTCCCTAGAGGTAAGCCAGGTCTGTTTCTTCCTCTACCAGGCGTAGTTAGTCCTCCGGCTGGCGCGTGGCATATAGGAAGTCGTAGGTATGCTCCCTGGCTACTGTTAGTTGTGTGGTAGATTTAGCTCACGGTCAACTCGAGTTTCCATCACCCGAGAGCTCGTTCGTTACTTATGTGTTTTTTACGTTCCCTTGCCATTGGGAACCATGACAGTATGACCGGCCTACAAAGTGTTAATTGTTTGGGCTGAAGCAGGAGAAAAAGAAGTGTTGAAAGGAAATTTTTTTTTTTCTTTCCCTCAGAGTTTTGCTGCCTAGCCCTTAATTGCTGTCTAGCTGCTTCTTACCTCCTCTTAACCCTTGAATGGCTCTGACCTTAGCTGTTTAACATGGATGTCCAGAGTTTGGCTGCAGGTTTAAATAATCTTGCTATGAAGGTTCAAAATTTACAAGATTTTGTTATACATGCTCCTATTTCTGAACCTAAAATCCCTACACCAGAGGTGTTTTGTGTCTGCGGATCAGGATGATTGGGTTGCCTTTCTGCCGTTGGCGGAGTTTGCTCTTAATAATCGGGCTAGTTCTGCCACTTTGGTTTCTCCTTTCTTTTGCAATTCAGGGTTTCATCCGCGTTTTTCATCTGGTCAGGTTGAATCTTCGGATTGTCCTGGAGTGGATGCGGTGGTGGATCGGTTGCATCGGATTTGGGGACAAGTGGTGGATAATTTGGAATTGTCCCAGGAGAGGACTCAGCAGTTTGCTAACCGTCGTCGTCGTGTTGGTCCCCACCTTCGCGTTGGGGACTTGGTGTGGTTGTCTTCCCGTTTTGTCCCTATGAGGGTTTCTTCTCCCAAATTTAAGCCTCGGTTCATCGGTCCTTATAGGATTTTGGAGATTCTTAACCCTGTTTCCTTTCGTTTGGACCTCCCGGCATCTTTCGCTATCCATAATGTGTTCCATCGGTCGTTGTTGCGGAGATATGAGGTACCGGTGGTTCCTTCTACTGAACCTCCTGCTCCTGTGCTGGTGGAGGGTGAATTGGAGTACGTCGTGGAGAAGATCTTGGACTCCCGTATTTCCAGACGGAGACTTCAATATCTGGTTAAATGGAAAGGCTATGGTCAGGAAGATAATTCTTGGGTAACTGCCTCTGATGTTCATGCCTCGGATTTGGTTCGTGCCTTTCATAGGGCTCATCCAGATCGCCCTGGCAGTTCTTGTGAGGGTTCGGTGCCCCCTCCTTAAGGGGAGGGTACTGTTGTGTATCCGCTTTTTGGGCTCCCCTGGTGGTTGCTGGTGGTACTGGTGACTTGTTTGCACTTTGCTTCTTCTGTTCACCTGCTTCCATCAGTGTTTGGGAGTTTCCTATTTAGCCTTGCTCTCCAGTCATTTCCTTGCCGGTCATCATTGTAACCAGAGCCTTCGGTTGCATGTTCCTGCTACTAGTCTGCTGATCAGCTAAGTGGACTTTGTCCTTTTGTTTTGTACCTTTTGTCCAGTTTGCAGTTTTTGTAATTCTCTGTAGCTGGAAGCTCTTGCGGGCTGAAATTGCCACTCCTGTGTCATGAGTTGACACAGGAGTCTTAAAGTAATTTCAGGATGGTTTTTGAAAGGGTTTTCAGTTGACCGTGAAGTCCTCTTTTGTATCCTTCTGCTATCTAGTAAGTGGACCTCTCTTTGCTAAATCTACTTTCATACTGTGTATGTCTTTTCCTCTTAATTCACCGTTATTACATGTGGGGGGCTGCTATCATCTTTTGGGGTATTTCCCTAGAGGTAAGCCAGGTCTGTTTCTTCCTCTACCAGGCGTAGTTAGTCCTCCGGCTGGCGCGTGGCATATAGGAAGCCGTAGGTATGCTCCCTGGCTACTGTTAGTTGTGTGGTAGATTTAGCTCACGGTCAACTCGAGTTTCCATCACCCGAGAGCTCGTTCGTTACTTATGTGTTTTTTACGTTCCCTTGCCATTGGGAACCATGACAGAAAGAGGTGCTAGATATAATACCTAAATTATCCTTGTCTGAATGACAAAGACTTTCCCAAATCTTTCTTATTCATAGAGTATATAAGATACCAAGTAACCTATCTAAAATTGGTATAAAAGTGGACAGTGTCCAAGATGCGAGAAAAACGACGCTCACCTAATGCACATGATGTGGGAGTGTGTAAACATTGGGAATTATTGGAAGGGGGTAGTTGACTTGATAAAATCTGTGTTCGGAATCCATATATCCCTCGAACCCAGAATCTGCCTACTTGGTCTGTTGGAGGGGAGCCTGGATTTGGATTCCTCTTTAGCTATAGCAATCTATAGCAGTGCTATTTCAAGCTGGAAAACTATTAGCACTACACTGGATAGAAAAATACCCCCAACGATAGAAGAATTGAAATCCAAACTAAATAATGTCTTATGTATGAAAAGGGGAACATACAGGTGCTTCTTACAAAATTAGAATAAAATAAAAAAGATAATTTATTTCAGATCTTCAATACAAAAAGTGAAACTCATATATTACATAGATTCATTACATACAGAGTGATCTATTTCAAGTGTTTATTATGTTAATGTTGATGATTCTGGCTTACAGCCAATGAAAACCCAAAAGTCATTATCTCAGTAAATTAGAATACTTTATAACACCAGCTTGAAAAATGATTTTAAAATCCGAAATGTTGGCCTACTGAAATATATGTTCAGTAAATGCGCTCAATACTTGGTTGGGGCTCCTTTTGCATTAATTACTGCATCAATGTGGCGTGGCATGGAGGCGATCAGCCTGTGGCACTGCTGAGGTGTTATGGAAGCCCAGGTTGCTTTGATAGCAGCATTCAGCTCGTCTGCATTGTTGGATCTGGTGTCTCTCATCTTCCTCTTGACAATACCCCATAGATTCTCTATGGGGTTAAGGTCGGGCGAGTTTGCTAGCCAATCAAGCACAGTGATACTGTTGTTTGTAAACCAGGTATTGGTACTTTTGGCAGTGTGGACAGGTACCAAATCCTGCTGGAGAATGAAATTTCCATCTCCAAAAACCTTGTCGGCAGGGGGAAGCATGAAGTGCTCTAAAATTTCCTAGTAGATGGCTGCGCTGACTTTGGTCTTGATAAAACACAGTGGACCTGAACAGAACAGATTAAGGCTTCTTTTTAAACGCTTAGGAAGCCTTTGCAGGTGCTTTTTTTTAATTACTCTAATTTACTGTGATAATAACTTTTGGGTTTTCAATGGCTGTAAGCCATACAAATCATCAACATTAACAGAAAGAAAACTTTAAATAGATCACTCTGTTTGTAATGACTCTATATAATATATGAGTTTCACTTTTTACATTGAAGAATTTAAATAAAGTAACTTTTTGATGATATTCTAATTTTGTGAGAAGCACCTGTATATTAACCCCTTAGTGACAGAGCCAATTTGGTACTTAATGACCGAGCCAATTTTTACAATTCTGACCACTGTCACTTTATGAGGTTATAACTCTGGAACGTTTTAACAGATCCTGCTGATTCTGAGATTGTTTTTTCGTGACATATTGTACTTCATGGTAGTGGTAACATTTCTTCGATATTACTTGCGATTATTTATGAAAAAAACGAAAATATGGCGAAAATTTTTAAAATTTAGCAATTTTCAAACTTTGTTTTTTTATGCCCTTAAATGAGAGAGATATGTCACAAAAAAATAGTTAATAAATAACATTTCCCACATTTGGAAACAAAATTTTTTTTTGCTAGGGAGTTATAAGGGTTAAAAGTTGACCAGCAATTTCTCATTTTTACAACACCATTTTAGAAAATAACCAAGTGTGACACCATTCTAAATACTGCACCCCTCAAGGTGCTCAAAACCACATTCAAGAAGTTTATTAACCCTTTACATGCTTCACAGAAACTGAAACAATGTGGAAGAAAAAAATGAACATTGAACTTTTTTTTGCAAACATTTTCCTTCAGAACCATTTTTTTTATTTTCACAAGTGTAAAAACAGAAATTTAACCATATATTTTGTTGTGCAATTTCTCCTGAATACGCCGATACCCCATATGTGGGGGTAAACCACTGTTTGGGCGCACCACAGAGCTTGGAAGAGAAGGAGCGCCGTTTGACTTTTTCAATGCAGAATTGGCTGGAATTGAGATCGGATGCCATGTCACGTTTAGCGAGCCCCTGATGTGCCTAAACAGTGGAAACGCTCCACAAGTGACACTATTTTGGAAACTAGACCCCTTAAGGAACTTATCTAGATGTGTGGTGAGCACTTTGAGCGCCCAAGTGCTTCACAGCAGTTTATAAAGTAGAGCCGTGAAAATAAAAAATCGCATTTGTTTACACAAAATGATTTTTCGCCCACAAATTCTTATTTTCACAAGGGTAACAGGAGAAATTAGACCACAAAAGTTGTTGTGCAATTTCTCCTGAGTACGTCAATACCCCATATGTGGGGGCAAACCACTGTTTGGGCGCACCGCAGAGCTTGGAAGAGAAAGAGTGCCGTTTTACTTTTTCAATGTAGAATTAACAGGAATTGAGATCGGACGCCATGTCGCGTTTGGAGTGCCCCTGATGTGCCTAAACAGTGGAAACCCCCCACAAGTGACACCATTTTGGAAACTAGACCCCTTAAGGAACTTATCTAGATGTGTGGTGAGCACTTTAAACCCCCAGGTGCTTCACGGACATTTATAAAGTAGAGCCGTGAAAATAGAAAATCACATTTTTTGTACAAAAATGATCTTTTTGCCCCCAAATTTTTATTTTGACAAGGGTAACAGGAGAAATTAGTCTGCAAAAGTTGTTGTGCAATTTCTCCTGAGTACGTCGATACCCCATATGTGGGGGTAAACCACTGTTTGGGTGCACCGCAGAGCTTGGAAGAGAAGGAGTGCCGTTTTACTTTTTCAATGTAGAATTGGCTGGAATTGAGATCGGACACCATGTGGCATTTCAAGAGCCCCTGATGTGCCTAAACAGTAGAAACCCCCCACAAGTGACCCCATTTTGGAAACTAGACCCCTTAAGGAACTTATCAAGATGTGTGGTGAGCACTTTAAACCCCCAAGTGCTTCACAGAAACGTATAAAGTAGAGCCGTGAAAATAAAAAATCCTTTTTTTTTCCTCAAAAATTATTTTTTAGCCTGCAATTTTTTATTTTCTCAAAGGTAAAAGGAGACATGGGACCCCAAAATCTGTTGACCAGTTTGTCCTGAGTACGCTGATACCCCATATGTGGGGGGGGCACTGTTTGGGCACCCATCGGGGCTCGGAAGGGAAGGAGTGCCGCTTGGAATGCAGACTTTGATGGGATGGTCTGCGGGCGTCATGTTGCATTTGCAGAGCTCCTGATGTACCTAAACAGTAGAAACCCCCCACAATTGACCCCATTTTGGAAACTAGACCCCCCAAAGAGCTTATTTAGATGTGTGGTGAGCACTATGAACCCCCAACTGCTTCACAGAAGTTTATAATGTAGAGCCATGAAAATAAAAAAAATCATATTTTTTCCACAAAAATGATCTTTTCACCCCCAAATTTTTATTTTCACAAGGGTAACAGGAGAAATTGGACCCCAAAATTTATTGTGCAATTTATGCGGAGTAGGCTGATACCCCATATGTGGGGATAAACCACTGTTTGTGCACATGGCAGAGCTCGGAAGGGAAGGAGCGCCTTTTGGAATGCAGACTTTGATAGAATGGTCTGCGGGCGTTATGTTGTGTTTGCAGAGCCCCTGATGTACCTAAACAGTAGAAACCCCCCACAAGTGACCCCATTTTGGAAACTAGACCCCCCAAGGAACTTATATAGATGTGTGGTGAGAACTTTGAATGCCCAAGTGCTTCACAGACGTTTATAATGCAGAGTCGTGAAAATAAAAATATTTTTTTTCCACAAAAAAGATTTTTTAGCCCCCAAGTTTTTATTTTCACAAGAGTAACAAGAGAAATTGGACTCCAAAAGTTGTTGTCCAATTTGTCCTGAGTACACTGATGCCCCATGTGTGGGGGGGACCACTGTTTGGTGCACGGCAGAGCTCGGAAGGGAAGGAGCCCCGTTTTGGAGTGCAGACTTTGATAGAATGGTCTGCGGGCGTTATTTTGAGTTTGCAGAGCCTCCGATGTACCTAAACAGTAGAAACCCCACACAAGTGACCCCATTTTGGAAACTAGACCCCCCCAAGGAACTTATCTAGATGTGTTGTGAGAACTTTGAATGCCCAAGTGCTTCACAGAAGTTTATAATGCAGAGTCGTGAAAATAAATAAAAAATTTTTTTTCCACAAAAAAGATTTTTTAGCCCCCAAATTTTTATTTTCACAAGGGTAACAAGAGAAATTGGACCCCAAAAGTTGTTGTCCAATTTGTCCTGAGTACACTGATACCCCATGTGTTGGGGGACCACTGTTTGGGCACATGGCAGAGCTCAGAAGGGAAGGAGCGCCGTTTTGGAATGCAGACTTTGATAGAATGGTCTGCGGGCGTTATGTTGCGTTTGCAGAGCCCCTGATGTACTTAAACAGTAGAAACCCCCCACAAGTGACCCCATTTTGGAAACTAGACCCCCCAAGGAACTTATCTAGATGTGTGGTGAGGACTTTGAATGCCCAACTGCTTCACAGAAGTTTAAAATGCAGCACAGCAGAGCTCAGAAGGGAGAGAGCACCAATTGACTTTTTGAGCGCAAAATTGGCTGTGGCATTTAGAGACCCCCTGATGTACCTAAACAGTGGAAACCCCCCAATTCTAACTCCAACCCAAACCCCAACACACCCCTAACCCTAATCCCAACCTGATCCATAATCCTAATCACAACCCTAACGATAATCACAACCTTAACCCCAAAACAACCATAACCCTAATCAGGACCCTTAATCCAACACACCCCTAATCCTAATCTCAACCCTAACCTCAAATCTAACCCTAATCCCAATACACCCCTAACCCTAATCCCAACCCTAACCTTAACCCTAATCCCAAACCTTACCCTAATCCCAAACGTAACACTTATGCCAATCCTAATCCAAACCCTAACCCTAATCCCAACTCTAACTCTAACTTTAGCTGCAACGCTAGCCCTAACTTTAGCCCCAACCCTAGCCCTAAATTTAGCCCCAACCCTAACCCTAACTTTAGCCCCAACCCTAACCCTAACCCTAAATTTAGCCCCAACCCTAACCCTAGCCCTACAGTGCCTACAAGTAGTATTCAACCCCCTGCAGATTTAGCAGGTTTACACATTTGGAATTAACTTGGCATTGTGACATTTGGACTGTAGATCAGCCTGGAAGTGTGAAATGCACTGCAGCAAAAAAGAATGTTATTTCTTTGTTTATTTTTTTTTTAAATTGTGAAAAGTTTTTTCAGAGGGTCATTTATTATTCAACCCCTCAACCCCCCAGAATTCTGTTTGGTTCCCCTAAAGTATTAAGAAGTAGTTCAGGCACAAAGAACAATGAGCTTCTCATGTTTGGATTAATTATCTCTTTTTCCAGCCTTTTCTGACTATTTAAGACCCTCCCCAAACTTGTGAACAGCACTCATACATGGTCAACATGGGAAAGACAAAGGAGCATTCCAAGGCCATCAGAGACAAGATCGTGGAGGGTCACAAGGCTGGCAAGGGGTACAAAACCCTTTCCAAGGAGTTGGGCCTACCTGTCTCCACTGTTGGGAGCATCATCCGGAAGTGGAAGGCTTATGGAACTACTGTCTACTACTGGGATATAGCTTGGGGAAGCATTCATGCAGGGGGCATTCGTGCACTATTATTCGTGTACATTTTTTTTTTTTCAAAGTACTTTTTTTTCTAAGTATTCAGCAGTTATAACATGGCAGAATATAACAAGCATCTCTTCTCTCTTCATACAGGTAACATATCATTCATTCTTTGAACTGAAATATCCTGCATGTCTATTGCTCCATTCCCTGACAGCAAGCAAGCTTGAATGGTAACATATCATTCATTCTTTGAACTGAAATATCCTGCATGTCTATTGCTCCATTCCCTGACAGCAAGCAAGCTTGAATGGTAACATATCATTCATTCTTTGAACTGAAATATCCTGCATGTCTATTGCTCCATTCCCTGACAGCAAGCAAGCTTGAATGGTAACATATCATTCATTCTTTGAACTGAAATATCCTGCATGTCTATTGCTCCATTCCCTGACAGCAAGCAAGCTTGAATGGTAACATATCATTCATTCTTTGAACTGAAATATCCTGCATGTCTATTGCTCCATTCCCTGACAGCAAGCAAGCTTGAATGGTAACATATCATTCATTCTTTGAACTGAAATATCCTGCATGTCTATTGCTCCATTCCCTGACAGCAAGCAAGCTTGAATGGTAACATATCATTCATTCTTTGAACTGAAATATCCTGCATGTCTATTGCTCCATTCCCTGACAGCAAGCAAGCTTGAATGGTAACATATCATTCATTCTTTGAACTGAAATATCCTGCATGTCTATTGCTCCATTCCCTGACAGCAAGCAAGCTTGAATGGTAACATATCATTCATTCTTTGAACTGAAATATCCTGCATGTCTATTGCTCCATTCCCTGACAGCAAGCAAGCTTGAATGGTAACATATCATTCATTCTTTGAACTGAAATATCCTGCATGTCTATTGCTCCATTCCCTGACAGCAAGCAAGCTTGAATGGTATCAGAGTCCTTCTACCTTCGGCATTGATTCCTGCTTATATCTATATTTGTTAGCCAGCTTGTTATGCAATTGTTTTTGTTTCTAGATATTTAATTCTCTTCTGCTTGTCCTTATGCCAAGAGTTCGCATAACTGTTTTTCAAAGGGGTTTATGATCCATGTAGACCTGGACATTTGTTTATCTGATCACTACATTTATTGTGCCCTGCTGTCTCAATTGAGTTAGATTGATTGGTAACGAGAGGGGGGAAGACCAAAAAAAAAAAAAAAAAGTGAGCTCTAAGAGCTGGCCACCTATAAATGTAGATATAGCTTGGGGAAGCATTCATGCAGGGGGCATTCGTGCACTATTATTCGTGTACATTTTTTTTTTTTTTTCAAAGTACTTTTTTTTCTAAGTATTCAGCAGTTATAACATGGCAGTTAGACAGGGCAGGAGACAGGTAAGACAATCAAAATCTATTCCCTATTCAGTTGGCACACAGCAAATACTCACCATATGTATTTGTATAATCTATATCATGGCTGCTGCTTTCACACACAATCACCGCCCTTGCATAAACTCTTTACACTCCATCCATATCGGCCCCTCTGTCCTGGCCTCTCCTATGTATAGCACTCATGCTCTGTTCACATTGCTTAACAGTACAGATCCATTCAGTCCCACCATCCAACACAAGAGACGCTCTCACAAATCACTTAACCATCTGCTCACTCTTTCTATCCTCCTTCTCCTAGTTGCTGGAGACATCTCTCCGAACCCCGGCCCCCCATGTTATAGCCAGTCAAACCTCCCAACTGCTACACCCAGAAACCCCTCTAACCTTATTAATATTCCATGCATGCCTTCTGTCTCTTTCAATTGTGCTCTTTGGAATTCTCGCTCTGTGTGTAATAAACTCTCCTTCATTCATGACTTCTTCCTTTCTAACTCTCTTAATCTCCTGGCTCTTACTGAAACCTGGATCCAGCAGTCAGACACCACCGCTGCTGCTGCTCTCTCATTTGGTGGACTACACTTTTCTCATACCCCAAGATCAGACAACAGAGCAGGTGGAGGCGTTGGTCTGCTCCTTTCACCCAAATGTACCTTCCAAGTTATCCCCCAAGTACCCTCACTTGTATTCCCTTCCTTTGAGGTCCATGCTGTCAGATTCTACGTCCCCTTCTCCATGCGAGTGGCGGTGGTGTATCGTCCTCCCGGCCCCTCTCACCAGTTCCTGGATCATTTTGCCACCTGGCTTCCACACTTTCTCTCTTATGACACCCCCACCCTCATCATGGGTGATTTCAATATCCCAATTGCTTCTCCCCTCTCCCCATCTGCTTCTCACCTTTTATCTCTAACCTCCTCTTTCGGCCTCTCGCAGCATACTAACTCTCCAACACATGATGATGGAAACTCCCTTGATTTGGTCTTCTCCCGGCTTTGCTCACTGGATGATTTCACAAACTCCCCTCTCCCGCTCTCTGACCACAACCTTCTTTCATTCTCTATCAAGAACTGCCATCCCGCTCAGGTCATCCCCACTTTCCACACTTATAGAAACATACAGGCCATTAACACCCAGAAACTTATGAAGAACTTGCAGTCTTCATTGGCCCCAATCTCCTCCATCTCTTGTCCTGATTCTGCTCTGAAGCATTACAATGAAACCCTGCAAAGTGCCCTGGAAGAAGCTGCACCTCCTATACATAGAACAACTCGGCACAGACGGCGACAACCGTGGCACACGCTGCAAACACGTTTCCTGCAGCGGTGCTCCAGGTGCGCCGAACGTCTGTGGAGAAAATCTAATCTGCCCGAAGATTTCATCCATTATAAGTTCATGTTAAAAACATACAACTCTGCCCTTCACCTCTCCAAACAAACCTGTTTCAACACCCTCATCACCTCGCTGTCCAATAACCCTAAACGTCTCTTTGACACTTTCCGGTCCCTACTCAACCCAAGAGAGCAGGCCCCAACCACAGATCTCCACGCTGACGATCTGGCCAATTACTTCAAAGAAAAAATTGACCACATTCGACAGGAAATCATTTCCCAATCTCTTCATACCAAGCACTGTCCTCCCTCCCCCACTGCATCTAGTTCACTCTCTGACTTTGAACCAGTTACAGAAGAAGAAGTAAGCAGGCTCCTTGCATCTTCTCGCCCGACCACTTGCACCAGCGACCCCATTCCGTCGCATCTCCTCCAGTCCCTTTCCCCGGCTGTCACCTCTCACCTAACAAAAATATTCAACCTTTCCCTCACTTCCGGTATTTTTCCCTCCTCATTTAAGCATGCCATCATACATCCACTACTTAAAAAGCCCTCCCTCGATCAAAATTGTGCCGCTAATTATAGACCTGTCTCTAATCTTCCCTTCATCTCTAAACTCCTGGAACGCCTGGTCCACTCCCGTCTTACCCGCTATCTCTCAGATAATTCTCTTCTCGACCCTCTTCAATCTGGTTTCCACTCTTTACACTCTACTGAAACTGCCCTCACTAAAGTCTCTAATGACCTACTAACAGCTAAATCTAATGGTCACTATTCCATGCTAATTCTCTTGGATCTCTCCGCAGCATTCGACACTGTGGATCATCAGCTCCTCCTCACTATGCTCCGCTCCATCGGCCTCAAGGACACCGTTCTCTCTTGGTTCTCCTCCTATCTCTCTGGCCGATCCTTCACTGTTTGTTTTGCTGGTTCCTCCTCCTCTCACCTTCCCCTTACTGTTGGGGTTCCTCAAGGATCAGTCCTAGGCCCCCTCCTCTTCTCTTTGTATACTGCCCCTATTGGACAAACAATCAGTAGATTTGGTTTCCAGTACCATCTCTATGCTGACGACACCCAATTATATACCTCTTCTCCTGTTATCACGCCGACCTTTTTAGAAAACACCAGTGATTGTCTTACCGCTGTCTCTAACATCATGTCCTCCCTCTATCTGAAACTGAACCTGTCAAAAACTGAACTCCTCGTGTTCTCTCCCTCTACAAACCTACCTTTGCCCGACATTGCCATCTCTGTGTGCGGTTCCACCATTACTCCAAAGCAACATGCCCGCTGCCTTGGAGTCATCCTTGATTCCGAGCTTTCATTCACCCCCCACATCTGATCACTGGCTCGCTCTTCTTATCTGCATCTCAAAAACATTTCCAGAATTCGCCCTTTTCTTACTTTCGACTCTGCAAAAACTCTTACTGTCTCACTTATTCATTCTCGTCTGGACTATTGTAACTCTCTACTAATTGGCCTACCTTTTACCAGACTCTCCCCGCTCCAATCTGTCCTGAATGCTGCTGCCAGGATCATATTCCTCGCCAACCGTTACACCGATGCCTCTACCTTGTGCCAGTCATTACACTGGCTACCCATCCAATCCAGAATCCAGTACAAAACTACTACCCTCATCCACAAAGCACTCCATGGCTCAGCACCACCCTACATCTCCTCTCTGGTCTCAGTCTACCAACCTACCTGTGCCCTCCGCTCTGCTAATGACCTCAGGTTAGCATCCTCAATAATCAGAACCTCCCACTCCCGTCTCCAAGACTTTACACGTGCGGCGCCGATTCTTTGGAATGCACTACCTAGGTTAATACAATTAATCCCCAATCCCCACAGTTTTAAGCGTGCACTAAAAACTCATTTGTTCAGATTGGCCTACCGCCTCAACGCATTAACCTAATTATCCCTGTGTGGCCTATTAATAAAAAACAACAACATAATCACGTTCCTCCATCATGTTCTCATACACGTTATGCAGTTAATAGCCTCTGTGTCTGTACTGTTACATACTTAGGCAGTTAACTGGTTCATGCAGCTTTACATGAACACCCGAGCCTTACACTATGGCTGGTCCAAATAACTAAAGCAATTGTTACCATCCACCTCTTGTGTCTCCCCTTTTCCTCATAGATTGTAAGCTTGCGAGCAGCAGGGCCCTCATTCCTCCTGGTATCTGTTTTGAACTGTGATTTCTGTTATGCTGTAATGTCTGTTGTCTGTATAAGTCCCCTCTATAAGTTGTAAAGCGCTGCGGAATATGTTGGCGCTATATAAATAAAATTATTATTATTATTATTATTACTGTCTTTGAAAGTTTCCTCCCGTGCAGAGGCCAGGCTTGTCTGAAGAGTCAAGGCTAACCCAAGGACAACAAGGAAGGAGCTCCGGGAAGATCTCATGGCAGTGGGGACATTGGTTTCAGTCAATACCATAAGTAACGTACTCCACCGCAATGGTCTCCATTCCAGACGAGCCCGTAAGGTACCTTTACTTTCAAAGCGTCATGTCAAGGCTCGTCTACAGTTTGCTCATGATCACTTGGAGGACTCTGAGACTGACTGGTTCAAGGTTCTCTGGTCTGATGAGACCAAGATCGAGATCTTTGGTGCCAACCACACACGTGACGTTTGGAGACTGGATGGCACTGCATACGACCCCAAGAATACCATCCCTACAGTCAAGCATGGTGGTGGCAGCATCATGCTGTGGGGCTGTTTCTCAGCCAAGGGGCCTGGCCATCTGGTCCGCATCCATGGGAAGATGGATAGCACAGCCTACCTGGAGATTTTGGCCAAGAACCTCTGCTCCTCCATCAAGGATCTTAAGATGGGTCGTCATTTCATCTTCCAACAAGACAATGACCCAAAGCACACAGCCAAGAAAACCAAGGCCTGGTTCAAGAGGCAAAAAATCAAGGTGTTGCAGTGGCCTAGTCAGTCTCCTGACCTTAACCTAATTGAAAACTTGTGGAAGGAGCTCAAGATTAAAGTCCACATGAGACACCCAAAGAACCTAGATAACTTGGAGAAGATCTGCATGGAGGAGTGGGCCAAGATAACTCCAGAGACCTGTGCCGGCCTGATCAGGTCTTATAAATGACGATTATTAGCTGTAATTGCAAACAAAGGTTATTCCACAAAATATTAAACCTAGGGGTTGAATAATAATTGACCCACACTTTTATGTTTAAAATTTATAAAAATTTAACTGAACAACAAAACTTTTTGGTTTGTAAGATTTATGCATCTGTTAATAAATCCTGCTCTTGTTTGAAGTTTGAAGGCTCTAACTTATTTGCATCTTATTAAACCTGCTAAATCTGCAGGGGGTTGAATACTACTTGTAGGCACTGTAACTTTATACCCAACCCTAACCCTAGCCCTAACCCTAAATTTAGCCCCAACCTTAACCCTAACCCTAAATTTAGCCCCAACCTTAACCCTAACCCTAAATTTAGCCCCAACCCAAACCCTAACCCTAAATTTAGCCCCAACCCTAACCCTAAATTTAACCCTAACCATAACCCTAACTTTAGCCCCAACCCTAACCCTAAACCTAAATTTAGCCCCAACCCTAACCATAACCCTAACCTTAGCCCCAACCCTAACCATAACCCTAAATGTAGCCCCAGCTCCTCTAGCTGCCAGCCGGCAGATCATGGTGGGTGAACTGCGCATGCGCCCGCCATTTTCTTACCAGAGGAAGAAGCAAGCGACAGTTAATTACCGGCGATCGCAAGACATGGGTCGGTAAAAACCGACCCCGATCATGTTCTTTGGGGTCTCGGCTACCCATGGCAGCTGAGACCCCAAAGATCTTCTGGGTGCTGGCCAGCGGGCGCACTGCGCATGCGCCCGCCATTTTTTGGCCGGAACAAGATGGCGGCGCCCATCGGGGGCCACAAGGAGCACCGGGGGAGACAGGTAAGTATCGGGCGGCCAATCGGGGACCCCATTTCTCTGTCCTCTGATGTGCGATCACATAGGAGGATAGAGAAATTAAATGGGAAATCACGTTTTTTTTATGCGACCGCCGGTAAACGGTTAATTACCGGCGATCGCAGCCCGGGGGTCGGTAAAAAAACCCCGAATCATGTTCTCTGGGGTCTCGGCTACCCCCGGTAACCGAGACGCCAGAGAAAATCTGACTCTGGGGGGCGCAATTCACTTTTTCCACAGCGCCGTTAATTAACAGCACTGTGGTTTAAGTACCCTTAACTGCCGCCGTTAAAAGGCGTATCGGCGATCGTTAAGGGGTTAAAAGAAATGCCCTGAAAAAATGTATAAAGATATGGGAACAATTGTTAACTACTCCGGGGATTGCATCGGAAAGCCTTCTCAGAAACACTGATAGACCGTCTGCACATTTCCTTGCCATAAACCTCTAATATCTCCTAACTCATCTCAGATCCCTAACTCACATACCCAAAGTGATAGAATTTGGTTCTGGGAAACAAAGGAGTCTTAGATAACTATTTGTAAATCCTGTGATTCTGTCATGTCGGACGCTATTCACACTAGGGCGTCCGACAGACAGAGGTAATTCCACTTACGTCCACTATACGCTCAGTGGCGCTGGCTAGACTTGATCCAGGTTGCTCGGGGTTAATCTAGCTGGTAATCGGGTTGGAGGCTGGGTCACGCCCACGGCCTTTAAATAGTCGTGCTGGACTTTGGGCGTCGCCGATTATAGCTTGTGCCTAGTGATTCCGGTCTGGAGTGGTGGTGTTGGAGAAGTAATATCGTATCTGGTGGTGTATTATCCTTTGTTATATTTCTCCTTCCTATATTTGTATTTGTTTTGCCCTGTGCACATTATTGTGTTTTCCCTGTGTGCCTGCGGCGTGGTGCGTTTTAAGTTTTCCCTGTCTGTGCTTTCTGTGGGGGTTGGTGTGTGGTCTCTTCACTGGGTGGAGGGTGGTGGTTTCAGCATAGGGCTGAAACAGGAGTTAGGGCCAGGCCTGGTGGCTCAGACAAGCACACCATTAGTGTAAATTCTGGGAGAGGGACAGACAGGGTTTCCCCTAGTCTGAGGGATATCGCAGGGGCCCGGGTAACCAGCCTTAGCCTCCCTAGGCTCCGCGTGACATTATAATCGGCCACAAATTTTGTATTCCATGGATCCCATGACTTCCATAACCCATCAGTTGGAGGCGCTGTCCTTACAGGTCACTGAGTTGAAGGGGGCGGTTCAGCAACAGGGCCTAGTAGTATCTAATGTGCAAGCTGAAACTGCAGGTAGAGTTGCAGAGCCAAAGATCCCTTTACCTGAAAGGTTTTCTGGGGAACGCAGTAAATTTGTAATTTTTCGTGAAGCTTGCAAATTATACTTTTGTATGCGCCCGATCTCCTCAGGTAATGAGGCTCAGCGTGTGGGCCTGGTGTTGTCATTACTGAACGGGGACCCCCAAGCATGGGCATTTTCATTACCATCTGATTCAGCTGCATTTAACTCAGTGGAGAGTTTTTTTTCTGCTCTTGGAATCATATATGATGATCCTGACAGAATGGCTCTAGCAGAATCTAAAATACGTGCTCTCCACCAGGGGGAGCGAATGGCGGAGGATTACTGTTCTGAATTTTGCCGCTGGGTGGTGGACACACAATGGAATGACCCCGCGCTGCGGAGTCAGTTTGTTCATGGGGTTTTGGGAAGGGTTAAACAAGCCCTCCTGATGTATGAGACTCCTGCTTCTCTAGAGTCTGCTATGAGTCTAGTTGTCCATATTGATCGCCGTTTGCGTCAGGGGGCGCAAGAGATGCCGCCTATGGGGGAGGGCGTAGGTGCACGCGAGGTTGCTGCAGGTGAGTGTTGTGAATTCTGCTCTTGGGCTCCCTCCGGTGGTTGTAAGTGGTAGCGCTGCTGTCTCTGAATCGCAGCATTTATCAGGTGTGTTCACTTTTTGCAAATCTGACTGGGCTATTTAGTCTTGCTTCACCCTTTAGTCAGTGCCAGTTGTCCATTGTTCCTGGAGGATTCACATCTCTGCCTGGTCTCTCCTGCTTTGCAGTTCTTTTCAACAAAGATAAGTTCTGGCCTTGAGTTTTTGCTGTCCACATGCTGTGGCCTTATTGTTCAGTTCTTTTCCATGTTTTTGTCTTGTCCAGCTTGGTCTGTATAAGGATTTGTTTAGCCAAGCTGGTATCTCTGGAGATGCAGATATACCCTCCATATCTTTAGTTAGCTGTGGAGTTTTTGTATTTTCTGTGGTGGATATTTTCTAGTGTTTTAATACTGACCGCATAGTACTCTGTCCTATCCTTTCTATTTAGCTAGAAGTGGCCTCCTTTGCTAAATTCTGATTTCAGTCTGTGTATGTTTTTTCCCTCTCCTCTCACAGTCAATATTTGTGGGGGGCTGTCTATCCGTTTGGAATTTTCTCTGAGGCAAGATAGTTTTCCCTTTTCTATCTCTAGGGGTAATTAGTCCTCCGGCTGTGTCGAGATGTCCAGGGAGTGCTAGGTACATTCCACGGCTACTTCTAGTTGCGGTGTTAAGTTCAGGGTCTGCGGTCAGTACAGGTACCATCTTCTCCAGAGTACGTCTCATGCTGCTCTTAGGCCACCAGATCATAACAGTACAACTGGCCAACAATGAGTTAACCGCATCTCAGAAGAAGAGAAGGAAAGTGCTGAGCCATTTTTTTTTCTGTAGTCTGTTGTGTTTTTTTTTTTTTCTTCCCTCTTTACCTCTGGGTGGCTCAGGAGTTCGGCGCTGGTATGGATGTGCATGGATTGGCTTCTCGTGTGGATCAACTTGCTGCTAGAGTACAGGGTATTTCCGATTATATCTTTCAGACTCCGGTTTTAGAGCCTAGAATTCCAACTCCTGATTTGTTTTTGGGGATAGGTCCAAATTTCTGAGCTTTAAAAATAACTGTAAACTGTTTTTTGCTCTGAAACCCCGTTCCTCTGGTGATCCCATCCAGCAGGTTAAAATTGTTATATCTCTGCTGCGTGGTGACCCCCAGGATTGGGCATTTGCCCTGGAACCTGGGAATCCGGCGTTGCTTAATGTAGACACCTTTTTTCAGGCGCTTGGGTTATTGTATGACGAACCTAATTCAGTGGATCATGCTGAGAAGACCTTTTTGGCCCTGTCTCAGGGTCAAGAAGCGGCAGAATCATATTGCCAGAAGTTTAGAAAATGGTCTGTACTGACTAAATGGAATGAGGATGCCTTGGCGGCAATCTTCAGAAAGGGTCTTTCTGAATCCGTTAAAAATGTTATGGTGGGGTTCCCCACACCTGCTGGTCTGAGTGATTCTATGTCTCTGGCCATTCAGATTGATCGGCGCTTGCGCGAGCGCAGAGTTGTGCACACTATGGCATTGTCTTCCGAGCGGAGTCCTGAGCCTATGCAGTGTGATAGGATTGTGTCTAGAGCTGAACGACAAGGATTCAGACATCAGAATAGGTTGTGTTTTTACTGCGGCGATTCTGCTCATGTTATTTCTGATTGCCCTAAGCGTACCAAGAGAATCGCTAGTTCTGTTACCATCAGTACTGTACAACCTAAATTTCTGTTATCTGTGACCCTGATCTGCTCATTATCGTCATTTTCTGTCATGGCATTTGTGGATTCAGGCGCCGCTCTAAACTTAATGGACTTAGAATTTGCCAGACGTTGTGGTTTCCCCTTGCAGCCTTTGCAGAGTCCTATTCCTTTGAGGGGCATTGATGCTACACCGTTGGCTAAAAATAAACCTCAGTTTTGAACACAGCTTACCATGTGCATGGCACCAGCCCATCAGGAAGATTGTCGTTTTCTGGTGTTGCATAATTTGCATGATGCTATTGTGCTGGGTTTCCCATGGTTACAGGTGCATAATCCGGTATTAGATTGGAAATCTATGTCTGTGACTAGTTGGGGTTGTCAGGGGGTTCATGGTGACGTTCCTTTGATGTCAATTGCCTCCTCCCCCTCTTCCGAAATTCCTGAGTTTTTGTCAGATTTCCAGGATGTATTCAATGAGCCCAAGTCCAGTTCCCTTCCACCGCATAGGGACTGTGATTGTGCTATTGACTTGATTCCAGGCTGTAAGCTCTCTAAGGGCCGACTTTTCAACCTGTCTGTGCCAGAACATACCGCCATGCGGAGCTATGTTAAGGAGTCCTTGGAGAAGGGGCATATTCAGCCATCTTCTTCACCATTGGGAGCAGGTTTTTTTTTTGTTGCCAAAAAAGATGGCTCCTTGAGACCCTGTATTGATTATCGCCTCTTGAATAAGATCACGGTCAAATTCCAATACCCTTTGCCTTTGCTTTCCGATCTGTTTTCTAGGATTAAGGGGGCTAGTTGGTTTACTAAGATTGACCTTCGAGGGGCATATAATCTTGTTCGTATTAAGCAGGGTGACGAATGGAAAACTGTGTTTAATACGCCCAAAGGCCATTTTGAATACCTTGTGATGCCATTCGGACTCTCTAATGCTCCATCTGTGTTTCAGCCCTTCATGCATGATATATTTCGGAATTATCTTGATAAATTCATGATTGTATATTTGGATGATATTTTGATTTTTTCAGATGATTGGGAGTCTCATGTGATACAAGTCAGGATGGTATTTCAGATCCTTCGTGATAATGCCTTGTTTGTGAAGGGGTCTAAGTGCCTCTTTGGAGTACAGAAGATTTCTTTTTTGGGCTTCATTTTTTCTCCATCATCTATAGAAATGGATCCGGTTAAGGTTCAGGCCATTCATGATTGGATCCAGCCCACATCCGTGAAGAGCCTTCAGAAATTTTTGGGCTTTGCTAATTTTTATCGCCGTTTCATTGCCAACTTCTCCAGTGTGGTTAAACCCCTGACCGATTTGACGAAGAAAGGCGCTGATGTGACGAATTGGTCCTCTGCAGCTGTTTCTGCCTTTCAGGAGCTTAAACGCCGATTTACTTCTGCCCCTGTGTTGCGTCAGCCGGATGTTTCTCTTCCTTTTCAGGTTGAGGTTGACGCTTCTGAGATTGGGGCAGGGGCCGTTTTGTCTCAGAGGAATTCTGATGGTTCCTTGATGAAACCGTGTGCCTTCTTTTCTCGAAAGTTTTCGCCTGCGGAACGCAATTATGATGTCGGCAATCGTGAGTTGTTGGCTATGAAGTGGGCATTTGAGGAGTGGCGACATTGGCTTGAGGGGGCCAAGCACCGTATTGTGGTCTTGACCGATCATAAGAATCTGATTTATCTCGAGTCTGCCAAACGGCTGAATCCTAGACAGGCCCGATGGTCCCTGTTTTTCTCCCATTTTGATTTTGTGGTCTCGTATCTTCCGGGTTCTAAGAATGTTAAGGCTGATGCCCTCTCTAGGAGCTTTTTGCCTGATTCTCCTGGGGTCCTTGAGCCGGTCGGTATTCTGAAGGAAGGGGTGATTCTTTCTGCCATCTCCCCTGATTTACGACGGGTTCTTCAGGAATTTCAGGCTGATAAACCTGACCGCTGTCCAGTGGGGAAATTGCTTGTTCCTGACAGATGGACTAGTAAAGTGAATTCGGAGGTTCATTGTTCTGTGTTAGCTGGTCATTCGGGGATTTTTGGTACCAGAGATTTGGTTGGTAGGTCCTTTTGGTGGCCTTCTTTGTCACGGGATGTGCGTTCTTTTGTGCAGTCCTGTGGGACTTGTGCGCGGGCCAAGCCTTGCTGTTCCCGCGCTAGTGGGTTGCTTTTGCCTTTGCCGGTCCCTGAGAGGCCTTGGACGCATATTTCTATGGATTTTATTTCGGATCTTCCGGTTTCCCAGAGGATGTCAGTTATCTGGGTGGTTTGTGACCGGTTTTCTAAGATGGTTCATTTGGTACCTTTGCCTAAGTTGCCTTCCTCTTCTGATTTGGTTCCGTTGTTTTTTCAGCATGTGGTTCGTTTGCATGGCATTCCGGAGAATATTGTGTCCGATAGAGGTTCCCAGTTTGTTTCTAGGTTTTGGCGGGCCTTTTGTGCTAGGCTGGGCATTGATTTGTCTTTTTCTTCTGCATTTCATCCTCAGACAAATGGCCAAACCGAGCGAACTAATCAGACTTTGGAAACTTATTTGAGATGCTTTGTGTCTGCTGATCAGGATGATTGGGTGGCTTTCTTGCCATTGGCCGAGTTTGCCCTTAATAATCGGGCTAGTTCTGCTACCTTGGTTTCACCCTTCTTTTGTAACTCTGGTTTTCATCCTCGTTTTTCTTCGGGGCAGGTTGAGCCTTCTGATTGTCCTGGGGTGGACTCTGTGATTGACAGGTTGCAGCAAATTTGGGCTCATGTTGTTGACAATTTGGTGTTGTCTCAGGAGGGGGCTCAGCGTTTTGCTAACCGTCGTCGGTGTGTTGGTTCCCGGCTTCGGGTTGGGGATTTGGTCTGGTTGTCTTCCCGTCATGTCCCTATGAAGGTTTCTTCCCCTAAGTTTAAGCCTCGGTTTATTGGCCCTTATAGGATTTCTGAGATTATCAATCCAGTGTCTTTTCGTTTGGCCCTTCCAGCCTCTTTTTCCATCCATAATGTTTTTCATAGATCTTTGTTGCGGAAATATGTGGTGCCCGTTGTTCCCTCTGTTGATCCTCCTGCCCCGGTGTTGATTGATGGGGAGTTGGAGTATGTGGTTGAGAAGATTTTGGATTCTCGTTTTTCGAGGCGGAAACTTCAGTATCTTGTCAATTATTAGGTTCTGTAGAAGGATGTAGATCTGGGGATTTATTATGATGGAATATAGGCTGAACTGGATGGACAAATGTCTTTTTTCGGCCTTACTAACTATGTTACTATGTTACTATGTTACTATGTCAAATGGAAGGGTTATGGCCAGGAGGATAATTCTTGGGTTGTTGCCTCCGATGTTCATGCTGATGATTTGGTTCGTGCCTTTCATTTGGCTTGTCCGGATTGGCCTGAGGGCTCTGGTGAGGGTTCGGTGACCCCTCCTCAAGGGGGGGGGTACTGTTGTGAATTCTGCTCTTGGGCTCCCTCCGGTGGTTGTAAGTGGTAGCGCTGCTGTCTCTGAATCGCAGCATTTATCAGGTGTGTTCACTTTTTGCAAATCTGACTGGGCTATTTAGTCTTGCTTCACCCTTTAGTCAGTGCCAGTTGTCCATTGTTCCTGGAGGATTCACATCTCTGCCTGGTCTCTCCTGCTTTGCAGTTCTTTTCAACAAAGATAAGTTCTGGCCTTGAGTTTTTACTGTCCACATGCTGTGGCCTTATTGTTCAGTTCTTTTCCATGTTTTTGTCTTGTCCAGCTTGGTCTGTATAAGGATTTGTTTAGCCAAGCTGGTATCTCTGGAGATGCAGATATACCCTCCATATCTTTAGTTAGCTGTGGAGTTTTTGTATTTTCTGTGGTGGATATTTTCTAGTGTTTTAATACTGACCGCATAGTACTCTGTCCTATCCTTTCTATTTAGCTAGAAGTGGCCTCCTTTGCTAAATTCTGATTTCAGTCTGTGTATGTTTTTTCCCTCTCCTCTCACAGTCAATATTTGTGGGGGGCTGTCTATCCGTTGGGAATTTTCTCTGAGGCAAGATAGTTTTCCCTTTTCTATCTCTAGGGGTAATTAGTCCTCCGGCTGTGTCGAGATGTCCAGGGAGTGCTAGGTACATTCCACGGCTACTTCTAGTTGCGGTGTTAAGTTCAGGGTCTGCGGTCAGTACAGGTACCACCTTCTCCAGAGTACGTCTCATGCTGCTCTTAGGCCACCAGATCATAACAGGGGAGCCCACGGAGCCTATGCAGATCGCAGGGGTGTCACATGATAAGCATCGAGCCCCTTTTCTCAGGAAGCAGGGAGCCTGTTTTTGCTGTGGTAAAAATAGTCATTATGTAAATGCTTGTCCTCTGTTATCTAAGAAGAGCGCAACAGCGGAAAACTTCTAAGCTCAGAGGGTGTGGAGGAGGCCAATCTGAGCTTATCATATACTAGCGAACTAAAGGAATATAGATACTCAATGACATAAAAAAGCAATAAATTTTATTGAAAGATACAACAAGTATATAATGTAAATAAAATACAACAGCATGACAGAATACATAAAACAAGATTCCAGCATGCGGACAGGAGGAAAACAACCAGTACACTGAGAGATAGGACACACTACCAAATCTGACCTGGGTGAGTCTAAGATGGTATAATACAATATATTAAATATAAGGAAAGAGTCTCAAAGGGAACACCGCCCTCTACGTGTACTACATAACCATGGATTAGTATAACCAATAGCCTCCACCCAATGAAAACTTACCCATAGTTGGTCACGGTCTGTGTGTTGCCTTCCCACTACCCCTGACGCGCGTTTCGCACGATGGCTTTCTCAAAGGGGAGGTAATAGAGGTGTCTAATTGTAGCTGCACCTTTTATAGGGAGCTGGACATCAGGATTTAATTGGCGCATGCGCATCTGCATCCCATACATAAAATAGTGCAATTTCCAAAGGCGTAATTGTGCGGCACGTGTGTGGGCGGAAAACCGCCTGTGGTACCAATATACATCCGCACCGCACAACGTGTGAACGCCATGGAGATTAAGCAGTGTCGGGTACGCAGAATAGCGCATGCGCACTGCTTGTGCCGAAATGCCCGGAAGTCTATGCTGCCCGACCCGGAAGTGCCCGAAAGCCAATGCGCCTGCGTGCGGTAAGCATCTAGTGTCCACAGGTCTATGGTAATGTTGCCATGGGAATCCAAGTAAGTATTGCGCGTGCGCATATAGGGCACACATTCACCGGGATATAAAGGCTTATTCTCAGGCATTATCCCGCACCTATATTAAATCAACAATTCATATATCTTAATGCAATTTTGAAAGTATAACTATGTGTCAGAATATGAACCTTAGAGCTAACCCCACAGGGATCAGGGAGAAATCGTATCAGAGACGTGCATATATACTAAAAGGTGATTACGGGCAAACAATACCTCTAACATCATTGACTGCCCGGTGTAATTAAAAATCCTTATAAATAAATGTAATGAGATAAACCAAGTGCAGAATAAGACAAAGTCTAGATATACAATCTAGAGAAGGTCACTAAGTGCCAACTAAGGATGATGCTGAGCATACAAACGTGACCAATACGTGTATTATAAAGGTGCATAAATCAGTGTATATGGCACATATATGCCCATATAATAAAGTGCATTAAGTGACTATATTAAATTTCCAGACATTAATCTGGAGAATATGTTAAAAAGCGATCCATTGTGTTACAGTGAAGTGTATAAATAACAACATAATTGGAAACCGGTGTAAATAGCGAAAAAATCAAATTTAAAATTTATATATGAAAAACGTCCCCCCAAGGGTTCCTCCTTCTTTCAGTTCAGCTCCCAAGAAAAGGAAAGTTCATAATGTCTTCTGTTTTTCAGAACAGTCCCAATATCCAACTCCATATAACCGGCGCAGCGGATTGTATGTCACATGTGGAGAAAGGTACTGTATGAAAATATACATAAATACAATAATTAAAAAGATGAAAAAACACACCTAATTAAAAACACATGCAGGGCTCCAGAATATATATATGTTAAGACTCTAATTTATACCACTATACATAGGATGAACAGTGGAAACAGAGAAAACAGAACCTCCCGGGGACAATACAATAAAATAAAATAAATAGCAGCCAAAGTGACCAAGAAGCAAGAGCGCATGGTGAGTCATAGGAAGGGGACAAATGTAGTCTTCTCGTTTAGCCCCTTTGGTGATACTGTATCAAGAACAGTGATCCACCTACATTCACGTTGGGCGAGAATTTTTTTCACATTCCCGCCCCTAATACCTCCATGGACGCAATCAATGCCCTTTACTTCTAGTCCCCTAGGGTCACATCTATGGTGTTCCCTAAAGTGCCTGGGTAAGGTCTTTAGAGTTGTACTATCAGACACTTCTTTGGCTGCTTCAATGTCGCGGACATGTTCTCGGGTCCTCACCCTGAGTTCTCTTGAGGTGAGACCCACATATATTAGGGAGCAGGGACAGGTAGCGTAATATATCACATAAGATGTCTTACAAGAGATATATTCCCTAATTTTGTATTCCCTGCTCCCATCAGAGGATTTGAATGTCCCACTCCTCTTTATGTTAGGACATGCCGCACATGATCCACACGGGAAACAACCCAATCTCTTATTTCCCTGATTAAAGATGGTCGGTTGTTTTGCCACGTAGTGGCTGCTCACTAAATGGTCTCTCAGGTTCATACTCCTTCTCTGTGTCATCTGGGGAGACTCTGGTAAATGAGCAGCTAAATCCTTGTCGCTACGTAGTACTGACCAATATTTTCCCAAGATTTCTCGCATTGTGTTCCACCGACAATTCGAAGTGGAGATATAACTTAGTTTGTAATCTTTCTTCTGCCTATTCCTCTTTGTTGAAGGTTTAAGTAAAACACTCCTTTTCAGAGATCGTGCATGCCTATATCCTGATTTGATACATCGGTTGCTGTATCCCCTGGCCTTAAACCTATCCCTAAGAACACTAGATTGTTTTTCAAAATGGTCCTCAGTGGAGCAGACTCTCCTGTTCCTGAGGAACTGGCCAACTGGGATGGCTTTAATAATAGGGTAGCTGTGGGCCGAAGAAGCATGGAGCAGAGAGTTCACGGAGGTGTCTTTCCTGTACAAATCAGTCTCTATTCGTCCATCACTCCCGACCCACAAACTAATGTCTAAAAAATCTACATGTTTTTTGTGCCACTGAAAAGTAAATTTTAAATTAAATAAATTATTATTCAATTGCTGCATAAAATTCAATAGGCTGGCTTCGCTACCTTCCCAAAACATCAATACATCATCGATGTAGCGAAACCAGCCCATTACTGGGTCCGCGGCCTGTGCCCCGTCGCCCTGAAAAACCTGCCTCTCCCAAAAACCGAGAAACAGGTTTGCATACGACGGCGCACAGGCCGCGCCCATCGCAGTGCCCTGCGTCTGCAAAAAAAACCGGTCCTTAAATACAAAAAAATTATGTGTCAAAGCAAATTCCAACAAATCCAAAATAAATTCAGAAAAGTGGCCATCCCAGTTGGCCATTTCCAGGAAAAAGCGAGCCGCCCTCAATCCGTCACTGTGTTTGATTGATGTGTACAGAGATTCGATGTCGATGGTGACTAGCAGCATCCCCTCATCCACTGTAACACCGTCAATTTTGGTTAGTATGTCCGTAGTGTCTCTGACATAGGAGGGGAGCGTCTCCACCAAAGGTTTTAAATGAAAATCAATGAATTTACAGATATTTTCGCTCAACCCCCCTATGCCAGAGACGATAGGTCGGCCAGGAGGATTACAAGCATCCTTATGTACCTTTGGTAAAAGGTAGAATGTGGCTACCTTAGGATATTCTGGAAGGAGTGCATCACATAATTTCTTGGTAATTGTATCTGATTCATAAGCTTCTGTTAGAATAAATTCCAACTCAGCATGAAAAGCTTGCATAGGGTTATTTGAAAGCATACAGTATGTATCTCTATTTCGAAGCTGTCGGAAAGCCTCTTTTTCATAATTCTCGACCGGCCAGATCACGACATTCCCCCCCTTGTCAGCTGGTTTAATAACCACTGAGTCCAATGAACGCAATTCATTCAGAGCCTGTCTCTGCTTATATGTGAGGTTGTCATTACACACATTTTGTGGTATCTTTTTAAGATCTTCAATTACCAGTTTGCAAAATATATCTACCGGTGGGCAAATAGACAAGGGGGGGAATGTCGACGACTTCGGCATGATCGAGGGTGGAATGATACCTGTGTTGTCGGGTTCTTGTTCGTTAAGTAAATCTTCCAAATCTGCCAATGCCTGTTGCTCAATAACTTCTAAATTTGGATCAGTCTGATGGTATAGTTTTTTGAAAATTAATTTGCGGCAAAATAGGTGGACATCCTTCAGGGCTGTGAAGAGATTGAAACCATTACGTGGTACAAAATTAAGGCCTAATTTCAATAAATCACTCTGTGTTTCAGATAGCGGGTATGTGGAAAGGTTAATTACCTCCAAATTGGTGTTTTTTGCCTTTCGTTCATATTCGGGGGAGGGTTTTTGTTTCCTTTTCTTATTCCCTTGGTAGCTTCTCAGAAAATGCGTGTTTTTAAATTTTCCCTGTTCCATGGTTCCAGTACTACCTGATGCTACACTCGACCCATCGGTTGATGTTAGTGAAGATATCGACCCAGATCTTTTTTGTGCGGTGTGATGGCGGCCGTTACGGTTCCCTTTCCATCTATACATCCTATTTTCTTTCAGGTCAAGATAATCTCTCTGTAATTTTTTGGCCTTTACAGCTCCAATGTCCTGTTCCCATGTGGAAAAATCCCTTTCTAAATCCGCATTCAGTTTGTCCAGAGCATCCGGGGTTAGATCCCCCTTAATTTTCATCTGGATACTATCAATGTCTTTTTCTAGTTCGTTTAATTTAGCCTCATCCAGTTTCATTAGGAGTTCAATGAAACCACGGGAGCACTTAGTTGCTAAATCCTCCCATGCACTTTTGAAGACAATATCATCCACCTCGAATGAGGGGAATATCTGTATACGGAGTCCCCTTGGGATTAAACCACGTGTCAAATATTGTCCCAGGGAGGCCCTGTTCCACCATAACTTGGTGCGTCTATGTAAAAGATTTTTTAATTTAATAATTTGTTCTTTGGAGTCCCTAGTGCATGAATCTGAAATACCGGTTGGATCCTCCTTAAAAACCTCATTCAGGCGAGAGAGCCACGTTTGGTCCCTGGCACGGAAATCCATATGCTCAGGATTGGATACTGTGAATGACACAGATAGAATACAAATACACACAATAATCAATAAGCATCTATAGATGGCCGAGAGCATGTTAAATAGTCAGAAAAAACTCTCCCAATATCAAAAATAGATCTAAAGGAGCATCACTCCCAAGGAAACATCTCATATACTAGCGAACTAAAGGAATATAGATACTCAATGACATAAAAAAGCAATAAATTTTATTGAAAGATACAACAAGTATATAATGTAAATAAAATACAACAGCATGACAGAATACATAAAACAAGATTCCAGCATGCGGACAGGAGGAAAACAACCAGTACACTGAGAGATAGGACACACTACCAAATCTGACCTGGGTGAGTCTAAGATGGTATAATACAATATATTAAATATAAGGAAAGAGTCTCAAAGGGAACACCGCCCTCTACGTGTACTACATAACCATGGATTAGTATAACCAATAGCCTCCACCCAATGAAAACTTACCCATAGTTGGTCACGGTCTGTGTGTTGCCTTCCCACTACCCCTGACGCGCGTTTCGCACGATGGCTTTCTCAAAGGGGAGGCAATCTGAGCTTATGCATATCCTCCATGGTGGTCTCTCAATGTATGCTACCTGCCAAAGTTATGATCGCTGCCAGAGATCTGCCAATCACTGTTTTTGTGGATAGTGGTTCCGCCACTAATCTCATTGATGAGGAGTTTGCGCGCACAGCCGGTTTCAGGATGGAAAAACTGCCTCATCCTATCCGGGTTGTCACCATCAATGCCGCTCCTCTTCCACAGGGGGAGATTACTGAGTTTGTGGCTGAGGTTAAACTCCACATTGGGGTCCTACATTTTGAGCAGGTTACATGTAGGGTGCTCAGTAATCTTCCTGCACAAATGGTTCTGGGTTTTCCATGGTTGTCTATGAACAACCCGGGGATTGACTGGAAAACCCAGGACATAATTCAGTGGAGCGGATTCTGCCAGGAGAATTGCCTGGCCACATGTGTGTCCGCGGTGACTCCTAGCATTCCTGAGTCACTGCTGGATTTCTTGGTTGTGTTCTCTGAGAAGGGTTGCTCAGAATTGCCACCACATTGACCCTATGACTGTACTATCAGGTTAAAACCAGGGGCCAAATTGCCGAAAGCTAGGATGTTTAACATTTCTGGTCCTGAGAGGCAAGCCTTAAAAGACTACATTACTGAGATTCTGAGCAAAGGGCACATCAGGCCTTCGTCTTCGCCTGTGGCAGTGGGGTTCTTCTTCATTAAGAAGAAAGATGGCGGATTACGCCTGTGTCTAGATTTCAGGGAGTTAAACCAGATTACGGTTCGTGATCCATACCCTATGCCATTGATACCTGATTTGTTCAACCAGGTGGCTGGTGCTAAGTGGTTCTCCAAGCTTGACCTCAGGGGGGCGTACAACCTCATAAGAGTCCGTCAAGGGGATGAGTGGAAGATGGCTTTTAATACCCCTGAGGGTCATTTTGAAAATCTGGTGATGCCATTTGGGTTGACAAACGCGCCTGCTGTATTTCAACATTTCATAAATGATGGGTTCTCGCATGTCCTGGGGAAATTCGTTATTGTGTACCTAGATGACATTCTCATTTATTCATGCGACCGTGATACTCATTTAGAGCATGTTAGGCAGGTGTTACAGCTACTCAGAGAGAATAAGCTCTATGCAAAACTTGAGAAATGTGTATTTACGGTTCAGGAGTTGCCTTTCTTGGGTTATATTGTGTCCGCTTCAGGGTTTAAAATGGACGCTGCTAAGGTGCAAGCGGTGCTGCATTGGGAATGGCCTGATAACCTAAAAGCGCTCCAGCGGTTCCTTGGGTTTTCTAACTATTATAGAAAGTTTATCAAAGATTTTTCTACCATTGCTAAACTGCTCACTGACATGACGAAAAAAGGTACCAATTTCTCCGCCTGGTCTGAGGCTGCTGTGCGCGCATTCGAGTTCCTGAAGAACAGTTTTGCTTCGGTCCCCATTCTGGTGCAACCGGACGTATCGAAACAATTTACCGTGGAAGTCGATGCGTCTGAGGTTGGAGTGGGGGCGGTGCTGTCACAAGGCTCATCCTTGGGCGAGTTGCGTCCATGCGCCTACTTCTCCAAGAAGCTGTCGTCCGCTGAACGTAATTACGATATCGGCAACAGGGAGTTGTGGCTATCAAGTTGGCTTTTGAGGAATGGCGACACTTTTTGGAGGGGTCGGTCCACCAGGTTACAGTTATCACCGACCATAAAAATATGCTTTATTTGGAGTCAGCCAAGCGTCTGTCCCCCAGGCAGGCTCGCTGGGCATTGTTTTTCACGCGGTTCAACTTTTTTGTTACGTACCGACCTGGGTCTAAGAACACTAAGGCGGATGCTTTGTCCAGGTGTTTTCCGGGGGGAGAACCTCGGGAAGATCCGGTACCCATCCTCCAAAAGGGTGTAGTGGTCTCGGCTCTCACGACCGAGGTTGAGGCTGAGAATGCCGAGGCTCACGAGGAGGTACCACCAGTGCTTCCCATTAACAAATCATTTGTACCGCTCCATCTTCGCCTAAAGGTGTTGGGTGAGCATTATGGTAGTGTTCTGGCTGGCCACCCAGGGGTTAGGGGTACCTTGGAGTTGGTGTCGCGTCGGTTTTGGTGGCCCAAAATCCGACAGGACGTGGTCTCGTACGTGTCAGCATGCACCACGTGGGCTAGGGCTAAGACGCCCCACTCCCATCCTGCAGGCACACTGCTTCCTCTCGGGGTACCCAGTAGGCCATGGACTGAGATCTCCATGGATTTTATCACAGATTTGCCCTCCTCAGCTGGGAACACGGTCATCCTGGTGGTTGTTGATCGGTTCTCAAAGATGTCGCACTTTGTGTCCTTACCTTCATTGCCTAACGCAAAGACTCTGGCTCAAGTATTTGTGCAGGAGGTGGTTAGACTTCATGGGGTCCCGTCTGACATCGTGTCTGATAGGGATACTCAGTTTATGTCAAAATTTTGGAAAGCATTTTGCTCACGGCTGGGGATCAAGTTGTCGCATTCTTCGGCGTTTCATCCTCAGTCAAATGGTCAGACCGAGCGTATGAACCAGAATTTGGAGCAGTACTTACGCTGCTTTGTTTCTGACAACCAGGAGGAGTGGTCGACGTTCCTTCCTTTGGCTGAGTTTGCCATAAATAATCACCGCCAGGAATCGTATGGGGAGTCCCCGTTCTTTTGTGTTTACGGGCACCATCCTCAATTTTGTACTCTGCGTCAGGGGAGCTCTGCTGGCGTCCCGGAGGAGGACCAGCTAGGAGCACAACTGTCATCCATCTGGAGGACAGTGAAACAGCGCTTGCTGAGCGTGGGTGCAAGGTACAAACGAGTGGCTGACAGTAGACGTGTGCCAGGTCCGGACCTGAGTGTGGGTGACTGGGTGTGGTTGTCCACCAAAAACATAAAACTCAAAATACCATTCCTGAAATTGGGTCCAAGGTTTATTGGTCCATTTAGGGTCGCCGCCATCATTAACCCGGTAGCCTACCGATTGGAGCTCCCTACGGTATATAAAATACACAACGTGTTCCACAGATCTTTATTAAGAAAGGTGGTGGGTTCCGTGGACGCGGTGCCGATGCCACCTCCAGTCTTGGTGGATGGCAATTTGGAGTTTGAAGTCTCCAAGGTGGTTGAATCTCGAGTAGTGCGCCGCACATTACAGTACCTGGTACACTGGCGTGGTTATGGGCCGGAGGAGAGGTCCTGGGTACCAGCCTCAGACATACATGCGGACCGGCTGGTCAGTATGTTTCACTGCCGCCATCCGGACAAGCCGGGTCCTATAAGTCGTGAGGGCCCTGGGGTCCCTCGTAGAAGGCAGGGTACTGTCATGTCGGAGACTATTCACACTAGGGCGTCCGACAGACAGCGGTAATTCCACTTACGTCCAATATACGCTCAGTGGCGCCGGGTAGACTTGATCCAGGTTGCTCGGGGTTAATCTAGCTAGTAATTGGGTTGGAGGCTGGGTCACGCCCACGGCCTTTAAATAGTCGTGCTGGACTTTGGGCGTCGCCGATTATAGCTTGTGCCTCGTGCCTAGTGATTCCGGTCTGGAGTGGTGGTCTTGGAGAAGTAATATCGCATCTGGTGGTGTATTATCCTTTGTTATATTTCTCCTTCCTATATTTGTATTTGTTTTGCCCTGTGCACATTATTGTGTTTTCCCTGTGTGCCTGCGGCATGGTGCGTTTTAAGTTTTCCCTGTCTGTGCTTTCTGTGGGGGTTGGTGTGTGGTCTCTTCGCTGGGTGGCGGGTGGTGGTTTTAGCATAGGGCTGAAACAGGAGTTAGGGCCAGGCCTGGTGGCCCAGACAAGCACACCATTAGTGTAAATTCTGGGAGAGGGACAGACAGGGTTTCCCCTAGTCTGAGGGATATCGCAGGGGCCCGGGTAACCAGCCTTAGCCTCCCTAGGCTCCCCGTGACAGATTCTCTGTATTTTGGCGCAATACACGAGACATTAGATTGTATTCATTTATATTTGTATTCATGTATGTAAACAGTGGTAAGCAAATAATAAAACCTACGATGAATGTTAATATTAACTGTTTTGTATTTGGTTTTTAATTACGTATATGTTTTTTTATTTGTGTTTGTTTCATTTAGTTTTGATTGTTTCTAAAAACAAAATCAAAATGCGAATATATCTTGATATTTTTCACAATAAAAAATGATCTGATTAAACATGGTATATAATAACATCACATATGGAGTGGAATGAGAGAAAATGAGTATCTCTAGATCCAGTGGATATGAGAAACCAGTGGCAGCCCATATAGATACACACTAGCAGCATATAGGTGAAATTAGCAGCATAGTATTTTATACAGTCATAGTATACACGACCTGAGGATGCAGCACAGAGCCCCCACGGAGCTGTGACAAATATGGGTAAATATTCATGGGGATGGCGATAATGGTAAGCTATTAATTGTTGTTAGCTCTTAAGTCTCCTAACATAACTCATTATTTCGAAGATGAAATGATGCAACAAATAGAAAAAGCTGCAAATAATAATATGGTCATTATTGGAGATTTAAACCATCCAGATATTCAATTGGACGAAAGTCTGCTAGCTGCGCTAAAAGCAGTAAGTTCTTAGGCTAGGTTCACATTGCGTTAATGTGTGCATGCTAACGGACAGCGTTGAACGGCGAAAATGTCGCAATTAACGCCGTGCAACGGGTCCGTTAGCGCACCCATTGACAGCAATGTAAATTTTGCCTGTAGCGCATCGCTAGCGCGTGCCTTTTTCGGCTCGCGCTAGCGATGTGCCGTTTTTTTGTGACGCGCCGCGGACGCTGCTTGCAGCGTCCGCGGCGCGCCCGAGGTCCGTTCCCCGCTCTCGCAGATCGGGGATCTGTGAGAGCGGGGACGTTAACGCGACCCCTAAACGCGGCCCCGAAAAATACATTGCGTTAGCGCTAAACGGATTGCCCTAACGCAATGTGAACGTAGCCTTATCCACAATTCAAGACAATTTCCTCTTTTGGTTAATGAACCAGCCAGAGGATATAAGTTGTTGGATCTGGTCTTTTCAAATAGACCAAGTACAATATCAAATCTGCAGGTGCGCCAGCACTTAGGCTTCTTTCACACTAGCGTTTTTCTGCGGACATCTAAAAGCGTTGGCGCGATGCATCGACGGATGCGTCGCAAATAGTGAAAAACGCACGCAACGCATACAGTATTACGACGGATCCGTCGTAGATCCGCTAGATGGTTCCGTCGAAAAACTGGATCCGTTTCATCCGTTGTGTCCGTTTTTACTATCCGTTTCATCCGTTTTTATGACGGATCCGTTTTCCCTGCCTAAAAATGGGAGTCTCCTTATGTGATTGGCTACTGTAAAATATGGAAAACTATATATTGAATGTTTTTACATCCCATCTTTGAAAGGGTTTATTAGAGAAAGTGGCAGCGATGGAGCAAGTACTTGTGAGGATTGCAAATGTTGTCACCGATGTGATTTTCGAGACAAATCGCCTGGATATTATGGTTCGGGACAAGGAGGCGGCAGCAGAAAGACGGAGGATACTTCAACCTCAACGTCGCAGAATATGGATTCATCCCATTAATGCAGTGCGGATGACCCGGGGTGTATACTCTACTTTGCACATGGAGTTGCGCCAGAACCCGCAAAAATTTTTTAATTACCTTCGGATGAGGATGGAGCATTTTGATTTGTTGCTGGAACAAGTTGGGGATTCCATCAAAAGGCAGGACACCCGCATGAGGCTTTCCATTTCACCGGCAGAGCGGCTGATGGTGACCCTGCGGTAAGCTTTTTTTCTTTATCATTGTTCATATTTAAACCTTCACATCAGCATTGAACATGCTCCACAAAATACTGCGCTGAAACACTGCGTTTCATTTTCAGGAGCATGTTAATTTTTTTACTGTTTGTGGCCATTACTAATATTTTAACACCTGCTGCATAAAAGAATGCACAGATGTAAAAATTTTGTTTTTAATGTGAACTACAACAGACAAAAAAAATTTGCAGTGCAATTTTTTTAAACTTTAAAAAAAAAAAATTACCTTTGTGTAAATTTAAAAATGTTATGTGGGTCTTTCCAATTTTTAATAACTTTTTTTTTTTTTCCACAGCTTCTTGGCTACAGGTGAATCCCTTATGTCACTATACTTCCAGTTCCGCCTCGGTGTTTCAACTATATCCGGAATTGTTAAAGGCACCTGCTGCGCTATTTGGGAAAACTTGCACACGGAGTACCTGCCACTAGGGTTGAGCGAAACGGGTCGTTCATTTTCATAAGTCGCCGACTTTTGGCAAAGTCGGCGTCTCATGAAACCCGATCCGATCCCAGTGTGGGTCGGCCACGTGGAACGCGAACTTGGCGCCAAAGTCGCGTTTCGAATGACGCCTTCCCCGCCATTTTTTTGAGCCAATTAATTGTGGGCAGCGTGATGACATAGGTTCCGGCTCCTGCGGCATCATAGTGCTATGTTACGTTTTCGGACGTAGTAATTTCCGGAGTCAAAAAATAACATATGCCTTGCACGGAGGAGAGAGAGAGAGAGAGAGAGAGAGAGAGAGAGAGAGAGAGAGAATAAAAAAAATTATTTCATTGACATACATTGGGTTTCGTGTTCCGGGTCCGGAACCCGACTTTACAGTAGAATCGGCCGATTCCATACGATCCGACATCCGAGAAGGTCGGGTTTCACAAAACCCACCTCGATCCTAAAAAAGCTAAGGTCGCTCAACCCTACCTGCCACAACCTACAAGGGAGATTTGGCTGCAGAGTGCAGAACTGTTTGAGCAACTCTGCCATTTCCCAAACTGCGTGGGTGCAGTAGATGGGAAACATATACGTATATCCAAACCTGCAGCAACAGGATCAGAGTTTTTTAATTACAAGAAGTACTTTTCCATCATACTAATGGCCATTGCAGATGCAAACTGCAAATTTCTCGCTGTGGATATTGGAGCTTATGGGCAGTCCAACGACTCCCAAGTTTTCAAAAATTCACCAATGGGCCGTTGTTTGTATGCAGACAATTATGACTTTCCACCAGCCAGAGCACTCCCGGGAACAACAGGACCACCTATGCCGTATGTTTGTGTGGGTGATGAGGCCTTCCAGTTATCCCCACATCTCCTCAAACCGTATTCCAGCAGAGACTTAACAAGAACAAAAAGAGTGTTCAATTACCGCTTGACAAGAGCAAGAAGAGTGGTGGAATGTGCATTTGGCATTCTCACTGCCAAGTGGCGTGTGCTGCTTACCGCTATAAGGGTACGTTCACACAGGACTTTTTTGCTGCTTTTTTTATGCTAATTTAGGTGCGTTTTTTTGGTGCGTTTTTGGTGCGTTTTTTGGGTACGTTCACACAGGACTTTTTTGCTGCAGATTTTTGCTGCTTTTTTTATGCCAATTTTCAGCTGCTAGGACACCTCACAATGGCTCTTCACACCTTACTACCAGGAACTCCCTCACAATAGATCACAATCAGGACACCTCACAATGGCTCTTCACACCTCACAATGGCTCACAATGGCTCTTCACACCTCACTACCAGGAACTCCCTCACAATAGATCACAATCAGGACACCTCACAATGGCTCTTCACACCTCACAATGGCTCACAATGGCTCTTCACACCTCACTACCAGGAACTCCCTCACAATAGATCACAAACAGGACACCTCACAATGGCTCTTCACACCTCACAATGGCTCACAATGGCTCTTCACACTTCACTAACCACACCCCTAAGCTCTTGGCTGTGAGATCCCTTCCTGCTGGCCATGATTTTCTGCACAAAAAACGCAGCAAATAATGCTACATGCGTTTTTTCAGCGTTTTTGCAGCGTTTTTTTCATCACCCACTCAAGTCAATGGGTGAAAAAACGCTGCAAAAACGCAGCAAAAACGCTGAAAGAAGTGACATGCCCTATGTCCAAAAAAAGCAGCAAAGCAGAAAAAAATGATCAAACAAAAAAACCAACGTGTGTGCATGAGATTTCTGAAATCTCATAGGCTTTACTGGTACTGTAAAAAGCAGCTGAAAATTAGCATAAAAAAAAGCAGCAAAAAAAAGCAGCAAAAAAGTCCTGTGTGAACGTACCCTAAAACTGAACATTCAAACTGTGGATGAAGTTGTGAAGGCCTGTGTGGTTCTACATAACTATGTAATTTGCAAGGAGCCTGTTTCAGTGGACGATCAGGACGTGGAGACCACCCTGTGGGATTACCGCAGCAGCTCTGTTCGGTCCGCTGCTTCTGTTTCCAGAATGAGGGACCACTTTTCTGAGTATTTTATTTCACCTGTGGGCAGGGTGCCATGGCAAGAGAACATTGTGTGACATCTTTTGTCATGTATTGTTGATAAATGTTTGTATTAAAAATTTTTTTTATTGATACCAACTTTTAATAATTATTGTCCAAAAATATGGTATATTTTGGGTAATAAACCAAATAAACCAAATGTTATAATGTGTGGTGTGTAATGTTTTTGTACATTTGTTACCTGAAATGAAGACACTTCACAAAGAAATTCTTTTTAAAAGAAACCAAAATTTATTTTACATATTTGTTTTAGTAAACGTTTTCAACCCTTTTTTTGGGGGTAAACTTTTTATTATAAATAAACTTTTTTTGGTAAAACTTTTTTTTTTAAAATATTTTTTTTAATTTTTTTTTGGAAAAACATAACAGCATACTTTACAAATCAGTAAATTGTGGGGTGGAGATAGTAGCGGAGGGGCTGGAAGGTTGGACCACGTCGATAGGTGGGGAATGCCTACTGTGTTGGGGTGTAGTGGAAGGGGTGGAAAAAACTGGAGGCTGAACAGGGGTGGGTGTTGTTGGGGTAGGTGGAATACTAAATGGGGAAGGTGTGGACAAGGAAAACATTGGGGAAGACACTTGGATTGGGGGCCGTGATGGGAATTGGGTCTGGGTTGGGTATTGGGTCTGGGTTGGGTATTGCAACTGGGTTGGGTATTGTGACTGGGTTGGGTATTGCGACTGGGGTGGAAATTGGGCCTGGGGTGGAAATTGGGACTGGGGTGGGAATTGGGACTGGGCAGGGAAAGTAGTAGTGGCTGTGTGGGGAGGTGTGGGAGTTTTTGATTTTGATATGACCTGCAGTAGAGCAGCATGGCAGTCGTGCATTACCTGCATCTGCTCATCAAAACTAAGCTTTTCCATGCTCCTGAGCATAGATTGAAAGAAAAGGTTGCTTGGAGCTTGACTTGCATCTGAATGCAGCCTATCCAAGCGACAGCTGGTTTCCGTGCTGGTTTCATTGATGCGTGATTGCACCATGTTGAAACCAGCAGTCACTTGCTCTCCCAAAATTTTAAAAGAGCTTTGGAAGGATGCATTCAGATGCAAGAACTCAGGAGCATAGCTCCTTTCCGGACCCCTCTGTCGCTGCCGCCACGAACCTAATGGTGGTCTAGAGGTGGCAGGATCAGAGGGGTGTGGTAAAGGGAACGCTATGTCTTGACCAGCAGATTCAAGTAATGAGGGCTGCAATGCTGCTCCAGTGCTTGTGGAGGTGGATGGGGCAGAGGTACCGGAAGGGCCAGACGAGGGGTCAGAGGGGTGGGGTCTACCGACGTGGCCATCGGTGGCGGACTCCTGAGAGATCGCTCCAGAGGGGTCCAAGGTAGATGCAGGCGCCCGATGACTAGAGAAGGTCCTGTAAAATAGAGAAAAAAAATAATTAATATATTGATAGGGAAAAAGCCCTGACTGAAACCAAAACAAGTTATACAGGTAAAAAATTGGTAATTGAATGGGCTGTTGAATACTTACCGTATATACTCGAGTATAAGCCGAGATTTTCAGCCCAAATTTTTGGGCTGAAAGTGCCCCTCTCGGCTTATACTCGAGTCACGGTCGGCGGTGGGGTCGGCGGGTGAGGGGGAGAGGGCGCTGAGGCATACTCACCTAGTCCCGGCGCTCCTGACGCTCCCCCTGCCTGTCACACTGTCTTCGGGTGCCGCAGCTCTTCCCCTGTTCAGCGGTCACGTGGGACCGCTCATTAGAGAAATGAATATGGACTCCACTCCCATAGGGGTGGAGCCGCAAATTAATTTCTCTAATCAGCGGTGCCAGTGACCGCTGACAGAGGAAGAGCTGCGGCACCCGGAGACAGTGTGACAGGCAGGGGGAGCGCCAGGAGCGCCGGGACTAGGTGAGTATTTTATATTCAACTGTCCACGTTCCAAATGCCGGGCGCCGCTCAGTCTTCCCGTCCTCTGGCTCTGACTGTGCAGGTCAGAGGGTGCGATGACGCATATAGTATGCGCGCCGCCCTCTGCCTGATCAGTCAGTGCAGAGAGACGCCGGGACGGGACGCTGAGGAGCTGCAAGCAAGAGAGGTGAGTATGTGTTTTTTTTTTTTTTATTGCAGCAGCAGCGTTATATATGGCACAGCTTTATGTGGAGTATCTATGGGGCAACGGTGCAGAGCACTATATATGGCACAGATTTATATGGCACATCTATGGGGCAACAATGAACAGTGCGGAGCATATATGGCACAGCTTAATAAGGAGCATCTATGGGGCAATAATGAATAGTGCAGAGCATATATGGCACTGCTTTATAAGGAGCATCTATGGGGCCATAATGAACAGTGCAGAGCTTATATGGCACAGCTTAATAAGGAGCATCTATGGGGCAATAATGAACAGTGCAGAGCATATATGGCACAGCTTAATAAGGAGCATCTATGGGGCAATAATGAACAGTGCAGAGCATATATGGCACTGCTTTATATGGAGCATCTATGGGGCCATAATGAACGGTGCAGAGCATTGTATATGGGGCATCTATGGGGCCATAATGAATGGTGCAGAGCAATGGCACAGCTTTATAAGGAGCATCTATGGGGCCATAATGAACGGTGCAGAGCATTCTATATGGCACAGCTATATATGGAGCATCTATGGGGCAATAATCAACGGTATGGAGCATTATATATGGCACAGCTTTATATGGAACCTCCTTTGGGGCAATAATGAACGGTATGGAGCATCTATTTTTATTTTTGAAATTCACCGGTAGCTGCTGTATTTTCCACCCTAGGCTTATACTCCAGTCAATAAGTTTTCCCAGTTTTTTGTGGCAAAAATAGGGGGGTCGGCTTATACTCGGGTCGGCTTATACTCGCGTATATACGGTACATTCTATTGAGCATACTTTGTCTCAGGAATGACAGGGCACGGCTATATTTGTATCGGTGCCTTCGCCGTCCTGATGAGCCACTCGGAGCCTGCATCTCCACGTTAAACTCCCTCTTGAAGCGATCCCTGAGTGACCGCCACCGCTTCCTAACCCTTTCACCTGTAAAGACAAGAATAAAAGCAAGTGTTATTATAACACATTACATTCATTTAAAAACATAACTGATAAGTGAATACTTACATTCTTGACTCTGCTGCCTTGGGTCAAGATCCTCCCACCTCGGCAAAACGTTACGGCTAACTTCCTCCCAGAGCCGACGGGTGACATGTGTGTCTGAATGCCAGCGGTGACCCATATTCCACAGCGGCTCCCGCTCGCGGACTTCCTCGATGAGTTGCTCTACATCTATTCCGGTGATGTCCTCAACATCCGAGTCGGGAGCACGCTGTGAAAACTGAAAATAAAACAAACAAAACAAAAAATGAATACACTGAAACCAATAACTACAGCGGAAAATAATAATAAAAAAAAAAAAAAATTACTCACTGCTGGCTGACCGCGGCGGTGACCACGTCGACTCCGGGAGCAGATGGGAGGATCCTCCAGGCGTTGGCCTGAATGTGCAGCAGGCTATTAACAAAAGAAAAAGAGTTATCTGTTATATAAGCATGTTTTATGTGTACAGTGATGTATGATGATCTGTTTTGTGTTGGGTGCACTGTGATGTGTGAAGCAACTGTTTCAACTCAACTTACACTCTGTGCGCCCACTCCTGGCATTTCTCCACCCATCTCATCCCCTTCTGAGAGCCCCTCGGCTGCTTCAGCTTCCAGTGAAAACATAATGAATGCATATAGTGATTAACTAAAATTTTAACTATAACACCAAAAAAATTTTAAAAACGTTTTAACTGACCGCTACACGCTGTCTCTCGAGAGGAGGGCTATCAGAAGAGGACATTCTTGCTGTGGTCCCTGTTGGCTCTGTAAGTAAAAAGACACTTGTAATCTGCTATACACATTGAATTGGCAGATTTAGGGTCTTCAAAACTTACATCTGGAAATTGCCTTGCTGTGTATGCACGATGTGGTGGTCCCTTGTGGCTGGCAGAGGTGGCAGTGGTCCCTGGTGGCTCTGTAATTATAAAAAATGTATAGTTATACCCACCCCCAAACTCATCTAAATTATTTAATAACCACCCTGCTCAAAGTATGTGGGCAATGTTCATGCAGGCCAACACCAACAGAGAAACAACCCCCCCAAAAAAAATAGATCCAAGGCTCACCAGTTACAGCTAGATTCCCTACTTCAATAGTATGTGCAAGCTGTAAAACCATTTCCCCATTCCCCCCCCAAAAAATAAAACCTCTTGTAAAATAGAAATGCCTACACACCAGTTCAAAATGTATAGATCACATGTGATTTGAAAAGATCCCTTTAAAAATAACTTTAAAAAATATAAATTCCCTTTAAATTAAAGTTCCCTTTAAAAAAGTTTAGATTACCTTTATCTTAAAAAATGAACCCTGAACCAACACAGTATTGCATGTGTGGCCATTTCTATATACACCAGTTTTTTTAAAATTTACCTTTATGAAATGATTAGTGTTGAGCGATACCGTCCGATACTTGAAAGTATCGGTATCGGAAAGTATCGGCCGATACCGGCAAAGTATCGGATCTAATCCGATACCGATACCCGATACCAATACAAGTCAATGGGACTCAAGTATCGGACGGTATCCCTGATGGTTCCCAGGGTCTGAAGGAGAGGAAACTCTCCTTCAGGCCCTGGGATCCATATTAATGTGTAAAATAAAGAATTAAAATAAAAAATATTGATATACTCACCTCTCCGACGCAGCCTGCACCTTACCGAGGGAACCGGCAGCGTTCTTTGCTTAAAATGCGCGCGTTTACTGCCTTCCGTGACGTCACGGCTTCTGATTGGTCGCGTGCCGCCCATGTGACCGCGACGCGACCAATCACAACAAGCCGTGACGTAATTTTCAGGTCCTGAATGCCTAGAATTAGGCATTCAGGACCTGAAAATTACGTCACGGCTTGTGATTGGTCGCGTCGCGGTCACATGGGCGGCACGCGACCAATCACAAGCCGTGACGTAATTTTCAAATCCTGAATGCCTAGAATTAGGCATTCAGGACCTGAAAATTACGTCACGGCTTGTTGTGATTGGTCGCGTCGCGGTCACATGGGCGGCACGCGACCAATCACAAGCCGTGACGTAATTTTCAAATCCTGAATGCCTAGAATTAGGCATTCAGGACCTGAAAATTACGTCACGGCTTGTTGTGATTGGTCGCGTCGCGGTCACATGGGCGGCACGCGACCAATCAGAAGCCGTGACGTCACGGAAGGCAGTAAACGCGCGCATTGTAAGCAAAGAAGGCTGCCGGTTCCCTCGGTAAGGTGCAGGCTGCGTCAGAGAGGTGAGTATATCCCTATTTTTTATTTTAATTCTTTATTTTACACATTGATATTAATCCCGATACCGATTCCCGATATCACAAAAGTATCGGATCTCGGTATCGGAATTCCGATACCCGCAAGTATCGGCCGATACCCGATACTTGCGGTATCGGAATGCTCAACACTAGAAATGATACTACTGACATTTTTTACAAAATTTGTATTACTTCTGTTTTATTTTTATTTTTTTTACCATTACAATAGGAGCTAAAATGCTCTTTATTTTAAATACAAGTACATCAAGTGGTAATGTTTTCAATAAAAAAAAATAAAAAATTTAGAAACACACACGCAAGACACACTCACACACTGAAACCACATGCTGCACACACCACACTACTTTGTAAATACATCACTGAAAAAAAAAAATGCATGTGAAATTACTGCACGGGAGTGCACGAACACATGCACCTGCAATCACCCAGACACATGCACTAAGCACACAGGTGCAGGCGTAACGCACGCGAACACACAAAGGACAACAGCCGTACACAAACACACACAGATGCGCACACACAAAAGCACACAGCCAAACAAAAACAAAAAGACGCACACAGACACACAGACTACACACATGCACCAACACACATACGCCAAAATGGCAGGAATCAGGCTGGAGCTGGACGCTGGCTGTATTCACAGGAAGGCCTCATGCTGGAGCTGGACTCTGGAACGCTGGCTGTTGAAGGACGATGGCAGACCTCTGCTGTATTCAGGTTTAGCTCTGGCTGTATTCAGTACAGACACAAACACATGCACACACACAGACACACAAAAAAATGGCAGTTTGAGTACTCACACTGGCTGGAAAGCTGTGACTTGAGGTTATATAGCTTGCAGGCCTCTGGACGCTGGCAGACTGGGCAGATGCTGGCAGACTGGGCAGATGCTGGCAGGCTGGGCAGATGGTGGCAGGCTGGGCAGTTGGTGGCAGGCTGGGCAGATGCTGGCAGGCTCTCTTCAGGCTGGAGTCTTGGAGTCTTGCTGGCAGGCTTCTTGCTTCTTGAAAAGTAGCTGGCACATTTGGGTTTGAAGGCCCAGGCCTGGTTTATATAGATTTGGGGGTGTCTGGTGAATTGGCAACAAAATCCTGCTTCTGAGCATGCTCAGTCGAAAAAAACATATTGCAGCGCTGCATTGCGTCGTACGACGTGTCCCGACGCATCCGCCGCTCATAGGCTTCCATTGTAGCCAACGACGCATGCCGCAGGATGCGTCACGACACGTTTTCCCGGCGTAGACAAAATCAACGTTACAATCAACGTTTTTTCCAGACGACGTGTCACCAAATTTCGATGCAACCGTCGCACGACGCACACAACGCATGACAATGTGTCGCGATGCGTCGCCAATACAAGTCTATGGGAAAAAAACGCATCCTGCGGGAGATTTTGCAGGATGCGTTTTTTTCAAAAAACAACGCTTTTAGACGTCCGCCGAACAACGCTAGTGTGAAAGAGGCCTTAGGCAGCAGCGGCCATAATATGGTAAGTTTCACACTAATATTTAACAAAATTTTACAAATAGGAAATACAAAAACCTTGGACTTTAGACAAGTTATATTTAGAGTGATGATAAAGATTTTTTCTAGCCAGCACAGATAACTAAAAGCATACAAAATTATTTGCTGTGACCCTATTAAAATAGTGAAGCTCTGGAGAGGTGCAGAAGCACATACAAAAATAGGGCAGTACCATCTGTTAAAGGATAAGTATATGCGATTGTAGCGCTCACCTGAAGGTGTTGTGCAGAACGTGGAAAGCCACTGTTGCTGCCCCCTGACTGGAGGAAAGGGATCTTCGAGATGTACTGTATAATGGCAAAAAAGTAAACTGTCCCATTTAAATGGACTGTGCTGCAGGAACGAGGAGCATTGGGTTTCCAAAATTACTTGGTTTTTATACCTTGAGAAACCAGGTCTGGTACAGAAAGGCATTTATACCAGGTCTGGAGCAGAAACATGTTGGTATTAATAAAAAACTATTTGGAATGCCAAAGCTTCTTTGCACAGCACATCCCGCCTAAATGTGACAGTTTCTATTTTTTTTATTAAAATAGCACAGGCATAGAAAAATACTGAAAAAATTTGAGTCTAATGACTCTTAATCATAAAATTATAGATATTTCTATAATGGAAAGAACAAAAAAACTACGGTAAATGTCATCAAAACTTTAAAATTCCTATTTGAAGTATTACATTCTTGGTGTCAAAATGATCTTTGTCAAAAGGTAGACTAGAGCCAGTCGCAGAGATGAGATTGTCTAAAGATTGGAAGAGATTTAAAGCAAAGTACAGCTGCCTGGCTAAAGATAAATGAATAAAATTTGCAGAAGCTTCAAAGCCCAAAACGGCCTAGGTAGAGAATTCAAAGGACTAAATGGAAAATTAAACTGGAATCAGACACATCTCTTTTGTGGAGGATCACATTTCTTAAGAGGTGATATTTCTATACTCTGAAGTAGAGATGAGCGAATCTCAAATTCAGCATGAATGTAGCTCATTCGGATTCGTGTTCATTTTCCCTTAAAGTCGGCAACATTCACGTGTAGTTCAGAAAATGGTTGCGTTTCCACTAATGCTTTTGTTAGGACTTTGGCTAGGATAGTTGGGCTGTATAATGAGCTGGGGGTGTTTTATGAGGGGAGGGGGTGGGTAGAGATCTGAGAAGTGTCCGACTGTTATTTATTTAAATGAACTTAATGTGCAAACATTCCGGCAGCCAATCAGGGCGCAGAAACCATCCACTACGTCCAGACACAAGGGCTTCTGTCAATGGCTGCTGAAGTTATATGTCCCTCTCCGTATAAAAAGCGGACATATTGTTCACAGAATTCAGAGAAGGAAAGCATGTGCACCAATGCCCAAATTGTTTCCTGTTGGATCTGGGGCCAGAGGAAGTAGGGTCTAGGCAGAATCAAGACCCTCATCACCAGATGTTAACCCCTAGGAGTGGAAATGATCCTGATGAGACTCAGATACTTGAGGCGCATGCAGACTGTACTATGCTCTCGGGGCAGGAAGAGGAGGAGGGTGACTCTCAGGGTGACAAGTGGGAGAACAGAGAGGATGACTATGAGGTTGTAGATCCCACTTGGTGTGAACCCAGAGGCATACAGCTGAGTAGCTCAGCAGAGGAGGTGGAGGAGGAAGATGAGCAGGTTACATTGCGGGTTGCTGTACAGACACGGAGTGATGCAACCACGACACGCATTGCACCCTCAACCACAACTCGATCGCGAGCCTGCAGTTTGCCAGGCCGATAACCATTGCCTATCCAGTAGCTTTTTGGAGACCACAAAGCTGTCTACAAATAGCTGTCTACAAATATCTCAAGGGCTGTCACATTGTAGAAGGATCATCTTTATTCTCATTTGCACAAGGAAAGACTAGAAGCAATGGGATGAAACTGAATGGGAGGAGACACAGATTAGATATTAGAAAAAACTCCTTCCATGGAAGTCTTCAAACAGAGGCTGGACATACATCTGACTGGGATGATTTACTGAATCCTGCTTTGAGCAGGGGGTTGGACCAGATGACCCAGGAGATCCCTTCCAACTCTACCATTCTATGATTCTAGGATGACCAAACTCACGTTATCTGCCAACTTTGCAAAAAAACGACTCAGCAGAGGTAAAAATTGCAATAATTTGACTAGTATATGCATGAACCGGCCTATGCGTAATCAACATGAAGTTAGTCTGGGAATCTCACTGCGCAAAAAATGCGTACTAGCGGGCCTAGTCAACCACTGGCTGTCCCATCAACCGCATCTGCTGCTTCTTCCTCCTCTGTCTCCTGCCACAGAATCTCCACTTATTTACCCACTATGGTTGGGGTGAGTGAAAGCCTGTTAGCTGTTATGGAAGTGGATATGCCTGCTGTTTTTGTTTCACCGAGAGCATCACATCTATCTCAATCCACCATAACATCTTCGCCTGCACCTCACTCACAATCAAGCAGTTTGTCGTGTTCACGCTACTCCACCCTGTTTCAGCACAACAATAAGCCGTCGGTCCTGCAGTTGTGGTCACATAAAATAATATTTCCTCTTACACATGCCAAAGCTAAGAGATTGAACTCCACCATTTCCAATCTGTTGGTCACGGAAATGCTGCCTTTCCACCTGGTGGATGCAAATAGTTTCCGAAAGCTGATGGCTGTGGCAGTCCCTCCGTACTAGTTGCCCAGCCACCATTACTTCTCTAAGAAAGCTGTACCTGCGCTACACCAGCATGTCGCAGACATCACCCGTTCCCTGAAAAAATCTATGTCTGCCAGGGTGTATCTCACCACTGACATGTGGATGAGCAAACATGTAATCTGGGGCGTTACATCTCGCTGTGCACTGGGTGACGCTGGTGTCTGTGGGGCAGGTGGTCAAGGGGCTGCTCCACAAGTCTTGCAATCCCCAAGGCTTACGGGACAAACCTCTGTATCTAGAGCCGAGACTCTGCATCCTATTTATTCTCCACTCCTATCAGCATTCCCTGTAACAGACTGTACGACATCGCTTTAGACACTGCCCTCTTGCACCTTGTGACCCCATTATTATTATATTATTATTATTATAAATTTTTTATAGCTCCATTTATTCCATGGCGCTTCACATGTGAAAAGGGGGCAAATATAGACAAATACATTAAACATGAGCAAAACACAAGGCACTAACAGGTACAAGAAGGAGGGAGGACCCTGCCCGCGAAGGCTCACACTCTGCAGGGGATGGGTGAGGATACACTAGGAGAGGGTAGAGCTGGTTGTGCGGTGGTTCAGTAGGTTGAGGATCACTGCAGGCTGTAAGCTTTGAAAACACAAAAAAGCACAGTAAAACCAAAAACATTCTGTTGCAAAAAAAATCACAGTGGACAGCAAGTGCTAGTAAAAAGATGAAAAAAACAGGGTATTTGGTTGATACGTTTTTTGCAAAAAATGTATATTAAGCGAATCTACCAAACGTCAAGGTATACCCATATCAGAGCAGTCCTAACAAATGTATGTAATCCCTATCTCATGTATTTAAAACCTGGTCATATGTACAATACCTGTATGAGCAGGATTCAGAAAAGGAATGTCCATGTGGACACGCTGGACAGAATGGCTCCTGTGCGCACAGCCCAAAAAAAGAGGGGTGGAGGCCACCCCAGTCTTGTGGAAACAAGAAAACAATTATGTAAAACCAGAACACATGAGCTGCGCGCACAGTTCACTGTGCGCGCAGCTCATGTGTTCTGGTTTTACAGGCTGTAAGTTTGTCAGAAGAGGTGAGTCTTCAGGTTCTTTTTGAAGGTTTCTATGGTAGGCGAGAGTCTGATGTGTTGGGGTAGAGAGTTCCAGAGTATGGGGGAAGCACGGGAGAAGGGCCAGTGGCAGTAGTGGGCCACTCGCCAGCGCCGACTCCCCCCAGCGCCGACTCACCCCCCTGCCAGCGCCACCGCATTCAACTATACCGGCGTCTATGATGCCGGTACAGTTGAATGCAATGATGGAGGAGAGAGCGTCTGCTGTCGCTCCCTCTCCCATCATTCCCCTCTCTGCCTCTGACACTGCGGGTGCGTGATGACATCATATCATCGCGTACCTGCTGTGTGTTGGGCGGGCAGACTGCAGCTGCTGAGACCGGAGCCGGTAGCAGCGCAGGGCACAAGGAGAGGTGAGGAGAGTGGTTTTTTTTTAAATATATCAATGAGTGATAACTGGATTGTGGGGCTATTGGGGGGGGGCTGTATTACATTCTATGGGGGCTGTGCTGTATTACATTCTATGGGGGGGACTTATTACATTCTATTGGGGATGGCTGCATTAGATTCTATGGGGGCTGGCTGCATTACATTCTATGGGTGGCTGGCTGCATTACATTCTATGGGGGCTGGCTACATTACATTCTATGGGGGCTGGCTACATTACATTCTATTGGGGCTGGCTGCATTACATTCTATGGGGGCTGTGCTGTATTACATTCTATGGAGCTGTATTACATTCTATGGGGGCTGGCTGCATTACATTTTATGGGGGGCTGGCTGCATTGCATTCTATGGTGGCTGGCTGCATTACATTCTATGGAGGGGCTGTGTTACATTCTATGTGGGAGGGCTGTACTACATTCTATGGGGGCTGTATTACATTCTGTGGGGGGCTGTATTACATTCTCTGGGGGCTACATTATGTTCTATGGGGGCTGTATTATATTCTATGGGGGGCTGTATTATATTCTATGGGGAGGTGGGCTGTATTACATTCTATGGGGTGCTGTATTACATTCTATGGGGGGCTGTATTACATTCTATGGGGGGCTGTATTACATTCTCTGGGGGCTACATTATATTCTATGGGGGCTGTATTATATTCTATGAGGGCATTACATTCTATGGGGGCTGTGCTGTATTATATTCTATGGGGGCTGGCTGCATTACATTCTATGGGGGCTGGCTGCATTACATTCTATAGGGGCTGGCTGCATTACATTCTATTTTATGGGGGGCTGCATTATGCTCTATGAGGGGGCTGCATTATATTCTCTGGGGGCATTACATTCTATGGGGGCTGGCTGCATTACATTCTATGGGGGCTGGCTGCATTACATTCTATAGGGGCTGGCTGCGTTACATTCTATGGGGGGCTGTATTACATTCTATGGGGAGGGCTGTATTACATTCTATGTGGGAGGGCTGTATTACATTCTATGGGGGGCAGTATTACATTCTATGGGGGGCTGTATTATATTCTATGGGGGGATGTATTACATTCTCTGGGGGCTACATTATATTCTGTGGGGGGCTGTATTATATTCTATGGGGGGCTGTATTACTTTATCTGGGGGCTACATTATATTCTATGGGGGCTGTATTATATTCTATGAGGGGTGATTGCTTCATACTCTATGAGGGTGCTACATTATATTCTATGGGGAGCTGCATTATACTATATGAGGAGAGCTGCATTGTATTCTATGGAAGGGCTACATTATATTCTATGGGGGCTGCATTATGCTCAATGAGGGGGCTACCATATATTATATATGCAGGAACTGCATTATACTATATGAAGGGGCTGCATTATATTCTCTGGGGGGTTACATTATACTCAGGGGGCTACAATATATTCTGTGGGGTGGCTGCATTATTCTCTGGGGTGGCATCATTATACTATATGTGGTATGTATGCAGGTTGTGAGTGATTGCTTCATTAGTATTTTGCACCTGTATTGCCACCTTCTTTATCACATGGGTTTGCTGCATTCTGAGAGTGCATTAGTTCACAGACCTGGACAGGTAAGCGCTGCAGTCCCTTTGTGCTGTATTAGTTCTTGAATTTTTGGAGGATTTTTGGTCCACTTTTTGTGGTTTTTCCAATTCTGAGGTTACCATAGACACCACAATACCTTGAGGATTAGTGGAGGATGGAGGTTCTGGAGGAGAAATGGAATCTAGACTACGATATAACGCATCAGCTTTCACATTCTTAGACCCTGGCCTGAATGTAATAGAAAAATTAAGGTCAGTAAGTGGTTTAGTAATCTGCAAAAACCCTTTGATAAATTTTCTATAATAGTTGTCTAATGCTAGAAAACGCTGTAAAGCCTTAAGATCACAAGGTGGAACACAATCAATTATGGCCTGCACCTTTCCAGGGTCCATCTTAAACCCTTCTGCTGACAGGATAAACCCCAAGAAAGAGTTATCCTTAACAGAAAAAACACATTTCTCTAATTTAGCAAAGAGTTCTCCCTTAATCTCTGTAACACAACACAGACATGTTCCTGGTGAGTGTCCAAACCTGGTGAGAAAATTATAATATCATTGAGGGAAATCACAACATACCTTCCAATGCAATCAGAGAAAATATCATTCATAAAATTTTGAAATACAGCAGGTGCATTAGATGATCCAAAAGGCATGACAAGGTTTTCAAAAATACCCTCAGACATTAAAAACGCTGTTTTCCACTCATCACCCTCATCATTTGCGTATCAAATTGTAAGCCCCTCTAAGATCAAGTTTAGAAAACAACCTGACCCCCAGAAGCTGATTATATACTGTAGGTCAGGGATGAGTGGAAGTAGGTAAGTATTTTTAACCATGATTTTGTTTAGTTCTCGGAAATCAATGTAAGGACGGAGACACCCATCTTTCTTTTTAACAAAGAAAAATCCAGCAGCTATAGGGGAGGAGGATATGACCTTTTCATAAACTTTTGTTACTATATTCTTTTCATGGCGGTCTGTTCAGGCAAATTGTAAAGGCGAGCTTTTGGCAATTTGGCTCTAGAAATAAAATCAATAGCGCAATCATAGGGACAATGGGAAGGTAATATCTCCGCCTCTTTTTCCGAGAACACATCTCCAAAGTCCTTCAGGTACCCCGGAAGACCCTTCAGACTAGCAGAGCATATTTGTACATTTTTTAGACATGTTTTGTAACATTTGGAGCTCCATTTCACAATCTCCTTCAGACACCAATCAATAACAGGATTGTGAATCTGCAACCATGGAAACCCCTCTACCAATCCAAGCTAACGCTGTCTTGTCAAGGGTGATGATTTGAATGGGTCTTTCTAAACTAACTGCTCCTATTCCTATCTTCAGAACCAGTCCCAAATCAATACAGTTAGCAGCAGACCCCCAGTCATTGAACGCCAATGTTGATAACACCTGGTTCTTGAAGGATATCTTTGTATTTATCAGTACTTTATCAGAGGAAAAAAGAGGTACCTGGTAGTCTGTGTGACCTCCTCGGTCATCACCCAGACTCAGACGTTCTCCCGATGGTTTGATAGCTTGAGGACAAGTCGGGCAATTCTTAACAATAAGGCCAGAGAAACCACAATGTAGACAGTTTGAGATCTTGGCTCCGTCTTCTCTCCGCAACACGAAGACTGGCAACTCTAAATGGACCTGCTCTGGGAAAGTATAAGGAGGAGCCTGTTGTTCACCATGTCTCTCACAGATTCTGCTGTCTATTTGTATGACCTGAGTCATGGCCTCCATCAGAGAACAAGTGACATCATGGAGGACAAGAGCAACCTTGAGGGTTTTGGAAAAGCCTTTTTTTAGAACTGGCACCTGAGAGCAGCATTGTTCTATAGAACTTCGGTATACAACTGCTGGAACTCAGTACAGTAGTCCTCAGCTGTGCGACCCCCTTGTGCCAGGTTTATAATCTTAGCCTCACCGACCTGGAGCCAGGTTTGTCATATATCAGACCTAAACTGTCAAAAAAGGTGTCAGCAGAAAACTGTTCTGGGGTTTGTGGGGACAAAGAAAAAGCCCAGGTCTGAGTACTCCCTCGCAGTAGGGACATGATTATTCCCACCCGCTTACAGCTCTCCCTGAATACCCTAAACTGGTCTTTCTCTCCTGAAAATTCATCAGGGAGGGATATCACAGGTTTGGGAGAGACCAACTGTACATCAGAGGGTACTGACGTCACTGCCACTGTCAGCAGTGGGTGGTTATGGGTGAGTTTTCATTAATTTATTTTTCTGACCCTGCAACTGATATTACGATGACTCCAGACTCTGTCAATCCTTATCCAGATCCTAAGTCATCAGCATCAAATTCGCCACCTGGACACAAAGTGTGTGAACAGGATCCATACTGACAAAAAAGAAAAACGTATTGGCTAGATGCAATGTGACGATAGTGTCACGGGGAGACTAGGTAAGCTAAGGCTGGTTACCCGGGCCCCTGCGATATCCCTCAGACTAGGGAAAACCCTGTCTGTCCCTCTCCCAGAATTTACACTAATGGTGTGCTTGTCTGGGCCACCAGGCCTGGCCCTGACTCCTGTTTCAGCCCTATGCTGAAACCACCACCCGCCACCCAGTGAATAGACCACACACCAACCCCCACAGAAAGCACAGACAGGGAAAACTAAAAAACGCACCACGCCGCAGACACACAGGAAAACACAATAATGTGCCCAGGGCAAAACAAATACAAATATAGGAAGGAGAGATATAACAAAGGATAATACACCACCAGATATGATATTTCTTCTCCAAGACCACCAATCCAGACCGGAATCACTAGACACAAGGCACAAGCTATAATCGGCGATGCCCAAAGTCCAGCAATACTATTTAAAGGCCGTGGGCGTGACCCAGCCTTCAACTCGAGTACCAGCTACATTAACCCTGGGCAACTTGGATAAAAACCTAGCCGGCGCCACTGAACGTATAGTGGACGAATGAGGAATTACCGCTGTCTGTCGGACGCCCTAGTGTGAATAACGTCCGACATGAAAGTACCCCACCTTCTACGAAGGACCCCAGGGCCCTCCCGACTTATAGGACCCGGCTTGTCCGGATGGCGGCGGTGAAACATACTGACCAGCCGGTCCGCATGTATGTCCGAGGCTGGTACCCAAGACCTCTCCTCCGGCCCATAACCCCGCCAGTGTACCAGGTACTGTAAAGTGCGGCGCACTACTCAAGAGTCAACCACCTTGGAGACTTCAAATTCCAGATTGCCATCCACCAAGACCAGAGGTGGCATCGGCGCCGCGTCCACGGAACCCACCACCTTTTTTAATAAAGATCTGTGGAACACATTGTGGATCTTATATACCGTAGGGAGCTCCAATCGGTAGGCTACCGGGTTAATGATGGCGGCGACCCTAAATGGATCAATAAACCTTGGACCTAATTTCAGGGATGGTATTTTGAGTCTTATGTTTTTTGTGGACAACCACACCCAGTCACCCACACTCAGGTCCGGACCTGGCACACGTCTACTGTCAGCCACACATTTGTACCTAGCACCCATGCTCAGCAAGCGCTGTTTCACTCTCCTCCAGACAGATGACAGTTGTGCTCCTAGCTGGTCCTCCTCCGGGACACCAGCAGAGCCCCCCTGATGCAGAGTACAAAATTGAGGATGATGCCCGTAAACACAAAAGAACGAGGACTCCTCAGACGATTCCTGACGGTGATTATTTATGGCAAACTCCGCCAAAGGAAGGAACGTCGACCACTCCTCCTGATTGTCAGAAACAAAGCAGCGTAAATACTGCTCCAAATTCTGGTTCATACGCTCGGTCTGACCATTTGACTGAGGATGAAACGCCGAAGAATGCGACAACTTGATCCACAGCCGTGAGCAAAATGCTTTCCAAAATTTTGCCACAAACTGAGTAACCCTATCAGACACTATATCAGACGGGACCCCGTGAAGTCTGACCACCTCCTGAACAAATACCTGAGCCAGAGTCTTCGCGTTAGGCAACGAAGGCAAGGACACAAAGTGCGACATCTTTGAGAACTGATCAACAACCACCAGGATGACCATGTTCCCAGCTGAGGAGGGCAAGTCTGTAATAAAATCCATGGAGATCTCTGTCCATGGCCTACTGGGTACCCCGAGAGGAAGCAGTGTGCCAGCAGGACGGGAGTGGGGCATCAGCCCTAGCGCACGTGGTGCATGCTGACACGTACGAGACCACGTCCTGTCGGATTTTGGGCCACCAAAACCGACGCAACACCAACTCCACGGTACCCCTAACCCCTGGGTGGCCAGCCAGAACAGCATCATGATGCTCACCCAACACCTTTAGGCGAAGATGGAGCGGTACAAACGATTTGTTAATGGGAAGCTCTGGTGGTACCTCCTCCTGAGCCTCGGCAATCTCAGCCTCAACCTCGGTCTTGAGAGCCGAGACCACTACACCCTTTTGGAGGATGGGTACCGGATCTTCCCGAGGTTCTCCCCCCGGAAAACACCTGGACAAAGCATCCGCCTTAGTGTTCTTAGACCCCGGTCGGTAAGTAACAAAAAAGTTGAACCGCGTGAAAAACAATGCTCAGCGAGCCTGCCTGGGGGACAGACGCTTGGCTGACTCTAAATAAAGCAGATTTTTATGATCGGTGATAACTGTAACCTGGTGGACCGACCCCTCCAAGAAGTGTCGTCATTCCTCAAAAGCCAACTTGATAGCCAACAACTCCCTGTTGCCGATATCGTAGTTACGTTCGGCGGGCGACAGCTTCTTGGAAAAGTAGGCGCATGGACGCAACTCGCCCAAGGATGAGCCTTGTGACAGCACCGCCCCCACTCCAACCTCAGACGCATCGACTTCCACGGTAAATGGTTTCGATACATCCGGTTGCACCAGAATGGGGGCCGAAGCAAAACTGTTCTTCAGGAATTCTAATGCACGCACAGCAGCCTCAGACCAGGTGGAGAAATTGGTACCATTTTTCGTCATGTCAGTGAGCGGTTTAGCAATGATAGAAACATTTTTGATAAACTTTCTATAATAGTTAGAAAACCCAAGGAACCGCTGGAGCACTTTTAGGTTATCAGGCCATTCCCAACGCAGCTCCGCTTGCACCTTAGTGGCGTCCATTTTAAACCCTGAAGCGGACACAATATAACCCAAGAAAGGCAACTCCTGAACCGAAAATAGACATTTCTCAAGTTTTGCATAGAGCTTATTCTCTCTGAGTAGCTGTAACACCTGCCTAACATGCTCTAAATGAGTATCACGGTCGCATGAATAAATGAGAATGTCATCTAGGTACACAATAATGAATTTCCCCAGGACATGTGAGAACACATCATTTATGAAATGTTGAAATACAGCAGGCGCGTTTGTCAACCCAAATGGCATCACCAAATTTTCAAAATGACCCTCAGGAGAATTAAGGCTGTGTGCACACGTAGCATATTTTTCGCGTTTTTTTCGCGGTTTTTCGCTATAAAAATGCTATAAAACCGCGAAAAAAACGCTTACATTAAGCATCCTATGTAATAGAATGCATTCCGCATTTTTTGTGCACATGCTGCATTTTTTTCCTGAGCGGAATCGCATTCCAGAAAAAAACGCAGCATGTTCATTAAAATTGCGGAATCGCGGCGATTCTGCACCCATAAGAGTGCATTGATCTGCTTACTTCCCGCACGGGGCTGTGCACACCATGCGGGAAGCAAGCAGATTATGTGCGGTTGGTACCCAGGGTGGAGGAGAGGAGACTCTCCTCCACGGACTGGGCACCATATAATTGGTAAAAAATAAAGAATTAAAATAAAAAATAGTCCTATACTCACCCTCTGATGGCCCCCGAAGTGTTCCCGCCTCTCCGGTGCATGATCTCTCTTCCGTTCCTATAGATGATGTGGTTCAGGACCTGTGATGACGTCACTGTCTTGTGATTGGTCGCGTGACCGCTCATGTGACTCACGCGACCAATGAAAAGACAGTGACGTCATCACAGGCCCTTCACTGCACTCCAGCTATAGGAACGGAAGCCGCTGAGGTGAGTATAACTATGTTTTTTATTTTTTTTTATTATTTTTAAACATTCGATCTTTTACTATAGATGCTGCATAGGCTGCATCTATAGTAAAAAGTTGGTCACACTTGTCAAACACTATGTTTGACAAGTGTGACCAACCTGTCAGTCAGTTTTCCAAGCGATGCTACAGATCGCTTGGAAAACTCTAGCATTCTGCAAGCTAATTATGCTTGCAAAACGCTAGTTTTCTGCGGGTATATGCATGCTAATTCTGCATGCGATATACCCGCGGCAGGAGGCGCAGAATTGCCGCGGAAATTTCTGCGGCAATTCTGCAACGTTTGAACTTAGCCTAAAAGCCGTCTTCCACTCATCACCTTGACGGACTCTTATGAGGTTGCACGCCCCCCTGAGGTCAAGCTTGGAGAACGACTTAGCACCAGCCACCTGGTTGAACAAATCAGGTATCAGCGGCATAGGGTATGTATCACGAACCGTAATCTGGTTTAACTCCCTGAAATCCAGACACGGGCGTAACCCGCCATCTTTTTTCTTAATGAAGAAGAACCCCGCTGCCACAGGCGAGGACGAAGGCCTGATGTGCCCTTTGCTCAGACTCTCAGCAATGTAGTCTTTTAAAGCTTGCCTCTCAGGACCAGAAATGTTAAACATCCTTGCTTTCGGCAATTTGGCCCCTGGTTTTAACCTAATAGTACAGTCATAGGGTCGATGTGGTGGCAATTCTGAGCAACCCTTCTCAGAGAACACATCCGCGAAATCCAGCAGGGACTCAGGAATGCTAGGAGTCACAGCGGACACACATGTGGCCAGGCAATTCTCCTGGCAGAATCCGCTCCACTGGATTATGTCCTGGGTTTTCCAGTCAATCACCGGGTTGTGCATATGTAGCGCCCCCACTGCCGCAGGGCCGAGGGGTACCCGGGCCTCTGAGTCTCTGCTCTGGGGTTGTCACGGTGGCTAGACCCGGTCCGTGACCCTGCTGAGAGGCGTACAATGAAGGTGGAGGTATGGTGACGATGTTATGGTGCGGTGCAGGTCATAGTAAATAACGAGGACACCAGGTTGCAGTCTCTTTACCTTTTGTTTACTGAAGGTTTGGAGGTACCCAATCCAGAGTACTGTTAACAGGGCTGGCTGAGACCGGCCGGTCCAACGGCACATCCGGAGCTCCCTTTTCAGGTGGGAATCAGTGTCTACCTTCTAGCGCCTGTGTGTTGTAGTCTTTCCTTGCTGGGCACCCCGGGATAGTCCTCACAACTTATTCTGTCTGTCTCTGATGTTCGTTCTCTCCGTCCCCCAGATGATATGGCTAGGACGCACCCGTATGACTGGGTAGGCCTGGAGTTCTTCCGGGACTCTAGAGTCGCCCCTCTCCCACAGCTGCCTCCGTTGTCTGCTTAGGCGTTTTAGTGAGACAGCCAACCTATAATTGGCTGCCCTGCCGTGGTTTGAAGTAATGCTTAAAGTCCCTTACTTTCTCGGCGTTCCGGCCACCGACTGTTTGCGCCTCAGAAGGATGTTGCCTCGATCTTACAGCACGACTCCTTCTGGTCCTATCGCCTCTTTACTGTATTCCTGTTTCTTCTCACTTTTTGTCCTTTCTTGGGGATCTGTCAGGATCCCATCCCTGACAGGTCCTCTCTCTAGCTCTTCCCAGTTACTTCTCCCTGTCTTCCTGTCCAACCCCCAGTTTTACCAGAGTGTGAGGAGTGGCCTACTAGATAGAACCACTCCCCCTGGTGGCCGGAGTGTGAAGTGTAGTGTGAGTGTTACCTGGTCAGGTGAACTCCTTTAGTGCAGTCAGACATAACATCACCCCCCTTAGTGGCAGAGCAACATTACTGCAACGACCAGGACTCTGGGGCGCTGCACTCCCCTCCGGTTAAATCCAGTACTCCCGGACTGGGAAAACAAGAACAACAATACATGTTAACAGGAAACACACAACAATTTGAAATATCATACACCATTAAACATAACAATGCTTCCCTTTATGGGAGGTGAGGACTTCTTGAACGTTGCGAAAGTTAGGTCATGCACAGTTTATGACTCTCAGTTCAGTGGTTGAAACAGCGGGGACCCCGGGTAAACAAAGGGGTCCCCTTTAGAAGTTTTTGGAGCAATTCACTGTCCATTACTCCGTTGTCCATTTTTAAAACCTGTAACAGAAGATATGCACACAAACATTTTCAACTAAATAGCAGCCCTCATTAATACCTCCAAGTTTTGTAGCGGAGGGGAGTTTGATTCCGAGTGCTGCATGTGGACCTTCGCAGCGCAGTGGTCGCTATTGACCTAACAGGGCCCGCTATGCTTGCTACCGCTGGTGTAGTGCACTGTCTTCTGGCTACACTTCTAGTGAGTCTGGGTAGCACTGGCAGGCTAGAGCTCTCAGAGCTGCTGCTACCATCTGTGGGTACGGCAGGCTCACCGATAGCAGAGGGAGGATTTGCCATTTCAACGGTCGGCACAGCATCTTCAGGTAGGGCTTGTTGAGGCTGCGGGGCCGGATGATCTGGTACCACCATTGTTTCTGGTGGGTTCGGCTGGTGGAACGTTAGAACAGGTACCACGATGGCCTGATTTATCTGAGTCCAGGACTGGGGAAAGTCACCAAGGACAGTGTGGATCATCTTCTCCTTTTCTACAGGTGGGGAATTTCCTGGATCCATTTCCCTCGCTCTCAGTTTATCAGGGCAGGCTTTAAGGTGGTCCCTGGATATCACCGTCGAGGTCTCCCCTCCATCCTTGCTGTTGAGCGATACCTTCCGATATCGGAAAGTATCGGTATTGGAAAGTATCGGCCGATACCGTCAAAGTATCGGATCTAATCCGATACCGATACCCGATCCCAATGCAAGTCAATGGGACGAAAATATCGGAATTAAAATAAACCCTTTCTTTCCTTGTAGGTTAATTCTACATGAAGGAAAACAACTAAGAATAATGTAGGATGTATTGGGGGAGGTGGCGGAGACATTAAAGGCACAGAGGTTTAGCCCAAACAAATAGAAAAGCAGTTTTTTTTGTTTTTTTTTATGACGTTCGGCGTTAGAAAGATTTTGACTATGTTTTTTTTTTTTCTTCAGATATTGATGTTTCACTACTTCCACGTCCTTCACCTTCTTTTTTACTTCTCCCACTTTCTTCTTCATTATCCTCATCATCAGCTTCTTTGACATCAACTATCTTCACCTTATTCATCTTCTTCTTCTTCTACCTATATATATATTTTTTTACATTGTTCATATTCTTTTTATTTAACTATTATCTTTTTCATATTCAACTTCTTCATCATATTCTTATTTGTGACAGGCATTCCCGTAGTTGTTATCTATAAAAGTTTGAAGATTACACCTTCCGTTCTGCCTGTCACAAAAGAGTTACATTTGTCCGCGTTCAGTTTGGCCTGCAGCATCAGGCTTTATCCAGGGGCACCACGAGGAGGAACAGACTCACCCCCATACACTGCTTAGTCTTCTTCTGCTTATAATTTAGATAATATCTTTTGCTCTGATATTTAGTCTTATGCTTAATGTTCTTCTGCTCTTTGTTCTGCAGCCTCTTGTTCTTCTGCTTCTCGGTCTCCCATGTCGTCGTCGTCTCCAGGGTCGTCGTCTCCAGGGTCGTTGTCTCCGGGGTCGTCGCCATCGGGGTGGTCTTCAGGGTCATCGTCTCCAGGGTCGTCGTCATCTCAGTGGTCGTCGTCTCTGGTGTCGTCGTCATCTTAGGGGTGGTCTTCCGGGTCGTCGTCTTTAGGGTCTTGAACTTGGAAATGTAGCAGAAGGTACAAGAAGGCTGAGAAAATGCCGAGAAACAGCTGATGGAACTGGAACTCGGATGGCTACCCGAAGGTCCAAGAGCCAATGGAACTACCGAGGACCAGCTGACGTTACTGGAACCCGGTTACTAAGCAGGAGGTACCCGTGCCTGAAAGCACTACCAAGGACCACCTGACATTGGTGGAACTCAGATACCCAGAGGGAGGCACCTAAGCCAAAGGCTCTGCCCGGAACCAGCTGACAGTACTGGAACCAGGATGGGGAGCAGAAGGTACAAGAGCAAAAGACACTGCCGAGAACCAGCTGACGGTACTGGAACCCGGATGGGTAGCCGAAGGTCCAAGAGCCAATGGAACTACCGAGGACCAGCTGACGTTACTGGAACCCGGTTACTAAGCAGGAGGTACCCGTGCCTGAAAGCACTACCAAGGACCACCTGACGTTGGTGGAACTCGGATACCCAGAGGGAGGCACCTAAGCCAAAGGCTCTGCCCGGAACCAGCTGACGGTACTGGAACCAGGATGGGGAGCAGAAGGTACAAGAGCAAAAGACACTGCCGAGAACCAGCTGACGGTACTGGAACCCGGATGGGTAGCCGAAGGTCCAAGAGCCAATGGAACTACCGAGGACCAGCTGACGTTACTGGAACCCGGTTACTAAGCAGGAGGTACCCGTGCTGAAAGCACTACCAAGGACCACCTGACGTTGGTGGAACTCGGATACCCAGAAGGAGGCACCTAAGCCAAAGGCTCTGCCCGGAACCAGCTGACGGTGCTGGAACCAGGATGGGGACCTATTCAAGCTTGTCTTCCTAGAGCCCCAACTAGCAGTGTTGGAGCAAAGGGTCAGCAGGAGGAGGAGAGGGAGCAGAGTGTAGGCCGAAGCCTGCACTGGCGGCAGCTTTGGGTCTGTTGTGTCTGCGTGGCAGTTGCAGGACACGTTGCCGGCTGCACAGCAGGGGAACAGCTGGCGGTGCTGAACCCCACTGACACATTGGCTGGTGTTTTTCTCTGTGCAGCTAGCAGTACCGGGCCCCAACTGGCGGTGTTGGAGCCCAGGCTCTGCAGGGGGAGCAGAGTGTAGGCCGAAGCCTAATTGAACCAATTTCAAAGGTAACCTTTAACCCCCCCTCAGGTGTTACAAAGTAGAAGAGCCACAGCTTATGCAGCAGTAGTGCTGCACAAGTCAAAGGTTGCTCTTTTAATTTTTCTCCTTGCACACGCTGAATGAAACACGTATAACATTTAGCCCTTTATACAGTCAAACTGTGTTGGAGGCACGAGTTCCCTTCGTAATGAGACGCAGCACAGATGTCAAGAATCCCACCTTGGTGCTGGGTGCAGCCTCCTGAGCGTTGTTATTTGCTGTACAGGAGTCTGCGCTGTCGTGTTATCCCTTGGCCTTGCGCTGTTAGCGCTGCCCATCTTCTGGCATCATTTAATGTCGGCCGGTGCGGTTCACGATGACCATGAATCCCAGCCCCGCAGTGTCTTAACATTGTTAAAACACTGCGGGGCTGGGATTCATGGCCTGGCGCAGTACATATGTTGGCCTCTCATACTCGGGTCCTTACACCCGCTTCAGACTGTGCGGCGTCAGCTGATCCCTTATTGCATGCCGCGGCCATGAAGCCGCACAGTCTGAGGAAGGCGGAAGGAGATGAGGGACAGGCGAACATATGCACTGCTCATGCCCATCAATCACACCCTCGCAGTCAAAATAAATAAGACACCGAGGGGCGTTGTGTCGGGCAGGGCTGCCGCAGAGGTGCAGCCAGCCAAACAATGATGTCAGAAGACGGGCAGTGCTACCAAGGGGGTTGCTGCGTGTCATTACAAAGGAAAGTCACACCTTGGGGACGTTTTAATGGTCACACAGAGGACACATTTTAGACGTGTTTTCAGTTCCACATGTGCGAGGAGAATAAGTTTATGAGCCACCTTGCACACATGCAGCATTACCGCTGTACAAGGTGGCTGTAAAACATACAAACGCCTGGGGGAGGGGGGACAGGTTCCCTTCAATTTCAGTTCTTGTGTCTGCGTAGCTTTTGCAGGACACGTTGCCGGCTACACAGCAGGGGAACAGCTGGCGGTGCTGAACCCCACTGACACATTGGCTGGTGTTTTGCTCTGTGCAGCTAGCAGTACCGGGCCCCAACTGGCGGTGTTAGAGCCCAGAGTCAGCAGGAGGAGGAGAGGGAGCAGAGTGTAGGCCGAAGCCTGCACTGGCGGCAGCTTTGGGTCTGTTGTGTCTGCGTGGCAGTTGCAGGACACGTTGCCGGCTGCACAGCAGGGGAACAGCTGGCGGTGCTGAACCCCACTGACACATTGGCTGGTGTTTTTCTCTGTGCAGCTAGCAGTACCGGGCCCCAACTGGCGGTGTTGGAGCCCAGGCTCTGCAGGGGGAGCAGAGTGTAGGCCGAAGCCTAATTGAACCAATTTCAAAGGTAACCTTTAACCCCCCCTCAGGTGTTACAAAGTAGAAGAGCCACAGCTTATGCAGCAGTAGTGCTGCACAAGTCAAAGGTTGCTCTTTTAATTTTTCTCCTTGCACACGCTGAATGAAACACGTATAACATTTAGCCCTTTATACAGTCAAACTGTGTTGGAGGCACGAGTTCCCTTCGTAATGAGACGCAGCACAGATGTCAAGAATCCCACCTTGGTGCTGGGTGCAGCCTCCTGAGCGTTGTTATTTGCTGTACAGGAGTCTGCGCTGTCGTGTTATCCCTTGGCCTTGCGCTGTTAGCGCTGCCCATCTTCTGGCATCATTTAATGTCGGCCGGTGCGGTTCGCGATGACCATGAATCCCAGCCCCGCAGTGTCTTAACATTGTTAAAACACTGCGGGGCTGGGATTCATGGCCTGGCGCAGTACATATGTTGGCCTCTCATACTCGGGTCCTTACACCCGCTTCAGACTGTGCGGCGTCAGCTGATCCCTTATTGCATGCCGCGGCCATGAAGCCGCACAGTCTGAGGAAGGCGGAAGGAGATGAGGGACAGGCGAACATATGCACTGCTCATGCCCATCAATCACACCCTCGCAGTCAAAATAAATAAGACACCGAGGGGCGTTGTGTCGGGCAGGGCTGCCGCAGAGGTGCAGCCAGCCAAACAATGATGTCAGAAGACGGGCAGTGCTACCAAGGGGGTTGCTGCGTGTCATTACAAAGGAAAGTCACACCTTGGGGACGTCTTAATGGTCACACAGAGGACACATTTTAGACGTGTTTTCAGTTCCACATGTGCGAGGAGAATATGTTTATGAGCCACCTTGCACACATGCAGCATTACCGCTGTACAAGGTGGCTGTAAAACATACAAACGCCTGGGGGAGGGGGGACAGGTTCCCTTCAATTTCAGTTCTTGTGTCTGCGTAGCTTTTGCAGGACACGTTGCCGGCTACACAGCAGGGGAACAGCTGGCGGTGCTTAACCCCACTGACACATTGGCTGGTGTTTTGCTCTGTGCAGCTAGCAGTACCGGGCCCCAACTGGCGGTGTTAGAGCCCAGAGTCAGCAGGAGGAGGAGAGGGAGCAGAGTGTAGGCCGAAGCCTGCACTGGCGGCAGCTTTGGGTCTGTTGTGTCTGCGTGGCAGTTGCAGGACACGTTGCCGGCTGCACAGCAGGGGAACAGCTGGCGGTGCTGAACCCCACTGACACATTGGCTGGTGTTTTTCTCTGTGCAGCTAGCAGTACCGGGCCCCAACTGGCGGTGTTGGAGCCCAGGCTCTGCAGGGGGAGCAGAGTGTAGGCCGAAGCCTAATTGAACCAATTTCAAAGGTAACCTTTAACACCCCCTCAGGTGTTACAAAGTAGAAGAGCCACAGCTTATGCAGCAGTAGTGCTGCACAAGTCAAAGGTTGCTCTTTTAATTTTTCTCCTTGCACACGCTGAATGAAACACGTATAACATTTAGCCCTTTATACAGTCAAACTGTGTTGGAGGCGCGAGTTCCCTTCGTAATGAGACGCAGCACAGATGTCAAGAATCCCACCTTGGTGCTGGGTGCAGCCTCCTGAGCGTTGTTATTTGCTGTACAGGAGTCTGCGCTGTTGTGTTATCCCTTGGCCTTGCGCTGTTAGCGCTGCCCATCTTCTGGCATCATTTAATGTCGGCCGGTGCGGTTCGCGATGACCATGAATCCCAGCCCCGCAGTGTCTTAACATTGTTAAAACACTGCGGGGCTGGGATTCATGGCCTGGCGCAGTACATATGTTGGCCTCTCACACTCGGGTCCTTACACCCGCTTCAGATTGTGCGGCGTCAGCTGATCCCTTATTGCATGCCGCGGCCATGAAGCCGCACAGTCTGAGGAAGGCGGAAGGAGATGAGGGACAGGCGAACATATGCACTGCTCATGCCCATCAATCACACCCTCGCAGTCAAAATAAATAAGACACCGAGGGGCGTTGTGTCGGGCAGGGCTGCCGCAGAGGCGCAGCCAGCCAAACAATGATGTCAGAAGACGGGCAGTGCTACCAAGGGGGTTGCTGTGTGTCATTACAAAGGAACGTCACACCTCGGGGACGTTTTAATGGTCACACAGAGGACACATTTTAGACGTGTTTTCAGTTCCACATGTGCGAGGAGAAAAAGTTTATGAGCCACCTTGCACACATGCAGCATTACCGCTGTACAAGGTGGCTGTAAAACATACAAACGCCTGGGGGAGGGGGGACAGGTTCCCTTCAATTTCAGTTCTTGTGTCTGCGTGGCTTTTGCAGGACACGTTGCCGGCTACACAGCAGGGGAACAGCTGGCGGTGCTGAACCCCACTGACACATTGGCTGGTGTTTTTCTCTGTGCAGCTAGCAGTACCGGGCCCCAACTGGCGGTGTTGGAGCCCGGGCTCTGCAGGGGGAGCAGAGTGTAGGCCGAAGCCTAATTGAACCAATTTCAAAGGTAACCTTTAACCCCCCCCTCAGGTGTTACAAAGTAGAAGAGCCACAGCTTATGCAGCAGTAATGCTGCGCAAGGTAAAGGTTGCTCTTTGAATTTTGCTCCTTGCACACGCTGAAAGGAACACGTATAACATTTTGGCCCTTACACAGTCAAACTGATTTTGAGGCGTGAGTTCCCTTCGTAAAGAGACGCAGTACAGCTGGCAAAAATGCCACCTTGGTGCTTTGCGCGGCCTCCTGAGCATCGTTATTTCTTGCACAGGAGTCTGCGCTTTTGTGTTATCCCTTGGCCTTGCGCTGTTAGCGCTGCCCATCCTCTGACATCATGTTATGTCGGCCGTTGCGGTTTGCGATGACTATGAATCCCAGCCCCGCAGTGTCTTAACATTGTTAAAACACTGCGGGGCTGGGATTCATGACCTGGCGCAGTACATATGTTCGCCTCTCGCTTGGGTTCTTACACCCGCTTCAGACTATGCGGCGTCAGCTGATCCCTTATCGCATGCCACGGCCATGAAGACGCACAGTCTGAAGAAGGCGGAAGGAGATGAGGGACAGGCGAAGAAATGCATCGTTCATGCCCATCAATCACACCCTCGCAGTCCAAATAAATAAGACACCGAGGGGCGTTGTGTGGGGCAAGGCAGCCGCAGAGGCGCAGGCAGCCAAACAATGATGCCAGAAGACGGGCAGCGCTACCAAGGAGCTTGTTGCGTGTCAATACAAAGGAAAATCACACCTGAGGGACGTTTTAATGGTCGCAGAGGACTCATTTTAGACGTGTTCAGTTCAACATGGGCAAGGAGAATAAGTTTCTGAGCCACCTTGCACACATGCAGCATTACTGTCGTACAAGGTGGCTGTAAAACGTAAAAACGCCTGGGGGAGGGGGGACAGGTTTCCTTCAATCTCAGTTCTTGTGTCTGCGTGGCTGTTGCAGGACATGTTGCCGGCTACACAGCAGGGGAACAGCTGGCGGTGCTGAACCCCACTGACACATTGGCTGGTGTTTGGCTCTGTGCAGCTAGCACATCTGGGCCCCAACTGGCGGTGTTAGAGCCCAGGGTCAGCAGGAGGAGGAGAGGGAGCAGAGTGTAGGCCGAAGCCTGCACTGGTGCAAGTTGAAAGGGAAACTTTAACCCCCCCCCCCCCAGGCGTTTGTAGCTGAAAGAGCCATCGTGTACAGCACTAATGCTGGAAAAGGTAAACTTAGCTCTTTTAATTATGGTCCTTGCACATGCTGAACCTAACACTTATGAAAAGTGTCCCCTCCTACCGTGATACCGTCCGGTTGGTGGAACTTTCCTTTGTGATGTGACGCAGCACAGCCGTCATTCTTACCCCCTTGGCGCCGTGCGCCGCCTCCTCAGCGTTGTTTGAATCAGTCCCGGAGCCTGCGCTGTTAGGTTAGCCCTTGGCCATGCACACATTTTGCGCTGCCCGTCTTCTGACATCATTTGGTGTCAGGCTGGCTGCGCCTGTGCGGCCGCGCTGGACGAGATCCCGCCTCGCAGTGTCGTCTAATGTAATCCCACCGCGGGCCTGGGATCCGTGGCCATGCGCAGTGCATATCCTCACCTCTCACTCCCCTCCCTATGGCTTCTTCAGACTGTGTGGTGTCACGGCCGTGGCATGCTATTAGGGACCAGCTGACACCGCACAGTCTGAAGAAGCCGTAGGGAGATGAGTGAGAGGTGGAGGTTCAGATATGCACTGCGCATGTCCATGGATCTCAGGCCCCCAGTGGGATTAAATCAGAAGACAGTACGAGGCGGGATCTCGTCCAGCGCGGCCGCACAGGCGCAGCCAGTCTGACACAAAATGATGTCAGAAGACGGGCAGCGCAAAATGTGTGCATGGCCAAGGGCTAACCTAACAGCGCAGGCTCCGGGACTGATTCAAACAACGCTGAGGAGGCGGCGCACGGCGCCAAGGGGGTAAGAATGACGGCTGTGCTGCGTCACATCACAAAGGAAAGTTCCACCAACCGGACGGTATCACGGTAGGAGGGGACACTTTTCATAAGTGTTAGGTTCAGCATGTGCAAGGAGCACCACGAAAAGAGGCACTTTTTCCCTTTGAATCATTACTGCTGCACAAGGTGGCTCCTTCAGTAACAAACGCCTTGGGGGGGGGGACAGGCTCCCTTAAATTTAACTTGTTGTGCCTGCGTGGCGGTCGCGGTACACGTTGCCGTATACACAGCAGGGGAACAGCTGGCGGTGCTGAACCCCACTAACACATTGGCGAGGTGTTTGGCTCTGTGCGGACAGCACTTCTGGACAACAACTAGCGGTGTTGGAGCCCAGGGACAGGAGGAGGAGGAGGAGGTGGATGAGATAGGAGGGATTGCCACACACACAGCAGGGGAACAGCTGACGTTACTGAACCCCAATAACAGAGGAGGGACTGTTGGGACTGTGCGGACAGCACTTCTGGACGGCAACTAGCGGTGTTGGAGCTCAGGGACAGGAGGGGGAGGTGGAGGTGGAGGAGATAGGAGGGATTGCCACACACACAGCAGGGGAACAGCTGACGTTACTGAACCCCAATAACAGAGGAGGGACTGTTGGGACTGTGCGGACAGCACTTCTGGACAACAACTAGCGGTGTTGGAGCCCAGGGACAGGAGGAGGAGGAGGAGGTGGAGGAGATAGGAGGGATTGCCACACACACAGCTGGGGAACAGCAGACGTTACTGAACCCCAATAACAGAGGAGCGACTGTTGGAACTGTGCGGACAGCACTTCTGGACGGCAACTAGCGGTGTTGGAGCCCAGGGACAGAAGGGGGAGGAGGAGGTGGAGGAGATAGGAGGGATTGCCACACACACAGCAGGGGAACAGCTGACGTCACTGAACCCCAATAACAGAGGAGCGACTGTTGGGACTGTGCGGACAGCACTTCTGGATGGCAACTAGCGGTGTTGGAGCCCAGGGACAGGTGGAGGAGGAGGAGGTGGAGGAGATAGGAGGGATTGCCACACACACAGCTGGGGAACAGCAGACGTTACTGAACCCCAATAACAGAGGAGCGACTGTTGGGACTGTGCGGACAGCACTTCTGGACGGCAACTAGCGGTGTTGGAGCCCAGGGACAGGAGGGGGAGGAGGAGGTGGAGGAGATAGGAGGGATTGCCACACACACAGCTGGGGAACAGCAGACGTTACTGAACCCCAATAACAGAGGAGCGACTGTTGGGACTGTGCGGACAGCACTTCTGGACGGCAACTAGCGGTGTTGGAGCCCAGGGACAGGAGGGGGAGGAGGAGGTGGAGGAGATAGGAGGGATTGCCACACACACAGCAGGGGAACAGCTGACGTTACTGAACCCCAATAACAGAGGAGCGACTGTTGGGACTGTGTGGACAGCACTTCTGGATGGCAACTAGCGGTGTTGGAGCCCAGGGACAGGTGGAGGAGGAGGAGGTGGAGGAGATAGGAGGGATTGCCACACACACAGCTGGGGAACAGCAGACGTTACTGAACCCCAATAACAGAGGAGCGACTGTTGGGACTGTGCGGACAGCACTTCTGGACGGCAACTAGCGGTGTTGGAGCCCAGGGACAGGAGGGGGAGGAGGAGGTGGAGGAGATAGGAGGGATTGCCACACACACAGCAGGGGAACAGCTGACGTTACTGAACCCCAATAACAGAGGAGGGACTGTTGGGACTGTGCGGACAGCACTTCTGGATGGCAACTAGCGGTGTTGGAGCCCAGGGACAGGAGGGGGAGGTGGAGGTGGAGGAGATAGGAGGGATTGCCACACACACAGCAGGGGAACAGCTGACGTTACTGAACCCCAATAACAGAGGAGGGACTGTTGGGACTGTGCGGACAGCACTTCTGGATGGCAACTAGCGGTGTTGGAGCCCAGGGACAGGAGGGGGAGGTGGAGGTGGAGGAGATAGGAGGGATTGCCACACACACAGCAGGGGAACAGCTGACGTTACTGAACCCCAATAACAGAGGAGGGACTGTTGGGACTGTGCGGACAGCACTTCTGGACGGCAACTAGCGGTGTTGGAGCCCAGGGACAGGAGGGGGAGGTGGAGGTGGAGGAGATAGGAGGGATTGCCACACACACAGCAGGGGAACAGCTGACGTTACTGAACCCCAATAACAGAGGAGGGACTGTTGGGACTGTGCGGACAGCACTTCTGGACAGCAACTAGCGGTGTTGGAGCCCAGGGACAGGAGGGGGAGGAGGAGGTGGAGGAGATAGGAGGGATTGCCACACACACAGCAGGGGAACAGCTGACGTTACTGAACCCCAATAACAGAGGAGGGACTGTTGGGACTGTGCGGACAGCACTTCTGGATGGCAACTAGCAGTGTTGGAGCCCAGGGACAGGAGGGGGAGGTGAAGGTGGAGGAGATAGGAGGGATTGCCACACACACAGCAGGGGAACAGCTGACGTTACTGAACCCCAATAACAGAGGAGGGACTGTTGGGACTGTGCGGACAGCACTTCTGGACGGCAACTAGCGGTGTTGGAGCCCAGGGACAGGAGGGGGAGGAGGAGGTGGAGGAGATAGGAGGGATTGCCACACACACAGCAGGGGAACAGCTGACGTTACTGAACCCCAATAACAGAGGAGGGACTGTTGGGACTGTGCGGACAGCACTTCTGGATGGCAACTAGCGGTGTTGGAGCCCAGGGACAGGAGGGGGAGGTGGAGGTGGAGGAGATAGGAGGGATTGCCACACACACAGCAGGGGAACAGCTGACGTTACTGAACCCCAATAACAGAGGAGGGACTGTTGGGACTGTGCGGACAGCACTTCTGGACGGCAACTAGCGGTGTTGGAGCCCAGGGACAGGAGGGGGAGGTGGAGGTGGAGGAGATAGGAGGGATTGCCACACACACAGCAGGGGAACAGCTGACGTTACTGAACCCCAATAACAGAGGAGGGACTGTTGGGACTGTGCGGACAGCACTTCTGGATGGCAACTAGCGGTGTTGGAGCCCAGGGACAGGAGGGGGAGGTGGAGGTGGAGGAGATAGGAGGGATTGCCACACACACAGCAGGGGAACAGCTGACGTTACTGAACCCCAATAACAGAGGAGGGACTGTTGGGACTGTGCGGACAGCACTTCTGGATGGCAACTAGCGGTGTTGGAGCCCAGGGACAGGAGGGGGAGGAGGAGGTGGAGGAGATAGGAGGGATTGCCACACACACAGCAGGGGAACAGCTGACGTTACTGAACCCCAATAACAGAGGAGGGACTGTTGGGACTGTGCGGACAGCACTTCTGGACGGCAACTAGCGGTGTTGGAGCCCAGGGACAGGAGGGGGAGGAGGAGGTGGAGGAGATAGGAGGGATTGCCACACACACAGCAGGGGAACAGCTGACGTTACTGAACCCCAATAACAGAGGAGGGACTGTTGGGACTGTGCGGACAGCACTTCTGGACGGCAACTAGCGGTGTTGGAGCCCAGGGACAGGTGGAGGAGGAGGAGGTGGAGGAGATAGGAGGGATTGCCACACACACAGCTGGGGAACAGCAGACGTTACTGAACCCCAATAACAGAGGAGCGACTGTTGGGACTGTGCGGACAGCACTTCTGGATGGCAACTAGCGGTGTTGGAGCCCAGGGACAGGAGGGGGAGGAGGAGGTGGAGGAGATAGGAGGGATTGCCACACACACAGCTGGGGAACAGCAGACGTTACTGAACCCCAATAACAGAGGAGCGACTGTTGGGACTGTGCGGACAGCACTTCTGGACGGCAACTAGCGGTGTTGGAGCCCAGGGACAGGAGGGGGAGGAGGAGGTGGAGGAGATAGGAGGGATTGCCACACACACACAGCTGGGGAACAGCAGACGTTACTGAACCCCAATAACAGAGGAGCGACTGTTGGGACTGTGCGTACAGCACTACCAGGCAACAACTAGCAGTGTTGGAGCCCAGGGACAGCAGGAGAAGCAGAGGAACACAATGTAGGCCGAAGCCTGATTGGAGAAAGTCGAAAGGGAACCTTAAACCCCCCCCCAAGGCGTTTGTAGCTGAAAGAGCCAGCTTGTGCAGCACAAAAGATGCAAAAGGAAAAGGTGGCTCTTCTCATGATGCTCCTTGCAAACACAGAAATAAACACTTATAAAATGTGTCCCCTGAAACCGTGAGACCGTCCCGGAGGTGGGACTTTCCTTCATAATATGACGCAGCACAGCTGTCATTCCTACCTCCTTGGCGCCGTTCCCCGGCTCCTCAGCGTTGTTTGATTCCGTCCCGGAGCATGCGCTGTTATGTTATCCCTTGGCCAGGCACACTTAGCGCTGCCCATCTTCTGACATCATTTGGTGTCAGGCTGGCTGCGCCTGTGCGGCCGCGCTGGCCGAGAGCCCGCATCGCAGTGTCGTCTAATGTAATCCCACCGCTGGCCTGGGATCCGTGGCCATGCGCAGTGCATATCCTCGCCTCTCACTCCACTCCCTACAGCTTCTTCAGACTGTGCGGCGTCACGGCCGTGGCATGCTATTAGGGATCAGCTGACGGCGCACAGTCTGAAGAAGGCGTAGGGAGATGAGTGAGAGGCGGAGGTTCAGATATGCACTGCGCATGTCCATGGATCTCAGGCCCCCAGTTGGATTAAATCAGAAGACACTGCGAGGCGGGCTCTCGGCCAGCGCGGACGCACAGGCGCAGCCAGCCTGACACCAAATGATGTCAGAAGATGGGCAGCGTTAAGTGTGCCTGGCCAAGGGATAACATAACAGCGCAGGCTCCGGGACGGAATCAAACAACACTGAGGAGCCGGGGCACGGCGCCAAGGTGGTAGGAATGACGGCTGTGCTGCGTCATATTACGAAGGAAAGTCCCACCTCCGGGACGGTTTTACGGTATCAGTGGACACATTTTATAAGTGTTAAGTTCTGCGTGTGCAAGGAGCTAAACAAAAATAGCTACCTTTTCCTTGTGCAGCATTACTGCTGCACAAGGTGGCTCTTTCAGTAACAAACGCCTTGGGGGGGGGGGACAGGTTCCCTTACATTTCAGTTGTTGTGTCAGCGTGGCGGTCGCAGGACACATTGCCGGCTACACAGCTGGGGATCAGCTGACGTTACTGAAACCCAATAACACTGGGTCGTATGTTTTGACTGTGCAGACGGCACTTCTGAGCCTCAACTGGCGGTGTTGGAGCCCAGGAATTTAAGTTCAGGTGGTAGAAAGATGAACACAACAGGAGACCTGGATACTGTAGACAGTCACCTAATTATTTAATCAGGAAGAGGAGTGGCAAATTCCTGCGAGATCCAGGCCTTGTTCATTTTCAGGAAAGTAAGCCGGTCAATGTTATCGGAGGATAGTCGCATGCGACGGTCAGTTAGTACACCACCTGCAGCACTAAAGACACATTCCGATAATACACTGGCCGCAGGGCAAGACAGCACCTCCAATGCATACTGGCTTAGCTCTGGCCATGTATCCAGCTTTGAGACCCAAAACTTGAAAGGTGAAGAGCCGTCTGGGAGTACAGCAAGAGGGCAAGACATGTAGTCTGTCAACATCTGACGGAACCGTTGCCTCCTGCTGACTGGAGCCGTCTGTGATGGTGTAGACTTTTGTGGCGGGCACAGAAAACTGTGCCACAGTTGGGCCATACTGGTCTTGCCTTGGGCAGAGGCACTGCTTCTGCTCCCTCTTTGTGCAGAGCCTCCACCACTGCCTGGACGCACTGAGCTGCTTTGGAATGCACTAGCAGCACTTCTCTCAGTTGGAATGGAGAAGATGATGGAATGCACCAGTGTGTCTTGGTACTCCCGCATTTTTCGCTCCTGGTTCAACGGTGTGATGAGGCTTTCTACGTTGTCCCGGTAGCGAGGATCGAGGAGGGTGAACACCCAATAATCAGACATGTTGAGAATGTGGGCGATGCGGCGGTCGTTTCTCAGGCACTGCAGCATGTAATCCACCATGTTCTGCAGACTGCCAACTGCCCAAGAAACGCTGTCCCCTGCTGGAGGCGTGATCTCTGCCCGCTCGTCATCACCCCACCCTCGCTGTACACACTGAGTACTGGACAATTGTGTAACTCCCTCCTCTGGACGGATGTCTTCCTCCTCCATTGACTCCTCCTCATCCTCCTCACAAACTGTCCCCTGCCTACGCGTTTGTGAGGAACCACGTGGCGCTGACTGTCCAGAAGATGATGGAAATGGTGAATCCTCATCCTCCACCTCTTCCACAACATCATCCCTTAGCGCTTGCAGTGATTTTTCAAGCAGGCAGATAAGGGGGACAGTCATGCTGACTAGTGCATCATCTGCACTCGCCATCCGCGTGGAATAATCAAAGGGACGCAAAACCTGGCAGACGTCATTCATAGTGGCCCACTCTGTGGTTGTGAAGTCTGTACGGCGCTGAGTGCGACTTCTTTGCACCTGAAGCAGCTGGTACTCCATTACAGCTTGCTGCTGCTCACACAACCGCTCCAACATATGTAACGTGGAATTCCACCTGGTAGGTAGGTCACATATGATGCGATGTTCCGGCAGGCGGTGTCGGCGCTGCAGAGCCGCAATGCGCGCTTTTGCCGTGCTGGAACGCCGCAAGTGAGCACACTCTAGGCGGACCTTGTGCAGCAGTGCATCAAGATCCGGATAGTCCCTCAAAAAACTCTGCACGACCAAATTGAGCACATGTGCCAGACATGGGATGTGAGTGAGGTTGCCGAGGCCCAGAGCTGCCACCAGATTTCGGCCATTATCACACACTACCATGCCTGGCTGGAGATTCGCTGGCACAAACCACACATCGCTCTCCTGCTTGATGGCATTCCAGAGCTCCTGCGCTGTGTGGCTTCGATTCCCCAAAGAAATTAATTTCAAGACGGCCTGTTGACGTTTGGCCACGGCTGTGCTCATGTCGGTCGTAACAGGTAAACGTTCATCACGGGTCCATGTGGAGGTGGACTGTGACGGCTCCTGCAGCGATGATTCTGAGGAACTGGTGTAAGAGGAGGAGTCAATGCGTACAGAATGGATTCCTGCAATCCTTGGAGTGGGCAGGACACGTCCTGCGCCACTCGCACGATCTGTACCCGGCTCAACGACATTAACCCAATGGGCAGTGAGGGAAAGGTATCGCCCCTGTCCATGTTGACTGGTCCACGCATCGGTGGTGAGGTGGACCTTGCTACTGACGGCGTTCAGTAGCGCGTGTTTTATGTGTCCCTCCACATGCTTGTGCAGGGCATGGACGGCTTGCCTGCTGAAGTAAAAGCGGCTGGGCACATTGTACTGTGGGACTGCCAATGACATCAAGTCACGGAAGCTGTCAGTCTCCACCAGCCTGAATGACAGCATTTCCAGTGACAGAAGTTTGGCAATGCCTGCAGTCAGAGCCTGTGCTCGTGGGTGGTTTGACGAGAAAGGCCGCCTTTTCTCCCATGCCTGTACTACCGATGGCTGTAGACTGGGCTGGGAGTGTGTGGATGACTGGGAAAGTGGTGCTGCGGGTGGAATTACAGCGGGTCTCTGGACAACAGGGCCAGAGGTTCTTCCACGGCGATCCTGGGAGGAAGCCGAACCAGCTGCGTGTGAGCTGGAGGAAGAGGCAACACGAGCTGAAGAGGTGGTAGCTGCCGCTGTTGGTTGGCCTAGCTCTTCAGTGCGTTTCTGTAACTCCGCCGCGTGCCTGGTGCGCACATGTTTCCACATATTTGTGGTATTGAGGTTGCTGACACTTTTCCCTCTTTTCACTTTGTGATGACACACCTTGCATTTGACATAGCAAATGTCATCTGCAACTGTGTCAAAAAAGGACCAGGCACTGCAAGTCTTGGGAGCGCCCTTTTTGGCTTTTGGAAGAGACATGCTCCTAACGGGTGCCAAAGCGGAGGCTGCAGGATCCGCAGTCTTCCCCCTCCCTCTCCCTCTTTGGGCCGTATGGGGTATCTCTTCCTCAGAGCTGCTCCCACCACCTTCCTGTCCCTCACGCCAAGATGGTTCAAGGACCTCATCATCTACACTACCCTCTGCCCCCAACTGCTCCTCCTGGGTAGTCTCAGCAGCAGAGCACGCACCAGTAAGTGGCACCTGAGTGTCATCATCAGCTGTTGCGGCCTGCGATGTGGTGAACGGAGCCACTGGCCCACCCGCCTCTTCAGAGGAAGAGAGAAAAAGCTGTTGGGCATCACTGCACCCTGCCTCTTCTTCCATTTCTCCAATGCTGCTTGGCTGGCCCCCTGTTTCCAAGCCAAGAGATTCAGAGAACAGAAGTAGAGATGGCTCCTGTCCTGGGCTCTCTGTCTGCCTGGGCAATTTGGCAGGTGGTGAAGAGACAGATGGCTGCTCTCCAGTGCTCTGTGTCTGAGAGGATGTGGCACTAATTGAAGTTGATGCATTAGCTGCCATCCATCCGACAACGGCTTCAATTTGTTCTTCACGCAGCAGCGGTGTACGGCGCTCTGTGACAAAGCTGCGCATGAATGACTGTTCCCTGGTGAAAGTGGGTGCTGATGAGTCACCGGTGCCCGCAGCAGGCACAGAATCCCCACGTCCCCTCCCTGCTCCGCGCCCACGCCCACGCCCACGTGCCTTACTCACTGCCTTCTTCATCTTGGTTGACTGATAAAGATAAGCAGAAAAGTACTAACGGCTTTGTGTGCTTATTCCTGAACAACTCCTCCTAACAGGTATAAGAAACACTAATTTTCTAAAGTGTGGACTAGACTTTAATATGAGCTAATGTGGCCTACACAAATGTAAAGTGGTGTCACTGGTGTGTTTGGTGAACTTTATTATTTATTTATTTTTTGGGGGCTGAACTGACAACAGATAGAGCTGCAGTCACACGGAGACAGTGCAGACAGCCGTAAACGGCGCTGCAAGGCCCAAAAACCCTCCTCTACGTTATCCTATGTAGTGTTTTTCCACAAGTTAGCTGGAGACGGGTGGAAAGACACTAATAGGAATTTTTTGAAAAAATGTGCAGCAGCCTGCACTACTTAAAATAAAAGGAAAATTGATTTTGCGGTATGACGCAGTGGAGAACCCTGAGCTGGAGACAACCAGGCTATGGCTGCTCACAGACTACAGGGCGAGCTGCAGTCACACTGAGACCGTGCAGACAGCCGTAAACGGCGCTGCAAGGCCCAAAAACCCTCCTCTACGTTATCCTATGTAGTGTTTTTCCACAAATTAGCTGGAGACGGGTGAAAAGACACTAATAGGAATTTTTTGAAAAAATGTGCAGCAGCCTGCACTACTTAAAATAAAAGGAAAATTGATTTTGCGGTATGACGCAGTGGAGAACCCTGAGCTGGAGACAACCAGGCTATGGCTGCTCACAGACTACAGGGCGAGCTGCAGTCACACGGAGACCGTGCAGACAGCCGTAAACGGCGCTGCAAGGCCCAAAAACCCTCCTCTACGTTATCCTATGTAGTGTTTTTCCACAAATTAGCTGGAGACGGGTGGAAAGACACTAATAGGATTTTTTTGAAAAAATTAGCAGCAGACTACACTACTTGGAAAAAAAAAAAAAAGAACAGTATGAGGCAATGAACCACCCTCCCTGAACTGAATACAACCAGCTATGGATGGCCTATGTGGCTGCACTCAGACTAGAGAGTGGGCTGCACTCACACACACACACACACACACACAGACCTTGCAGATCGCTGTGAAAACAGCGCTACAAGGCAAAAGCAAGGTGAATAGTAGGTGAACACAGCGGTTGCTAAATTAGCCTTTGGAAAGCACAAAGAAGCAAATCGCTATCTCTAAACTGGCCCTCAGTCAGCAAACAGCGTCCTGTCACCAACTGAATTCACAGCAGAGTGAGCGCAAAATGGCGCCAGCGACTTTTAAACTGCATCATGACATCATTTCAGCAGCCAATCACAGCCATGCCAGTAGTTTCATGCCCTCCATGCTGAACAGGATGTGCCCACACTTGGAATCATTCTCATTGGATGAATTTGTGCAGTTTGAATCTGTGAACTTCCGATTCCGGTATCCGATACGCGGCAAGTATCGGAATCCCGGTATCGGAATTCCGATACCGCAAGTATCGGCCGATACCCGATACTTGCGGTATCGGAATGCTCAACACTACTGATGAGGCAAACCTTCGTGTTGTCAAAATCGGATGGCAGGACGGTATACGGTTCTGCTTCCTATTGGTCGTCGAGTTTGTGTAGCCTCCTCTTTCGTTTGAGTACGTGCTCACCAGGTGGCAAAGGAATTGCAGGGGCATGCTGGTTGTAGTCCCATTCCTGCTTTTGCCTGGCCTGAGCAAGGCTTCTTTCCACGCATTCTTGTACCTTGCGGTACCTTTGCCGCCTCTCGGTATCCCAATCGGCATCTGGCGATGTGTCTTCGGGGGTTAGGACCCCCATGTCCAGATCAACGGGTAACTTGCTAGACCTTCCTCGCATTAGGTATGCTGGAGTGCAGTTGGTGGAATTTACTGGGATGTGATTATATATGTCCACCAAGTCAGGCAACTTCGTTGGCCACAGGCTCCGTTCCTCTACGGGCAAGGTCTTTAGTAAGTCGATCACCACCTGGTTCATCTTTTCGCACATCCCATTAGTTTGGGGATGGTATGGTGTGGTTCTGATCTTCTTACACCCGTACAGTTGGCAGAACTCTTGGAACACCTCCGCTTCGAATGCTGGTCCCTGATCGGTCAGTACCTTCTCCAGGTAGCCATGGGGCCTACAAAAGTACTGCTGGAAAGCCTTGGCGGCCGTCCTGGCCGTTAGATCCTTGACAGGCACAACCACCAAAAATCTGGAGTAGTGATCCACAATGGTAAGAGCGTAGACATAGCCTGACCGGCTAGGTGTCAGCTTCACATGGTCCAGCGCGACCAGTTCGAGCGGCCGCCTGGTGATGATAGGCTGCAAGGGATCCCGTTGGCTGCCACGGTCCCTCCTGCGTAGGCTACACGGACCGCACTCTCGACACCACTTCTCAATGGCTCTCTTCATGCCAATCCAATAGAACCTCCCTCGGAGTAGCCTCTCCAGCTTCTTCCACCCGAAGTGTCCGGCTCCATCGTGGTAGGCTCCTAGAACCATGGGCGCATCTCGCCTTGGCACTACTATCTGCCATACCAATTCGTGTGTACGTGGGTCGGTGCTTCTCCTGCACAGCTTGCCATCATGGATAAACAGTTTGCTTCTCCCCTTCCACAGCTGTTGGGTCTCCTGTAGATCATCTGGGCCGGGATGCAATCCTGCCTGCGTCAAGAGCTCTTTCACCTGACGGACTGCGGGGTCACCATCCTGGGTTTCCACCCATTCGTGATGGGGCAGGGGATTCAGTGTGGCATCCGGTTGGTTCTTGTGCCTGTTCTTCACATGATGGGAGTTCTGAGTGGCTTTGGGGCGATGGAATGCAGGCAGCTCCACCTCTTCAAGTGCCTCCGGGTCTTCCCCCGTTTCTGGCAAATTGGGCATTCGAGACAAGGCATCGGCATTTGCATTTTTGCGTCCTGCCCGGTACTTGATGGTGAAGTCGTAGTTGGACAGCCGGGCCATCCACCGCTGCTCCAAGGCCCCGAGTTTGGCGGTATCCAGATGCGTTAGCGGATTGTTATCCGTGAAGACGGTGAATTTCGCTGAGGCCAGGTAGTGTTTGAACCTCTCTGTCACTGCCCAGATGATGGCAAGGAATTCCAGCTTAAAGGAACTGTAGTTGTCAGGGTTCCTTTCCGTGGGACAAAGTTTCCTGCTGGCGTAAGCGATTACCCTCTCCTTGCCCTTCTGGACCTGGGACAGCACGGCTCCCAATCCTACATTGCTGGCATCCGTGTACAGCACAAATGGTTGGTCGTATTCGGGGTAGGCCAGTACCTCTTCTCCCGTCAGTGCCGACTTTAAGCAAGTGAAGGATTCCTCCAGCCCCTCGTTCCAATCAAATGCGGTGTTCCTCCCCTTGGTCTTCTTTGATTGGCCCACCAACAGGTTTTGCAAGGGCGCGGCCTTCTTGGTGAAGTCCTTAATGAACCTCCGGTAATAGCCTACCAGCCCGAGGAACTGCCGGACTTCATGGAGGTTGCTGGGCTTTGGCCAGTCCTGGATCACCGTGACCTTGTCGGTGTCTGGGGCCACTCCTTCGGCGCTCACCACATGGCCCAAGTACTGCACTTTTGGTTTCAGCAGATGACATTTGGACGGTTTCACCTTTAAGCCAAAGTTGGACAGGGCTTCAAACACCTCAGCCAGGTGCTTCAGATTGTCTTCTCTAAGACCTACGAAGACCATGACATCATCCAAATACAGCAGTACGGTTTCAAAGTTCTTGTGCCCCAGACAGCACTCCATCATCCTCTGGAACGTCCCCGGGGCATTGCACAACCCGAAGGGCATGTAGTTGAATTCGCAGAGACCCATCGGTGTCGTGAAGGCCGTCTTCTCTTTGTCCGCCTCCGCCACGGGAACCTGCCAGTACCCACTGGTGAGATCTAAGGTAGAGAAATAGTTAGCAGATTTTAAGGCAGCCAGAGACTCCTCTATCCTGGGCAGTGGGTATGCATCCTTATGTGTAATGCGATTCAACTGCCTGTAATCAATGCACATCCTCATTGTGCCATCTTTCTTTTTAACAAGAACTAATGGAGCTGCCCAGGGGCTACAACTGTCTCTCACCACCCCAGCCTCCTTCATTTCTCGCAACATGTCCTTGGCACACTGGTAATGAGCTGGGGGTACAGGGCGGTATCTCTCTTTTATGGGCCTTTGATCTCCCGTGGGGATGTGATGTTGGATCCCTTTCACCTGTCCAAAATCTAAGGGGTGTTTGCTGAATACCTGCTCATACTCGTGAACCACCCTGTAGGCACCCTGTTTCTGATGGGCTGGGGTGGAGTCAGTGCCCACATGAAATTCCTTACACAAATCTTTCGAGTGCCCTGCAGAACTGTTGTCCTCCACCACGTTTGATGGGACCAAGGGTTCAGGTGTCTGTATCACACTATTATTGACAACGAACAGTTTGGCGAGCGTGGCATACTTGGTGAGGTGAACCTCTTCCTCCCCACAATTGAGGACACGTACGGGCACCCTCCCTTGGCGGACGTCGACCACCCCCCGGGCTGTCAGGATAGTAGGCCTATTGTCTGAGTATACGGGTTCTACCAAGGCCTGGTAGTCCTTAACCCTGAGGCCTATGGCTGCCCGACACCATATTAACATCTCACTCCTGGGGGGTATCGCGATGGAGTTTGAATCACTCACAGTGACACGACCAATCTCACCACCAGTCAGCTCTACCTGCTGTCTCTGCATCAGAGCTCTGATTTCTTTTTGCAGGGCGCGTTGTTCACTATGGCCAGCGGTTTCTGCTACCTGTTGCAACAAAACAATAACTTCTGCAAGACAATTTTCTATAACATTAGTACTGATGGTCATCATGGGATTACATTCACGGCGGTCAATATCAACAATTACAATCCCTTGGGCCTTCAGTTCCACCCGCCCCACCTTGATGGTGACCTCTTTATATCCCACTTGTGGCAACGGCTGACCATTACTGGCTATGATGGTGAAATCGTCATCGGGGCCACGAGTAATATCGGTGTCGTCTGTTGTGAATTTGCTTTTTGGCTCCCTCTAGTGGTTACTAGTGATTTGACTCTGGGTATGTCAGTCATCCCTTGTATGCTCACCTGGGCCGTTAGTTCAGGGGTGTTGCTATATAAGCTCCCTGGACCTTCAGTTCAATGCCTGGCAACGTTGTAATCAGAGCTAATCTGTTGTGCTCTTGTCTACTGATCCTGGTTCCTGCTAGATTAAGCTAAGTCTGCTTTCTTGCTTTTTGCTATTTGTTTTTGTTTGCATTTTTGTCCAGCTTGTACATAATCTGTATCCTAACCTTGCTGGAAGCTCTAGGAAGGCTGGAGTTCTCCCCCCGGACCGTTAGACGGTTCGGGGGTTCTTGAATTTCCAGTGTGGAATTTTGATAGGGTTTTCCGGAGACCGATTTAAATTTAGAAATTTCAGGAATAATTGTAAATTGTTTTTGTCCCTGAGACCCTGTTCATCTGGAGACTCCGCTCAGCAAGTGAAAATTGTTATTTCTTTTTTACGGGGCGACCCTCAGGATTGGGCCTTCTCGCTGGCGCCAGGATATCCGGCATTGGCTGATATTGATGCGTTTTTTCCGGCGCTCGGTTTGCTTTATGAGGAACCCAATCTTGAGATTCAGGCAGAAAAAGCCTTGCTGGCTATGTCTCAGGGCTCAGTGTATTGCCAAAAATTTCGGAAATGGTCCGTGCTGACCCAGTGGAACGAGTGTGCATTGGCTGCAAATTTCAGAAATGGCCTTTCTGAAGCCATTAAGAATGTGATGGTGGGTTTTCCCATTCCCACAGGTCTGAATGATTCCATAGCCCTGGCAATTCAAATCGACCGGCGGTTGCGGGAGCGCAAAACCGCAAATTCCCTCATGGTGTTGTCTGAACAGGCACCTGATTTAATGCAATGTGATAGAATCCTGACTAGAAATGAGCGGAAAATTCATAGACGCCAGAATGGCTTGTGTTACTACTGTGGTGATTCTACACATGTTATCTCAGCATGCTCTAAACGTCTTACTAGGGTTGTTAGTCCTGTCGCCATTGGTAATTTGCAACCTAAATTTATTCTGTCTGTAACTTTGATTTGCTCACTGTCATCGTATCCTGTCATGGCGTTTGTAGACTCAGGTGCTGCCCTGAGTCTGATGGATCTGTCATTTGCCAAGCGCTGCGGTTTTGTTCTGGAGCCATTAGAAAATCCTATCCCTCTTAGGGGTATTGATGCTACGCCTTTGGCAAAAAATAAACCGCAGTTTTGGACACAGGTTACCATGTGCATGACTCCCGAACATCGGGAGGTGATACGTTTTCTTGTTCTGCATAAGATGCATGATTTGGTTGTTTTGGGTTTGCCATGGTTACAGACCCATAATCCAGTCTTGGACTGGAAGGCAATGTCGGTGTCAAGTTGGGGCTGCCATGGAATTCATGGAGATTCCCTGCCCTTGTCTATTGCTTCTTCTACGCCTTCGGAAGTTCCGGCGTATTTGTCTGATTATCAGGATGTCTTCAGCGAGTCTAAGTCCAGTGCACTGCCTCCTCATAGGGAATGTGACTGTGCAATAGATTTGATTTCTGGCAGTAAGTTTCCTAAGGGGAGACTGTTTGATTTGTCGGTACCTGAACATACCGCGATGCGTTCATATATCAAGGAGTCTCTTGAGAAGGGGCATATCCGTCCTTCTTCTTCCCCTCTTGGTGCGGGATTCTTTTTTGTGGCCAAAAAGGACGGATCTTTGAGGCCTTGTATTGACTATCGGCTTTTAAACAAGATCACTGTCAAATTTCAGTATCCTTTGCCGCTGTTGTCAGACTTGTTTGCCCGGATTAAAGGTGCCAAGTGGTTCACCAAGATAGACCTTCGTGGTGCGTACAACCTTGTGCGCATTAAGCAAGGCGATGAATGGAAAACCGCATTCAATACGCCCGAAGGTCATTTTGAGTACTTGGTGATGCCATTTGGGCTCTCTAATGCACCTTCAGTTTTTCAGTCCTTCATGCATGACATTTTCCGGAAGTATCTGGATAAATTTTTGATTGTTTATCTGGATGATATTCTGGTTTTTTCTGATGATTGGGACTCGCATGTGGAGCAGGTCAGGATGGTTTTTAAGATTTTGCGTGAAAATTCTTTGTTTGTTAAAGGCTCAAAGTGTCTCTTTGGTGTACAGAGGGTTCCCTTTTTGGGGTTCATTTTTTCCCCTTCTGCTGTGGAGATGGACCCAGTCAAGGTCCGAGCTATTCATGATTGGACTCAACCCTCGTCAGTTAAGAGTCTTCAGAAGTTCTTGGGTTTTGCTAACTTCTACCGTCGTTTTATCGCAAATTTTTCTAGCGTTGTTAAACCATTGACGGATATGACCAAGAAAGGCTCTGATGTAGCTAACTGGGCTCCTGCTGCCGTGGAGGCTTTCCAGGAGTTGAAACGCCGGTTTACTTCGGCGCCTGTTTTGTGCCAACCTGACACCTCACTTCCCTTTCAGGTGGAGGTGGATGCTTCGGAGATTGGGGCAGGGGCCGTTTTGTCGCAGAGAGGCCCTGGTTGCTCTACTATGAGACCTTGTGCCTTTTTCTCCAGGAAGTTTTCGCCGGCAGAGCGAAATTATGATGTGGGCAATCGGGAGTTGTTGGCCATGAAGTGGGCATTTGAGGAGTGGCGTCATTGGCTCGAGGGTGCTAAGCATCGTGTGGTGGTCTTGACTGATCACAAAAATCTGATGTATCTCGAGTCTGCTAAACGCCTGAATCCTAGACAGGCCCGCTGGTCATTGTTTTTCTCCCGTTTTGACTTTGTGGTCTCGTATTTACCAGGTTCTAAGAATGTGAAGGCCGATGCTCTGTCTAGGAGCTTTGTGCCTGATGCTCCTGGAGTCGCTGAACCTGTGGGTATTCTTAAGGAAGGAGTTATTTTGTCAGCTATTTCTCCTGATCTGCGGCGTGTGTTGCAGAGATTTCAGGCTGGTAGGCCTGACTCTTGTCCATCTGACAGATTGTTTGTGCCTGCTAAATGGACCAGCAGAGTCATTTCCGAGGTTCATTCCTCAGTGTTGGCAGGGCACCCGGGAATTTTTGGCACCAGAGATCTGGTGGCCAGGTCCTTTTGGTGGCCTTCCTTGTCAAGGGATGTGCGGTCATTTGTGCAGTCCTGTGGAACTTGTGCTCGAGCTAAGCCTTGGACACACATCTCTATGGATTTCATTTCTGATCTTCCGGTGTCTCAGGGCATGTCTGTCATCTGGGTGATATGTGATCGTTTCTCCAAGATGGTCCATTTGGTTCCTTTACCTAAGCTGCCCTCCTCTTCTGATCTGGTTCCTGTGTTCTTCCAGAACGTGGTTCGTTTGCACGGCATTCCTGAGAATAGTGTGTCGGACAGAGGATCCCAGTTTGTTTCCAGGTTCTGGCGATCCTTTTGTGGTAGGATGGGCATTGATTTGTCGTTTTCGTCCGCTTTTCATCCCCAGACTAACGGACAAACGGAGCGAACTAATCAGACTCTGGAGGCTTATTTGAGGTGTTTTGTCTCTTCTGATCAGGATGATTGGGTGACCTTCTTGCCGTTGGCTGAATTTGCCCTTAATAATCGGGCTAGTTCCGCCACCTTGGTTTCGCCATTTTTCTGCAACTCTGGTTTCCATCCTCGTTTTTCCTCGGGACATGTGGAGCCTTCTGACTGTCCTGGGGTGGATTCTGTGGTGGATAGGTTGCAGCGGATCTGGAGTCATGTGGTGGACAACTTGAAGTTGTCACAGGAGAAGGCTCAGCGTTTTGCCAACCGCCGCCGCGGTGTGGGTCCCCGACTTCGCGTTGGGGATTTGGTATGGCTGTCTTCTCGATTTGTTCCTATGAAGGTCTCCTCTCCCAAATTTAAGCCTCGCTTCATTGGTCCTTACAAGATTTTGGAAATCCTTAATCCTGTATCCTTTCGCCTGGATCTTCCGGTGTCGTTTGCCATTCACAACGTATTTCATAGGTCCTTGTTGCGGCGGTACGTTGTGCCTGTGGTCCCTTCTGCGGAGCCTCCTGCTCCGGTGTTGGTTGAGGGCGAGTTGGAGTACGTGGTGGAGAAGATCTTGGATTCTCGTCTCTCCAGGCGGAGGCTTCAGTACCTGGTCAAGTGGAAGGGCTATGGTCAGGAGGATAATTCCTGGGTGAGCGCCTCTGATGTGCATGCGGCCGATTTGGTTCGTGCCTTTCACGCCGCTCATCCTGATCGCCCTGGTGGTCTTGGTGAGGGTTCGGTGACCCCTCACTAAGGGGGGGTACTGTTGTGAATTTGCTTTTTGGCTCCCTCTAGTGGTTACTAGTGATTTGACTCTGGGTATGTCAGTCATCCCTTGTATGCTCACCTGGGCCGTTAGTTCAGGGGTGTTGCTATATAAGCTCCCTGGACCTTCAGTTCAATGCCTGGCAACGTTGTAATCAGAGCTAATCTGTTGTGCTCTTGTCTACTGATCCTGGTTCCTGCTAGATTAAGCTAAGTCTGCTTTCTTGCTTTTTGCTATTTGTTTTTGTTTGCATTTTTGTCCAGCTTGTACATAATCTGTATCCTAACCTTGCTGGAAGCTCTAGGGAGGCTGGAGTTCTCCCCCCCCGGACCGTTAGACGGTTCGGGGGTTCTTGAATTTCCAGTGTGGAATTTTGATAGGGTTTTCGTTGACCATATAAGTTATCTTACTACATTCTGCTATTAGTAAGTGGGCCTCTCTTTGCTAAACCTAGTTCATCTCTGTGTTTGTCATTTCCTCTTACCTCACCGTTATTATTTGTGGGGGGCTTGTATCCAACTTTTGGGGTCTATTATCTGGAGGCAAGAGAGGTCTTTGTTTTCCTCTTCTAGGGGTAGTTAGTCCTCCGGCTGGCGCGAGACATCTAGCGACCAACGTAGGCATGTTCCCCGGCTACTTCTAGTGTTGGCGTTAGGAGTAGATATATGGTCAACCCAGTTACCACTGCCCTATGAGCTGGATTTTTGTACTTCGCAGACTTACTTGTTCCTCTGAGACCCTCGCCATTGGGGTCATAACAGTCCTCCCAATACCGTTTACAAAGCACGTAAGGCATAGTCGTCACCTGAGAACCGGTGTCCAGCAGAGCATTCATGGGGATACCGTCAATCACAACAGGAAGAACTGGTCGCCCTCCAACGTATTTGGCTCTCCAATGCTGCGGGCCTGATCGTCCTACTCCTGGGGGTTGGCCCTTTGCCCCAGGGGTTGCTCGTTTAAAGGACAGTACCTTGCAAGGTGGCCCACCTGGTGACAGCGGCGGCAGATGGGTCGTCCGTCCTGATGGAAGCGATCGCTGTCCCAGCCTCTGGTCGGTGGAGTCCTCCTCTGTCGCATCCAGGGGACTTCTTCTGGTCTGGAGGCCAGCTGGATCTTCTCCTTGGGGGCCTCCTGTAGAGACTGCACCGTCCGGGCCAGGGCAGCAACGCTCTTGGTCAGCTCTTGCATCTGGAGGCGGAGTCCTGCAGGGAGTCGTCCTCTAGGCTCTGGGCGTCGGCCTCGGCGGCAACTGGGGCATCCGACGCCACCTCCTGGTGGTATGTGAGAGCGGGACGCCTGGGTGGTATTGTGCGGCTGGGTTGTCGCTCCTGCAGCGCCTGGATAGCTTTATCCTTGAATTGCGCAAAAGTCAAGTCTGGATTCTGCATGGCCAGGAAGTGTAATTGGCCCCTTTGGTGACTGCACAGGAGCCCCTCAATGAACCGCTCTTTCAGGAGTTTATCCTCATCTTGCATGCTGCCGGGGTCACTCTGCTTAATGGCCCGCAGCGCCTCCTGGAGATTAAGGGCATAGTCCCGTAAGCTATCCTGCGGTCTCTGTTTGCATCCATAGAAAGTCAGTTTAATTTCTGTAGCAGTGCGGGTATCAAAGGTGGCTTTAAGCTTCGCAAAAACCTGCTGTGCAGTTCCCTTATCCGCGGCGGGCCAGGACTTCACTTCCCTCAAAGCCGCCCCGAAGAGTTGGCCGATTATCATATGAACCTTCTGTGGCTCCGTCAGGGGATAGAACTCGAGTAGGCTGCAGATTCCCTCTTTAAAATCAGCTAATGTGTGCGACTCCCCGGAGTATCGCGGGAGCCTGGCCGCTCCGGGCAGGTATGGCATAGAGAAGGGTATTATGGCCTTTGTGGTAGCGGCAGTGTCCGACTGGTTGATGGGGGCAGCGGGCTCTGCGGCCACCGGTGGTGGTATTAGGGCCGCGGCTACATCCGCTAAGGGGACCGGAGCTGCCTCTGCGTTCACGGCTGCGACCGCCGCCTCCGCTTCCCCTGACTCGGACATGGCTGTCCCTTCCTCCCACTAACCTGCTGGAGGTTGGAGTTTCTCTTCCGGGGTTGGCACTTTACCGCGCTTTCTCGTTCCGCGCTTCTTTTGACCGGTTCCGCCCACGAAGCTAAAGCTCCTCCCTCCGTACGCGGCAATGGCGAATTGTGGCGGGAACTCTTGGCAGCAATTGGCAATTCGCAGTCTTTGCAATAAGTCACAATCCAAGCACAACAAATCACAGTTCCAAGGCACACATGACCTGATTCTTCAGGCTTAAGTAGATCCTGTTCGTGACGCCAAGTTGTAGCGCCCCCACTGCCGCAGGGCCGAGGGGTACCCGGTACCGGGCCTCTGAGTCTCTGCTCTGGGGTTGTCACGGCGGCTAGACCCAGTCCGTGACCCTGCTGAGAGGCGTACAATGAAGGTGGAGGTATGGTGACGATGTTATGGTGCGGTGCAGGTCATAGTAAATAACGAGGACACCAGGTTGCAGTCTCTTTACCTTTTGTTTACTGAAGGTTTGGAGGTACCCAATCCAGAGTACTGTTAACAGGGCTGGCTGAGACCGGCCGGTCCAACGGCACATCCGGAGCTCCCTTTTCAGGTGGGAATCAGTGTCTACCTTCTAGCGCCTGTGTGTTGTAGTCCTTCCTTGCTGGGCACCCCAGGATAGTCCTCACAACTTATTCTGTCTGTCTCTGATGTTCGTTCTCTCCGTCCCCCAGATGATATGGCTAGGACGCACCCGTATGACGGGGTAGGCCTGGAGTTCTTCCGGGACTCTAGAGTCGCCCCTCTCCCACAGCTGCCTCCGTTGTCTGCTTAGGTGTTTTAGTGAGACAGCCAACCTATAATTGGCTGCCCTGCCGTGGTTTGAAGTAATGCTTAAAGTCCCTTACTTTCTCGGCGTTCCAGCCACCGACTGTTTGCGCCTCAGAAGGATGTTGCCTCGATCTTACAGCACGACTCCTTCTGGTCCTATCGCCTCTTTACTGTATTCCTGTTTCTTCTCACTTTTTGTCCTTTCTTGGGGATCTGTCAGGATCCCATCCCTGACAGGTCCTCTCTCTAGCTCTTCCCAGTTACTTCTCCCCGTCTTCCTGTCCAACCCCCAGTTTTACCAGAGTGTGAGGAGTGGCCTACTAGATAGAACCACTCCCCCTGGTGGCCGGAGTGTGAAGTGTAGTGTGAGTGTTACCTGGTCAGGTGAACTCCTTTAGTGCAGTCAGACGTAACATCACCCCCCTTAGTGGCAGAGCGACATTACTGCAACGACCAGGACTCTGGGACGCTGCACATAGATAACCATGGAAAACCCAGAACCATTTGTGCAGGAAGATTACTGAGCACCCTACATGTAACCTGCTCAAAATGTAGTACACCAATGTGGAGTTTCACCTCAGCCACAAACTCAGTAATCTCCACCTGTGGGAGAGGAGCGTCATTGATGGTGACCACCCGGATAGGATGAGGCAGTTTTTCGATCCTGAACCCGGCTGTGCGCGCAAACTTCTCATCAATGACATTGGTGGCAGAACCACTATCCACAAAAACAGTGATTGGCAGCTCTCTGCCAGCGACCATAACTCTGGCAGGAAGCATACATTGAGAGACCACCATGGAAGATATGCATAAGCTCAAATTGGCCTCTCCCACACCCTCTGAGCTTAGTAGTTTTCCGCCGTTGCACTTTTCTTAGATAACAGAGGACAAGCATTTACATAATGCCCATTTTTACCACAGCAAAAACAGACTCCCTGCTTCCTGAGCGAGAGGGCTCGATGATGTGACACCCCTGCAATTTGCATAGGCTCCGCGGGCTCACCTGCAGCAACCTCACATGCACCTATGCCCTCCCCCATAGGCGGCGTCTCTTGCGCCCCCTGATGCAAACGGCGATCAATGCGGATAACAAGACTCATGGCAGACTCTAGAGAAGCAGGAGTCTCATACATCAGGAGGGCTTGTTTAACCCTTCTCGAAACCCCATGAACAAACTGACTCCGCAGCGCGGGGTCATTCCATTGTGTGTCCACCGCCCAGCGGCGAAATTCAGAACAGTAATCCTCCGCCATTCGCTCCCCGTATTTTAGATTCTGCTAGAGCCATTCTGTCAGGATCATCATAAATGAGCCCAAGAGCAGAAAAAAAACTCTCCACTGAGTTAAATGCAGCTGAATCAGATGGTAAAGAAAATGCCCATGCTTGGGGGTCCCCGTTCAGTAATGACAACACCAGGCCCACACGCTGAGCCTCATTACGTGAAGAGATCGGGCGCATACGAAAATAGAATTTGCAAGCTTCACGAAAAATAACAAATTTACTGCGTTCCCCAGCAAACCTCTCAGGTAAAGGGATCTTTGGCTCTGCAACTCTACCTGCAGTTTCAGCTTGCACATTAGATACTACTAGACCCTGTTGCTGAACCGCCCCCTTCAACTCAGTGACCTGTAAGGACAGCGCCTCCAACTGGCGGGTTATGGAAGTCATGGGATCCATGGAATACAACATTTTGGGGCCGATTATAATGTCACAGGGAGACTAGGTAAGCTAAGGCTGGTTACCCGGGCCCCTGCGATATCCCTCAGACTAGGGAAAACCCTGTCTGTCCCTTTCCCAGAATTTACACTAATGGTGTTCTTGTCTGGGCCACCAGGCCTGGCCCTGACTCCTGTTTCAGCCCTATGCTGAAACCACCACCCACCACCCAGTGAAGAGACCACTCACCAACCCCCACAGAAAGCACAGACAGGGAAAACTAAAAAACGCACCACGCCACAGACACACAGGAAAACACAATAATGTGCCCAGGGCAAAACAAATACAAATATAGGAAGGAGAAATATAACAAAGGATAATACACCACCAGATACGATATTTCTTCTCCAAGACCACCACTCCAGACCGGAATCACTAGGCACGAGGCACAAGCTATAATCGGCGACACCCAAAGTCCAGCAATACTATTTAAAGGCTTTGGGCGTGACCCAGCCTCCAACCCGAGTACCAGCTATATTAACCCTGGGCAACCTGGATAAAAATCTAGCCGGCGCCACTGAACGTATAGTGGACGAATGAGGAATTACCGCTGTCTGTCGGATGCCCTAGTGGGAATAGTGTCCGACATGACAGCTAGTCACTTCTTACAGCCAAGCCGTTAGTCAGAATTATCAAGCAGTCCTAGGTCAGAAGCCAGGAAGGAACGTCATAAACAGAAAGAAGAGACAAAAGCGTGGTCAGTTTAACATTCCGAGGAGGATAAGGATCAGAGCAGAAGGGGTTAAACAGTTGGATGCGCAGAACAAAGTCGAAGGTCAGGCATCAAAAAATCAAGCATAGAGAACTCAAGGCACAGGAGAACAATCCTGACAAGCTGAGTGTACGTCTGGCAGTGGTCTGGTAGAAGCAGCTCAGTTAAGTAGCATTGCAATCACTCAGAATAATGAACACTTGGATACAGCCAACGCCTCCCAGTCTCAGATTGGATAGTCAAGCTGTAAATCAACACTGACATCTCAGCATGCCCCTGCACCAGATTGGATGGCCAAGCTGTCAATTTAAGTAATGACAGCTTCAGCACGACCCTGTACTGGATTGAATGGCCCTGCTGTCAGTAGCTGCATCCCAGACACATTGAGGGGTAGAACCGTGACAGCTACTCAGATGGTTAGCGATGACGATGCTGTGGTCAGGATCACTATTCCGGTCATCTATATGTTGGAGCACACTTTGAATAGTCTACGGGAGGAGGTTGTGGTCCCAAATTGAGAGGTGGAATCAGAGAAGGATCCGGAAAGGATAACTATCTGTGTTACTATCCTTACATTTTTCTAACATTAGTGGTCTACCAAGCTGATATTTGTGCCACATGAGTGTGACTGAGCAAAAAAAAAACCAGTTTGAGCTGTTGCATGAGGTATCCCAGCAAAGCATGCTTACACCACTCCCTCACCCACCTCGTCTTAGTTGAAACTTAAATTCAAAGCTGTAAATGCTGGCCCAGACCCTGATACCTTATGCATGGCCTCTGGCTGAATGCTGCTGTGCCATTATCAAATTTATGCTGTGGGCTAATTGATGCCACTTTTCCTGTTGTCTGCCCCCAAATTTTGGAAATGTTTGGACTCCAAGATGGGTCTCCTTCATGTGTGTTGCCTAAATTTGGCAGGGATCTCAGAGCACCAGGCCTACACCTGTTACTCATCCTCCTGTTACTGATCAACGTTTAAGCTAGAAATGCTGGTCCAAGCTCTGTCCCATGAATCCATGCTGTACAATTATACTACTTGTACTCTTGTCAATTGATGCCACTTTTCCTGGTGTCTGCCCCTAATTTCAACAGTTTTGGAAGCTTTTTGGCACCCCTGAAGGTGTTGTCGTTGTGTTTGGTTTTGCCTCCAATTGAATTCAGTTGAGTTCTTGTATGTTCAATGAACTGTTCGGCAAAAATCGGGATGTTCGCTGAACCGAACCGAACTTTGAAAGGTTTGCTCATTTCTACTCAGAAGCAGGCAGTCTTCTGGCCAATTTCTATGGATTCTGGTTGATCCTCAATGGGTGGAGACTTTAGAGAAGCCTGGGATAGCCAAGATTCCTGATCCTTCTCTAGAGATTTCCTCAAAGCGCAAGTTCACTTGCGTGACCAAGATTGATTACATGTAGTATATATTTAATCCTGTTATGTAGTCCGGCATAAAAAATGGCAATGAAGCTCTGTCATTCCGAAAAAATCTAGAAGTCAGAATTTGAAATTGAATCCAAATATTGACCCTTGTAATCAGATTCTTGTATAAGGTGGAGAGGAGCATAAGCCTCAGAGTGAACACAACCAGCAAAGATGGTGGTTCTGCTACTCAACTGGTATCCATGGCCTTAACCCTCAACTGGTGAAGTGGGGTTTTTGTCACGCAACTGGTGATGTGGGGTTTCCTATACCCCAGTGTTTAGAAATCTCTAATTTTGACAGAAAATGCAAAGATCACATTTGTTTTAATCGTTTTCTTATTGGCAATTGATTACACATGAGTATAACAAATTTTTGACACCCACAAGTATCGGAAAATTTAATACTTTGATAAAAATAAAGAAGTTTTCAAAATTTGAAAATTTGTAAAAAAGAATTACATGAGTGATATGGGGTTCAGCAAGGCTAAGACAGCACTTAGCGACAACTAGCTATGTTATGCGTGGCCAGAAGAGAGAAGCCTTGACGACATCCTGTTGACAAGGAAATGGATGGAAGCTAGTGAGACATGAATCCTCATACCAGCATTTTTCAATGAATGGCAGCCGAACAAAAATTCCCTGGGGTGTGGCAAACCCCACCTCACCAGTTGAGGGTTAATATTTTATTATATTTCACCTGGTGAGACGGATTCTCAAAGTTCTTAGTCCAGAGGAGCAGATGGAAAGCAGCATGGACACCTGATGTTGGTGAAGCATGGTAGTCCAGTTGGAATAATGGAGGCTGTAAAGACTGTATAGGAAGTCGCAGAACTTATGCACAGTAACCAGAGAAGCAGTCGCGCAAATGGCACAGCAAGAAAGACTTTGGGATTTGGCACAGCTGAATAGTTCATGAGGTTCACTGAAGTCATGTAGCACAGTTGAGTAGGTCAGAATTACAGTAGAGATGTAGCAGAGCTTTATATGTAAGGAGGCACATAGAGGCAATGGAGTCCAGCAACATAGCAGAACTCAGTATGTGAGGAGGCACAAAATATAGCAGAGTGGAGTCCTGGAGGTTTTTAGTTGTGGACGATGCCAAGTACTTGAATGCTTATGCAGTATCAAGTTGACTGAACCAGGCTATAAGGCCAGGGTGCATGACAATACTGCAGCATGTCGAGTTATCATAGCAGAGAAGACCACAGAGGAACAGAGGTAGCTGTCCATATCTGGAAGAAGATGAGAGCCACCATGATAGGTATCACAGGTGCAGCTTATTTTACATTTAGTGCATTTTATCACTGTCTAAAATGAGCCAGGATTAGTAAATGTACCCCAATATGTCCTTATGTCATTATTATATGCCATACATTAAACGTATGCTCCAAATCTATCCTGCGCTAGGACTTTAACTAGAATCATGCTATGAAATCTAGGACAAAAGTAACGTCAAAATGTATCTGTATGCTGATGTGGGAACAGCCAACGGCCTTAGTAATAACTCTTATTATCAAATTCATATAATTAAGTCAAGTGCCCTGATGTGACTACTGTGCTTTACAGCAATATCTGTCAGTACCTTGTTAATTAAGGAATCTTTAAAAGGTACAAGTTTCCACTCTACTAGTTTTGATTACAGTGTATGCTAAATCCTGATTAGAATGCAATAAATTCTGCACAGAATTAATGAATTCTGATAATTATTTTCTGTTCTCGCTTCCCTTCACCAAAAGAGACCTAAACACCTCACACTAACTTTTAAATGTGTTATTAGCCTTCACACACCATCAAAGAGTCCCTAAAATCGGTTTACAGAGAAGCTGGAAACAATCTGCAATTAATTTTCTATTTCAGGTCCCAATGGGTTGAAATGGATTATTATTTTCTATGGTTTCAGGGAATAGGATTGTTAAGAAATGAAAATTATGCCCATCTGCTTACATAGATGGCAGTATTATAGTAGTTATATTCTTGTACATAGGGGGCAGTATTATAGTAGTTATATTCTTGTACATAGGGAGCAGTATTATAGTAGTTATATTCTTATTTAGTAAGACCCACGGTTCAGGCATAAGCAAAACACAAAACACTTCTCTGGAATGTTCCTCTCCAGACACCGAACACTGCTGCCTTTGGAAGCCAGCTACTTCAACCTCAGACCACACTCTGGGGTGGAGATGAGGTGGACATTCTCCCACCCTCTATGGATGTCCACATGAAAGCCAGTCCATTATACAAATTACCTTAACCCCTCACCGCACTTCATGTGCTGGAGGAAAAACTCTGGGTTTTATATCACTGACACCATAAAGCGTAGTGAAACATATCGCCCCTCCAGCACTTTACCAGTGAACTTGTCACAATATAAATATCTACATACATTCCTGGAATTAAGATTGCAACACCAAGAAAAGTCGTGGAATCATGGAAATCACAGGATCAATAGGGCTGTTAGTAATATGTAAATGATGAAACTATTGAAACTACATTTTAAAAGCATCTTGATATACTTGCGACACTTTGAAAAAATGGCTGTACCACTAGTCCAAAAACAAAATCAATGTAACACTGAGATGTAAATTTACTTGGAATGAAGACTAGAGGGGTCCAGCTACCGTACATTATACCCCTACACACAGGCGCGGACTGGGCCGGGTTGCAAAGGGGCATGTGCCCCCCGGGCCGGTCACCAAGCAGCTGATTCGGGCTGCTGGTGGCCGGCGCTGTGTTCTCTATGTCCTGGCAGCTTCCTCACAGTGGAGCAGACACGCCCCCTGCCCCCTGTGTGCGGCCGGCTGCTGAGGAAGAGGGAACACTGCTGCATGTAACTGCTGGAGATCTGCATGTGGACGGCTCAGACATCAGTGAGTACCTTCAGCTCTGTGTGCGGTGAGGGGATGGACGCTGCTGCTCACCTCCTGATTAGTCCGGGGCCGTTCCCTATAGTATCAGTGGCCGCTCTGCTGATGCTCACAGATTTATTGCAGGAGACTGAACTTTCACCCTGTCAGTGCCAGGTCATCGGCTCCAGAGTCACCAGACTGCAGGAAAGTTCAGTCTCCTGCAATAAATCTCCCTATACTGAGAGTGAGCAGAGACTGTCTACAGAACCCAGCACTGGAGTGATCACGCCTGAACCTGGTGACTGGGCATCACATGCTATACACATGGCCCTGTATATATACAGTGCATGTATGTCCTGGGTCAGGTGCAGGATTGATCCATCCAGTGTATATAACATTGTGTACCTGTGCCTATAGTATACCCCTATCGGGCGTAACTACAGAGGTTGCAGCGGGGCCCAGAGTGCTAAGGGGCCCCTAAGCACGCTGAGCTACAAAATGGGCCGCCGGCCCTCTAAATCCTCTGCACAGACCCTGGTGCGTGCTCTCTTGGTGAACGCGCTGTCCAAGGCCGTGGCGGCCCACATGAGCACAGCCCTCGTTCTTGCTTGCGTACATGGCTGC